>NC_089255.1:29195927-29870954 GCF_963930625.1 Muntiacus reevesi | reverse complement strand
AAAAGATCTTCTCCAAGATACATTAAATTAAAATTGTCAAAGTTAATAAGAAAGAATTTTAAAGGCAGCCTGGTTTAAAAAAAAAAAAAAAAAAGTGGTAACTTCCAAAGGAACCCCCATAAAGTTAGCAGATATGTCATCAGAAACTATACACTGGGAGGCAATGGAATGACTCTCTAAAAATACTGAAAAATAAAAACTGGTCAACTAGGAACACTCTATCCTGCAGTTATAATTCAGATATGAAGGAGAAATAAAGTCTTTCCCAGACAAATAGAAGCCAAGAGAGTTCATCAACACTAGATCTGCCTTATGGGAAATGTTGAAAGAAGCTCTTTATCAGAAACAAAATGACAAATATACACAAAATTTTGAGTAAAGAATCAGAAAATTGCAACTCTAATTAAGAATAGATTTGTAAAGGTTAAAGGAGAAACAAGCAGCAAAAATAATTATAACTACTTCAATTTAGTAAAAAATTCACAACATAAAAAGGAATAATTTGAGGCAATAAGAACATAAAAGAGACAGAAGAAAAAGAACTTTTATAGGCAAATGAAGATAAGATGCTATCAGGAAAATGACTATCTTATTTATAATTATAATGTTTTATATGAACCACATGATAGCCATAAAACATAAATCTAAAGCAGAGTTTTTCACATCAGGTGGCCAAAGTAAAGAGTAGTGGTTATCAAAGGGGAAGATATTGAGAGAGAAGGTGAAATGGGTCAAAGAGTTCAACTGTATGGTGAGGGGTGGAAATTAAATTTTTGGTGGTATTTGCAGAAGTAAAAATATGATGTACACGTGAAACTTACATAATGTTATAAAATAGTGTTGACTCAAAAAAATTATTTTAGATGAATGGGGAAAAAATAAAACAGAAGAAGGATTTCAAATCAACAACCTAACTTTACACCTCAAAGAACTAGAAAAAAGAATACGCTAAAGCCAAAGTTAATGGAAGGAAATAATAAATGTTAAAGCAGAAAAAAACAGAACAGAAACATTATATAGAAGAACAGCAAAACTAAGAGTTGGTTATTTGAAAAAGATCAACAAAATTGACAACTCTTTAGCTAGACTAAGAAAAATAGAAGACTCAAATAATAAAAAGTAATAGAGATTATGTTGCAACTAGTATCCTAAAAATAAAGAATAACAAAAACTGTTATTAAAAAAATATATGCCCCAAGTAGGATAACCTACAAGTTATGGATAAATTTCTAGAATTCATACAACCTGTCAGGACTGAATATGAAGAAATTTAAAGTCTAAGCATACCTATAACTAATAAAGAGATTGAATCAGTAATCAAAAACTTCCCAACAAAGAAAAGCATAGGACCAGATGGCATCACTGAAGAATTATACCAAACATTTTAAAAATTAACAATTTTTCTCAAACTCTTACCACAAAAGTGAAAATGAGGGAACATTTCCAAGTTCATTTTATGAAGCCAGCAATACCCTGGCAAAGATACTGCAAGAAAAAAAAAAATCAGGCAAAGATACTTCAAGAAAAGGAAACTATCATCCAGTACCCCTGATGAATGTTGATGCAAAAATCCTCAACAAGCTACATCCAAACTAAACTCAATAATACATTTAAAAAATTCTACACCATGACCAAGTGAGATTCATGGAAAGCAATGTTGGCTCAACATATGAAAGTCCATCAATATAACATACCACATTAAGAGAATGAAAGACAAAAACCACATGATTGTCTTAATTGATGCAGAAAAAGCATTTCACAAAATTCAACAGCTTTTTCATGACGAAGGCATTCAACAAATTCGGAAGAAAAGGAAATTGCCTGAGCGTGATGAAGCCCATAGCGGAGAGCCCACAGCTGTCTTTACACTCAGTGATAAAACCTGAAAGCTTTCCCCCCTAAGATTAGAAAAAAGGCAAGGGTGCCTTCTCACTGCTTCTATTCAATATGGTACTAGAAGTCCTAATCAGAGCAGTTAGTCAAGAAGAAGTTGTAAAGGCATCCAGATCAGGAAGGGAGGAGTAAAATTTTCTCAGTTGTTAGGTAACATTGTCTTATATGCAGAACACCCTAAGGATTCTACAAAAATATTGTTAAAATTAATGCACAAGTTCCATAAAATGTCAGTATACAAATCAAAACATAAAACACTGCTGGAGCAATTTTGTACACCAACAATAAAAAAATCTGAAATGGAAATTAAGAAATCAGTCCCATTTACAGTAGCCTCAAAAAAAAAAAATACTTAGGAACAAGTTTAATAAGTAGATGGTAGACTAATACACTGAGAACTACAAAACATTGCTGAAAAAAAATAAAAGATACAAATAAATGAAAAGACAGTCATAGGTTGGAAGACTTAATATTGTTAAATGATCCGTACTGTTCAGAGCAATCCACAGATTCAGTACAATTCCTATCAAAATCCCAATGGCATTGATTTTTCAGAAATAAAAAATATTATTCATACGGAACCTTAAAGAACCCCAATAGCCAAAACAGTCTTGAGAATACCGAACAATGCTAGAGGCATTACACTTCCTGGTTTCAAAACATATTGCAAAGTTACAGTAATTGAAACATTATGGTGCTGGCATACAAACAGACATGTAAGTCAATGGAACAGAATAGAGCAGCCAGAAATGGACCTTCATATACATGGTCAAATGACCTTCAACAAGAATGCCAAGGCTACTCAATGGGGAAAGCATGCTATTTTCATGGTGCTAGGAAAACTGGCTCTCTACATGCCAAAGAATAAATTTAGACCCTTACCTTTTACCATGTACAAAAATTAACTCAAAATGTATTAAATGCCTAAACATAAGGCCTGAAACTGTAAAAGTCATAGTAGTAAATATAGGGGGAAACTTTATGACATTGCATCTGGCAGTGATTTCTTAGATGTAATAACAAAAGCATAGGCAGTAAAAGCAAGAATATGAAACAAATAGGACATCAAACTTAAAAACTTCTGCACAGCAATGGAATCAGTCAATAAAATACATACAAAATAGGGGAAAATATTTGCCAATCATCCTAGTATGCAACACCTGCAACTTAACAATAATAACAAGAATAATCCAGTTAAAATATGGGCAAAGGAATTGAATAGACATCTCTCCAACATCTACAAATGGCAGACAGATGAAAAAAATTCTCATCATCACTATTATCAAGGGTGTGGAAATAAATAAACTATAGCATGATACCAATCCACAAAAACATTAGGATAGCCTCTATCAAAAAAAAAAAAAAAAACAGAAAAAGTGCCAAGTGTTGGTGAAGATGCAAAGAAATTATAATCTTTGTATACTCTGTTGGGAATGTAAAATGGTGCAGCAGTTATGTGAAAAAGTGTGGAGTTTCCTCAAAATATTAAAAATAGAACTACCATATGACCCAGCAATCCTCCCTTTGGATATATATTCAAAATAACTAAAACCAGGATCTTAAAGAGAAGTTCACACTCCTGCATTCATTGCAGCATGATTTGCAGTAATTGAGATGTGGAAACAACCTAGATATTCATTGACAGATGAACAGATAACAAAAATTGATGTATACATATGATAGGATTTTACATATGATAGAATTTTACTCAGCCTTACAAAAAAAGGAAATTCTATCATATGCAGTAACATGGATGAGCCTTGAGGACATTATACTACATGAAATAACCTAGTCACAAAAAAAAAAAAATTAGCTAGTCACAAGAAGATAAATGCTGTATGATTCCACTTATATGAGTTATCTAAAGTACAGAAACTTACAGAAACAACACACAGGATATTGGTTGTCAGGGACTGGGGGTAGGGAAGGAAAGAGAAGATGTCCAATGGGTACAGAGTTTCAATTTTACCGGGTGAAAATGTTCTAGAGATTTGTTGTACAACAATGTGCATATATTTAACATTACTGTACTACATGTTTAAAAATGGTTAATGTTGTAAAATTTATGTTACTTGTCTTTAATAAAAGATAGATTTGTGTGTGTGTGTGTGTGCATGCTCAGTGGTGTCCAACTGTTTGCAACCCCATGGACTGTAACCCACCAGGCTCCTCTGTACGTGGAATTTTACAGGCAAGAATAATGGAGTGGGTTGCCATTTCTCACCCTAAAAGATAGCTAGAAAATCATCATATATGTGGAAATTAAACAAATCTCTAAATAATTCATGGCACAAAGAATAAACCCAAGTGAAATTAGCAATGTTTTGAACAAATTTCTAGTGAAAATTTTGACATATCAAAATTGCAAAATAACATTAAAGTAGTATTTCCAGTGAAATTTATAGCCACAAATATATATATATCAAATATAAGGAGAATCACCAAAAATGAGTAAGCTAAGCAGTAATCATA
Source organism: Muntiacus reevesi (assembly GCF_963930625.1). NCBI lineage: Eukaryota > Metazoa > Chordata > Mammalia > Artiodactyla > Cervidae > Muntiacus > Muntiacus reevesi. The sequence goes on along the minus strand of NC_089255.1, from coordinate 29,866,589 downwards.
AGTTAAAGAATAGAAATTTAACCCAAGGTAACAATGTTTTTAAAAGAAATTAATTACATAAAATAGAAACATAAATTTTGATATTTAATACATGTTCAATCTATGTTTGCTTTAAACTCATGACTCTAACTTTAGAAAATAACAAAATCTGATAATGAAATTAAAAAATAACACAATTTGATAATGAAATTAAGAAACAGGAAAAGTATAAGTCAACCTCACTCAGAAACATAGGTTCAAAAATCCTTCAGAAAATATTATCAAACATGTGACATATAAAATGAACAATACACCATGACTAAGTTGGGTTATTCCATGAATGTAAGGCTGACCTAACAATTGAAAATCAATTCATGAATTCACCACATTAACAGAATAACAAAGACAAAAACATGATCATCTTCAATAGATACAGAAAATGTTATATCTATGTGTGAAATGATGAGATCTTTTCTTTAAGGACAGGATAAGGGTGCCTAGAATCACCACTCCTATTCAGCCAGTGGGGAAGGCAAGAGAAATAAGTAAATGTAATTAGGAAAATGAAGATATAAAACTATCAATATTTACAGATTATGACTGTGTAAGTAGAAAATGTAGAACAGATCTATAGACACATACTTAGAATGTAAAGTTTCTGGGTATAAGGTTAATTTAGAAAAATGATTTCATTTTTGTACAACAAGAAATAGCTAAAGTGAACCAGGCTGCCTTCTACTTTTGTACTGAGTAACTCTGAGCAAATTTTCTAACTTCTCCTCTCAGTTTCTTCTTTTTAGCAATGGTAATACTGTATCTTAGTGATTCTGACACACATTTTTCCATTTTTTTAAACATCTTTGAAATTATGATGTGTCTTAACAATGATGTCTTAGATTTCATGAAATATGGTATCATATGTAGTATGGTATCATAATGTAGTTTGGAAGGTGAATTAATAAATACAGTAAATTTAAGATATTTGCAATAGTGCCTGACACTTAACAAATGTTCAATAATGTTAAATATTGATATAATAATTATTTTCTTCCATTATATTTTCTAATGAGTTATTGTTTGCATAAAGAAGGCTTCTTTTTTAAATAGATTCTCTTTATAGAACTAGCTTAAAAAATTTTTATTATTTGATTTCCTTGGATTTCTTAAGTATACATATAAGTTCAATTTGAATATTTTTATATCTCATTTTATTCTTTTCAAGTTTCATTTTATCCAGTACTCTATGAACAGTTATAATTACAATAATAATAGCATGATAACAATAGTTATGATAATAATGAAACCCAGCACTAAGTAGAACTTACTATATACAGATACTCTTCTAAGCATTCTAAATGTGGACCTACTTGCCTTTTCCTTTATAGTAGAGTAGTTAAATTATAGCACATTAACTCATAGGGATACATTCATTGACAGGCTTTATTTCACAGAGTATACAGCATTGATAATTGCATATTACATATCTAAATGATAAAAGTGAAATTGTACCTATGATTGTAGATATGTAAAATTTATGCATCTAAATAATACACCATGGACTGTAGTCTGCTTGGCTCCTCCATCCATGGAATTCTCTAGGGAAGAATACTGGGGTGGATAATCTTTCCCTTCTCCAGAGGATGTTCCCAACCCAGGAATCGAACCCAGGTCTCCTGCATTGCAGGCAGATTCTTTACCGTCTGAGCCACCAGGGAAGCCCAATAACCTTTTAAAATATGTTAATTATTTATAATCTAAAGGATAAAGTTATAGGGAAACTTCTCAATCTGTTGCAGATACAGAATTTTTGTGAGAAAACAAAAACTTTTTTTTCCAAGGTGATGCTTTTATTGTTATTTTTGACCCCTTCAATGTATTAAAAGTGGGATGAGGAATCAAAGTAAGTCCTTGGAAGCAGTAAAATAATTGTGGACAGAAAGAAGGAATAATGATTAATGCAGTATCCCCCCAAAGTAGGTGAGTCTCAAATATTAGAAATTAGCTAATATTTAATAATTGTGATATTAAACAATCATAGTATTTAATAATAATAGCAATTAGAAAATGGCTTAATATATCATAGAAAATGCTTAAATTATTATTTGAGTAATAGTATTTTCACAGTGAACATTAGCAGTGCGTTGGGTGCCACTTTATATCAAAAAAATCCATCCGTATTGAGTAAATGCTACCTAGTAGGACTTTGCAGCTACATATTTGATGGTCTCTGTTGATCATCTCATATGTTTGTGCATATGAATTTATGGGTGGTTGATCCAAGTCAACCATATAAAAAATATTTTCTCAAAAATGACTTGTTTTTCTAATAATTTACTAAAGTCAAAAAATTAAAGTCACTTCAAAAATAAGATTCTTCACTCCCTTAAAACTAATTTCCCTGGATTAGGTCCAAGAGTAGTTCAAGTCCAGTTTGAAATAAAGTAGGAACTGATATCTGCTTATATTTTTGCACATTCTTTAACTATGGCATACATAACTAATTACCCATCTTTTTGTTACAAAATAAAATTCAGAATAGAATTATATATTCCAATAGTGTACTTCTTATTTTATTTATAATTTAGAACATGGTCCATATACAGGAAGATATTGTACAATGTATTATATACTATTTAATTGCTTCTTTTTCTTCATTCAATTTATATCAGTTTATTTGCCTAAATAAGTGACTATCTAATGAGAGAAAATAAAATCCTTGAGGATTTTAGCATCTTTTTAACTTCCCTTTAAACCTCTCCTGAGTTATGTTTCCTAAAAGAATGAGGCATAGTAATGGAGTCCCCTGAGAACCTTCAAACATATAGCTTTCACTTCACTGGGGACTTCCTTTCCTTATTCAGGTTAAGTATTTATGTGTATTTTGAATTTCTGGTTTAGAATTTTGACCCAACCCTAATTATAAGCTAAGGTTCAGTTCCACTGCATATAATGGGGCTTTCAGCTTGGTACAAATATTTTTCTAAAGAGAGAGAGCATTTCCTAATGGATTTAAGATTGGCGATTTACATGTCCTCTTTGAGCTTAGTGTATGTGCTTCTTCCAATCCTTCTTCCTTCCAGTCGGTTTCTCTTTATCATCAGTAGTAATCATAAGCCTCTAAAAAAGAAAGCTATTTAGTAAGAAAACAGACTTGATGTTTCAAACTTATCTTAATTGATTACTTTAGATTTAATTAAAAGTTGTTTAACCCACCTTAAACACAGCTAACTATATTAAGCAGGAAAATTAATGAATGCCTTATCCAGAAAAAAATTAGGTTAATCAGTTTAGTCTTGTTACTATTCATTGAATGACCTCCTGTATGCAAAACTTTCTGCCTCCCCTCTTTTTTTTTTCTTAGTAAAATCATATTTTCCACATGAGAAACAAATGTTGCTAGAGATTTTTTTTTTAATATCACATTTCCTAATTTTCGAAATAGGTTACATAGTTATTGCTTTGGCATATTTTTACAGTTCTCCTACTGGACTAGATTATAAACTTGATGAGAGTGGAGATCATTTCTCACCTATTGACTACTCATATAACAGCACATATAACATCATGGAGCCTAGCATTTATTAGGCACTCAATAAATATTTATTAACTTGAAGTAAGTTAGCCAACTTCTTTAATTTGTCAAAGGAAGAATGATTGATTTAAAGTAATCCAGGGAGCGAAAAAGGTCCTGGTTTGGGCTGCTGGCGTGTTCACTCTTCAGAGTCAAGTGGAATCAGTTCAAAGACAAATCAAGAAAGAGGGTCATCTTGAGGTAACAGGCTTCAGGCAACTCTCACCTCATCCAATATGTTTGCAAAGGTGAACTGAGATTAAGACAGGCATCAAGGTACAGGTGGTGTAACTTCAAGACCATGGGACTCTTCTCCCCAGTTTAATGACCAGAACATTGATTCATATTTGCCTTGGCTGACTCTTAGAGAAATCCAAAGTAATAGTGGCTAAACTGCATAGATCAATCCCTGAGCCTTTGGAGTGGGAGCACTGACTCCAAGACCCTAGACTACCAGAGAACTAACCCTAGGGAGTATCAAATAGTGAGAACTCACACAAAGGAAACCACTTGAGTACAAGACACAGCATCACCCAACCACCAGTAGCACCCTGTGCAGGACGCCTCATCTAAACAACAAACAAACAAAAATACAGAACCAATCATCAGCAGACAGGATTACCACCTTGCCCATTGGGGGAAAAACAAACAAACCAACAAACAAAAATTCAGCACAAATCTCACCCTATACGAAGCTTACACAAACCAACAGACCAAACTTAGGAGGGCAGAAACCAAAAGGAAGAAAGAATTCAACCTCGAAGCCTGGGAAAAGGAGACCTCAAACACAGTAAGTTAAAAAAAAATAATGAAAAGGCAGAGAAATAGTACACAAATGAAGGGACAAACTAGAAACACAGAAGTTCCAATAAATGAAGAGGAAATAGGCATATTACCTGGAAAAGAATTCAGAATAAGGATAGTAAAGATGATCAAAAACTTTGAAAGCAAAACGGAGAAAATGCAAGAACCAGTCAACAAAGACCTAGAAGAATGAAAGAATAAACATACAGAGACAAACACAATGACTGAAATTAAAAATACTCGAGAAGGAATCAGTAGCAGAATATCTGAAGCAGAAGAATAAATCAGTGAGCTGGAAGATAAAATTGTGGAAATAATTTCTGAAGAGGAGAATAAAGTAAAAAGAATGAAAAGGACTGAGGATAGTCTCAGAGACCTCTGGGACAATATCAAATGCACCAACATTCAAATTATAGGGATCCCAGAAGAAATGGCAATAGGAACATACATATCGATAATTACTTTAAATGTAAATGAATTAAGTGCTCCAACCAAAAGACACAGACTGGCTGAATGGATACAAAAACAAGACCAATATATATGCTGTCTACAAGAAACCCACTTCAGACCTAAAGACACATATAGACTGAAAGTGAGAGGATGGAAAAATGCATTCCATGCAAATAGGAAGCAAAAGAAAGCTGGAGTAGCAATCCCCATATCAGACAAAATAGACCTTAAAATAAAGAAGATATCAAGAGATAAGGAAGGACACTACATAATGATCAAGGGATCAATCCAAGAAGAAGACCTAACAATTGTAAATATCTATGCACCCAATACAGGAGCACCCCAATACATAAGACAAACACTAACAGACAAAAGGAGAAATTGACAGTAACACAATAATAGTAGGAGGCTTTAACACCACACTCACACCAATGGACAGACCATCAAAACAGAAAATTAATAAAGAAACGCAAGTCTTAAATGATACATTAGATGAAATGGGTCTCATTGATATCTTCAGGACATTCCTTCCAAATGCAGAAGAATACACCTCTTCTCAAGTGCACATGGAACATTCTCCAGGATAGACTACATCTTGGGTCACAAATCAAACCTCTGTAAATTTAAGGAAATTGAAATCGTATCAAGCATCTTCTCTGACCACAATGCTATGGACTAGATATCAATTACAAGAAAAAAACTATAAGAAACACAAACACATGAAGATTAAACAACACATTTCTAAATAACCAACAGGTTACTGAAGAAATCAAAAGGGAAATAAAAAAAATTTCTAGAAACAAATAATGAAAACAGGACAACTCAAAACCTATGGGATGCAGCAAAAGCAGTTCTAAGAGGGAAGTTTACAGCAATACAATCCTACTTTATGGTAGTCCAGGGCCTTACCTATATTCACTGCTACTATAAATAAAGTAGTTGTTGGAGCATGAGGTGGTATATAATAGAAAATGAGACAGCACTGTAATTTATGGAAAGATATCATGTACTTTTGTTTGGGGCCATAGAAGTAACATTATCCCATTTCAGTTTGTGCGCATGTAGAAATAAAAATTACAGTGATTAGTCACAGAAAAAAGTGAACATTGGATATAACCTATTAAGATATTAAATTTTAAGGTCAAAATCCTTCTGTATTGCTTAATGGAGATTCTAAATTAAATAATAGTGGAGATTTAATTTTGCTTGATAATTCATATGAAAACAACATTCAATTAATTACCAAATATATTTTAAAAATTAAGACAAATATACAGATTGTATGTCGATTTTGCTTTAACCATTTATTGTACTATTTGTTGAGCTTCCTTGGTAGCTCAGCTGGTAAAGAATCCACCTGTCATGCAGGAGACCCTGGTTCAATTCCTAGGTTGGGAAGATCTGCTGGAGAAGGAATAGGCAGTAAGATATCTTACCTTTTGTTGTATTTCATCAAATTTTGTTGGGAACACTGACAAAAAAATCAATGATATTAAGGAATTAATTTTTTAGGTGTGATAATTGTATGTGGTTCTATTCATAAAAGCACTAGCAGTTTACCAACTGAAATATGCACAGATGAAATGTTATGATATCTGGGGTTTTCTTCAGTAGTATCACAGTGAGGATAAGTGGGTGAAAGTATAAACGAAGTTTTATAGGATAACCGTCAACATTTTTTCCTCACAATTGTATTATGAAAACCCATATAATGAGAACACTGTTTTGATATGAAACATGTTTTGATATGAAAACTCAGTTTTGAAAACTGCTTGGAAGTCACTTTTTAAAACTGGGGAGTATGCTTTTTTATATTATGATATACAAATTTACCCTCAAGATATATTTTATGTATGTCCCCCTATTTTAAACCAAGCTAGAAATTCAGTGTATACCATGTCACCAATATCTACTATTTGCCATTTTCAGATATTTCATTTTCTTATTACTGGGTAAAATTCTTACCTTCCCTTTCAGTTTTTTCTTTAGTAAATATAAACTGCATTTATCTATCCAATTTCATCGTTTTTTTTAGCTTCCTGATTCATCATTTCTTCTGCTCACTAATCTTTATTCTTAGCATTTGACAGCCTCAGACAAGCTGTTTAGGGGTAACTGCTCGTGTGAGGTGAACTGTAATGAGGAAGAAGACCAAAATGAAACTCCACCTCTCATCTGGAAGTCATTACTCAGAGTCTCTTTTTCTCCTTTATTGCTTTGTAATATAATTGTATATGAATTCACATGTAAATTCAAACTTTCTGTTATGACTTTTACCTCCTAATTTTTGCAGATTATTAACAATACATAGTAATAATAATCGGTGGTGTTACTGAGCAGTTATATGAGATGGACACATTTCTGAGGGTTTCATATGTATTATATGATTTAATTCTGAAGTACCAATTATGAATACATAACTAAGTATTATCATTGTCACCATTTTGCACAGCTGGTAAGTTGAAGAGTGAGAATTCAAACACAGGCAGCTGACCCCAAGGCACAAGCAGTTTTAATCACTGTGGTAGATGGCCTTTTAAAAAGTACAATTAGGATAATGTATTTGTTCATGATGCTGAAACAGCTAGCTGAAAAATGTGAAATTAATCCAAACCAGCTTGTTCTTTACTGAGATAAAAAAGAATAAAACTGATCGAATTACATTTTTTCCATTTAAATAATTTTGTAGTATATAAACAATATGAATATTAGTTATCATAATATCTATGTGCTGCTTTTTCTTTCTTTTGACATCATCGGCTTCTTTTAAACTTCAGATTTATGCTTTTGCCTAGTTTAAACATGAATTTCTTCTGAAAGTACACACACACTTACACACCAAAAAAAAAGTTATTTGGAAAGGAAATTGTACTGGTTATACGAACACATAAATTATTTTTATAAATTAAGTTGCCTTCCAATTTTTAAAATTAGGAATAATAATATATTTTAGAATGAAAAATTTCACTTATGAAGAGTCTTACTAATCTTCATCTTGTGAGCTGATCCAGAATAATGCAGTGATAACTTTTGTAGGTGACCTGGCATCAGAGGCACGGGTTTTTGGTGCCCTTGTCACATCCTGTGGAACACTGCCAAATAGCTATGGGCACACTAACAGCCTTCTACCAAAACTCGGGCTGTGCACTTCTCCATTCTTCTGCCTCAGGGCTTTCTCTGAAGTTAGGGGAGCTTACTCGGCCCTTGTGCCAAGGAAGCTTGGAAGAGTGAGGAAGATATTGCCACTTGCAGAAATATGCAACTAATGAAAGGATATTGTGAATAAATACACCAGCCTGATAAGCTTCCCTGATGACTCAGTGGTAAAGAATCCACTTGCAATGCAGGAGACATGGGTTCAATCCCTTAGTCAGAAAGATCTACGGAAGGAGGAAATGGCAACCCACTCCAGGATTCTTCTCTGGAAAAGCCCATGGACAGAGGAGCCCTGGCAGACTAGAGTCCATGGGCTCACAAAGAGTCAGACACAGCTGAGTGACAGAGCGCACACACACACACACACCAGCCTGATTAGCCTTCAAATGAGCAGTTCTGAGCCACATTCTACAGACTAGTAGAAATGATCCTTGGTTGTTCAGATCATTAACCCACTCAGTCGCATTGTTGGCGTCTCCTTTCCTCTCTTGCTCCCCATTCCTTCTCAGTCAACATTTTGGGATTTGCCTCCCAAGTAAGTTACCTACATCCAAGTTCTTATTTTAGACCCTCTTACGGGATAGATTGAAGGTAGGAGGAGGAGGGACCACAGAGGATAAGATGGTTGGATGGCATCACCGACTCAAAGGACACGAGTTTGAACAAACTCTGGGAGATGGTGAAGGACAGGAGAGCCTGGTGTGCTGCAGCCCCTGGGGTCGCAAAGAGTCAGACACAACGGAGCAACCAAACAACAATAAACATCAGTGTGACAGGGGAAAAAAGTAAAATTTGGGGATTTGAGTTATCTCTGAAATGTATTCTAAAGCTTTATGCAAATAACCATGGCTTCTTTCTATAGTCTAAGATGCACGTGTGTATGTATGCCTAGTGTGTTGTCTGCTTCCTAAAGTGCTTTTGTTAACACCATAATTTTAAATTAAGTTTTTCAGAAAGCTGTTCCTGCTGTACGTTTTGGCATCTAAGATTAGGTCAGTGGCCGTAAATCTATTTTATGTACTTAATGCAAAGGAGATAGTGCTGTCTTGGGAATCGTGTGAGCCAGATTCGTTACTTTGCCCCTCTTGTAAGATATTGACATATAAAACAAAATGCTCCCATTTTGTTTTGCATCTTTCTTCATTTAAAACTTTAAATAAAGAATGTTTATGCAAGGTTCTTTTTCATTCATAAAAATGGAAATCACTCTGAGTGACTGCATGAGTAGGCTTGTATTCTTGTTCACGAATTCGCATGATAGATCACCCCATAAAATCTTTACATTTGGCTTGTGCAGCTGAGTTCATGACTGAATAAGAATGATAAAGAAGCTTTAGCATTTTGTGGAAAGAAAAGAATTCATGCCTTCTAGTTGGCCCTTAGCTAGCTTTTAACTGCCTGGAAAACAGCTAGAAATGTATAATCAAACTTGCCATTAACGGCACAATGTTTTGTGTAAATCTTTAGGTCATAATCTGTAAATTAATGCAAAGGGATTCTTTAAAATTTATTTGGTTTTCATTATACTCACATGGAAATCTGCCAATCCAAACATCTATATATCTTTATTTTTTTCACCTTTCTATTCATCAGAAATTAAAATAGAAATGATGGATTGTGTCACTGACTGGTCCAGCAGCCTCTTTCTTTCAATGCATTAGTGTGTGTTTACGGTTTGAGCTATATTATTTTCAATTTCTGGCAAAATAGTCAGTTTTTGATCCTGGGTAGAAAATGTCAGTGCTCACATTTCCTATGGGGTTTTGGCTTTTTTGTGAAAAGGTAGGAGAAAGCTAAATAAATTATGATGCTGTCATCTGAAGAAACCACAGTGTAATTCTTTGCCAAATTTTAGCAAGAACAGAGCTGATCATCTGCTAGTATAAGCCTTTCCTTGAACCCTACCAGCAGTTCACTCAAGCTGCTGCCTGTTCTCTTTCATGCTGTGAGATTGTAGCCTACAGAAGTCCTTTTAACCTTTCCTTGCAAAGTTAATTGATTTAATAACCCCCAAAGAAGATAAATTTTGCCAGAGGAATTTAGGTATCTAAATTTAGGAATTTAAAATTAGCAAATGAACTTAAGTAATATTTTAAGACTGAGTTTCTTCTTAATATAAATAGTTTATGGAGAATGCGTATGTCTTGTATTAATTTTCTTCAAAGCTGACACCCTTCCCATCCTTCACAAATCTATTTTCCTAGATTTTAAGCAATAACAAATATTACCAGATAACATTTGTGTGTTATAGTCTTTGAAATCATATATTCTCAATGTGAATATAGCTAATGGATATTGTAATCATCTGATACTATAGTTTGCCATGCATGCTTAAGTGCTCCTCAATAACCTTTAATTTATACATTCTAGTATCTTTTACTGACCCCAAAAGGAAATATCCTTGCTTGGATTGATGGCATTTTTATCCTACCCATTTGAAACAATTAATAGGAAAGAAATCTCAATATTAAAGATTGTGATCTATGAGGATTCTTTAATTTAATTTTTAACAATTATTTTATAACACAGTTTACAATTATTTTTTCATTGATGTAGAGTGGATTTACAATGTTTTGTTAATTACTGATCTACAGCAAAGTGATTCAGTCATACATGTATATATATGTTCTTTTATAAATTTTTTTGGAGTATAGTTAATTAACAATTTGTGCTAGTTTTTGCTGTGCAACAAAATAAATCAGTTATACATCGATGTATATCAATTGGTTTTTTTTAGCTTCTTTTCTCACATAGGTCATTACAGAATATTGAGTAGAGTTCCTTGTGCTATACAGTGGGTACCTTTTAATTTATTACATATATGTAGTGTATTAGTTTATTTTATATATAGTAGTATGTCAGTCCCAAACTTCCAATTTATCCCTCATCACTCCTTATTCCCTGGTAGCCATAAGTTTGTTTTCTACACCTGTAACTTTATTTCATTTGTACCCTTTTTTTAGATTCTACGTTATCATGTGATGTTTGTCTTTGGCTTCTAAGTTTGATTAGATCCCATTTGTTTATTTTTGTTTTTATTTCTATTGCCTTGGGAAACTGACCTAAGGAAATATTGGAACAATTTATGTAGAGAATGTTTCGTCTGTGCTCTCTTCTAGGAGTTTTATAGTGTCATATCTTATGTTTAAGTCTTGAAGCAATTTTGAGTTTATTTTGTGTATGGTGAGAGGGTGTTTTCTAACTTCATTGATTTACAAAGAAGCTCTCCAGCTTTCCCAAAACCACTTGCTGAAGACTGTCTTTTTCCAATTGTATATTCCTGCCTCTTTTGTCAAAGATTAACTGACCATGAGTATGTCACTTTATTTCTGGGCTCTGCATTCTGTTCCATTGATCTATATGTCTTATTCTTGTGCCAGTGTCATGCTGTTTTGATTACTGTAGCTTTGTAGTATTGTCTGAAGTCAGAAGAGGGTTATGCCTCCTGCTTTGTTCTTTTTATTCAGGATTACTTTGGCAATTTTAGTTCTTTTCTGGTTCCATATGAGTTTTAGGGTTATTTGTTCTAGTTCTATAAAAAATGTCATGGGATAATTTGATAATGATCTCACTATATCTGTAGATGACTTTGGATAATATGGCCATCAAATGATCTTATTAGTTGATTTATATTTATTGATAAATAATTTTAAGTCTTTGTTTCCTCATCACCTTTTTCATTTATCACCTTTTCTTCTTTTGGTCTGCCCCATCCTAGGATTTTTTCTTTCCATAATGTATATTCAGCAAACATTTTTTAGTGCCCAGCCATGTACAGTGCTACAAGTTGGGTTTACTACAGAGAATCAAATAGATTTATTTTCTGTACTCACAGATTTTAGAGTGTAGTGGAAATAATACCCATAATTATGCAAAAAAGATATGGGAGAAAGAGATGCATACACCTCACCTAGATTGTTTATCCAGGCATCTAGGGAGTTACCAGGCTTCCCAAGTGGTGTTAGTGGTAAAGAACCCACCTCCCAATGCAGGAGACATAAAAAACACAGGTTCAATCCCCGAGTTGGGAAAACCCCCTGGAGGAGGGCTTGACAAATCACTCCACTATTCTTGCCTGGAGAATCCCATGGACAGAGGAGCCTGTCAGGCTACAGTCCATGGTGAAGCAAAGAATCAGGCACAATTTAACAACTGATTGCAAAACCTTCTCCTGTTCTGTAGCTTACGTTTTCACTCTCTTAATGCTGTCTTTCTTTCATACAGAGAATTTGTTAATTAGTGTAATGCAATTTACCATGTTTTCCTTTACAATTAATGCTTTTTAGTGTCCTATTGAAGAGAACATTTCCAAGTCCAATAGCATGAGGAAATGTTCATTTTCTTCTAGAAACTTTCTTGCTTACATTTCACATTTATATCTATAACCCCTTTAAGAAGTGATTTTTATGTATGGATTAAGGTAAGGTTCAGATTCGTAAAATTCATAATATCCTTTTCCATAAAAATATATGAATGAACCATCATTATTGTTTGAAAGAACAATTCTTTCTGCAGTGCTCTGTAGCTTTACCTTTCTCATAAACTAAGTATTTATATAACTGTGTCCCTGCTTCCAATTCTTTGTTTTATTCTGTTGATTGATTGGTCTATCTTTTTCTAGTACCACACAATCTGAACTATAGTAGCTTTTAAGTACTATATCAATGTCTTGATACCCATTAGAAAAAATTCTCCAGATTTCGTCTTTGAAATGATCTCTATTAGCTCTTCTTAGTCCTTTGCATTTCCTTGAAAATTTTAGAATGAGTGTGTCAGCTTCATTCAAAAATAATACTAGAATTTAGATCAGGAATATATTAAACTTATAAGCTAGTTAGGGGAGAATTGAGCTTTCTGAAGTACTGAGACTTTTAACTTAATGAACAAGGTGTGTATCTCATATTGAGAGTTTTTCATCACATATAATTTATCTTAAAACTTTAACATTATATAAAATATGTGCATGAAATGTATCAACCAAAGATAGAGGCAGTGGTAAACTGGGAAGAATAGGCTTTGTCTGGCTGACTAGTTATTTAATTACAGATAGTAGAATAATTCCATTAGTCCCTTGCTGCCAAAGCAGCCAAATCTGCCATCTAATTCTAGACCAAAGCCACACATATGTGAATCTAATTCTGATGGAGAGATTCTCAGAGGGGAATTTGATTGCCAGAGATGTAATCTAGAGTTTTCCTCTAAAGAGGACTGATTATATCCAAAAGATAAGTGACCTACATGTACTGGCTTGGGGATATGGTTAGAGCTCATATAATCAGAACCTATACTCAGAACCATGAAAGAAGAGACTGTCACTTGGACTGAGGACATATTTGCAGTGAAAAACAATGAAGATTCTAAATACTTCTCCATAAATAAACTGATAACCAAGAATCACCAAAAATTTAAAGCAAACCAACTCAAGCATGACATTCAACAAAAATCGTTTAAAGGAATGACAAAAAGAAGAACAAACAAACCCCAAAGTCAGCAGAAGAAAGGAAATAGTAAAGATCAGAATATAAATAAATAAAATAGAGGGCAAAACAAAAATAGTAGAAAATATCAATGAAATCAAGAGCTAGTGTTTTGAAATGATATAAAACTGATAAGCCTTTAGCAAGCCATCAAGAAAAAAAAAAGAAAAGTCTCAAAATGAGAAATGAAAAGGGAGAAGTTACAACTGATATCACAGAAGTACAATCATAATCATAGGAGAATACTGCAAAAAGTTATACACTAACAAAGTGGACAACCTAGAAAAAATGGATAAATCCCTATAAACATACAGTACATACAAACATTCAATACTGAATCAGGAAGAAATAGCTAATATGAACAGACCAATTACTAATATTAAAATTGAATAAGTTTTTTAAAAATTCCCAAAAACAAGTCTAGGACTGAATAACTTCACAAGTGAATTCTACCAAACATTTAAAAAAGAGTTAATACCTATCCTTCTCAAATTATTCCAGAAAATTAAAGAGGAAGGAACACTCCTAAATTCATGCTAGAAGGCCAGGTTTACCCTGATACCAAAACCAAAGATATTAGAGAAGAAAAATTAGAGGCCAATATTCCTGATGAACATAGAGGCAAAAATCCCCCACTAAATATTAGCAAACCTAATTCAGCAATACATAAAAAAGATTATATACCATTATCAAGTGGAATTTATTCCAGGGATACAAGGATGTTTCAGCCTACACAGATCAATCAATGTGATATACCACATTAAGAAAACACAGGATAAAAATTGCATGACTTTTAGAATAGATACACAAAAAATCATTTGACAAAATTCAACATCCATTCTTGACAAAAACACTTCAACAAAATTAGCATAAAGGGAACATATTTCATAATAAAGGCCATTTATGACAAACCCACAGCTAACATACTCAATGTTGAAAATCTGATGCTTTTCCTTTAAAATCAGGAACAAGAATGTCTACCCTTGCCATTTATATTTAAAAATTAAAAATAGAACTACCATATGATCCACGAATATTCACTCCTAGGTATATATCTGAAGAAGACAAAAACACAAATTTGAAAGGACATATGAACCCCATGTTCATAGCAGTATTATTTACAATAGGTAGACAAGGGAGCAATTTGTGTTCAACAGCAGATGAATGAATAAAGGAGATGTGAGATATATATACATATGTGCATGTATGTGTATATATATATATATATATATATATATATGTATATGTATACACACACACACACACACACACACACATATATATGGGGCTTCCCATGTGGTGCTAAAGGAAAAGAACCTGCCTGCCAATGCAGGAGACGTAAGAGATGTGGGTTCAATCCCTGGGGCCAGAAGATGCCCTGGAGGAGGGCATGGCAACCTGCTGCAGTATTCTGGAGAATCCCATGGACAGAGGAGCCTGGTGGGCTACAGTCTATGGGATTACAAAGAGTTGGACACAATGGAAGTGACTGAACTGAACTGAACTGAAGTGACTTAACAGCAGTGTCTATATAAATGGAATATTATTTGGCCATAAAAAATAATGAAATTTTGCCATTTATAACAATGTGGATGGACCTGGAAGGTAATATGTTTAGTGAAATGTTAGAAGAAAAGAAAACTATATATTTTCACTGATATGTGGAATCTAAAGAATAAAATAATGAATATAACAAAACAGAAACAGACTCACAGATACAGAGAACAAACTAGTCATTACCAGTGAGAAGGATTGGGTTGGGAAAAGAGAAGGGGATTAAGACATAGCAACTACTAAGTGTAAAATAAATAAGATACAAGGATGTCATGTACAGCACTGGGAATATAGCCAATATTTTATAACAACTTTATATGGTATATAATATATAAAAAATATTGAATCCCTTTGTTGTAAACCTGAATCTTTTATAATATTGTAACTCAATTATACTAAAATTAAAAATACTAGTTTGGAATGAATAGTAAAAACAACAGATTTTCCAGGTGATTCAGTGGTAAAGAACCTGCCTGCAGATGCAGGAGACGCAGAAGACATGGATTCGATCCCTGGTCCGGGAAGATCCCCTGTAAAAGGGAATGGCTACCCACTCCAGTATTCTTACCTGGAGAATCCCATGGATGGAGGAGCCTGGCAGGCTACAGTCCATAGGATCGCAAAGAGTTAGACAGGACTGAGCATGCACCCATGCAAACATCAGCACGCATACACACAAACATCACCTTAGGGAACTGGAAGCTTAAATTGAGACGTTTTTACATGATCCAGTGCACAATCGAAAAGGGATGAAAAGTATAGGAGTTTGTTATATTTGGTACACTTTATTTCTCTTTTTAAGGTTTACAGGTTCCTCAGCTTCATGTGATTGTATATATATCTTTAATCTTTGGGAGATAGGACACAGGAATGTTTGAAGTCATAAAGGGGATTGTTGGAAAGCTTTGATAATAACAGAAGGCACAGTGAGAAGAAGAAATGGTTTTGTATTTAACTAACTGATGTACATATCTTTATTATAGTCTTCATCCTATTTTTGTTGAATTTAAGAAAAAGTGAGGGATCTATATATTCTTCCCATTCCCCTTACTCCTATAAATTCCTATGTATTGATCTTTGGAAGATGACATGACTTTATGCAATACACTCATATCTCTACTGATTAACATCTTCCAACATTCTTTATTAAGGCATCCCAGGTGGTGCTAGTGGTAAATATTATGCCTGCCAACACAGGAGATGTAAGAGATATGGGTTCAATCCCTGTGTAGGGAAAATCCATGGAGTAGGGAATGGCAACCCACTCCAGTATTCTTACCTTGGGAATCCCATGGACAGAGGAGCCTGGTAGGCTATAATTCATGGGTTGCAAAAGAGTCAGACATGACTTAGCAACTAAACAACAACAACAATCCCCATTTTACAGATGATAAGACTAGAGTACCTAGAAGTTATCCAGGCCAAGTTATACAAGTAGTCAGTTGGTAGGATGCATATCAGCAAGTGGCCTTTACACTTCTGCTTTTAGCCTCTATTCTGTACGGCCTCTCGCTAGGTGAGTGATACACCTATATTTTAATTCTATTGTTGAAGGATTAAATAAATGTATAGGTACTTTTCTCGAGCTACTTAACTTTAAAAATTTTAGTGAGAAATTTAAGAGTAGACATTTGTCATAGGTTATAAAATAAATTACTTTTAGTGGAATTCTAATAACAATGGTTTCTCAGTGCTGAAGCAAAACAAATATTGGATAGATTCTGGAGCTACATTTTATTTTTAATTAGTGATTGTGAAAATAATTTCTCACTGTTGTTAAACCAATTCAGTAGTAGAATCACTTTACATTAATTCTGACCTATAAATAAATTCACCTTAGACAAACAATACATAAAAATAAAATGATACTGCTTAAGGTGAACAATAGGCTTTAATTAAAGTGTCTAAATGTAGTAGTAACTAAAGAGGTAAGCTGGCAACTGCACTGTTTTGGAAAGCTACTGACTTTGGGAACAAAGTGATGCTGACAAAGTCACCTTTGCTGTTCAGATTTGGAAGTTTGATCGCAACCTATGCTCATTCTGCAAACAAAAATATCCCAAGAAAGAAATAAAACAAAATATTTTCCTCTCTTTCCCCAAGTGACACATTTTCTTGGCTTTTTTCCCACAAATATGTTCATTTTAGCACAGTCAAAAAATCTTTCAGTCCAGACATAAAACCAAAATTCTCTGTAACAAAGCTGATTTTAAGGCATTCATAAGAAAATGACATGTCTAAAGTATGTTGCATATAAGCAACATCACCCTTGAATAGAATGTCTTTTAAATGTTATCTTCAGAAATTGACATAATGATTTTTTTAATCCAATTTAATTACTTTTTGTCTGCAGTATACAAGATCTGAGGAAGAAAAGTTTAAAATTCTTTTCAACTCATCTAGAATAAGTGTTCTCATTATTTTTCCTTTATTCCTTCACTATGTTTAAATAACAATACCTGAGTGAAAATTTTTAAAATTCAGTGAAAATTAAGATGTTTCCAAGCGTATTGATAAATTCATTCCAAAAATTATTTGGATTCCTACAAGCAAGTACATTTAACCTGAGATTAACATGGTGTTCAGAGGCATATATTATAATGAACTATAATAATATAGTTCACGACACAAGAATAAGTTAATAATCTGATTATTTCCTATCAGTCAAGGATGTGTTCCAGATATATAACAAAAAGTTTGGAAAATACAGAAGAAAAAATGAGATGTGGAAGAAAAATCTGGGAGGTCCTACTTTCAAATAAACAAAACAGAAATAGATGGTTAAAAAGATTTTTTTTTCCTTTGTGTCATTTCATTTATGTTTTAAAATTTATTTATTTTTTTAATTGAAGGATGATCTCTGTTAGGATATCCATACAACTGCTTTTTTCCTTAATTATTATTGAAGTGTTAACACACCCAAGAAGAGGAAAATTCAAATATACAAATTAATTAATTTTCAAAAAGTGATCACCACTGTGTAACTGCTACCCAGATCAAAAAGTCAAACAATATAAAGAGTGCAGAAGTCTTCCCCACAGCATTGTGCCCTTCTCAGTAACTATTTCTTTTCCCTTTCATGACAGGAAACACCATTCTCACAAATAACACCACAGATAATTAGTTTTACTTGTTTTTTGAACTCAATAAAATATTTATTATCTATTCTTATGTATTCTGTTTGTGCCTGGCTTCTTTCACTTTATTTCACTCAACATTATGGCTATACAATTCCCCTATCAATCAGTTCAGTCACTCAGTCATGCCATGGACTGCAGCACACCAGGCCTCCCTGTCCATCACCAACTCCCAGAGCTTGCTCAAACTCATGTCCATCGAGTCAGTGATACCATCCAACCATCTCATCCTCTGTCATCCCCTTCTCCTCCTGCCTTCGATCTTTCCAAGCGTCAGGGTCTTTTCCAATGAGTCAGCTCTTCGCATCTGGTGGCCAAAGTATTGGAGCTTCAACTTTAGCATCAGTCCTTCCAATGTATAGTCCTTTAGAATTTGCTTTAGGTTTGACTGGTTTCCTTGTAGCCCAAGGGACTCTCAAGAGTCTTCTCCAACACCACAGTTCAAATGCATCAATTCTTTGTCATTCAGCCTTCTTTATGGTTCAACTCTCATATCCATACATGACTACTGGAAAAACCATAGCTTTGACTAGACAGACCTTTGTTGGCAAAGTAATGTCTCTGCTTTATAATATGCTATCTAAATTGGTTATAACTTTCCTTCCAAAGAGTAAACATCTTTTAATTTCATGGCTGCAGTCACCATCTGCAGTGATTTTGGAGCCCAAGAATATGAAGTTTGTCACTGTTGGCATTGTTTCCCCATCTAGTTGCCATGGAGTGATGGGACTGGATGCCATGATCTAAGTTTTTTGAATGTTGAGTTTTAAGCCAGCTTTTTCACTCTCCTCTTTCGCTTTCATGAAGAGGCTCTTTAGTTCCTCTTGATGAAAGTGAAAGAGGAGAGTTCTAGCTCATCCATATTGTTGTAGAAATTGTCAGGGATTCACTTTCCTTTTTACTTTTTTTTTTTAAGGTATTCTATTGCATGTATGTACTGTAATATATTCTATGATAGATATTTGGGTATGTTATGGTTTTACAAATAATGCTATGAATATTCTGCTACACATCTTGGTTCATATATCTATGCATTTTATTGAGTAGAATTTCTAGATTTTCTAAAGTGGTTAAAATAATTTACATTTCCACTAGCAGTGTATTAGAGTTCCCATTTGTTCCATAGCCTCACCAACACTGTATTGTCAGTCTTTTAAGTATTTGCCCTCCTAGTGAGTATATAATGGTATCTCATTGTGTTTCTCATCTGTAGGTCTCTGATCATGTTTTCTAGCCATGTGATTATCTTCTTTCATAAAGTGTACATTTAAGTCTCTTGTACATTCTCCTATAGGATAATCTGTCACTGTTTTTAATTAATCAATAAGAATTCTTTTCTCTATTTTAGAAATTATTTGTGTCAGATGTATGTTACAGTATCATCTTCTGTACTGTGGCTTCCCATTTTACTTTCTTAATGATGTCTTTTGATGACAACTCACTCCTTTTCTTATCTTTTAAGGTTAATGCTATCTGTGTCTCATTTAAGAGAAATCTTTCCTGTCTCAAGATCATGAAGACCATGTTGTCTTTTAAAAGCTATATTTTATCTTTATTATAACAAACATGGACTATGATCACTCACCTAGAGCCAAAAATCCTGGAATGTGAAGTCAAATGGGCCATAGGAAGCATCACTATGAACAAAGCTAGTGGAGGTGATGGAATTCCAGTTGAACTATTTTGAAGCCTAAAAGATGATGCTGTGAAAGTGCCATACTCAATAAGCCAGCAAATTTGGAAAACTCAGCAGTGGCCACAGGACTGGAAAAGGTCACTTTTCATTCCAATCCCTAAGAAAGGCAATACCAAAGAATGCTCAAACTACAGTACAATTGCACTCATCTCACATCTAGTAAAGTAATCCTCAAAATTCTCCAAGCCAGGCTTCAGCTAGTTTTAGAAAAGGCAGAAGAACCAGAGATCCATTTGCCAACAGCTGTTGGATCATTGAAAAAGCAAGAGAGTTCCAGAAAAACATCTAACTCTGCTTTATTGGCTATGCCAAAGTCTTTGACTGTGTGGATCACAATAAACTGTGGAAAATTCTGAAGGAGAAGGGAATACCAGACTACCTGACCTGCCTCTTGAGAAATCTGTTTACGGGTCAGGAAGCAACAGTTAGAACTGGAAATGGAACAACAGACTGGTTCCAAATAGGAAAAGGAGTACGTCGAGGCTGTATATTAACACCCTGCTTATTTAACTTATATGCAGAGTATATCGTGAGAAATGCTGGGCTGAATGAAGCACAAGCTGGAATCAAGATTTCCAGGAGAAATAACAGTAACCTCAGATATGCAGATGACACCACCCTTATGGCAGAAACCGAAGAGGAACTAAAGAGCCTCTTGATGAAAGTGAAAGAGGAGAGTGAAAAAGTTGGCTTAAAGCTCAACATTCAGAAAACTAAGATCATGGCATCTGGTCCCATCATTTCATAGCAAATAGATGGGGAAACACTGGAAACAGTGGCAGACTTTATTTTAGGGTGTTCAAAAATCACTGCAGATAGTGACTGCCTCCATGAAATTAAAAGATACTTACTCTTTGGAAGGAAGATTATAACCAACCCAGACAGCATATTAAAAAGCAGACGTTACTTTGTCAACAAAGGTCCGTCTAGTCAAGGCTATGGTTTTTCCAGTTCATGTATGGATATGAGAGTTGGACTATACAGAAAACTGAGCGCTGAAGAATTGATGCTTTTGAACTGTGGTGTTGGAGAAGACTCTTGAGTACCTTGGACTGCAAGGAGATCCAATCATTCCATCCTATAGGAGATCAGTCCTGGGTGTTCATTGGAGACTGATGCTGAAGCTGAAACTCTGACACTTTGGCCACCTGTTGCGAAGAGCTTACTCATTTGAAAAGACCCTGATGCTGGGAAAGATTGAAGGCAGGAGGAGAAGGGGACAACAGAGGATGAGATGGCTGAATGACATCACCGACTCGATGGACATGAGTTTGGATAAACTCTGGGAGTTAGTGATGGACACGGAGGCCTGGTGTACTGCAGTCCATGGGGTTGCAAAGAGTTGGGCATGACTGAGCAACTGAACTGAACTGATGAACACTTTGCTGAATTACTACTCAAAAATTTTGAACCAATGTATATGGATACTACAGGCTATTATTAGTCTTTTATTTTTATCAATATGGCAAATATGGTATAGCTTTTTGTTGTTATTGAAATTTATGAGATACTCAAGACACAAAAATAGCCAAAATTATCATATTAAAAAACACATTCAACTATCCATAACCCAGGTTTCTTTTAGTATAGGCTAGTTGAACTAATCCTCTAAATGCAAGAGACTGAGTACTTTCAGAATCTTAGTCAATTGTCTCTTGCTCAATTATCACATTAGTGTGACAACAAATTCTAATAAAGTTACTGGTAAGGAAAATTTTCATAAGTGGCTGTCTCAAATCATTTTGAGAGTGAGAGGTTTGCATGTGCATAAATAAATAAAATTTTCTTATGAATTAATTTCTAAGATGAAAATTATGTTTCTTTGTGGAAATCCCTCAGTTTAAAAGTCTTTGGTTTAAAATGCCATGAACCTAGATAGTCCAATGGAATAATGGGATGTATAATCTCCAAAGAATTAGAAAGCAATGGAGTATTTTGATGGTTCCAAAATAACTTCCCTTGGCACACTTACCCACTGTAGACTTTTCAGAGAAAAAGAGATTAGCCACAATAACAGAAGACCTTCAATTTTTGGGAAATATGTGTAATAGTGGATCTGTTAGCCCATCTGTTATCTATCAGTTCTATGGTTTGGGAATAGCTGGGCATAAGTAGGACACCTTGTTTTCCCCACATGGCATTGCAAAGACATCATAGGTAGAAGCAGCTCCTTTCCAAGGGTCATTAGTAGGCACGCAAACCAACCAAGTGCTGCCAGAAAATGGAGCAGGAAACCCTTATAACCTGCACATCCTCCTCAAGGAATTGCTTTGGATTAGGAACCCCAAACCCCAACATAGACACATTTTGCATAACATGAGTTCCAAGTCAAAATCTCTCTGCAGCTATCAGACACTATCTAAACCAAAGATGTGAGTAAGAAAAGTTTCAAATTCTCTTTGTTATGTCTAGACTAAGAGAAGTTGTAGAAGGATTCCAACATGGAAACTCCAAAGCTTTTGCCCTTTTTTTTAAAAATTTATTTTATTTTTTTATTACTGGTATCCTCTGTCTCCTAGGTATAAATGCTGTTGAGTGTCATATTTATCCAAGGATCACAAAACAGAAAAGAATGGGAAAAGCTCATCTGAGCTGAATCTCTACTCTTCTGTATAATTTTACTTGACCTCAGAAAAATAGCAGTCTATTTTTCTTTGAAGGCAAAAAGAGAATGGAGCAGCAGAGGATGAGATGGTTAAATAGCATCACTGACTCTATGAACATGAATTTAAGCAAACTCAGGAAGACAGTTGAGGACAGAGGAGCCTGTTGGGCTACAGTCCATGGGGTTGCAAAGAGTTGGACACAACTTAATGACTCAACAACAACAATGATGAATTTTTATTTGAAATGTATAAAACATGAAAATAGTCAAATGTTTCATAATTCTTGAAGCAAGAAATTCCTTAAAAGAAAAAGGGATTTTTTTGGGGGGGGGTGGATTTTTATACTCAATCTTTAATATTTGCTTAGGGATTTTCCTTTACCTTTTTAAAAATCTTTGTTTCACTTTTAAGTATTAATTTGCATGTCAAGATGTAACACTTCAGAATAATTTAAGTTCATTTTCTTAGTAGTTTAAGAAAGAACATAGCCAATGAATGTTGAATAAGTGATTTAGTGGTCCACAGGTGGTGAAAAATGGATGTAGCATCTCAAGAATGGCTGCTGGCATGCAATGCAAATTGTTTATTGTGTTTGACTTAATTTTTCAGAATATAGGAATGAAATAATATTAATTTCAAAAGTGGCTTGAGATCCTCATATGATGCTCTTTGAAGGTTATTTCGTTTTCTATTTTCTTCTATTCAAAATATATAATATATAATAAAACCTACTTCTTTCATCTGCTTTATTGATGATCAGCTGCTCAGTTATCTCCTAAGCATTCTTTGCCTGAATTTTTCTCTTTTACCTGGAATACTCTTAAAGAGAGGTAATTTCCCCAAAGTTCTTTATTAATTAAGTCCCATAATTCAATGATTGTCCCAGGATTCTGTTTACCTCAAGAATTTTACTGCCCTTTTCCATTTTATTAGTAATCCTCAGCCTCATCAGATATGATTCTGGCTTCTTACTTCTTTGTCTTGTTAAATCTTCTTAGTTTCTTGGTTCAGTGAAGATTCATCTCATTTCTAGAGCTTTGGAGAAAGTAAGGAATAACAATATATGAAAACAATCAAGAATCCTTGAGAATATGGTATTAATATTTTAGTATTTACAACTTATCTTTTACAGTGGATCTAACTGGGAAGTGTACAAATCTCAAATCTAGTGTAGAGGACATTATCAGCAATTTCAGAGGTCAGAAATTAGATCAATTTGTTTTAACTAAAATTTGAATAATTGTTTATTTCCTTATTCTGTCTGTTGTTTGCTAAGAAATAAGGTATTAAAGTCATTGATATCACCAATGATAATACTCATTGGAAGTATTAACTCTGAAATTAAAACGGATAGTTTGTTCACATAACATTTTAAAGTATATTCATTGATTTAATCTTGTTTACATGTAATTTGTACAGAAAAAACCTTGATAAGTTGAAGATGCTTTATTTCATAAAACCTAAAGTTTAAAGTCATGTTTCATTTTTTTATAAAAGGCCAAGTTATAACAGCTTTGAAGATCATTAGTGTAGAAGTCAATAAATTAAGGCCCACAGACCAAAGCCAGCTTGCTGCGATATTGATACCACCTACAATGAATATTTGCCACCGTATTGATGCCAGAGAATACTAACTTTGAAATTTTATTAAGTGAAATATTATCCCAAAAGAAAAAAAGAGAACTTTATTCTTCCTATTAGTAGGTATGTGTTTTTAATGCTCTCAATTATTATTATTGTGTTTTGAATTTTGTTAATAAAGCAACTTATTATATTTTCTATAATTTGTTATGTTCCATATGATAGCCTTCATTTTGCCTCTTGGTCTGCAAAGCCTAAAATATTTACTATTTACCTTTACAGAAAAAGTTGCTAACCTCTGCATTATACCATCACCAAATACTACAATCACATTAAACCATTATCAAGAATATAAATATTATAAATGGAATATATTTTGTATAAAATCTACTCAAGATATCACTAATAATATTCTTAGAAGAGTTACAGTTTTCTTAAATTTATGGATGTATCTTTCCTTCTTCAGATACTATTAAGTCTAAGAGATCAGAATTGAGAGATATTATTGTGGTCCATCTCTATCTGAAAAACATGTAAGATCTCTCAATTATTAGCTCAGCATATGTGACCACCTTCAAGCACTGTCTGCCTGCAAGTTATGTAGCTATTATTTTTACATGAAGGGACAGTTTCCTGAATGCTTGATACCGGGCACTTCTATGGTTATCTCCTTTAATCCTCACTCAGGTTCATGTCCTGCTATCCCTGACTCTGAAAGCTGTTTTTTATCATGCTGTCTCCCATGGGTATAGTTGTTGTGTTGTTTTTCAAATTTCTGTGGTTTTCATGTTTTCTAGCATGGATTATTATCGCAAGTTTCTTTTTTCCCCCTCTCTTAACCATTTCTTACCATTTCTTAACAACAATTGTCAGTAATTCACACATGGAGGTACACACTCATGGTAAGGCTTAAGAAATAAAGGGATTCTGAGATATAAAAACAGAAAAAGTAACATTGGAAAGTGGCATCAGCAGTGAGGTAAAGAATGAATCTTTGTGGAACCAGGATAATCTTACTTCCTCAGCTCAACTCTATACCTCCAGTTTACGGTCATTTCCAAATGATCTAATTTGTCTCTGTTTTTCTTACTCATAAAGTAAATGGTTTCAGACACAGTCTTAAACAACAAAACATCAGATGTTTTGTTGTTGTTTTGCCAACACAAGACTAATCAGGAAAATTTACTAATATTTAATTATCTTTTCCAGTTTTTGTTAAATATTTAACTTTCAAATTAAAAGATGAAAAAAAATAAAAATAGCTTTGATTGTACAATGATAAATGCTTTCAGGAAATTACAATATTTTGACAGAGAAGTTAACTTTTTTAGGAAGTTTTCTAGAAATGGATATTTAATTTTGATGCAGAATACAACATATACTAGGGATATATATGTTAAAAAAGAAAGTTAAAAGACATTTTCCATGACAAGCTTAGAGGTGAAAGTATTTTTTCTATAAAACAACCCAAGTCACATCAGAAGTAAATAAATAGAAGAGAATTTACTGATAAGAAAATGCTTGAATACTTAACAGGTATGGAAAAAAGGAATAGACTATTGTGACAGTGACCTGGGAAATTTGTACTTTCTGCAGGATCTCTGCCTTGCTCTTGGCCCATTCCAGGTAGCCACAGTGAGCAGCATCAAGTCATGAGCAGACTGACTCATCGGCCCCAGAACCACTAAAGGACAGTGACTCAATATATGACCAAGCCTTTTTCCTATTAGGCAGATGAGATTAACAATGTTCCTCTGATTTGCTACACTTAAGGGCTTAATCACTTGACATCTATCTGCCATTCCATCAGGGAGGCAACACTAAGATTACAATTTCCCGTTCAGAAATCACTGGCTTTGAAACCCAGTGTTATTTCTGCTTTGCTTCTCAACTAACTGGTTAGACCCACCTTTTAATTCATATTGTTTCCAACCCTGTTTTCTTGGGTTTTGTCCTGTTTTGTTTTTTTAATCTATTCCTTCAAAGTTCTGATTAATTTCAAGGAATTAAAAAAAAATTTGACACTCCTACAGATTGCCCTCCATATTGTAGAAATCTCCCCCACTATTGACCCCCTTTAGACAAAGAAGGAATTATCCAAGAAGTAGAAAGAGGATCACATTCAAGTGGGATCATGGAATCCTAGGGAAGATAGCTTCAGTGAGAGTCAGGGTTCAGTAGTATTCATTACTGCAGATGAAGACTAAGAAAACATAGATTTAATTTATGAAGTGCTCAGCATGGTTTTTAATTCTTTTCTTCCTATTTCTGATCAATTTTCATGATTTTTCCCTCTCTTTGGCATTAGTATCAACCTTGAGAGAATCACCAATGCCCTACTACCTTCAGACTTAATTTTAATAGAAGCAGGACAAGGACCACAGTAGAGTAAGATATTGGAACCCCGAGGAGCACTTCCTCAAGAGTGAGTGTTTGGCAATGTTTATTTCTCTTTGGGCTTAAAAGTTAATGAGAGGGCTATGAAGGATAGGAGGGAGGTGAAACAGAAGAGATCATTTTTAGAACAGTTCAGTTCAGTCTCTCAGTCATGTACAACTATTTGCAACCCCGTGGACTGCAGCTTACCAGGCTTTCCTGTCCATAATCAACTCCTGGAGCTTGCTCAAACTCATGTCCACTGAGTTGTTGATGCATCCAACCATCTCATCCTCTGTCGTCCCCTTTTCCTTCTGCCTTCAATCTTTCCCAGCATCAAAGTCTTTTCCAATGAGTCAGTACTTTGCATCAGGTGGCCAAAAGTACTGGGGCTTCAGCTTCAACATCAGTCCTGCTAATGAAGCTAAAGGACTTAGAATAAGGAGATTTAAATTTAAGAGAAAAGAAGAGCCCACAGGAGAAAGATTGGAGATACAAAAAAGAGAAGGAATAAGGAAGGTATGGGTTACACTTCTTATGCTGAAGCAAGATTGTAAAAACAGAGTCTGGATGAATTTACTAAAATATTAATAGAGAGTCACAATTAAGATGAATAGCTCCCATTTGAGTAAACTATGAAGTGCTATCAGATTACATTTGTTTAATTACTCAGAAAATTCAAGTGAATTGACATAGAAATTTTTTTATGTACTAGTTCAAGAAGAATGACATTTTGACAGCCTTTTTTCTTTCCACTCTACCAAAATTTCATTGAAATGACATAAGAAATGTAAAACAGTAATAAGTCCATAGAAACTTTAGAAAGCAGGCAAGGGTGCCATCAGAAATGCAAAATTCTAGAAGACATAAAGCAAATAGGATAATAGATATGAAGCATATCCCAGCACAGAGGAGCCTGCAGCTCCATAGAGATGGAAAATATCCTCCAGAACAAAAGGAGCCTATAAATAATCCCAAAATTAAAGGCTTCAGGAAACTGAAAATAGGTTGTGTCCTGTTGGCCATGATGGTAGAACAATTGCACCAGTGTCCTGCCTTCACTGCACTAATTCTACTGTGAACAGGAGAAAGCCACAAATTTGGAAATCCAAATATGGTGTGGAAGAGTCCCAAAAGAGATTTTGATGAGATAGTGTCTCCCCTGATTAATAGGCCCCAAACAAGAAAGTGCACCCCATGTAAAAGATATGCAGTGTACACAGAACAGCCTGACAGTGTGGCCAGCACCATGTAATCACTGTCAATCTCAGAACCAGGTGAATGTTGTCATTTGATACATTCCAGGAGACAATTCTTAGTAATCAAGATCCTTGCTCGTAAATATAAATAGATAACCAAAAACCAAACATTCAATAATAGCCAACCCAAGCAAAAAGAGGCATCAGATTCAACAATAAAACAATGCAACCTTTGTGGGAACAAAGTTAATTGCGAAACAAATAAAACTTCACAATTATTTTATTTAATATATTTAGTAACATTAGGGAAGACAGTAGCTTTTAAAAAAAAAAAAAACGAGCTGCTGTGAAAATGAAATGATTAGTGATTTTTTAAAAAATCACTCAGGCTAAATAGTAGACATAATAGCTAAAGATCAACTTAGTGAACTAGAAGAGTGAATGAACTAATTCTTATATAATCCCAGGCAAAATGGCAAAGAGGTGAAAAGTATAAGAATGTATTGTACATAATGTCCTTCCTGGTCCCTTTTTGGATTTGCAGAATTCTCAACTTTGTTCCAGTTCCTTCTTAATCTTTTTTCCCCAATTTTGTTTTATACCTTCCAGACATTTCTTCCCATTCTTCTATGCTAGTAGCACTCCTCTAACTTTAAAGCATTGCTAAAGATGTATTTTTAGATTTATATTCCTACTGTCACTTAAGCAGAATTTGGAGAGAGGCAAAAAATTAATGTCTAGGTTCCATCAGTGACCTTGAACTACAACACTGAGAGAAGATCCTTTCCACAGTTATTTTCTTGGTTTTGGTTTTTTATGTTGTTTCTCTCAATGTGGTTCCCTTTTCAGAGTATCTGTAGAAACTATGTTGCCAGAAGTACTTTTCTCAATAGATTGTTTTATGCACCAGAGTGATGTAAAGATCAGTGATGGTCTCTTTCATCCTGAATAGATTCTGCATGTTCAGAGTTTCTTATTGGGCACCTGAAAACATTGGACCGTAAGGTCAGTCTATTAAGGTTAGTAGACATGTATTCTTGTTTTTGTGGCAATCGTCGAACTACATGAAAGAAGTTGACAAGTTGGCTCTTTTTTAATAACAGAAGTTTTCAGTTCAGCTCTAATCTTCATCATGTTAGTTATCCCAGGTATATATAGTGACATCTTTAAAAGAGGAAACTTGATATATAGGCAAAAATAATTAAGAAAAATAATTCTATATATTATTTCATCTAAGAAAAGTAAAAACACTATTTAGATTTATTTGTAATTAACTGAAAGTAAATATAAATTATTCCTATTTGCTATAGTCTTAGTTTAGAATATGGAACAAAGATATTTGTAATTCTTTGATTATTGATTTCTAGCTTAACTAACTGATGGTCAAAGAATGTGCTCTAGATAACTTCAACTTCTTGCAATTTGTTGAGGTTGATTTACGGCCCAGCACGTGGTCAATTTTGGTGAATGATGCATATACATATATGTTCTTTTATTGTTTGGTGCAGAATATGTATATGCCAATTAAGGGAGGTTTATTGAAAGTATTCTTTAGAACATACACTTCAATGTTCGTAGCAGCACCATTTACAATCACCAAGACACAGAAACAACACAAGTACTCATCAACAGATGACTGGCTTAAGAAGATGTCTTAAGAAGTTTATATATACACATATATACACATACATACACATAAAGAAGAATATTACTCAACCATAATAAAGAATGAAATATTTCCATTTGCAGCAATAAGGTTGGAGCTGGTATAATACTATGCTTAATGAAATAAGTCAGAGAAAAACAAATGCCATATGATACCACATATGTGTGGAATCTAAAAAATAACACAAATGAATTCATATATAAAACAGAAACAGAATCCAGACATAGAAAACAAACTTATGGTTGCCAAAAGGGTGACGGAGAGGGGAGAGATGAATGAGGAATATGGGATTAACAGATACAAACTACTATATGTGTGTGTGACTTATTGCAGTTATCTTTGATTTGGTGTCTTATCAATTTGGACATTCTTTGCCTTTATTTCTTCAAGTTTTTTTCCTCTTCTCCTTTTCCTCTGGGATGCCAGTTATGTATACTTTTTACTTGTATTAAAGTGACAAACTTTTTAGCATTTCATCTCGTTTATTCACCAAATTTTAACCCTAATACTTTCTGGTATTTCTTTCAGATCACTTACCCTCTCTTCATCTTTCAGTGTTCTATTTAGCACACCTAATTTAGTTTTTAATTTCAGCTATTACATTTTTAGCCCTAGAATTTTTATTTATTCTTTTTAAAATCTATAAATTCTCCATGTTATTTATTTTTTGAGCCTAATTATACCTGTTTTATCCAAGCTGATAATTCCAATAAATAGGTCATCTATTGATCTGATCTTTTCTCCTATTTTGTGTCATGTCTGTTTTCTTAGTATTTTATTACTATCAAAGATGTTTGCTAAGGTATAGTGACTCTGAATAATGTTATCTTTCTCTGTGGCTCTAGTTTTGCCAGTAAAATGTTGGCAGATTACCGTATTCTAATTCTAGGATTCAATTGCAGGTTTGGTGATGGTCATTCTACCTTTTGTTTGTCTCTGCTTTTCTAGTATGTGGACACCTGGATTGCTAATTGATATACTGGAGTTTTTCATCAGGATCTCTCCCTGTTGGAAACTTCTGAACTATAGTTTTTGTCCCCCTAGGACTGTGAGACTGTAGAAAACCTTAGTCAACCAGTCCTTCTTTGGCTTTCTGCCGAGCTTCTTATTATCTTATTTTGTATAATTTAATAATTCAGCAAATGATTTCTTATTCTTCAGTTCACTTATTTTTTAGAAATTCATGCTTTATTATTTGTATTAAGTGTTATAAAATAACTGCATGCATCATAAAGCATATGCTTTTAAAATGTACTATCTTAGTACTATCTTACATTTTATCTTGGCTTTAAAAAAAAGCTGCTTCATATAGTCTGCTTTTCCTGGAACCCAAATAAAGTCATTTTGTTTTTCTTCTTTTTCATTTTCTTAACCAGGTCCTCAGAGTTTGTATCATTAAAGTAGTTATTCATGTTTGAAATAGTCATAAGATTTTAAAATTTAGATTAGAAGGAACCTAAGACATCATCTTCTGTTGGCTAATCTCCCACACAGTACAGAAATGCTTCCTGCAGCATCCTTGGCAGATGCTTATCCAGTCTCAACTTGGATATCTTCAGAAAAGGAGCTCATCATTTCCTAAAACAAACCATTCTGTTGGACAACTCTATTTTAAAAATCCTTATGTTTAGCTAAAATATGTTTCTTTGTAACTTAAACTCATTTACTCATTGTTTTAAATTTTCCTTCTGGAATAAGTCAAAACAAGAGAACATTCCAGATAGCTGTATTTAAAGTACATCTAAATGCCATTCCTGTCTTTTTTATTTTTATTTATTTATTTTATTTTATTTTTGCTTTCTTGTCCCAAAGCACTAAGCATAATTTGCTAAACATAGATGATAATTATAAGGAAGGTTACCTATTTGGTAATAATTTTAGAGCTATCTTTACATTATATAAACCCCTCTGACATTTTGAAGACAAAAATCCTTTTGTAATTATCTTGAATTATATTTTTGTTTACCAAAAAAAAAAAAAAGAGTAAGAAGACTGCCATCTATTTTCAAAGGTGAAACTACATGACCACATGTGAGAATGTAGAGAAAACCAATTCAATTATAAAGGTCTGATTAAAATCTGGGGGTGTGCCTTTCTGTTTCCTTTTCATATGTAGACTGTCATTAAAACTTATTGCTTGTGAATTAATGATGACAATAATCTTGTAGCAGCTAGTATTTGTTGAGTACTTGCTATATGTAATTCATGTACCTGGTCTCTACATTTAGACTGAGTTCTGTCTCAATAAGAACTTTCTAATCCCTTGTAATATAATTTATGGTCCAAACAAGATGCTTTGAGCATCAAAGAAGGTACTATTAATACCTGAGATACTATTAATACTCTGAGACAATTGGTATAACCTGAACTGTCCAGGCAGAGGGGGACTTAGAGTCACTCTTCTTGAAGTTGAATTCCATTATTCCATTGGCTGATACCATTTGTCTAGAAATTTGCATATACATGCCACATTGTTTCAAAAAACTCTAAAACGCATTTTAAAAATACTATTTCCTGTCCCCCTTATGATTTAAGTTGCCACTTAAACCCCACCCTCTCCATTGAATAATGTAGTTTTGTAAGCAAAATTTACTGCTTTTTTCATAATTTGTCAAAAATGAAAACAATCCATTGTTCTTATTCTACTCTTCTTCATCTAAAATGGAGGAAAAGTAGGGTTTAGAAGTCTAGACCACCATCCTCCAACAGGATCCTATCAGCCTTAAGATGTTTTCAAAATGGGAAAAGAGGTAGAGTTTGAAGAATCAGAGCTGTTGTGTTAGTAATCCCAAATTTCCAGGCCTTATTAAAAATCAGAAAATGGAGAGCACCTAGTGCTTCCAGATTATTTTGTAAAAGTGCTATTTTTGCAAAACTAATCCCATGATCAATAAAGAATTCCCATCCTCATTCTAAGCGGTGTTCTCAGTCTCAGCTGTACCATCACACCGGGCTGGTTCACCCTTATCTGGTCTGGGGTGCGACCTAGGTGTGAGACTTTGATGTATGTATCTCAGGTTGAAAGCCATTATCCTAACCCTACATAGAGGGTGGGGGAAGGGTTTATTTTTCTAGGTATAAGTTTTGTGATTGCAAATGCTAGCATAGTGAAGGCAAAAAGAGAAGGGGATGGCAGAGCGTGAAATGGTTAGATAGCATCATCTACTCAAAGGGCGTGAGTTTGAACAGACCCTGGGAGATAGTGAAGGACAGGGGAGCCTTGTGTGCTGCAGTCCATAGCGTGGCAAAGAGTCAGACATGCCTTAGCGACTGAACGACAGAGCAGGAGAATCACATGGACTCCAAACTTCCACATCTCAAGATCAATGCCTCACTCTGAAACATCTGGTTGATTCTAAAGGAAACTTTCAGAATCTTGCTGATCACATCGCGAGGGGAGGAGATTCTTATTTTTCCCTCAAAATTGTGCCCTTTTAACCTCAACCTGGCAGAAATCACTTTAGATCTTCTTCTGTTCATAAAATTAAGACCTTTGTGAGTTATTTCCTTTTTGCACTATTGTATACTACAGAAATTGGATCAAAGCAGTGATTAGGAAAACTTCGGAGAAAACAATGTCTATTTCCTCTTGTTAGTAAAGGAGAAAAATAGAAATACTTGTTTGCCACTGTTCTTGCCTTTGTACTCTAAAATGGGTTTAAGATAGTTATCATTTATCCTGTCACTAAGGAGGCAGGGTACACGCAAATAATTTTCATGGGAGCAATATCAGATGATCGTCATACAAAAGCACCTCCTTTTTTCTGCTATCTTTTATAATTTATACATTGCCATGATCCATCAGCCTACCTGTACTAGCTCTAGGATGTGTTAAAGAAAATATTTTTTTCACTTTAGTATCAAATACTCTTTCCTTAATGACTCAGTATCATCATATCCTTTGCTTTATTTTTTAAATCTGTATATGATTTTCTTTCCTGAATAAATTATGTGCTCAAAAGGTAGTTGCCAAATCATGATTTTGACCCATTGATTAGACACTTCTGATTCCACTTACTCGAATAAAATGAATCTCACATGAGCCAGCAGCTTAGTTCTCATACCAAACTGCCAGAAGGTCACATTGCAATGAAACTTCAGTTCTGAGAGTTAATAGTTTCCTCACGCTCCTCCCTCTGTCAAATATGTTCAGCTGAGCTTGTGCATATGACTTCAGTTCATAAAAAGTTTACAAGTGCAGCTGGAATGCTTAGCATTTGATTGTTACATAAATAAGTATTTGAGAACATATGTAAACTTGACAGTGTTAGTACCAGATGTTCCAGTAACACAATAATGTACTTTGAATGTCCCTTCTCACTTTCAACTTGTTTATTTTGGCAGTCTCTCTTTATCTGCTAAGTTTCAGATAAGCACATATTAACTCTATCCATAGTGTTGATCCTCTAATTGTTACATTCAAGTTAAATGTATTACATTTAGTGTGTAGAAGTACAAATAGCATAGATGTTAATACACAAAGTCATTTTTTACACGTCTCCATAAAATACAAATATTTCAACTCCTAAATGTTTATGGTTTATAAAGAAGAAAGAAATCTCTGGACATATGAATGTACTCTCAGATCTACAGGAATTGCCCTTCCAATTTTGAGTTTTCCAAGTTTTTTTTCCTCTCTCTCTTTTTGACCACCAGCCACTTCAATTAAGAGATTTCTGTCTCCTACACAAATTCCCCTGCCTTCCTCCAATCTTCTCCACCCCTCTTACCATAGTTGACTGTATCTTGATATGTAGAAGCTATTGGCATTCTGAGCACAATTTTTGCTTCTTTATGGTTTTGTTTTGCAATTATTTCAAATTCACTGAAGAATAATGACCATAAAAATAGTACATAAAACACTCATCCATCTTCTTACCAGATTCACCAGTTGTTGGTATTTTGCCCCATTTCCTTTATCAGATGGATGTGCACTCTCCTTCTCTCTTTGCATATGTGTATGTATGTATGTGTATATATATATATATACATATACATATGTATATGTACACATACATATATATATCATGTATATATTATGAATATATTTATATATGTGTGTTTATATGCACACATGCATTTTTTCTAAACCTTTTAAATATTAGTTGCATGGTCTTTTACTCATACACTTCAACGTGTATTTTTTCTACAAATAAGAATACTGTCTTACAAACAAATAGATAAAAAATAGACTTTTTCCCTTTTTCCCCCCTTATCTTCCATCTGTATTCCAGTTGTGTTAGTTGACCCAGTGATATTCATTACAAGATATCCAGGTCTTACTTTTGGAGTCAGGTTTCATGTGTTGTATGCAATACCAGTAAGGGGCTGTGTTGAGATAGTTATAGGGCCCTGGAAACCTTAGTGGCCCAGCAGTTTCCTGAAAGAAGTAACTTATTTAGAGGAAAAATCCAAATATGGTCAGGAATGAAAGCAAAAAGTTGAAGCAGGAAATTCAGTTGAGAGGTCATACAAGGCCCCAAAAGGACAATCAATCATGAGATTGGGAAACGTGATACAATATGTGTTAAGGCAAGAGATTTAGAATTAATACCCTGAGATTGATGGAGGTCTGTCTTCATGTGAAAACATCTCTATAGTAAAAAAAAACCAAGTTTGATAGCCTAAAAGAGCCGGAGCCTACCTTGCTTGGGCTTTGCCTGATAGAAGACTGTGACTCAGTTAGTGGCATGGCTTATTTAGGTGAGATGAGATTCCCTCGGTGACACTCTGGAGCAGAAACTGAAATGTCCTCAGAGATAAAGAAGTTCAAGACCTCCTGTACTCGTTGCCTCTGATCATGAGGGAAAGGGTAGAGAGCCATCCAAATAAGAGTAAAAATAGTAAGAAATAACAGGGGAAAGGAGTAAAAGACGGGTGGGGAAATGAGTTCTAATTTTCAGAGTGGACCTAGGAAATATGCTTCAGGTTTGTCCAATGGATGCACAGTTTCAGAGGGAAGAGAGTCATCTAAGTTTGCTGCTTAAGTTGTTTCCTTTGGTAGAAAATGTGTTTTATTTATATGTAATATTATTTTTTAAAAGAAACACTGTGATATAAATTTAAAGCTTGCTTCCAAAGATACAGGAAAACAAGAAAAATGTGCATGGAGTTAAGTAAGAGGAGACCTAATTAGCATTCTTATAGAATGAGCTGTAGATTTACGGAGACTTACAAAAGGGAAAAATACCAGAGCGCCAGACTAACGCATCAATCATCTGAAATTGTCTGACAGCCCTGAAGAGGATATCCTGGCTGCAGAAAGCACAGAGCTGTCTTAAGGCTAGGGGCCCAGGGCAGAACTTAATAAGAACAAAAGATGAGCAATTTTGAGAGGAACCAGCTGGCTTAAGGTGATCCAAAGTGCACAGATGTTAAAGGCTTACTGTTCCAACAATACTTTTACCTACGCAAGAAGAACAGAATAACCATTAAAAAAAAATAACAAAACTTGATTTACCATGTTGACCCTTGGGATCTAACAATATATGTAATTCTGTTCCACCATACCAATTTTCTTTTCTTTTTAATTTTTATTTTCGGTACATTAAATTTACTCATAAGAACATTCTAAAAATGTACAGATTTTCCTTTTTAATTGCATATAATAAAACATAAAAAACCCCAAAACAGAA
This sequence comes from Muntiacus reevesi, assembly GCF_963930625.1. Taxonomy (NCBI): domain Eukaryota; kingdom Metazoa; phylum Chordata; class Mammalia; order Artiodactyla; family Cervidae; genus Muntiacus; species Muntiacus reevesi. The sequence continues at coordinate 29,830,702 of NC_089255.1, read as the reverse complement.
TACTTGACGTTTACAATTCACAATCAAATTAGGAGAATATTAAATATTTACAAAACTATATATCTTTTTAAAAATATTTATAAAGTTACATGCATTTGTAGAATTGATATAAAAGAATGGCTCAAAAATGGGAGACTTTTCCTTCATTCCTAAAAAGAAAACATATCCAATAGAAGATTCTTGAGTACTATATCTACTTTAATGTTATTTTATTTTGTGTCTTCCAGTTGATGACTGTGAGAAAGGACAGAATTTATTACAAAACTTGAAAAAATGTAGCTGCTCTTTCTTAGAAATATATGTATATATATATAGATAAAATCCTGTTGATATGATATCTTTAGGTAGGTTTTTTAAATTGTCTAAGCACAGTAACTAAGAATCTATAATTTCCTCTATGCTTGCATCAAAATTCCTTAACACCGGTGGTTTTGTGGCAAGTAGAGAGATGTTAGATCGCACATCAATTATGAACTTTTTGATGTGGTTATTGAATGTAAAAGGGAGTAATCTAAAACATAAAATCTAAGTGGTTGGAGTCATGGGAATAATCAGGAACTGAAAACAAAATGGTTTGGAAAATGTTCATTTTGCTAGTGCAGAGTATGTTGCAGTTAAAGTCATAAAAGTTCTTTTTACATTCTTTAAGACTGTGGTCATTATCTTCTATCAATGACATTGAATATTTTGTGAGTGTAAGAAATGTTACTGATAATTACATGGAAGCATTATATACCCTGGAAAATAGTCACTATGTACCACCTTTTAAAAATATTTAAAATGAATCTTTCACCATATATGGTAGAATCAACTATCTTGAAGATACCCAACTTTATTTAGCAAGGAGTATTAAATACTTGGGGGCTTCCCAGGTGGCTCTGTGGTAAAGAATCTGCCTGCCAAGCAGGAGACTTGAGTGCAATCCCTGAGTCAGGAAGATCCCCTGGAGAAGGAAATGGCACTCCATTCCAGTATTCTTGCCTGGGAAATCCCATGGACAGAGCAGCCTAACAGGCTATACAGTCCATGGGGTTGCAATCATGACTTAGCAACTAAACAGCAGCAGCTACAGCATGAAGTACATAATAATAAAAAGCCTTTATGCCTGTCTCTGTGGCATTACTGAGTGCATGGGTTGGCCACATGAAAATTCCTCTTTGCATGCACCATGCCATACATGGAGAATTCCTCATTTGCTCTTACATGAAGATGTGAAAATAATAATATTAAAAGTGTTCCTCTGTGACTAGTTGTCTCTATTTTCAATTCTAGGACAGAGTAACTGCATAAATAAGCAGAATTTCAAATTTGATTATCAAAATCTGTAAGTATATCACGTTCTTTTTGTTATTTGTATTCAGAGAACATGAAAGTGTGGCTATCTAATTTCACTGCAGCTTGCTTCCTTTTTTAAAAAGAAAACATCAAAATAGTTTCATGGAGATGAGCTTTGAAGCATGGCTTAAACATACTCTTTTTTTTTCTTCTTTCTTCTCAGGTTAGTGGCACTTCAAAAATAAAAATAAGCACTCTTATTGGAACTTTAGGAATAATGCTGGGTATAAACAGGCTTAGAATATACTTAACTGTAGTAATCCTTCCTGACACACATAGAGATGAATTGATAACTGGATTTGGCATTTCAAATATTTTTTACCCAAGGCAAGGGCTTTAAGGTGTTTTCTTGGTATTAGAGAGTTTAGAGATGAAAAAGGTGCCATTTATTATTTTCTCTTTCTGTCAGCTTAGGACTTCTGTTTGCAATCATGTTTATAATACTAGGCCTAACTGTTCTTAAATGTCTTACCTGTTGAAGAATGTTCCATTTAATGTGTATCCAAGGTTTTGACTGAATAGTAGTTTGATAAAATCAGCTAAGGTAATTTATTGGAAGGGAACTTGAACTTGGGATCATAAGTGAGTTCTAATCAGGAATCTGCAACATAATTTATGTTGATCTTGAGCAAATCACTTCCTCTCAGTTCCCTATTTTCTCATATGAAATGCAAGAGGTAGATTGCAGTTTCCTCAGTGTGAAATTAATTCCATTAATTAGGCATGAAATACACAAGTCATTTAATCATGTTAACCACATCAGCTGGTTAGTTCAGCCAAAATATTTAAGCAAATTACAATAAGACTATGAACAATCAAAAAACTTCATTGTTATAGCTTGAGAACTATCTGCTTTCTTAATATTGGTACTACCTTGCCAAGTAATAGCAATTTAAAAGATCTTTCTCTCAAAAATGGTAATAGTATACCATTTTCCTTCAGTATTATCTAAAAGAATATAATCACAGCTTACCTATTGTTGGGGCCATAGACTATAAACATAAAAGTTATCAACTTTCACAATCATACTTTCTCATGGGATTCAAAGAAGAAAATATCTGTCCTTTTTTTAAAAAAAAGGGGGTGGTTACATATATTCCTATTCCTCCAAAAAGCAGAGTATCCAAATGGAAAGAGTCATTAAACCCTTTTATTAACTTGATAGCCCACTGATTTGAATAATTTTCTCTTCACCAAAACTGATAGGATATTTTACTATGTCAACAGATTATTTCTGATTGCAGACATAACCTCACAGTATTCTTATAATGAAAAAAATCACAGAATTTCAAGTCAGGAGATTTGGATGCAAGAATCTATTCCATCACCTATCATATACATATGATTAGGGTAATTCTTTCAGCATCTTTCAACTTCAGTTTCCTTATTTTTAACAACAAAGCAGTAATACTTGTCTCTGGAGCTGTTGTCTGGATGCAGTGAAATAATGAATGTAAATCATAAAGGCTAGTATACATTGTTAACATTAACTCTTTAAAAATATTCAAAATAATTAATGTTTCATCAATCATGTTATTTCCATTTGCCTACATAGAGTAACATCCGACATTTATGGTAGTAGTATTAAAATTCAAATATTAAAAAGGAAGTAAAGAAAGGAAACGGAACAGACATTTCTTGAGTACTCTGCCACAGCGTCAGGAAGTCAGATGATAGCTTTATTTCTAACTCCTACATAAGGTATTTTCTAACTTCTGTGTTAGAAGCAGGGCCTTGCATGTTGTCAACTCCACAAGAGACAGGAACTAAAAATCTTTCTGGGTGCTATAAATTGTGGAATAAAGAATAGCTGCTCAAATATGGAGAAATTCCAGGTTTTTTCCCCTCCACTCTTTCACTCCATTTCTCCAAATTTTATTTTCTTAATATATAAACCATTCAAAAGTATATAGCCTACAAGTCTAATGGATGTGGCTGCCCAGCAAGCTGTGAACTGATTTCCTTATCAGAAGGCTGCTATTCAAGTTGGAATCCAGGTGGATTTTTAGCTGAAATGGCATGAAAAAAAAAAAAATGAAAAGAGCAAAACCTTATTCATTAAAAATGTGAGATAATTACTTTTCAAAAATTGCAGCCCTAATCCAAGAAGGGGCCACAAGGTTTAATTGTGGGTGTGCTATTTACAGATTAATTAGGACATTTAACTTCATTTTTTATACCACAGAATTAATCCCATAAAAATTAGTGATCTCGAAGGAGTCAGTTGTCAACTCTGACAGGATCTCTTTGCCATAATCTATTAAAATGCTGCTTTTATCTTGTCTTGCCTGTGTCATATTTTATGGATTTTTTCATAAACACTGCCTATACTTCATAAATGTCTCAATTTTCTAGTCTATTAACATTACTTCAAAAGCAATTGATAAAAGAGTAGGGCATGCATGAAATAATACACCAATAATGTGAAGTGCTGGAGGCAAGAACAGTGGGTAGGATCTGCACAGCTTGTGAGCTGAAACAATGAAAGGATATTTTATCTACTACAATAAAGAAACAAATGATCATTTTTGATAGTAGAAAAAAGATTGCTAGTAATTGGGCGGATGAAAAATGGGTTACACAGAAAATACAGCATATTTTGAAACTGAAATTGAAATGAGAAAACAAACATCTCCAAGTATATGTTTACATTATGGGAAACACTTTTTCTTTGGTTACCAAAGATTTGGCATTCAGCTAGATTTAGTTTAGACATGATATTCTTATTCTATTTATAAGCAATATTTCCTTTGTATGCATATATTTAACCTATTAACATATATTGTATCTATTGACTAAAATGTTGAAATTGCTTTTTTAATTTTTATGACTATTATTTTGGTTTTTGAAATCATCTTAATTTTTCCTTTGAATGTATAGATGATTTATCTATAGCATCATCTTTATACTTTTAAAGCACTAATATATGACCTTATGGCAGAAAGCAAAGAAGAACTAAAGAGCCTCTTAATGAAAGTGAAAGAGGAGAGTGAAAAAATTAGCTTAAAACTTAACATTCAGAAAACTACGATGATGGCATCTGGTCCCATCACTTCATGGCAAATAGATGGGGAAACACTGGAAACAGTGGCAACTTTATTTTCTTGGCCTTCAAAATCACTGCAGATGATGACTGCAGTCAAGAAATTAAAAGATGCTTGCTCCTTGGAAGAAAAGCTATGACCAACTTATTCAGCATATTAAAAAGCAGAGACATTACTTTGCCAACAAAGGTCCATCTAGTGAAAGCTATGGGTTTTCCAGTAGTTATGTATGGATGTGAGAGTTGGACTATAAAGAAAGCTGAGCGCTGAAGAATTAATGCTTTTGAACTGTGATGCTGGAGAAGACTCTTGAGAGTCCCTTGGACTGCAAGGAGATCCAACCAGTCAATCCTAAAGGAAATCAGTCCTGAATATTCATTGGAAGGGCTGATGTTGAAGCTGAAACTCCAATACTTTGGCCACCTGATGCAAAGAACTGACTCATTGGAAAAGACCCTGATGCTTGAAAAGATTGAAGGCAGGAGGAGAACGGGACAACAGAGGATGAGATGGCTGAATGGCATCACCAACTCGATGGACATGAGTTACAGCAAGCTCTGGGGATTGGTGATGGACAGGGAAGCCTGGCATGCTGCAGTCCATGGGGTCACAAAGAGTCAGACATGATTGAGCGACTGTACTGTACTGTAATATGTGACCTAGATTGACATAATGAAATGAGTATCTTATCTGAATTTTTGCCAGAAATTTAATTCACAGCTATGTAATCAGACTTTTAAAAATGTGGTCAGTTTTTAAATCAATCAAATAAATATATTTAAATCAATGAAATTGAAGAGAAAGAAGAGAAGGACCATTAAGTAGATGCAGAATTCCTGATTTTCCTTTCATTTTATTCTTTGTATTTTACCACCTGATTTAGTTCAATGAAGCCATATACTGTTCTGGACTTTCATGCTTAAGATACCATGGTTTATAAAAAGTAGTGACTCTCAGTCCTAATATGCCTGGACAGTCCCATTGTTTACATGTAGTTATCAATAATTCTTCTCACTCTCAAAAAATGTATTGGCTTGAATGACATAGGATATTGTGACCTATTGAACCATGTGGTCAAATAAATATTGGAAGGGATTTTTTAGTAATATATTTAATTTTAAATTTCTTTAAACCTAAAGGTACTATCTGAAAGAATTATTGTGGCTTAGTGTTAAGTTTATAAAAGTCCTTGGTTCTTGACTCATACTCTATTTTTGACTTGGAAACAAGACCATTTGTTGTTGCTCAGGTAAGAAATAGGCTTGACTAATTCCATTGTGATCATTCAGTTCTAACACTTGGAAAGTAGATGATTTTTCTCAGGCTGAGAGACAATGATAGAATGGGTTGCTGCATTGTACTAATGGTACTCTATGAAGCAGGCAATGTATCAGGCAATGTATAGGGTCCAGTGTAATGATAGGGTAAGTTCCTGTGACCTTACAGGGTACAGGAAATCATGATCAAGGAGATTTTGTAGTCCTCTGATGTTGCAAAGAATATCTGAGAACCCTCATCCTCAATACTAACATTAAGAAACTGTCACCAGAATTATGTAAGTCATATCCAAACTTATCATGTAGGATAAAAGACAATAAGCAACATAACAGTTTTTTAACCTGATCTAATTTACACCTACCTCCTATACTTAACTTCTTTTTCAATCTTTCCCATCATAGGAAACTTCATAAATATTCATCCAGTTGCTCAAGCCCAAAACCTAGGGGTTTTCCACGTTTCCTCTTTCGTCCACTGTGTATACCAACAAATTCTACCCCTTCTAATCCTACACTCTTTCCAGTCAGAGTCTATTTTTCTTCCTCACCCTGAGAAGCCTAGCCCAAGCTACCTTCATCCTTCTTTATGGTTTTACAAAACCTGTGCCATCTAATTTTCCCCACTTCTCCTCCTACTTTCCCCCCCCCCACAATTCATTTTGCACACAGTACTCAAGGTCACCTTTCTTTAAAAGAAAATTTCAACATATTTATTTATCTAAAAAAATTTTTTTTGAAGTATAGTTGCTTTACAATGATAGAGTGACTTTTTAAGAAGATAAACTTGCAAAAATAAACAAATGAGATTTCATCAGACTAAAAAGCTACTATACAGCATAGCAAACAGTCATCATAATGCAAAAGCAAACTTTGGAATAGCAGAAAATATTTGCAAATCATATATCTAATAGTGGCTACATTTCTAAAATATATAATGAATTCCTACAGCTCAATAGCAAAGAAACTAATAGCCTGAATTTTAAAATGGTCTAAAGACTTGAATACATATTTCTTCAAAGAAGATATACAAATGAACCAAACTATGTCACTAATCATCAGGGAAACGCAAATCAAAATCACAATGAGATATCATGTCATGCCTATTAAGATGGCCATTAAAAAAAAAAGATGAAAAATATTGACAAAAATGTGGAAAAGTTGGAACCCTTGTATACTGTTGGTAGGAATGCAAAATGGTACTACTGCTATGGGAAACAGTATGAAGGTTCCTCAAAAAAATAAAAATAGAACTACCATGTCACTCAGCAGTCCCACTTCTGGGTATTTATCCATTAGAATGGAAATGAGTATCTTGAAGAGATATCAGCACTCCCATGTTCCACAATGATCAATATGTGGAATCAACCTAAATACATCATTCCATCGATTGATGAATAGAAAAGAAGCTTGTGGTGTATACATACAATAGCATTTTATCCAACTTTTAAAAAAGAAGAAACTCCTGTCATATGTGACACAACATGGATGAACCTGAAGATATTATGCTAAGTGAAATGTTGCACATAAAAAGTCAAATACTGTATGATTCTAGTTATAGGTGGTGTCTAAAATAGTCAAACTCATAGAAGCAGAGAGGAGAATGTTGGTTGACAGAGTCTGGGGGGAAGAATAAATGGGTTGTTGCTAATCAACAGATGCAAACTTCTGGTTTTACAATGTAAATAACTTCTACAGGTCCCTTGTCCAACGTTGTGCCTATAGAAAACATTGTACACTTAGACATATGTTAAAATGTTAGATCTCATGCTATGTGGTCTTACCATAATACTGTAAAAATTTTTAATGTAAATCTGATTGTATAATTCAGTAGTTTCCATTAATGTTGAGGATAAAATCCAAGTTCTTCACTGTGGTTTGTGAGCATTACATGATAGAACCTGTCTTCCTCATCTCCTATCATTCTCTCCTATTTCCCCATTCTCTAGCCACATTATCTTTTACTTTTATGTCCATCCAGCAAACTTTGATAGTGCCTCTGCATGTCTGGTTCCTTGGTCATCTGGTGATCTTTTATGAGGCCTTTCCTGATTATCTTATTGAGTATGATTTCAACTTACCCCTCACTACTTATGTATGAAATGACTTATAAATTTATCTCCTTTAGTCTAGATCATTCCTTAGAACTTCAGACTTTAACTGAAGTCTAGTTGGTTTGCAATGTTGTGTTAATTTCTGTTGTATGGCAAAGTGACTCAGATATATGTACATATATATTTGTATATTCTTTTTCATATTCTTTTCCATTATCTTTTATTACAGGATATTGAATGTAGTTTCCTGTGCTATACAGTAGAACCTTGTTGTTTATCCACCCTAGATATAATAGTTTGCCTCTGCATGCCTGCTAAGTTGCTTCAGTCATGTCCAACTCTGCAACCCTATGGACTGTAGCTCACCAGGCTCCTTTGTCCATGGGTTTCTCCAGACAAGAATACTGGAGAGGGTTGCCATGCCCTCCTCCAGGGGATCTTCCCAACCTAAGGTTCGAACCCCCATCGCCTGCATTGCAGGCAAATTCTTTACCACTCAGCCACCAGGGAAGCCCTAGTTTGCCTCTGCTAATCCCAAGCTCCCAATCCTTCTCTCCTTCATTCCCCTCTCCCTTGGCAATCACAAGTCTATTCTCTGTATCTATGAGTCTGATTTTACTCCATAGATATATTAATTTGTGTCCTATTTTACATTCCACATGTAAATGATATCATATGGTATTTGTCTTTCTCTTGCTAACTTACTTCACTTAGTATTATAATTTCTAGGATCATGTTGCTGCAAATGGCATTATTTTATCCTTTTAAATGACTGAGTAATATTCCACGATATATATGTACCACATCTTCTTTATCCATTCATCTGCTGATCTGTTTAGGCCCTTTCCATTCTTGGCTATTGCAAGTAGTGCTGCTGTGAACACAGGGGCTCATGTATCTTTTCAAATTACAGTTTTGTATGGGTATATGGCGAGGAGTGGGATTGCTGGATCATATGGAGAGTGCCAGACTTTTATACCTGTCATGTTGTCATCTCTTCCCAAATATGTCAAGAGAAATTAAACTTAGCAAGCCCAAACAACCACTTATGATTTTTCCCTTAAACCTTGGCCCCTCCCGCTGTCCCTAAGTCAGTGACACAGAAACACTTGGTGACATCCTTCAAATCTCCCTTTCGCTCACCCTCATTTTCCATATCCAAATGTAAGGGATATCATTTGATCTTCATAAATATATCTGCAATTCTTTCACTTCTTGTCGTCTTTTCCCCAGATCATAGTATAAGCTCCTATCATCACTCACCCAGATTATGCTAGTAGCTACCTCATTGATCATGGTATCAACTAGAGCTATCCAGCTAGAATGATATTTTCTTAAAAGTGCATATTTGATAGTGCCAACTCCTTTACCCCTTCTCCATCACTATTTTTTCCAACTCAACCACACTGTCAGCTCCCACTCATTCATTCAACTAAAAATTCTAGGAACTGAATATGCAGTCCTGGCCTTATATAGATTTATATTTTAGTAGAGAAGCAGACATTAAATACACAAATAGAATAATTTCAGATTCTACTAAGTACTGTGAAGAAAATAAATTAGGACACAGAGATAGATAATAATTAGGAGAGGTGTCACTTTTGGGTTAGAGCGTCAGTAATGTCTTTTCCCCAAGGAAGGAAAAGACTAGTAGGCTCTAAAATTAGAAGGTGGAAGTTAACAAATTGAATGTTTAAAATAAAAATTTTGGAAGTAATTTGGTTATTGGTGATGACAAAGTTGGTCAATGTTTCTTGTGTTTTTTGGACTGGAGACAGTAAATAATACGATTTTCAAAACAATTTAGAATGCCTATAGATATATTATATGTATCTGAAAGAAATGTTCATGAAACAATGTTTACCTTACTTAATAAGCTGATATTTTAAAATGTAATCTGTGTTAAACTTATAAGAAAAAACACTGATTATAACTCAAAGCAAAGGTTATTGTTTTGGTTACTAATGGACCCAAACTTGCAGTTTGAAAACACAGCTCTAATGACCCTAAAATCATGGCCTCTGGTATGGCATGATCTTTATGGCACTGTGGCATATAGTGCCATAGATTTTTTTATGGCACATTATGGCAAATAGATAGGGGGAAAATGGAAACAGTGGCATATTTTATTTTCTTGGGCTCCCAAATCACTACAGATGGTGACTGCAGCCATGAAATTAAAGACACTTTCTCCTTAGAAGGAAAGCTATGACAAACATAGACTGTGTATTAAAAAGCAGAGATATCACTTTGATGACAAAGATTCATATAGTCAAAGCTATGGTTTTTCCAGTAGTCATGAACAGATATGAGTTGGACCATAAAGAAAGCTGAGCACTGAAGAATTGATGGTTTCGAATTGTGGTGCTAGAGAAGACTTTTGAGAGTGTCTCTTGGACTGCATGGAGATCAAACCAGTCAATCCTAAAGGAAATCAACCCTGAATATTCATGGGAAGGACTGATGCTGAAGCTGAAGCTCCAGTACTTTGGCCACCTGATGCAAAAACCTGACTCATTGGAAAAGCCCCAGATATTGGAAAAGATTGAGGTCAAAAGGAGAAGGGAGCAAGAGAGGATGAAATGTTTAGATAGCATCACCAACTCAATGGACGTGAATTTGAGCTAAACTCACTAAATTACAGGAGATAGTGAAGGACAGGGGAACCTGGTGTGCTGCAGTCCATGGGGTTGCAAAGAGTCAGACATGGCTTAGCAACTGAACAGCAACAACAAAAATGACTCTGAGAATAGGTAGTTAAGATAGAGTTAGGACAAAGGTTGTTGAAAACATAGGATTCAGACTTCTGAGAGTTCACAGGGTCAGAAGGATTATCTGTCTCAGCATGGAAACTACCAAGGATGGCAGGGGTCATGGCACAGTGGAAGACAGTGAAATAGATGCTAACTTAGCCCATGAAGGAGTTTGGTGCCAAGGTGCTTGATGATATAAAATAAGGAAAGTGGTTATACAGACTGGTGGTTGGTTGTGCTTCTAAGAGGCCATAGGTTTTAAGGAACTGAAGAAGAGACACCAAACTAAGTCCTGGAATGTGGGGTGGAAAAAGAAAAAAAGCTTCATTTTGAAAGTCTCAGGGGGAAGACATGGACTTAAAATATAGCCTGGTTTCACTGTAAGTGCAGATGGTGATTGCAGCCATGAAATTAAAAGACGCTTACTCCTTGGAAAGGAAAGTTATGACCAACCTAGACAGCATATTAAAAAGCAGAGACATTACTTTGCCAACAAAGTTCCATCTAGTCAAGGCTATGGTTTTTCCAGTGGTCAGGTATGGATGTAAGAGTTGGACTATAAAGAAAGCTGAGCGCTGAAGAATTAATGCTTTTGAACTGTGGTGTTGGAGAGGACTCTTGAGAGTCCCTTGGCCTGCAAGGAGATCCAACCAGTCCATCCTAAAGGAGATGAGTCCTGGGTATTCATTGGAAGGACTGATGTTGAAGCTGAAACTCCAATACTTTGGCCATCTGATGCGAAGAGCTGACTCATTTAAAAAGACCCTGATGCTGGGAAAGATTGAGGGAAGGAGGAGAAGGGGATGACAGAGGATGATATGGTTGGATGGCACCACTGACTCGATAGACATGGGTACGGGTGGACTCCGGGAGTTGGTGATGGACAGGGAGGCCTGGCATGCTGCGGTTCACCAGGTCACAAAGAATCAGACATGACTGAGCGACTGAACTGAACTGAACTGAATAAGGTGAAGAGAAATTTTAAAGAAGGAATTATGGATATGGGGGTTTTACTGCTGTGAGATTTGGGGGGGCCTTTTATAGAGCCCAGGAAAAGACTTCTGGAGGTCAGAGATGGGTAGGAGATGAGGTCAAATGAAAATGACCTTTTAGGCTTGGAGTGAAATGAACATGGATCTGAGTTATCTTGATGATAAATATAAGAGGTGGGTGGTCAGTCTATGTGACCTCCCTGACCAGACTTTTATGGCACCTTGTACTTCCCCTTTAATCTGTTTATCTATGTTTTGCAATTGCAGTTTTATAGCTATCTGTGGGATTGTTGAATCAACCTGGACTCCTTTACTAGATTAAGCACTACACAAAAGGGACTACTCCTGTTTTTATTCACTATTGTCTCTCAGGCACAATGTATGACATATAGTAGGTGCTCAGCAATGAAAAATTGAATGATTTAATGAAACCAGAAGTAGAAGTTGTTAATGACCAAACAAGAATTGTGGGTGGGAGTGAAGCAGTATAAAGGGAGCTAGAGAGAACCAGCAGGAGATAATGTTGAATTTGCAAGGAGGACAACTTGCTGCAGTTAGTGAGACCTCTGTTAAAAATCTACAGCTCAATTCTCATGGACATGACCTACCTGATCTTGAGAGGAAAACACTGTGAACCTAGTGTCTGACAGCACAGAACTATTTAAAGATTGTATTAATTACCAATAACCACCGAGGGGTTATTAGATGGAAATCTAGGGGGGAGGACAGAAATCTGGAGACAACTTCAAAGATAACTCCTGCAAGGACCCAATTCTAAGGAAATAAGAATTTTTACAGTTCTGTAAGTATCTGAGAGAGCAGGGTGAACCTAGGAGAGAAGAAGTGCTTTTGGCATGGGGTAGAGTCGGGTAAGGGCTTCTCTGGTGGCTCAGAGGTTAAAGCACCTGTCCACAATGCGGGAGACCTGGGTTTGATCCCTGGGCCAGGAAGATTCCCTGGAGAAGGAAATAGCAACCCACTCCAGTGTTCTTGCCTGGAGAGTCCCATGGACAGAGGAGCCTAGTGGGCTAAGGGGCTTCCCAGGTGGCTCAGTTTGTAAAGAATCCGTCTGCCATGGGAGAGATGCAGGAGACGTGGGTTCAGTTCCTGGATTGGGAAGATCCCCTGGAAGAGGGCATGGCAACCCACTCCAGTATTCTTGCCTGGATAATCCCATGGACTGAGGAGTCTGGCTGGCTATAGTCCATAGGGTCGCAAAGAGTCAGACACGACTGAAGCGACTGAGCACACACACAGCACAGCGTGGGGCAAAGAGAATGAAAGGAGAGAACTGAGTGTAGCACTGAAACACTGGGAAGCAGGGAGGCAGTGGGCTGGAGTGAAGTAGAGTCAGGAACTGAGGCACTTTGGGAAGATGGCCATGCCAAGCACAGCTATTTGGGAAAGAGGGAGTTAGTCAGAGTTGGAGCTAAGTTGGACTTAGCTACCTACGATTTGGGGCTCTCTCCTACCTGAGTAGGACTTGGAGTCCAGAGGTTGAAATGCCAAAGGTTTGTGGGAACTGTAGTCTCCCCTTAGGCTTCCAAGTGTCATCCAAGACAAATATCATAAGGCAATAATACATAGCTAGGTCATCTTTGACAAAAGTCATAGCAAAGTTGAAGAATCACCTCTAGGGAAGATTTCATTCTGTTTCCATTTTAATTTTGTACTGGTCAGGAACACCATTACATTCCTTTCACACCCACCGCCCCGCCCGTGCATTTACATTGCATACTCTTCATTTTTCTTGTTAAGACCTGCGTGTGCGAAGTGATTTTTTTTTTTCCTTACTGGATCATCATTCAATAGCAGAGTAGGACATCTCTGAGCCATCACTGAGTTTCATCTTTCTGTCACAAAGGAATTCAGTGACTCACCTCTTGTAACTGAATTAACTCCTTCAGGCCAAGAGGCCACTGGGCAGCCTTTTAGAGGAAGCAATTTACTAAATGTTGACTTTGTGGCCAGAAAGGCTTAACACACATAAAAGAGAGACCAAGAATTCCATTTCTCCTCTTCAGAGTGTTGGAAATGATTAGGATTAATTATGTGTTTTTGTGTGGAAGTGATGATATGAATTTCAATGGCATATAGAAAAAATGGTTAAGCCTGTTTTTTAAGGGAAACAGTTCCACTTTAGGTCCATTATAGCTACACAATATCATTATGAGATATGAGAAGGAGATAACTAAATTATTCATATTATAATTTTATTTGTATTCTATTCTTTATTTTTCCTGTAAAATGTCCCTATTTATTATTAAAACTAGCATGTTTTGTAAAGAGATTTATGTTAATTACACAGAAAGATGCCTTAGTCAAATTAGCAAATTCTGTGGTGAATTTCAGGATCTTTTAATGTGTGGTCTCTATGGTGTCGAATATTTCTTGCTAATGGTTCATGCCATCTATATATCTAGTGATCTTTGAACCCATGTTCATTATTATGGTTATAGCTGTACCCAAATGGCAACATATTATTAAAATATGAAGCTCTGATTGAAGAAGCTAGATATAATTATGCTAGTAAGGAAAACAAACCTTCTAGGAGTTTTTAGAAAACAAAATAATACCTTTAAAATATTATACTCAAAGTAAACACATTATGACAGATGACAAATGCCAGGTTTTCAAACAAAGAAGGAGAAACTGAACACAGTATCAAAGGCCATCTCAAAAAATTTTCTCACTTCAAAAAAACTGTATTTTTTAAATAGGAGGCTTCCCAGAATTTTCTTTTGATAGATTTGAAATGTTTTATTATACAAATGAATAAATATAAAGTCATTATTTCAGCAAAATCTGAATAGTGTCACTCCTAGCTTTGTTCTTTTAACTTTTAGCCCTTCAGATCTACTTCTGTGTCATGAAGGTTAGGAGCCTGAAAAAAATAATGAAAACTAGTTCCTATCACCAGCTGAATCAGTTCTATTATCACATTAGTGCTAACAGTTCAAGTAGAAAAACAGGTATCCAATACTCTCGTTTCAGTCTGCAAAAGATCTTGTCTCACAACAGAGACCCAGACATGAAGGGCTGGCTGAACTTAAGCTAAATGTCCTATAGACTGACCAGGAACTGATCATTCATCTATTGAATTTCTCTAGAAGGGGATATATTCATTATTGGTTAGGACCAGGTAGATAGTTTATATTTGTAGTATATTTTTTAATGTAATAATGTCTTAATAACACTGCCAGATGTTTAGAAAGTGTGTTTACTTTGCATGCAACTATAAGGAAATGTATTTTTAGCATAGTAACCTGTTAACCTAAATATATTTTTATCAAAATAATTATTTATTTATGAAAATGTGTTTGGGGATTGCATGAACATTTGAACACTTGTACTTTTAACACTAGTACTCCTTTTAGGGCTTAGTTCTAAAAGCTTTCTGAGAAAGGGGAAAAGTGCTTATGTGAGGAGGCATGTGAGCTGCTAACGAATCAAGTTTTAGGGGAAAGGAGTGGCAATTCCTGAAGCCAGAAAAAAAGGGTGAGGAAAGAGAATTGAGCAAAATTACAAGAAAGACAAAAGTGGGATATGAAATCGAAAATAGAGTGAAAACTATCTCAGAAGCAAAGAAAAAATAAGACCCAGAGAAAAAGCTGTGTATATCATAAGAATTCACCAACCTGACAACATGTTTCCCATTAATCTCTGCCCAGACACCTTTCTTCATATCTGTCTGGTGAGCTATCTGCCTTAAGCCCTAAGGTATCATAGCATCTTTTATAGCTGAAATGCTTGAAGTAAATCCTGGAAAATTGGGAGGGGCTGCAGGTATTTAAGAGTTCATAAGAAAACTTATATCACTTATCCTCCATTAAGTCATAAGAATATCATATAAAAACAAGCGAAAAATATGAAAGAAGAGCCAAAAATTAACATTTACAGGATTTATATGTAAAACAATTTATGAGTGTGATATTGTGGAGTTTTATCATAACATAAAAATCTCTGGGCTGAATTATGTTAGAATATTGTGTTTCCCTTGCTGTTGTTTACCTGGATTGCTAAACCAGTTTTTAACATATTTCCTATTCATTGTGATTGTCAAGTCATCAGCATATAGGTTTTCCTTTTAAATTACTATCAAACTGTAAAGACAAAAGAAAATGTCAGTGAGGTGATTTTCTATAATCCTCCTGATTTCACTTCTTTGAGGAATAAGTTAATTTTCTGCTAATGGTTTTGGGGCCCAGGTAAGCAACTTCCTCTATTGCCTGTAAGTAACTTACATAATGGACATTATTTCTTTTAGACGAATTTGACTTATGTTGGGAACTTTTAATGTTAACTATGTGAGAATGTAGTGTTTATTTCTTTAGCCTTCTCAAATCCATTGTAATTACTTGGTTGGGATTATACATACTACTAAAAAAAAATTCCATGTATCACATAAAACAAAAGTATAAAACACCTCAACCTTTCAGTAACAAACACTGTGGCATGCACAAAGGGCAGATGCATTAGGTGGCAGAGGGAGGGACGGAAGTGGATAATTATTTGTAGCAATGCTTTTACTGTTGTTCGAATGAGACAGACTAACAGTGGCAGCAGTCATT
Organism: Muntiacus reevesi; assembly: GCF_963930625.1. Taxonomy (NCBI): domain Eukaryota; kingdom Metazoa; phylum Chordata; class Mammalia; order Artiodactyla; family Cervidae; genus Muntiacus; species Muntiacus reevesi. Next base: position 29,814,679 of record NC_089255.1, on the reverse strand, counting down.
TTGCTGAATCAAAGTCCATGTTAGTCGCATTATACACTGCCACAAAAGGTTGTTAAGGCTGGTATTAGCATGTACCACTGAGGACATTGGAAGGACTCGATCTGTCACACTAAATCGCCTTCTTGCCCTCAACCATTGAAGTCTCCAGCTCCTCTGACATGTTCTTTCATTAATGGCCTGGCCTTGACAACTGATCCTAATTGCCTCTGAACCGCACTTCATGTATTATTGGTGTCTGCCTGCCCTGGTTCATGTCAACAAGCCACCGCATGCTCAGGGTGCGCCTCGTGCCTGTGCTGAAGCCACACTCACCTTGTCTATTCCTCGGAGGGCTCTGGGTCTCACTGGGAGTAAAGTAGAAAGCTAAAGGTCTTCCTGTCTCTTCTTAGTCATACTTTAATGTCATTTTGTGCGATGTGCTATGAAACTTCTGTAAGGACCCATGAAAACATTAAGCCAGTAATGCAACATTTTATTAAAGCACAGATGTCAATACTGACTTAAATGTGCCCTTATTTCAGTAACTAGTAAAATGTGTGTTTACTGTAAATTCCCTTTTCTACTTTAAATAGTATGGTTTACCTTCTTTTTTCCTTGATTATGCATAGCAATTTCAATTTGATATATTATAATGGACCAAAAAAGGTCTATAATATTATGTAGTTTCGAGGTAGAATTGCACATTAGACCAGAATTCCCCAAAAGTAAATTATTGAAGGTTTGAATAGGTTATTTTACTCCTAACATTTATCAACAGATTTATATTTACTGCATCTTCTAGAAGTAGTTACAAATAATCAATTTTAGTGCATTACATGTATTTAAAAGTCTTTATTTTGTTCTGACATTTTCAGAAGACACTCATAAATGACAAAACAGCTTAGATATATTTTAATTTACTATTCTATAAGGTGAGTTATTTGCTTGCAATGAAATGTTTTAAAATATGAAATATAGCATTGAAAATGCTCAAGATATTTACCTATTGTGGGGGGGGGGTGGGGTGGGGAGGTGTGTCTCTGAGATTTAAAATTTACCTCCTTCCTGTGCAAATTTTTTACAATCACATCTCCAAACAATAATGCAAGATTCTTTCAATCTTTTCATCCTTTTTTATTTATAGAAGGCAGTTTTCTGGTGAGCCTTTTAAGCATGCAAGTTATACTTGTGATCATAAAAAATAAATCATAGACGCTCTTCCGTGCTAGGTATCATTTAGCCTAATCTAGACAGTGGCATTTGGGCCACTAACAGCATAATCATGGTTATTGCTACAAATTGCTCCATGTTTGAGTTTTAATGTTATAAGTAAATTATGCCACCGGATAAAATATATGTTTCTTTGGGAATTAAACATGTTTATTTCAGCAGTGTGGCCATGAACTAGCACCTAGACTTTAGACTTCTTTCATGTAGTAATACTGCCACCTTCTGAAGCACAGAGGGATTGTCCTCAAGGTTAACTGTCTGACTTGAGACTTCTCAGGTGGCTCTCTGCAATGATCCAGCAGCATAAAACTTCCAATCAAAAGGATTTCAATCTGAAAACTGATTTTTATCATATAAATGATGTTTGATCTTAACTCTTCATTTTAAATGGCTAAAAATGAATACGATTATTCAACAGTCAGTAAAAATGCTCTTTTCTATTTTCATTTTACCACCAAATGCCTTTAACTTTCTTGACTTGAAAACTATCTTGACTGGTGATTTTATAGTTTTCCTGTAAGACAGTTCAATTGATGTGAAGTTAATCATGTGAAGTATGGAAGTTATACCGCAAGAGCAGTTGCTTGGCAGAAGTGGGGCAGTGGTGGCCACAGCTGGGGTTGTGAGAAGGAGATGGCAAATGTTTTCCTATCATTCAGTCAGACAGTAATGCCCTTCAGCAGAACAGCAAGCCCTCCTGATTCTTCAGAATTAGTGAGATTAGCATGAAGCACTTAATGCAGGATGATGGAATTTGTCATAATTTGCATTGTCCTGGAAAAATGCGGGTTGATAGAGCGACGCAACTTGGAGCATGTCATGTCCCACGGGCAGGTCACAGAGGAAGCTTGGCAGAAATAATTTTGTGATATGTGCATCAGTTGCAAATGCTTCATAGACGATTTGTCAGAATAAAATAGAATAAATAGGAAGAGGTTACGAAGGTAGAGAAAGTAGGGTCATTGCTGAAGCATCTTGAAGAATTGGATATATCATCCTCCAGTATGGCATTTTCAGCGAATAAATGAAAAGGCACAGAATGAATGACTTCACTCTTTTTTTTACTTTAAGTTTCCAAAGTCTTATTGGAAAGTCTTTTGTTTTTCCCTGGTCTAAGAGTCAGATCTTGAAAAATACATATGTGTTTCTGCAAAGTTCATTGATGGAAGCTCATTGCAGAAATTATCAAATACAGCCACATTAGGAAAGGTTTTCTGAGAGATTGTTTCTGACCTTGATAATGTTCCCAAACTGCAGATAGGAAAGCATAATCGGCACGTAGTTGACAAAACGAACATGACAGTGTTACTTACTTGCAGCAGCATTTCTGGAAATGGGCATGTAGAATTCAGACAGGCAAGGAGAGCATGCTTATTTAGCATAACAGTGCAAGAAGGAAAGGTCCAATGTCAGGAATTGTCCATGGTTTATTTATGGACCACCTGACAGTGATGCCACTGTCTTTGATATTTAGGAAATTCTTCTACCCAAGAACATTATAGCTAGTGTTTGCAGGTTATATTATTTATCATTTCAATATCTGCTTCTACTTCACAGAGACATTTTGCAATGTCTCCTTTATTTGTCTTTCTTTATACATTTCAAACAAAAGATTAATGCTGGCAGTTCAGTAACACTGATCTTTTATGACAGTTGAACATTTGTGGGTTGAGGGTCTAATAAGAAAAAAATTTAAGAGTTTATGGAAAATGAAAAAAAAATCACTTGCAAGGATCAGGCTTGCAATAAAAATGTTTCTTCTTACTACAGTGTTAGATAGGAAGAATACTCATTTTCTCAGATGGTTATAATTGTACAATTAGATTTTATGAAAACTAAAATTACCTTAGGGCACAGCTCAACATGAATAAATCTTTCAACACCCAGTATCTGGAAATATGATACACATGAAACTAATAAAGCCCTGCAATTACAAGTAGATCAAGAAGAACTGTGTGAAGTTTTTAAAAAGTATTATTTATTGAGTTCTATAACATGAAAGGAACTCTGAATAATTGTTAGTTCAGGTCATTTTAAATCATTTGTTGTTTGTAAAATAATAGCCCTCTATATAAGCCTCATATGTTTTAAAACTTGCCCTCCTGTCTGTATTCTTCAAAACTGATTGCTTTCAAACAAACTGTTTTGCTAATCAGAGATAATAACTGCTTTATGGTGCCAATTGTCAAAAGGTAGGTTTTTTATGAACATAATTTCTCTAATATATCATCTCTTGGCTCATGAAAAGATTTTTTAAAAGAACTCTGCTTGCTAGGTTGTAATATCTCAGCCCAATTTCAGCATTGTGCCCGTAAGTAGATATCCTGTACAATATTTGATGCATTCAGAGTTGGGATTGTAGACTCCATTTTTATTGTCTATGCCACATTTTAACTATTTTTTCCATTGTCTTCTATTTAATGGAGATGACTGTGCAAAAAAAAAAAAAAAAAAAAAAGGCACCTGTTGCTTCTGTGGAATTTCTTTCCTTGCAGGAAATGTGCTTTCAGTAGCCAATAGTTTACCTAGATTAGAACTTTTTTTAGCATTTTCCCTTAAATGTCAAAGCCATAGTACTCTTACATAACCTTTAGGGAAGGAACGAACAAACAAAAAAGGAAAGAAATTGTTTGTGATAGATGATGAAAATTTTTTTTCAAATATATATATTTCACCACCTCCTAATTTTTTTAAATAAAATAAGAGTCTAAATGATATTTTTCATGTAAAGTTTTATAAATTGGTGAACCAGGGTAAAGCAGTAGAGAGATCAACTTTTGCAGTATTTTTAAGCTTTATTATTCTGTTACTCTACCTAGTGACAGCTAACCTGGTAGTGGCAGTTCACTTGCTCTTATGAACTGTTTATTCAGTCATCTGTTCACTCAGCCAGTGTGTGTTCCTACTATTTATGGTGCCTCCTCTGTGTCCTATGAAGGATACCATCCTAGAGTTTATTTCCCAGAGAGAGAGAGAGTGAGCAGAGAAGGCCCAATCAATGAATTTAACCAAGAAATGTTTATTAGACAAAGCACCTCATCCAGAGTGAATGGTGTTGCCATAGTCAAAGCTATGGTTTTTCCAGTAGTCATGTTTGGGTGTGAGAGTTGGATGATAAAGAAGGCTGAGCACTGAAGAACTGATGCTTTCAAACTATGGTATTGGAGAAGACTCTTGAGAGTCCCTTGGACTGCAAGCAGATCAAACCAGTCAATCCTAAAGGAAATCAACCCTGAATATTCTTTGAAAAGACTGATACTGAAGTTGAAGCTTCAGTACTTTGGCCACCTGATGCGAAGAGCCAACTTATTGGAAAAGACCCTGATGCTGGGAAAGGTTGAAGGCAGGAGGCAACCCAATGGCAACCCACTCCAGAGGACAAGATTGTTGGATGATATCTCCAACTCAATGGACATGAGTTTGAGCAAGCTTTAGGAGAAGGTGAAAGATAGGGGACCCTGGTATGCTGCAATCCATTGGGTCACAAAGAGTCAGACATGATTGAGCAACTGAACAACAACAAATTCTGAGAATGAGCAGAATGAGTGGAAAACAAAGAGGTAACTAAAGGAATAAGCTTATTAACATGTTCATCACACCTGGACTCAATCCAGTCTTGGTACTTGCCTGGAAAATTCATTGTATTATCAAAGTACATGGTAATATATGTGTTAACAGAGGATAGCTAGTCTATGGCTTTATGTTCACCTAGTCTGTGATGCAACTGAAATCACTGGTTTATTGGAGAATAAAAATGATTTTTTTTTTTTGGCCCAAGACAGTTGACTTAAGAAAGAAATCTACACTGATTTTTCATTCTACTTTCATTGACCTGTCTTCTCTAATACACTTAATGCCTCAAAGATTATTTATGGTGTTTGGATGCTTTTTACATTTTACCCTCATTTCAATAGTTGTCCTTATTAACTCCACCATTTAGAGTCCTTTAGTATTCTTTAAGATGGGCAAGGGGCTGCCCCAGTGGCTCAGTGGTAAAGAATCCACCTGCAAAGCAGGAGACATGGATTTGATCCCTGGATCAAGAAGATCCCTTGCAGGAGGAACAACCCACTCCAATGGCAACCCACTCCAGTATTCTTGCCTGGAGAGTCCCATGGACAGAGGAGTCCGGTGGGCAATAGTCCATTGGGTTGCAAAGAGTCAGACGCAACCGAAATGACTTAGCATACATGCACACATAGTGGGCAGATATATTGAGGAAGAAAATCAAAGGTAAAATTATGACTGAGTCAGCCAAGAATGTCCTTGAGCCAATAAAGCTTTAGGAAGAATATGCCATAGAGTTGTCTATTGTAGATATTTTAAGGTAGATAAGTAACTTCCTTGAATAAATTAGAATGTTAGCTAAACCGGTATTTCACAGAATTTAAGGCTAATTATTCACTTCTGAATATAAAGAAAACAGATTAAGTGATTAATTAATATTTATTGGATTCTTTTATTTTTTAAAAGTTACATTTTAAAGAAAAAATATTGGTTACTATAAATTTTTTAAAATAAATTCTTTGACAAGTTGTCAGTAATGGGAAAAAACTAAAAAGAAATCAAGGCAAGGAATAAAATATGCATATTTTAAATACAGTTTTCATTTTCACCACTGGGGTAGATATGTCTAATATACCTCAATGTAAATAACTTTCAGAGGTTCACCCACTAAGACTATAGGAGAAAGAGCATGTTCCTTCCTTTACTTATTCTTATTTTACAACTTCATCATCTATCCTACCCCCAAAAAAGTAGGGGTCTATTGCCTGTTACAAAATAATTTATATATATATAATTTATATTATAAAATGTTTCTGAAGTTATAAAATAAAGCAATATGTTCTCTCATTTTTTTCTTCATTAATTTTTAACCACCATTTTCATTGCCCAGATAAATTTTTGCAGTCTATTAGTCCATAATGTAGACAAGGCCCCTTGGAGAATTTCAGATAAAAATTTAGCAGAATGATAGTCATTTTACCTTAGGGGAAAAAAAAATCCCTTCATTTCCTTCACATACAAGGTAATTTTTAACCCTTACAGATTATTCAGAGGACTTCTTCTTGCATATACTGTGTGGGAACTGTATTATTTGTAAATATGTAGTAAGAGCACACTGTGTCCTTTCTAGGGTGGGATGTTATCCAGCTCTCAAAGTTTCTGAAAGGGCAGCTGATGAGTGACAATAGACGACAAAAGAAAAAAGCCACTAGACTTACTATGGAAGGTGATCAGATCACACTTACAGTGGAAAGCTTCCCTGTTGACAGAACAGAATTGTGTCCAGAAAAGAAATAGTGTTCCTCTGTCCTGTCAGCCCCTTGGAACTGGATTAAAACTAATGGATTCTAAAATTTATGCTTGATGAAAGAATAAAACATCTGAAATTACTACAACACAGAGAGAGCTGAAAGAATCACTAATGTAGCTCTTGGAGAACTAGTTCTCCCTGCCATCAATTTATATTGCTATGGCATATATCTTATATACGGAATGTCAAAACTAGCTTTCCAAGACATTCAGAAGTTGTCTGAATCGGGTACTCATGCACATGCATGAGTACATTACTATATGCCCGATGAATATAGGTAGACCTTTCTTGCAAAAATGCTGGCTGCTGGTTTTAATTTAGGTTGAAAGTGTTTTGGTTTGCTGATGGGGTTCTGTAGGATCATTTCCCTGGAGTTGGAGGGGGTGGATGGACAATACGAGTCCTGAGTCATTTAGTAGAACCAAGAGAAATGGGGACAGCTGGGCCAGTAAAAGGAAGATATATGAAGCTTGCTTCTGGGCAGGAAAGGGAGCCAGTATGATAACATCAAGGGCCAGGAAAAGAAAACATGCCCCTTAAAAGCCATATGACTACTGGGAGACAACATCCAAAAAAAATAATAATAATAATGAGAACAACAGTGAAGAAGCCAGGGTCCACTAGATAGCTGGCCCATTCTTACCAGCAAGTTAGTTCAGACCTAATAAAGAAACTGGTCAGGGACCAGGGACAAAGCCATGGAGACTTACTATACTTCTCATGCTAAGCTAAACTTTTATCATTATTGTTACCATTTTCAAGTATGGAAACTGAGTTTCAGAGAGGTTGTGTAACTTGTCCAGAAGCACACAGCTAGTAACTGGTGGAATAAGGGTTTGAACCTCAATTTTAGTTGACTTCAGATCTATGTTGTTATCATATATTATTTTTCAAGTTTGGGGAAGAAGGAAGGAAACCATTTAAAAAAGTAAAGACTAAGCTTCTTTAAAAATCTATGTGCAGAAATTACATCAGGCCTTACAAGTAACCAAAGCAAGTAAAGATCTGGAATATTATTTTTTTATGAAAGGAGACAAAAGAATTGGGGATTGTGTTAGAGAAGCAAGGACTAGTAAGATGAATTGAACAGTATTATATTCTTGAATATTGTTATGTTGTCTAAATCATGAAGCATTTTCATGAATATAATACCAGTTGTTCTATTAATTGAAGACAATATACAAGGAAATTAACTTTAGTGCAAACAAACAAAAACCAGTTTGTTGCTTGTGAGAGTATCTTGACAAAAGAATACTGAAAAGCTGAGATAGGCTACCTGAAATGTCTGCTATATATGTCTCTACTGTGCATTCCTCCTTAAGTTGTAGGGACTCTGTGAGATTCTTGCTTAGAGTGTTTGCCTGACACAAACAGCATAATCAATAAGAGTTTTAGGAATGAGCAGATGACCAAATGATTGAAAAATTTTCCTACCCAGTCTGGAAATTCATGAATGCCTTAGTAAGAGGAATGACACCTGAACAGTGGGCCAGTTTTTGGAAAGAAGAATGGAAATTGAGAGGTCATGACTTTGCTAAAAGTCAGAGAAAGGAAAATGACTTCGCTGCCTGCCAGCTGCCTTCTCAGGTCAAAAGACATGTCTCCTCTAGGACATTTTAAGTAACACTAAAAAATGTGTTGTTAGAACATGTTTTCTGAATTTAAAAAAATTATTTGGGGTCAAAATATGTTCATGCGCATTTAAATAACAGTTTTTAAGCAGTGTCTTTCTTGGATCTTATGAGCTATTTGGGGGAATATACCTCCATAATTTCGTTTTAGAATGGGTTGTCTTTAAAGTTTTAAAAGCAAATGATGATGATATTCACTCTTGAGATCTCCTATAAATAAGAGTTTGCCTGAGGAAACAAGGTTTTAGATGCCTTTTTGATTTTTACAAGATAGTTCACTCAGAATTGTAAAGGAAATGGCATGGATAAGCAATTGTTTGTTTATTTTAATATTAAATTTGAAGAAGTATTCTTCGGTAGAAGGCATAGAATTATCTGTCCAACAAAGACCTAGAAGAGCTGACAAATTTGCTATAATATCTGAAAAAACTTGAACTTTTAAAAACTGATTATTTGCAATGAGAATTATGGATTAAGTTGAGAGGAACTCATAACATTTGCATCTTCACTGAACATAACACAAAAGAGAAAAATAATTTTCACCTTACCTAGTTAACAATGCTTTAGGTTTTATTAGCACATCTAAATATTTGAATTAGAGATTTATGCCTTTATTTAAGATGTTTAAGATATAGTGGAAAATAAGTCTCCATAGCTATGAAAAGTATAGAATAATTCAGTTTCACATTTGGATCATTACCATTGAGCCTGATGGGTGCTGCAGTGCTGCGCCCAACACATACAACTCTATGCTGTGGTCTCTGCTATCAGAGCATTTTCACTCTCCCTACTTTTTAAAAGTTTAGCCATTTTTACATTCCAGCTTAAATTCCATCTCTTCCATGATACTTCCGTCCCAGCCATGAGTTGCACGTGACTTTTGTCTACCCTTAAACTACAATATCATTTATTGGTGAGACTCTCTGTGCTGTGCTATCACTCAGTCGTGTCCAACTCTTTGTGACCCCACGGACTGTAGCCCGCCAGGCTCCTCTGTCCTTGGAGAGTCTTCAGGCAAGAATACTGGAGTGGGTTGCTATGCCCTCCTTCAGGGGACCTTGCCAACCCAAGGATCGAACCCAGGTCTCCCTCATTGCAGGCGAATTCTTTACCATCTAAGTCACCAGGGAAGCCAAGGCTCTTTAGTGATCAGTTACAGAAGACTACTTATACTATTGAATCAAACAATAAGAAATGTATTATGATGAGGCTGTGCTATCTCCTGGAATCTCAAGGTAGGAATCTGGTAGCCCCCAGAAGATCACTAGGAATTAGAACTAGAACAAGGAACTAAAATCGGAAAAACAATGATAGCAAAGATTTATGTCATGTGTATTGTTCTGCTCAGGCCACTTGAACAGAATACCATAGACTGGGCAGCTTTAAGCTGAAGGCTGGAAAGTCCAAGAACTTCGTGCCAGGCAATTTGTCTAAATTTTGTCTAAAATTTAGGGTGTGAGCCTCAATTCAGGAAAAGGTCTCTCTTCCTGTCTTGCAGATAGCTGCTTTCTCTCTGTGTCCTCACATGCTCTTTCTCAGTGTATATATAAGGAGAGAGAGAGAGAGATCTTCTTGTAAGGCCACCAATGCTACAGATCAGGACTCCATCTTTACGGCCTCATTTAACCTTAATTACTTGCTAATAGCTTTAACTCTAAATATAATCACACTGGGAATTAAGGCTTCAACATATGAATTTTGAGAGAACACAAGTTAGTCTATAGCATCTCACTCCTTAGTCACCAGCCTTGTTATAAGCACTTTACATATAATAGCTTATTCAATGCTCTCAAGGATTCCATGAATTAGATACTGTTATTGATGAGGAATGGAGAAGGAAATTGCAACCCACTCCAGTATTCTTGCCTAGAGAATCCTGTGGACAGAGGAGCCTGGTGGGCTGCTGCTCATAGGGTCACATAGAGTCAGACACAACTGAAGTGATTTTGCATGGCTGCAGGCATTGGAGAAGGAAATGGCAGCCCACTCCAGGATCCTTGCCTGGAGAATCCCTGGGACAGAGGAGCTTGGCGGGCTGCCGTCTATGGGGTCGCACAGAGTCGGACGTGACTGAAGCGACTTAGCAGAAGCAGCAGCAGCATAGGTGAGGAAATGGAAGCTGGAAAATTATAAGACTTGCCCAAAGTCTCATAATTTATAAATGATGAAGCCAAGTTTAAACACAGCTGTCTGGCTATGGGATGCATGCCCTTGAACACTGAGCTAAACTCCTCCTCTGGAAACCAACTGGACTCCCTCTGTTATCTCTGCTTCTATGTCAGTGTTTGTTCATCTTGCAGCATAACTTCCTCTGCTTTTTCAGTTCACAGAGAGGAATATAGGCAGCCCTCCCAGAGTTTCCGTTTTACAATTCTTTCAGGCCCCATCCCAAATGAGAATTGTGCTACCAATGTGGATCAGCTTTGTCCTGTGTAGTACCTAACAATATTGATTAAACACAAGGAAAAATAATCACTATGCATTGCCCTAGCTGCTTATACTCAACCTGTGTTGCACTGGCAGTCAAAATGGATGACTCTTGCGCTGCTTGGGTGCACTCATCTTGTTTTACTGTTGTTTACCCCTGAAATGGCACCTTGATTCAGATGCTTTCCTTTGAGGCAAGTTTAATTGTTGAGGGTATTTTCATTGGGTGTTTATCTTCCTGCCTAAGGAAATATTTGCAAAAGATATGTTTTCTTTTTGCTTTTTTTCAAATTGCTAAAAAAAAAAAAAGTTATCCAATTGGAAAAGGAAAAACCAAGAAAGATAGGTAACACTTATTTGCTTGTTTAGCTCCATAGACAGCTATTTGAATCCCTCTGCTCCTAAGAGAACTCTCTGTGGTTTGGGCAGCTTTGTGGGGATAAGGATTACCTTCGTGATGTGAAAGAAATTTGGCTGAACTAACCCTTTTCAGAACGACCTTTTGTTTGGCTGTTAGTGGTTTCCCAGGCATGTTCATACCCTACCTTAACTTTCAATCCTTCTCTCTATCTGATTAGACAAAAATTAAAAGGATTTGTAGATAGACAGTCTTGGTGTCAGTTCCCACTTCTACCATTTTACAAGCAATGTGATCTTTGACAAGTTACTGAACTTTTCTGAGTCTATTTACTGATCTGTAACATGGAAATTATGCTCATATCATAAAACTGCTTTGCAAATTAAATAAAAATGTATCTTACTATCTTGTCTGTTTTAGAAGCTCAACAATGATGGCTTTGTTTTCCAGTTCTTTATTAAGAAAATATGACCATAAATAAAAATAAGTGGTGAACTGGATTCTTCTAGGCAGTTACCATTCCCTTACATATATGAGTGTTTGAAAGAAAATTTAGTACTCCATGATATCAAAGTGTATTGGAGAAATAACTTAAACTTTTCTTCAATGGCCTTAAAGAAATAAAATAGACATAATGTCCACTGTTGTGAACCAAATGCTTTAATTCCGAAAACTAAAAATAAGTATTGAAAAATAGCCATACTGTAGTATCAACATACTGCCACTTGAGGCACAATTTTTGAAGACTGGAAAAATTTTTGTAACATTCAGCCCTGCATACTTCCTTGCAAGATTTGGAAACCAAAGCCCAGATGTTTCTGTTCACCTTTGAAATTATCTTTCCTTTACTTATTATACAAATAGCTACTAGGACTAGCAGTACCGAATGCACTCTGTCTGCAATATTGTTTCTCTGAAAACGCCTTTCCACTTCAACATAGCACAGACTGAAGATCATAGCAAGGTTATGGCAAGATGTTATTTCCATTGTTTCTTTTTATTTCATGTTTACTCTTTATCTTGTTGGTGCCAATGAATATTGTTCTTTTGATTGCTAACAGCTCTATGGATTATTATGTTTTGTATTTCCGTTAACATTTTTAAGAATTTAAAAACATACCCTTGATAATGTGAGAAAATACAGAAAATGAAGTCCTGAAACTCATTGAAATAAGTTTATTCTTATTGACTAATAAGTCTAAGCATCTTATTGTATTGAAAGAGTTAAGAGATTGCATAAATTCTCCCTACTTCTAGATTTAGACAGATCCGTAATCAGATATGTAATCCTAGAACAATAAGGAGCTAAAATTTGGGAGAGTTCATAGGACAGCAGTGAAGAAAAGAGTATGGATCTTGTGGAATTGAAAGCATTTAATTCAGAAAAGAATAACTTTAAGAACAATTTATATTCTTCAAACATAGGAAAGGATTTCATTTAGGTGGTCCTTGCAATGTGCTTTCTACTTTTACAGGATATAGGAGACGAGTCTGAACAGCAGCAAGGACTTGGGGGATTGACATGGAGAAGTCATCTTAAATGATCCATCAATATAATTATTTGCTAAGGGATTTACATAATCAAAAAGGTAGTTGATAACATCCACCTTGACATTGTTTTCCATGTAGCCTCCTTAATATTCTTTATTTTAATTTTGTATCATTCTCCTTTACCTAACTAATGGCCTTCCTTGGCTCTTCTTCTACCTTACTAACCTCACTTTTTCTATCTTTTCCTCCTCATGTGACCTACCTGTGGTTACTGCCGCAAAGTCTGATTCCTGGCCATTTGTTCTTTTCCAGACCTCCTAGTCACTTTTCTTCCACTTCTACCAATTAGCCTATCTATCCTTATGGTTCATGAAGCTTGACTTCATGTAGGACTTTGTGCCTTCTAGTCTTATGTTTCAGGAAAACATGGTATTATAAGATATCCTGTGGTCACTTCGTCTTCACCAATTTTTTTTTATACATCTCCCTTTTATAAAAAGGAAGAAAAGAGAGAGAGAAACAAGAAGACTCTCCTTCCCCAGGGTTCTCTTTAAAGCTGTAAAATCACTAATCTGCCAGGCTTCCAAAACAGGAGCCCTCAAGTCATTTCATATTCCGTCATCACATCTGCATCATATTTGTCAGCAAGTTCTGCTATTTTTTCCTTTAATCATGCCTCTTAGATATATGTTTCATCATCCTTTCCTCCATTGCCATTCTATGACCTTATGTCTACATTGCTGCAGTTGTCTTCTGTCTAGTCCACCTAGTTCCATCTCCCTTCCTCTTAATTATTTGTGGAAATATGACTAAAATATTATTTTATTGTTGATATTCTAGTGTTCAAAATCCCTTCCATTTCCTTTAATATACTACATCAAGTTCAAATTATTTTGCCTGGCTTCTGTTAGATCATATTGATAGCATTAGGAAACTGTTAGCACTTTGGCCTAAGAAACTCAAGAGTTCTCACAGCCTGTCCTGTGTTGCCCTTGTGGTGTTCTCAAGGGAGATAAACAAAGAGCAAAGCAAATGAGAATATGAAGTATATGTCATACTGGCAAGGTATCCAAAAGCTTTAGATTACTGTAGAAAACTGATGAGCCATTGGAGGTTTAGGCTTAAACACAGCTTCCCACCCTTCAAAGGCCAGATATTGCTGTAAATAAATCACAGAATAAAGTCTGAGATAATAAGAACTCCTAGGGGAAGCTAAGTGCTAGTAAGATCGGGAAAGACAGAGCCAGACAGATAGATAGGTGGGAATAAGTACCTATTTTGAGCACGGCTTACCCTTCAGCCTGATGGATGAGAAAAGAGCAGAGCAGCAGAGAGAGAGTGCTAGTTGACCCAAGAGGAGGGCCTTAATTCTGTTATTACAGAAGAAATTTCAAGGGTAGGAGAAAAGCAGCAAAGAGCATCCATCCTTGAGTGACCTTTTGATTCACCTAAGTAAAATGGGCCCAGACCAGTTCAGGGCATCTCACCCAATTGGATCAGCATCTCCTCCCTGCCCACTCAGCACAGCTTACAAACCTCTTTGAATTAAACCCCTGGCAGCCTACTTTTCAGTGCTCTCAGTTCTGTTTTCACAGAGCTTTATCCTGTCCATGCATGTTTCCACTTACTGGATTGTTAAATTTTAATTGTTTATTTATCCAGATTCTTATATTTTCAAGACCAGTTTGTGACTGGCCTCTTAATTAAAGTCTTCTATTCCCTCTCCCCACTGTGATTGCAAATCCTCTGAATATCTATGATTTTCATGATTTCTACCCAGTGCAGCATTTAACTTTTCACTAACCATTTTATCTGTAAACTCCTTGAGTGCATGAACTTGCCTGGGGAGGAGACATTCCTCCACTACCTTTCTTGAGTTTTTCTTGGCTGGCTAAATAATAAATAGACACAGACAGATTCATAGGAGAAAAAAATATTAATTCATATGTACAGAGGTCTCATAGAAATAAGGCTTAGAGAAATGAACAAAGCAGACAGATTTTAGACAAAGAAGCAATACATATGTGAAGAACTAGTAAGACAAAGATTTGGGTTTAGGGTAGTGAATTTCTAAAGTAACAAAGTTTGTTTATACTGACTGCCCTTATAAACAGATACTTAAATCATGTATATATGGTACTGTTAAATACAATTATAATGAAAGTTTGTCACCTGGTCTACATCTTTTAGATATTGAACACTAATAAAGAATAATATTCAAAATATATCGATCATTATTGAAAAGGCACTGACTGATCAGAGTGGATTTTGACCAACATATTGGAGAATCAAATTTATATTAATCAATTGAAAATACAAAATCCAGCTAGCTAGTTCAGAACTAAAATAAAGTTTAATGCCTGCTTTGCCACAGATTAGCAAATGGTCTGTAGCCATACCTGGCATATCTTAACTGATTTTTTATTAAATCTACCTATAAACCAATGTACGCCAATCAAGCTAATGTAATACTTAATCTGACCATGCTTTCTTTTCTCCCTCCTGCTACCATAGTGCCCCTATATATATATATGTGTGTGTGTATATACATATGTGTATATATATATTTATGTATATACTATAGTATGATTACCTATTCCATACACTGTCCATAAGAATCATATTTGGGATGTCATGGTCCACAGTATATAATAGCATCTCCGTTGGCTACTCTCATAATTATGTGATTGGTGCAATAGCAAAGACCACTGAATAGCAGTCTATGCTTTAATGATAATGAAATTCTTTTAAAGAATGTTTTTCCCCTAAACTGCATATATTTAATACACAAAGTTTAATGAGTTTGGTGATAACACACACCCATGAAATTTCAATTTAACAACTCCCTGTTTCCCCTTTCTCCAAAGACCTTGGCAACCACTAAATGGCAAAATTATTCTCTCCTCTCTCTCTCTCTCTTTTTTCTTTTTTGCTTTACAGTAGGTCCTTGTTGGTTACCCGTTTTAAATACAGCAGGGTGCACATCTCCATCCTAAACTCCCTATCTATCCTTTCCCCTTATTGATCACCCTGGCAACCATAAGTTCATTCTCAAAGTCTGTGAGTCTGTTTCTGTTTTAAAGTAAGTTCATTTGTTTCATTCCTTTTTAGATTCCAGATAAAAGGGATGTCACACCATATTTCTCCTTCTCGGTCTGACTTACTTCATTCAGTATGGCAGTCTCTATGTCCATACATGTTGCTGCAAGTAGCATTATTTCATTCTTTTTAAGGGCTGAATAAAGTTTTGGATTACATTTTATGTAGAAATTACTTTGGGCCTAGATGTTTTTATATTACACATACTTTTACAAAAATATATTCCTTACATGTGCCCTAAAGTACTTGTATTCAGAGTCAACCAGTTGAAACTATAAACAAAATTGTTTGACTATTGAGGTAGCCATCAGTACTCAACATTAACAAAGCCATTTAGGTGTTCTATTATTTCAAAATAGTGATAATGCCACAACTGTTACTAGACAGCAGCATAAAAGAGAGAGTATGCTGTGTGTGTTTGTTTTTTACTTTGTCAATTTATTTTTTTTTTTTGGTTTGGTTTTTGCATTGGTTCTATATTTTACCTGTCAAGTGGTAAAAGTTAGTATTTCTAAACTGAACTCTAACATAGTATGGGTATAAGTGTATATGTTTTTAAAGACAATAGATTAGTCCCAATCCAAAAGTAAAAGCTATGCAATATTTTAAAAGACAGAGAGATGTCTTTCTGGGTGCTAACACCTTCGGAAGCTATTATCACAGTGTAGCAGAGAAGGACTATCTTGCAGATGGAGAGAGTAATGTTAAGATTCCCACCAGACTTTGTCCTTCTATGCCTTTTCCCCTTGTGCAAAGGAATCTGTCAGATCTTATTCCTTTCTTTGAAGAAATGCCTAAAGAATGTCACTTCAGTCTGGCTACACTTAGGCATCATGTGGAAGATTGTGGATGCCTTCAAGAAAAAGACACATTCTGAAAAATGTAATTTAATTTAAGAATTACCAAAAGGAAGTTTTTTGGCTTTTTATGACTAAATTGAAAGTTTACTCTTTTTTCATAATAATGATTTCTTACATTTGTATTGTGCTTTTTTCTTTTTTTAAAGCACTTAGAATTATCTTATTTGACTCACATTATATTCTACATTTAAAGTTATCATGTTTATCATCAAAAATAGTACTGTTATTTTGCATTTTCTGATCACTAGAGCCTGTAGCTTATGTTGGATCATTTTTCTAGTAACCATAATGGATTATTTTTCACTGTGTGGACTACAGACAACATAGCCCAGTCTAGAAGGGAATAATTATATATCTCAATAATAATTATGGACATTGATGTATGCTTTCATTCAGTCATTTCTGAATGTCAGGAGGATCCTCCAAACCCTTCGTTTCTTGTTATGCTCATAATCACATGATAGAGGCCAAGCGTCTCATCAAGGAAGTCTCCATTGACCCTCAACTGAATTAGACACTCTGCCTTTCTGCTCTCAGAACACTTTGCACACAGTATTGACACTGTATTGGGGTTCCATTATGGTCCTGACTGTTATTTTTATTTCTGTGTTCTCAGTACCTAGCTCAGTAAATGTTTTTTAAATGAATGCATGCACAAATAAATCTGTGTGTTGTGCTTTGTTTTGTTAGACTGATACTTCATTTAAAGGCCAATCCACGTGACTATTGCTCAGTAGGAAACGGACCAATATTGCTTACCCTCTCTCAGCCTGAGGGTAAGTTCAGCAACATGACGGGGAAATGCAGAAACTACTTCAAGAATTTCTCTATTATCTTTAATTAAAATTAAAAGTAGTAAACCTTTTTATTTTTCAAAAAACACTTGTATACCTGTATATCCTGAGAATAAAAGAGAGTCCATTATGGTTTAAGCATGGCCACAGGCTAACATAAAAAAAGATATTAAAGTATTGGGCTAAGTCAGAGTAGAAACTTCAATGCTATTTTGAGCAGAGCTTTGAAAATATTAAAAGGGAAGAGTGGCACTGCTTGTAGTATAAAAAAGAAACTTTACATGGGATAAATGTCAAATGAAATCTAATTTCTAATGAGCAGATAGTACTGAAGAAAACAAAGCTTTATTCTTCATTTTTATAAAGCACTGGTAAACACACTATATATGTTCTTGAAAGACTTTTCTCCTTGCTCTAGAGGAAAAAAAGAAAACTATAAGAAATACTTATTTATATCCTTCCTTTTTATCTTGAATTGTAAAATTGATCTCAGATGGCCTCAGCCTATAACAGTCTGAAGTGAGGTTTTGGTTCCTGGCCAGAGATTGAGGTTGGGCCATGGTAGTGAGAGTGCTGAATCCTAGCCCTTAGACCAGTGTTCAATGACAAGGTCTTGGCCCTTTGACTTTGCAAAAAAAATTTCCCACAAATACAGAAAGAAGTGAAACAAGTAAACTTTTAGACTATTAGTAAACTATTAGAAAATGGTATGTGTGGGGGGACACATGTGCAGACTCAGAGAGAGAGGCACACCCTCGTAGCAGTTTGAACCACTTGTATGTGGCATTTCTTATGGGTTTCCTTTGGCCAGTCATTTTGATTCACTTGGTTCTGGGTTCATATTTGATTTATCTCAGGATTCTCCTGTGTGTGCACACATCTCTCAGCCAAAATAGATTCCAACAAAGAGGTCTATGGGTAGACTTGACATCACTCCCCTTTTGACCTCTAAGGAGCTTTCTAGTCAGAAAGATCTCCTTGACTTTGAGAATGAGAAATATGTGGTCTCTTATGTTTTATCAGTGTGGGGCCCAGCCTCCTCTCTTGATAGTCTTGCTATTGATATTTTGGAGTTTCTTTCCACAGAGAATGAAGTCAAATTACTCACTCTTGGAGGGTCCATCTACCTCCGGCCTCAAAATGAGGCTTGATTCATATGAGTGAAGTTACAATGGACTAGAAAAAGTATCATTAAAAAATTATGAACTGTAGTGTTTCATTTAAAATATTTTTTGGTATTGTCCTCAAGAATTTAGAGAAAGAGTGAAAGAATCTTTCTAGAATTAATTATACCTGTAATATTCCCAGGTAACATACTCTCAGTGGGAGTTTGTGAAAACTAATGAAATTTTTATAAAAAGTCTGAGATCTCTGGATGAAGTGTGACATATAGACTATTATAATTAGTTGGTGTGATAAACTACCGAATAAAATATCTTCCTTAGTTACGAGAGTAATGAATTCAAATCCATTGAGCTGTCTCCATTAGAAAGTTTTCATGTCTTTTTTCCTTATCATGTTAAATAGAGATCTTACATTTAGCACTTAATTAGCCACACTATGCTGAAATTCCCCAAGACTCAAATATTTTAAAGGGTTTTCCCTTATCTGAGAGTAAAATTTTCTAATTATTTGTAAGGGGAAATGTTTGCATGGTTCTCCCAGTTTGGTTTTCTACTTTAAGATATGTAAGCATGAGAGTAATCTAGTGGGAGACTCCTGGAAATTATCTTGGTAAAGATCTCTCTACAGAGGTTGGCAAGAAAATAAAGATATTTATTAGGAAGTAAAGAAAGTCTTGCATAATGGGCTATTCATCAAGATTTCTTAAAAATCACTTAGAAAAATTTTTAAAGAATTAGGAAAATTTATGGGAATATTGGTTAATTTTTTCCTGAAATTACTAGAAAAAGTTAATGTTAATTATATTCTGAGTTACTATTAAAATTAGAAATTTTAAGGGTGTCAACTGAAAAAAATCCACAACCTGAGAACTGTGAGTTCAGTTTTATGTCGTGACTTATTGAGTACCATAGCCTGGGAGACAGCCTCTCAAATAACTCTGAGGAACTGGTACAAACAGATAGGAGGTGGGTTCAGTATATATATGGTTTGGCAAAGGGGGTATGTACATCAAGCCCACATATCAGTAGAATTTGCTGGTAGTCCCAAGGAGCAGATATCTCTGTTAATGATTTTAATGCTTTTCTAGGTATGAGAAGATGCAAGAAACTGGGTTCATAAAATTCCCTCCTGAAATTATCTATCTGAAGGCCCGGTGAGCCAGTTTTTCCCAAGCACAGAGTGCCTCACTCTTGATCGCCCTTCTGAATTCCTTTCAGGGTGTGTTGGAGTCAGTATCTGTAGTGGCTAGTTAACTAATTCTTGAGGAACTGATGGCAAGTGACATTCTTTAGTTGGCAAGGGCCCTAGTTAAAAGTCTAAGGATTTAGTGAAATTTAAAAAAATTCACAAATGTATATAAATGTATTGACTATTATAAAATCTTGAGTTATAAGTAGTTTTTCTAACATTTTTATTAGTTGTGTTACATAAAATGTCCAGGACAGTGAACACAGAAAAGTGCTTAGGGCCATACACAGAAGTTCTCAAGAGGTCCCTTTCATGTATGACTCCACTCCATTTCACCTTTTATATATACATGGTATTCATTTGTCTTTCACGAAATAAATTCAGCAGAAACTTTTTCAATCCATGTTGTGGGTCACTTTAACTGAAAATGTTTGTCTTTTCTGTAATTCATAGGAGGAATTTTCTTTTTCCTCTGACTTTCTAGATTTACACTCCTACTTTATCCTGTGATACCAATTTATCTAAGCCCTTCCAATATATATGTAAAGTTTATGTCTAATAATTGGACTATATCTATGTGTGTGCTCTCAGTCATGTTTGACTCTTTGTGACCCCATGGACTTAGCCCACCAGGCTCATCTGTACATGGAAACTGTCCAGGTGAGAATACTGGAATGGGATTGCCATTTCCTACTCTAAGAGATCTTCCTGACCCAGAGATTGAACCTGCATCTCTGTGTCTCCTACATTGGCAGGCAGATTCTTTACCAGTCACCACCTGGTAATGCCAATAATTTGGAGTAATTGAATCTATATCTGTAACTATATTAATGATCAAGGCAGAGTAGTTAAATCTATATCTGTGACTATATTAATAATCAAGGTGGAACTACTAAATACAGAGAAATTATACAGTGGTCTTGGCAAAAGATAATTAACATGAGAAACATCATAAAGAGAATTAAGTTCAACCTAAACTAAAAGACAAGGTATAAAAAAGATTTGAGAGGAGGAGGGAGAAAATGCTTAAAGCCAACAAAGACTTCAAGGTAATACCAGATTTCAGATTAGCTAAATTTTTCTAGTTCTGCATGACAGCAGAGAGTGGTGTGGTTATGGGCACATGCTTGGAGGCATGCTTTATCGCTGAGCTGCATCAGGGAGGATAAATTTCTCTATAAAAGTCTAGTGAAGCTGCATAAGGAATGTATTTGGGACATTGTTAAAGAAAAAAAGAAAGCTAAGTCATCTGAGTAGGAGATGGGGCAAGAATGTGTACAGAAATGACTTCTTAGAGGAAATGATTTAATAGAATTTGAGCTTTGATTTCTGAATTTCTTTTCACAAATCAGCAGTTAAGCTGTGAATAACTATAAGGATGGGTAATTGTTAAAATGTTATATAGAAAATATACAAAGTGAAAACAAAACTTTAGAGTTCTTCCAGAAAAAAATAATGAATATCACTAAGTAACAGTTTTGCCACAGTCCTCTACACATCATATGATGTCCTTAGGCCCAGTTCATTAGGGGAAAAAAAAAATTGCCTGAAGTCAGAGGCTAAACATTAAGAACCAGAAGATAATAAAGGAAGTTTCCTCTTGAGGTAAGGAAAGAGAAAAATGGAATTAGGTAAAATAAATGAAAGTTTATATCACCAGATCAAAAGGGAGTTGAAGAACTATTGTACAAAACTACTTCATTTATCCTAAATTCAGAGAAAAAAATATTCTATATAAGTGAAGTTACTCAGATTACTTATGAGATTAAAATATTTTAAATAAAAAATCTTTTAAAATTATATTTTACTTCACCCTGCATGATAAAAAGAATATACTGAAGATTTTATTTGTTCTTAAAGATTTGTGGTCACTTGAATATTAATGATTTTACTCTAAAGCAGTAATTCTCCCAAAGGCAACTGAGATTAGTAGAACTGTTTATCCCTGCTTAGATTTCTTAATACTTGTACTTGCTTTATGTAGTCTTCATATCTCCTCCCTGGCTACCAGTTGACCTGCTGTCATTTCTTGGTATGACCCATGAGTTTGAGTCTAGTGACTTCCTCAGTGCTTTTTTCCAATTTGTTGCTTCTAACTTGTTGCTAACCTAAGAAGCTTGGTGTAACTGTAACTAAAGTAGAGTGAGTTTTGAGGAAGCCATCTGAGAAACTGTACTAAGATTGTGTAAACTTAGCATGTGGCCATTTTAGGACTGAGATGGGCTTCTCAGTGGCTTTGTTTTGGAGAGGAAGAAGAAAGGTCTTTGATTCAAGGTTCTTGACTGCATTCTGCTTCGTAGACCTCATACCATTACTTGTTTCTGTATTTCAACTAACTTGCTCGAAATTATCAGTGTATTCACTATTGCAAACCTAAAAGCCAGTAGTATGGCATATTCTAGAAGTAGATTCTGTGAAGCTGTGCTTCATAATTGAAATTTTATTATCTATGTTATATTGCTTGTGAATAAATACTATCATTAATTATAGGAATGTATCTTTTCTTTATATGATAAGTTATGTGTCAAAGAGAGCATCTCCTTGTGGGAAGTATAGTATACATAAAGCAAGTCGTCATTCTTGTTTAGTCATTAAGCTGTGTTTGATTCTTTTGCAACTCGATGGACTATAGCCAACCAGGCTTCTCTGTCCAAGGGGTTATTCAGGCAAGAATACTAGAGTGGGTTGCCATTCCCTTCTCCAGGGGATCTTCCCAACCCAAGGATCGAACCCAGGTCTCCTGCATTGCAGGCAGATTCTTTACCATCTGAGCCACCAGGGAAGCCCTTGTGGAGTACTAGGGGCAGTAAATATGTAAGGGAAGGTGAAAGGACTGGGGAGGTAAAGAAAAGCATGTATATTATCAACGAATGAAAACAGTTTATGAAACCATGGAAAAGATAAATGTCCAAGTACTGGCAAAAGAAAAAAAAAAAGAGTGAGAATATTTCATAGAAAACTGAATTTCTACCTTGATAAAGGTTTATTGCTATGTTAGCATCTCTAAGCTTCCTGAGACAGGTCAGGATGGAAGAAGGGACTTTGCTAAAAAAATAAGTAAGAAAGGATATTAAGCTCTAAGGCTAGCTCTATTCTAAAGAAACTTCTGGCCTTTAACACTTAACATTTAACCCAGACTCTAGTTTTCTTACTAAAAAGTGAAATGAAAAATTTACATAATGAAAAATTATATATTTTATAATTATATGCTGCATTATACAGTTATATGATGAAAAATCATGAAATGAAAAGTTTAGACCAGATAATTTTAATATCCTTTTCAACTCTAAATGTTTATGATTTTCTGAGGAGAATATTTTATAGAGCATCGGCTTAGAATTTGTATAGGGAATTAATATCACTATCAGAATGTCTTTTTTTCATGTCTCATACTATTAATAGTCTTCTACCATTCTGGAAGTTGCCATGTACACGGTTCCCTTCTAAGAGGAGTTCTAGGCTACTTGTGCACTCCACCACTCCCACCCCCACTTCTTACACTATTAGTGACTTTTTGCCCATGATTCAAGGACAGTCATTCCGTCAGTCACCCAGTAATCTTATCAAATGACTTGCCCCGTCACTTCAGTCATCTGACTCTTTGCAACTCCATGGACTATAGTCTGCCAGACTCCTCTCTCCATGGGATTTCCCAGACAAGAATACTAAAGAGGGTGACCATGCCCTCCTCCAGGGGATTTTCCCAATCAAGGGATTGAACCCATGTCTCCTGCATCTCCTGCATTGCACGCAGATTCATTACCACTGGGCCACTGGGGAAGCCCCATCAACTGGCTTGGCACACACTGAAAAGCAACAATTGTAAAATTTTACCCCCAAAAGATATGGCTTGAGCTAAGATCAGGATGCTAAAGTAGAATGCATAAAAAGATGTCATCAAATAGGGGGAAGCATAATGTTGCATAGGAGAGCTAACACTGTAATTCATTAGAAACCAGAACCTAACAGGTAGAGAAACTCTATGGAATGTGGATTAAATGGCCGTTTGAAGAAGTTCCCTTTATTGCTTGCACTTATGTTCTAAGGATACCACATTTAAATTATTTAAGAGTACCACCAGTCAACCCATAGAAATATTATAATTATAGGAGAAGTGAGAAAATACACACTCAAAAAACCTGAGACCAAGAAATTAACTATATTTTTGTTTGAATGAATAACAAATTCCTCAACAACTGCTACAGAGGTTCTTATAACAGTGTTCAATCCAAAATAAGACTTTAGTTCCAGTATTCATGAAGCAGTTTTCTGAAGTTCTTTTCCTATAAGGCCCTTGTATCCTTATATATTCATAAATCCCCATTTCTTACACCTGAGTTGAATAAAACCCAAAGAACTTACTTAGGGAGTTGGTATACTTTTCAAGTCATTCCCACATCTACACAGTCTCACAGCAACCTCTTGAGGTATATTAGATCCTCATGGTTATGGATACTCAGAGAATGTTTAAGTGATCTTCCAGGGCTTTTTGGCTCTAGCCTATTATTTTCCAGGCCTAGAGGTAACCAACTCTCTAATCTGGTATATCTCTGGTTAGATCCTTGACTCGCTCTAAGAAAAATCCTACCCTATAATTTTTTTTCCCAAAGATGTTACATGTTTCTAAGAAATAGCTTACATAAACATGGAAAGATAATACTCTTGGCTATTTATGGCACTTCTAGTTTTTTTTTTCTCTTCCTTTCCTGGTTTGCTATACAGATGTTGTCTTTAAAGGGTGATACCTGCTCATGTAGTTACTAACACTAAATGGGGCACAAAACTTTATACTGATGGTGCCCATCTTTTCCCAAGTCACCAACACTCTCCAGAATCACTACCAAACTACTAGCATTCTATCAGCGCTGAAGTAGCCTGGCACCACTACCTCTAATGTCTATCTGTTTTTATGTATTTTATGTATTTATGTATTTTATGTATTTCTATGCTGTTTTTATGTATTTTCTTGCCCTAAAATTTAGAAGTGATATGGTTGAAATCTCCACTACCACCATTCTCTCCCCACCACATAAACTTGTGCACATGCTCACACACACAGACAAGCTTGCCCATTTACTTTGGACCAAATTTGTGAACTTTCCTGTTTCCCCTTAGGTCAGATATATGTTCTTCCACTCCCATCTATAGCCTCTTGACTCTCTCTTTTGCAAATGGATCCCTAGTGGACCCACACTATGAATCCTGTAGACATGTCCAGACATGGCCTAAGCGTACAGTGAATACAGATCTTGGTGTCTATCCACTACTAATTAGTAATGGAGACTTTCTGTTATATCCACACAGCCCTTTTTGTAGATTATTACATGATTTAAATAATTTGCCTTTTATTTCTAAATAAAAAAATATATTTTAAGTACATTGAGTATCCTGAGAACTTTCAAAATTAAAAATATATTACTTATGCAAATGGCAGTTTACTTCTGTGATCTTCCTTGCAAAATTCCATAACTAACTGTGGTCTAACCATGAGAAAAATATCAGGTAAGCACAAATTGAAGAACAATTTATATATAAAGTCCCAAACAAGTAGTGCTCAAAACTGTCAAGGTCATCAAAAACAAGGCACGTCTGAGAAATTGTCACAGTCAAAGGAGCCTAAGGAGATATTATGACTAAAAGTGGTATCCTGGATGGAATCTTGTAGCATAAAAAGAACATTAGATGAAAACTAAGAACTTTCCCCAAATTACGAACTTTACTTAGTAATGTATCAATATTCGTCCACTCATGGTGACAAAGGTATCATGATAATGAAAGATGTTAACAATAAGGGGAATGGGATGTGACTTATATAAGAACTCTGTACTATCTCTGCAACTTTTCTGGAACTCTAAAATTATTCTAAAATTAAAAATTTATTATATGTTTATACATATACATAATGTATATATATATATATCCATATACACATATATTTATTTACATTAAGCATTTATATGGAAAAGTAAATAATATATATGTATGTGTATATCATTTACTTTTATGGATTATAATTATTGTTTGACTGTAAAAAATTCACTCTAGTTGAGATGATTAATAATAATCTAAGGATAGCATTCAAATTATTTAGTGGTACCCTCACTTAACTAGGGCTTTCCTGGTAATTCAACTGGTCAAGAATCTGTCTGAAATGCAGGAGATGCCAGTTCAATTCCTGGGTCAGGAAGAGCCACTGGAGAAGGGATAGGCTACCCACTCCAGTATGCTTGGGTTTCCCTGGTGGCTCAGCGGGCAAAGAAAACACCGGCAATGTGGGAGGTCTGGGTTCGATCCCTGGTTTGGGAAGACCCCCTGGAGTAGAAAATTTCTACCCACTCCTGTAGAATTGCCTGGAGAATTCCACGGACAGAGGAACCGGGCAGGCTACACAGTCCATGGACAAAGAATCCTGGCAGGCTACAATCCATGGTGTAGCAAAGAGTCTGACATGACTGAGCAACTTTCTTCACTCACTCAACTAACAAAGTCATTTGACTATTTAGTAACAGGCAATGATTTTAAGAGTCACCAAAAATTTTTGAAAAGGATTTTACTGAAGCCAGTGAAAGTAAATTGGTGCATCCAAAATCATGAGGACGCATTCTAATTCTCAAAGATTATTCAACAAAGTTTGAGTGCATTCTAGTGGCTGGAGAAGTGATGCATAGATAATGATCAAAGAAAAATGTGAGACAAAAGTTAACAGTTATTTCTTGGAGAAACAGCCTTTTTTTTTTTTTTTTTTTTTTTAAGAAAAGATCAGTGTTAATTCTTGAAGAGGTCAGAGAAGCATTTGAAAGGAATATTTCCATGCTGATAACTATTGAATTTCAGATCATTTCTCATGAAACCTTCTGTTAGGCATAATCTTTAGCCTTCATTTATCTTCGCTTATACTCTATTGATTCTTAAACTGATGGATGATTGAAGATTTTGAAGTATGGTTTCAGAGCAGCAGGTCTATTTAAGTAGATTTGAGGAAGCCCCGGTGCAGGACTAATATGCAACCTCCTTTTCATTATGTTAATGTTTATTCACTAGATGTCTTGTCATAATGGATGTCATAATGACAGTCAAATGACTGTCACCTAAGGAAATATGATACAGTCTTGTTTCATATTTCTGTTTTGAAAGACCCCAAGTAAGGCAGAAACACTTTTGCATCACCTTTTATACCTCTTATTTTCTAGATCACTGATACTTCTCTAGACTGCAACTGCAAACCACAGTTGCAAATTGGGTTGCAAACAAATTTTGCTTGAGGCACAAACCACAAATTAAAGTAATGATCACTTCACGATGAAACTTTTTTCTGTCTTTTAAAATCAGAATGAAAGTAGGTCAATGAAATTTAGGATATTTTAGAATATGTACAGTATTGTATTGTTTGCCAGTACCTAATTTACAATTACAGAGCTCCATGAATATTGAAATGATTCAGTTTCCCATTATAAATGTATGTGGCAGTTTGGTTGTTGATCAGTTTATGAAGTTAATGCAAATGGAACTGTCTTCCTGTCAGCATTTGAAATCTATAATGCAGTCATGTTGTATATTCAGGGACAGGCCATTGACAGTCAATTAACAAGTTTGATTGGTATGTCAACTCATTCTTTTGAATTGTTAATAGTATGTTAATAGCATTCATTTCTTTGTGCAGTCCCATTTGCAGCTTCACAGTTACAGCTATTTTTTATAATTCTGAGTAACCTAAAATAGTGCCTTAATAATAGATTATTAAACACCTGTCTAGTGTAGCTTAGGGAGGTTTTTCTAGACTGGGAGTTTGCAGTGGATCCCTTTGATATTCAAATCAACAAATGATAGCCTTTTTATTCAAAACGTAAATTCTTTTGATGGTTAGCTTGTTAAGAAATATTCAGCTCTAGTCTGACCTGATCTGGTTTCCCATGGAAAAGATCTGATGCCGTTTGAAGGTTCATAAATGGAATGCCAATGACAATTTGTTGTTGACGTTCTGCCGCCTCAGCCCTCAGATGCTGCTGGTTGATGTGCCGCTTTAGCTTCACCAAATAATCCTTGCAGGTAAATGATCTATGAATTGATCAGATAGTTTCAAAGCAAAGAGGGCTCTTCTGTGGTCTGGATTTTTAGGCTTGGAGGGGTACTTAAAACGCTGCATCAAAGTTGACAGATGAATCTTAAGGCATAGAATGATGGGAGAAAGCAGAAATGTGGGAATATTTTTAAGTGACTAGCATATTACTTAGAGTTTTGAAAACCTTCAAATGTCGATCAAATCTGTTCCCCATAGCAGATTTATTTCTACCTTGGTTTTTGTTATGGTTGTTTTGTCTGTGTGCACAGGTTTACTCTCACTTTTCTGGGGAAGTTGATGAGACATTAAACGTATTATTCCCGAATGGTGCTTTGGAATAAGGTTGCGAGTTCATTTGCACAGCCATGTTTTATTCATATAGTTCCTGTACACCAGAATATAAGAATCTGCCATTTCTCTAGCCTAAAAAAAAATTGTCTTTACCAAGGAAGCAGTAAAAATTTTATTCCTTTTACCTCCTGTTCTTCCCTTCTCTTGATGATGCTTTCCATGACCTACTATTTATATTTAATTTCTTCAGTAGAAGTTTCTTTATAATGTGAAGAAAGAACTCTCACCAATGTAGTTTAGATATTTAGTTAATATTTTTCTGTTTTATGTTTCAGTAAATTTGGAGGAGCACTTTGCATGTATTTGAATTTTAGAATTAGATGGTAGATTGAGAGATTGCTATTCAAAATGTTTAATATATAGATGAAGAAACTGAGGCATATAGTAGGACCTCACAGCTAGTTTGTGCATACCCATGTCTCTTTATTTCTACCCCTATACACATCCCACTTGCTGCCTTTAGAAATACACAGAAGCTCAATAGAGGATTGATGCAATTGTAAGGTACATTTCTCAACTGGACATGGAAAGTTGCTGAAGTTTTCTAGCTATAACATGAAAACCTTTATACTATAATTTAAGATCTATACTTGCTATCAGTACAAAAATCATGAAGAATAAGTCTTTCTTAGTATGTGATTAAAGTTTCTATAAATCCAAATGAAAGAAGTAGGAAAGGAAATTAACTACTGTCTTTGACAGTTTGTTTACATCCGCCCTTAGGCAAAACCACAGAACTTGTGACCTTGCTCAGGACTGGGGGAGAAGAGGAAAAGAAAGAGGCATACAAATATTAATTGATAACAGATTTTGTTTTGTCACCTTAAATAGCCCTCCAGCAGTGTTTTTCAAAGTGTGTTTCATGGATCACTAGTTCCGCAAGATGCTTGGTCACCGAAAGATTGTGTGTAAAGAATCTGAATCTGGGCACATATATATGCCCTTAATGCAGTTTCACATTATCACAATGCTTGTTGGCAGAATAAAGACTGTAAAGTCTGCAAGAAAGAAACTTGTTTATTTAAGCCAGGATTTAAAAAAAAAAAATGTGAACACAGGATCTTTGCTTGTTTGTTTATATGTTTATTTCTTTTAAAACCAATGAGCATCGTCACAGAAATTTGGGGGTACTTGAGTGTCCTTGGGCAAATAATTTCTCTACGGTTCAATTTCCTCTTCTATAAATGGAGGTAATAATAGCACCTATGGGCATGGGGATTAAGTGAGTTAATATACATAGAACGGTGTCTGTCACATTGGTATGTAAGTATTTTCTATTGGTATTATTTATTAATAGCAATATTCTCAGTGTTACTATTGAGACCGATGCCATAGTTTCACTTACTTCGGTTTGATGGATGTGTATGTGTATTAAACTGTGCATGAGGCTCAGTTGGAGCTAGAATTTTGAGTCAGTAAGATGAGGCAGAAATAAGTGAAAACAGATAAGGAAATCTGATACCTTACTGAGCAAAATGGTAAAGGCAGCTACAAAGACAAGCTCCAAAGCGGTATGGGAATGCTGATGACACAAGGCTATCGCCAACTCAGAAAGACACTAAAGATTCTACTTAGTAGCTAACAAGCGAGTGGATGTCCCAGAAACTTCCAGGGGAAGAAACAGGGAAACTCCAAAGAGACAGGACAGTTTTGTTTTCTGTGAAACAGACTAGTGTATGTTTCATAGGGTCTTGGATGTGGCAAGGGCATGTGGCATGGCTGGCAGGGTGGATTGGAGCCCAAGGTGAAGGTCTTTGCAGCCATGCTCAGAAGGCTGAGTTTTATCCTTCGGACAGCAAAACAAGCAGAGAATTTTTATGTATGAATGTGACATGATCGGCCTTATTTTTTATAAAGAAAACTTGACAGCTGGGGCTGGGAAGACATGAGAGAAGGAGGCAGGAAAACATGGCGGGAGTCTGGACTGAGGCAGTGGCAGTGGGAACAGAGAGGACACTGACAGATTGGAGAGACAAGTCTGAGGAAGAGCTGACAGGAAGCATGACCAACTGATTAGGGGAAGAACTTAAATATGGAGAAATCAGGGGTAAGGCTGGCATGTATAGTTTGGGAGGTTGTGTAAATGGTGATTCAATTTAGTTTTAGAAACACACAATTTTTCAAAATTCTTTTATTAAAAGAAACTTCCAGGTGTTCACAGCCCATCATCAGTTTTACAACCATGACCTTCTCCAGAGGAAGAATATGAATATATTCTTTGAATATATTAATTAAATATGTGTGGATTGCTTGATACAAGTCATGAAGATCAAAAGTGAATAACTCACCAAGTGGCTTACTGGAAATATATGGAAATACACATTTAAAAATTAAGCATAAAGTGCCATATGCAGAATTGAAAATCATAGTGAAAAGTTGTTTCCTATCTGCATGACCACAAATGTTACAAAATGGCTCAGCTAAAGCACTTCTAATATTTTTATTAATTTCTTATTTCAATGCTTTTCTCTACTCTCTTCCTCCTTTCTCATTCTGAGTTTCTCAGATGCTGAATGTTGCTTATTGTCATTGTATTTCCAGATTCTTCCTCAAATAACACAAAGTCAATTTTTAATGGAAGATCTAGATACATAATACTTAAAACACTATTACTCTAATTTCATTCTAAAAAGAGATGTAAAAATATATTCAGCAATATCAGTTACAAAATATCATAGAAGAATTTATGCATAATGTGTTTCCTGTGCCTTCAAAATCATGAGACTATTATTGGCATGTAGCATAAATTTGAGTTGCCATGTTAAATGAACACTAGTGGAACAATAACCCCAGACTCTTTGATGCTTATTAAATACCAAAGAAACTGACATTTTAAGTCACCTATTTTAGCAATAAGCCTCTCTTCCCTATTGTGGGATTCCTTGTGGAAATGGCCTTCCATTTGAAGATCCAAGAAGCTCTAGTCTTCTGGAGATGTTAAGCCGTTAGGTTATATCTTCTACAATTTTTTCAGAGGGTGTTTGACTGTTCCTCCTATTATCTCATCCTGTGCTTATCAGTATTTTCATCTAATTTTATATCATGCCAGTTTTCCCCATTCCCTGACACATTACACAAACTTAATTGATAGCAGAAACGACATCAGCTCCATTTTTAAAAGCTTTTTCTGATGTGGACCAGTTTAAAAGTCTTTATTGAAATTATTACAATATTGCTCTGTTTTATGTTCTGTTTTTGACCACAAGGCAAGTGGGTTCTTAGCTCCCTGACTGGGTATCGAACCCATGCCCCCTGCACTGGAAGGCAAAGTCTCAATCTCTGGACCACCGGAGAAGTCCCTAAGCTATTTTCAAAGTTGTTCTTTACTCCCAAATTGGAGTAGCACAGTACTTTTTACTCTCCACTCTGTTTAAGCAGTACCAAGGCTATAAATCTGTCCTGCAAGAGGTAAAAAATAACCAATATAAAGACTGTGGAAGGTCTTAAAGGTTTTAATAATTATTCATTACACCATAAAAGTGAAAAGTGAAAGTTGCTCAGTCGTGTCTGACTCTTTGCAATCCTATGGACTATACAGTCCATGGAACTCTCCAGGACAGAATACTGGAGTGGGTAGCCTTTCCCTTTTCCAGGGCATCTTCCTGACCCAGCGATCAAACCGAGGTCTCCCACATTGCAGGCAGATTCTTTACCAGCTGAGCCACCAGGGAAGCCCATAATGAATTACACCATAAAGAATTTTACATACAATAATTTATCCATGACTTTGTTACCCCCAGGAATATAGATTTATACCGTGTATCTCCTTAAGTATTTCTAAGATTTCTTTTTTTGGAAAGGAATTTATACCTTGAAAAGGAAATGTGACCTTGGAAACGTCTCTCATTCCCAAACCTCTTTTAACCTTAATACTCAACCTTTTCAATCTAGATATTTTTTCTCTAATCACAGGTCTTTTCTAACTCCCTATAGTATGCCAGGTTTTATCCAGGTAGTAGAGTAATTTCAACCACTAATAAATATGGTTCATAAGAGGCTGCTTTCTCAAGGCATGAAGTTAGAGACTGTAGTCCCTGCAAATGTGTAGGCCATCCTGTTTTTCAGTAAAAGAAGCACAATTCTCATTTGTTCAGCCACTATATTAAACTCTTTATGATATGGACCATTTCTTCAAATGATTATAAAATATTCCAAAGATCTGGAATTATGTGGTATAATTCTACCATTTCCTGTAGTCTTCCCTCCTCATCATCTTTATTCATTGTTAATTTTGATACTTTAGATCTGTTTTCATTAGAGGTATTACTAGAAGAAGGAAGAAAAGTTGTAATGTGTAAAACTTTGAGAATTAGTTGGCTTTAAGCATATGATCATTATTGGGAATTATATAAACAGCTCCTCTTAAATGGATAAAATTCTAATTTCACTGGTATATATTATTTGTGTCACAAAAGTCTGGTTATTTAAATAAGTCAGAGAGTCTGTCATTTGCATAGCATATTCCTTTAGCTACACGTGGATTTCTAATGTATTTTTTAATGTATGTCCATGACATAATGTCATGGACAAACTGATGTTTTATGCCTTTTGTACTGTTTACCATTGATTTTATACTGTCATCCACATTTTCCCCTTAAAATTTAACTGCTAGTTAATCCAGGTTTCAGATTTGGGTCTGTAAATGTATGACTGCTAAGCAAAACAGAAGATACAATAATCAATCCTGGCCACTTTGACCTTTACCTATTTTTAATTTATTGTTTTAATGCACAGTTTTTTGTGTGGTTTTTTTGTTTGTTTGTTTACTTTTATTATTAATACTTTTAAA
The DNA here is from genome assembly GCF_963930625.1 of Muntiacus reevesi. Classification (NCBI taxonomy): domain Eukaryota; kingdom Metazoa; phylum Chordata; class Mammalia; order Artiodactyla; family Cervidae; genus Muntiacus; species Muntiacus reevesi. The sequence continues at coordinate 29,781,981 of NC_089255.1, read as the reverse complement.
ACTAGCACAGTGAAACCAGTTCAAAAAGCCAGAAACAAATGTATCAAGGGGCCAAAGAGATAAAGATTGAGAAATCACATGCATGTTATTTTCCTTTTGGCATGAAAATGAATGAAAACTAGAGAAATAGCAACAGCTCTACATTTGAGTGTTTCCCTTCCTATTCCAGGGGCTTCCTCATTGGCTCAGCAATAAACAATCCACCATTAATGAAGGACACAAGGGCTCAATCCCTGGATCGGGCAGATCCCCTGCAGGAGGACATGGCAGTCCACTCCAGCATTCTTGCCTGGAGAATGAATTCATGGACAGAGGATTCTGTCTGGCTACAGTCCAAGGGGTTGCAAAAAGTTGGACATGACTGAAGCAACTGACCAAGTCCTCATGTGCTTCCTATCCCCACTGAAGCAGATCTACTCTAGTCCGGAACTTTCTATTAAATACTTAGGGCTGAAGAGATTCACTTTTGGTAAGTTAAGAAATCCAGATTTATTTCGTGACTTGATAGAAGTTACTTGGTGGCAAGAAAGTGAGTTCCAGTAATGAAAGCTGGCAGACCAGGATTTGTGCTCCACTCTGTTGGCGTATGAAATTATAGCACATCATTCAAACAAAATCAATAATCCAACTTTTATGTCCTTTTCTAGGTGCAGTGAAAATTTTATTATTCTGTGATCATTCTGTTCTTCCTGGATTAGGTCATGTGCTGAAGCAGTTAAGAAGCATCTCAACTAGATAGAATATGCAAGATCAAAACTTGTGTTTTTACCCACGTACCAGAATGATCATATAATATTCAAGGAAAGATGCTATAAAACTTACTCTTTTTCCCTTAAATCATCCCTGTAATATCTTGAATGATATTTAGAGGTTCAAGTTACCTAAAGAAAGGAATTTTGCCCCTCAGTGTGGATTGAGGTTTATAAACTGTGGTATTCTTTAATTGAAGCAAACAGAACAGCAAGAAATAGTTTGTTTCAACATCAGATTTGCTCTGCATGAACAAGGATAGAAAATCTGATCCTATTCTTATTCCTTTGATTTAGCTTCTTCCATGTCACTCTTTTTCTATGGAACAAGAATATTTTTTATAGAAAAGACAGATTGTTCTTAGGGAAGGTCTACAGGGCCATAAAAGCCAGGTAATAAATTTAGTTTAAAGCATCAGCTCCTAAAGTATGTTTGCATAGTAAAGTATGGACCAGGCCAAAAGCCAGGCTTAAACATTTTCTCCTTGTTATCACCTCGTTAAGCTCCCCACGTCTGAACCATGCCTCCTACAGTCACAGGTATGGTGCCGCTAATTAAGAAGAAGGGGCTCATTACCAGTTCTCATTAACATCAATTGGAGTTTTAAAGCCAAATCCCTGGACTGAAAATTTACCCCCTTAATGTTCAACACAGGTGAAGGAATAAAATCGTTTAAATGCCTGTATCATGGGGTAGTGCAAATGTGCTCTCCAAGGATGAACAAATTGCTTACCGCAGTCTGGCACTAATCCCATTGCTCACTAAAAGACAGGCAGGGCTTTGAAGAAAAATACTATTCAAAAGGGAGATTCTGACAGGGAAACTGGTGGAGCATGGGAACTGATATCGCAATATACAAATTATTGTCTGAATCTGTGTCATCTCTAGTAAGGATATATGAATGCACAAAATCAACAATGGATTGTACCTGACAACTAAGTGCTCAACAAATATTATCTGAATTAGTGGTTGGAGAATTCATGTTCACCAGTATATTTTAAACTGTTAATGAAACTTATCTCTCAGTCTCTCTTTGCATTTGCTTCTAAATGTCCCGAGTCACATTCCTTAAGCCTTCTTAACTGATTTTAATTTCTTGTAGATAACACCGTAAGTTATTTTATTGTGGGAGGCTCTTGAAGTAAAACATTTCAAAAATGCTTCACTGCATGAAAAGTTAAAATATGTTGGTTTAGTTGATTTGAAAGAGTTGTTCTGCAGTTCATTGAAGTGGTAAGCCACATGGAAATAAGTCTTCTCGGAAAATAAAAGCAAACCTCCCTTGCATCAGATCAGGCTTTCTCTGGTTTGTAAACCCAGAAGCTAACCAGTTTTTAAACTGAATTTCTACTTTCCCTCATAATCTCTCTTCCTTACCCCAATGTAAACAATGACCCAGAAATATTTGTAATACTATTGTTTGCCCCTAAATTATATGTTAGTTGGAGACATGTTTCTGGTTTAATAGACTCTTGAGTTATATGATGGATTATTTTATAAATTGTCGATATTTTTCCTGAGGGGGCATGTTCATATTTAAACCACATTAATGATGTGTGCCATTATTCACCTCTCCCCAAAAGTGTACTGACTCTGCTCTAAATGTCTTATGAGTGTCAGATTTCTTCATGATGTTACTACCTGTCAGTGGCAGTTAAGAAATCATAGAATATTGTAGCTAGATGGAACTTTCAGAGCCATTTAGTTCAGTCCTCACATTTTACACATAAGCAAGCTGATCTCCAAGAAGCTTAATTTACCTTCCCAAGCTCATAGGCAATGATAGGACCCTAACTAGAATTTTGGTCTCCTGATCCCCACTGTAGCCCTGGTGTATATAGCTGACTCAACCCAAGTGTATAGTAGAAGTCTAGCTTTACTCCCTCATCACATGCTATCTTCTTTCATAATTCCAAAGTTGTTTTAAATTTGTGATTAATCAGAGTAAAAGAAACCCTGAAGGAGCTATTCTTCTGGATGTATCTTGAGATCAGTTCTTTTACTTCAGATAGGCCTGCCTTATAAGCCTTATAACCTTATAAGCATTAGCTTTTCATCTTTTCACCTGCTTAAAAATTGAAAGACATTGATAATGGATGCATAAATGCATCATGGGATGAATAAATTGTGTGAGTTAGAGAAGAGAAAATGAATGTGTTCGTGAAAGAGTGAGCACATCCATCAGTGGCTGCATGGTGTTTGCACCAGTGTGTCCAGGGGACGCCTCGCCAATCAATCATCAGGAAGCTCCCTCCAGCTTTCAGTGAGAGGAAAAGGTTTCACAGTGCAGTGCTACAGAGAAAACTCAGCATCCAAGGAGGTCATCCTAGGGACTCTTGAAGTTCCCAGAGAGGAAGAAAAAGAGGGCAGGGAGCAGAATGCCATAGAAAACCTATAGTTTGGATTTTTAAAACTTTTATTTATCTATTTTTAATTTTGGCTGTGCTGGGTTTTCCTTGCTCTGCAGGCTTTCCTCAAGTTGCGGCGAGCCGGGGCTCCTTTCTAGATGCGGTGCTCAGGCTTCTCATTCCGGTGCCTTTTCTTGTGGAGCACGTGCTCTAGAGCGTGTGTGCTTCAGTAATTGGGACACATGGGCTCAGTAGTTGTGGCTCCCAGGCTCTAGAGCATGGGCTCATCAGTCATAGCACCAGGGATAGTTGTTCCTAGGCATATGGGATCTGCCCGGACCAGGAATTGAGCACGTGTCTCCTGCAATGGCAGGCAGATTCTTTACCACTGAGCCACAAGGGAAGCCCCTGGAACTTTTAAAAATGCTAATTGTATTATGAATCATTCTCATTTTATACTGACTCAAAAGCATTAATTAAACATCATTTGGTATATCCCACTCTTATGTGAGCATAAAAATATTGACATATGTATATAGCTTCTACCTTCAGTGAGTTTAAAAGCTAGAAAGTGTTTTCTCCTCAAAACTTTCTTCACTGTACTGAATTATAATCCAATACTGCTGTTTCTCTTGAACATTAAACATACAAACATTCATTGGAAACATTTAAGTTTTATGGGTCATTCGTTCAATAATTGTTGGTTAGGTATAAGATACTACTTTAGCTACTGCCTTGAAGTAGCTTACAATAGTAAGGCAAATAAAAGTAGTATGTGAATAATTATGATGCAAAATAGAAGCAATTAAAGGACATGATTGTTTAAGCAACATTGTCTAATTCTCAAATTTCCAAGAAGATGAAGAGACCCAAAACATAAAAGTTTCTTCAAGATAATCTATTATTGAATTGCAGATCTGGGAATTTGCTTCCCAAGGAGCTCAGTTCTCAGTAGTATACTTGCTCCTAAAGGTGATGTACCATTTGCATAGCTAATTAAAGCAGGAAACATATTGAAATGTCTTAATAAAATGCTACCCATTAGTGAAGAAAGGCAGCTACTGTCAATAAAGTGATTTTGTGAACAGCAAGTAATTCTTGCCACACAATCCTGACAGCATGGCTTCATTTACTGCTTGCAATCATTCCTTCTATGCTGGCTTTTCAAGTTAGAAACTGGTAGATATTCAATATAAGGATTATCATCAAAGTGTAATTGCTGAGGAAAACCCAAGCAGTCAAACAATAATGAAATGTATCCATTCAAAACCAAGGAAACCAATATTAATCATAAATACAATATGAAAACTATAGCATCTGAGACAGTGTGTAGTGTTTAGTATAGAATTTAAAAGCATCAACTTGGGAATTGGACAGACAGGGTTTTAATTCTGCCTCTTCCATTTGTTTTCTTTTTATTTTAAGAAGGTTGTTTTTGGCTATGCTGGGTCTTTATTGCTCCACAGGCTTTTCTCTAGTTGTGGCAAATGGGGGCTACTCTTTAGTTTGGTGCACTGGCTTCTAATTGCAGTGTCTTCTCTTGTTGCATTGCACCGGCTCTAGAACACAGGCTGAATAGCTGTGGCACATGGGCTTAGCTGCCTTGTGGCTTTGGGATCGTCCCCAACCAGTGACTGAACCCTAGTCTCCTGCATTGACAGGCAGATTCTTTACCACTGAGTCATTTGTTAGCTGCATAGCCAAAGATTTCCTTCTGTCATCTGTATTAACATCACAATAAAAGATGGTAGCAAATGCTCTTTTCTTTCATATTCCCTCTTTATGACTCCTAAAACAGAGAACAACTGTTTATTTAAAAACATGAGTACTTATCTTGCTTTGTCTTATATTATAGGTTGCTATAGGCTCATCTATTGCCTGTTTCCTTGTAAACTATTTGGAGGTAAAGCTCTCTTGAATTCTATTAGTACCTAAATATACCATGCACATACAAGGCACTGAAAAATGACTACTGATTTGAACTTTATGGATGTTGACAAAGAAGCCAACAGCATCTAAAGTCATGTGAACAATCTGTAAATCCTTATCAACCATTCTAGTTTGACTAATATCACTACGGATCAAGAGTAACATTCAACCCCTACGTAGTTCTCTAATCTAAACAGTTTTCTATTAATAATAAAAACAGCTATCAGTTCAGTTCAGTGGCTCAGTCGTGTCCAACTCTTTGCGACCCCATGGACTGCAGCATGCCAGACTTCTCTGTCCATCACCAATTCCCGAAGCTTACTCAAACTCATGTCCATTGCGTTGGTGATGCCATCCAATCATCTTATCCTCATTCCCTTCTCCTTCCCACCTTCAATCTTTCCCAGCATCAGGGTCTTTTCCAAGGAGTCAGTTCTTCGCATCAGGTGGCCAAAGTATTGGAGTTTCCGCTTCAGCATCAGTCCTTCCAATTCAGAACTGATCTCCTTTAGGATGAACTGGTTGGATCTCCTTGCAGTCCAAGGAACCCTCAAGAGTCTTTTGCAACACAACAGTTCAAAAGCATCAATTCTTTGGTGCTCAACTTTCTTTGTAGTCCAACTCTCACTTCCATACATGACTACTGGAAAAACCATAGCTTTGATTAGATGGGCCTTTGTTGGCCAGGTAATGTCTCTGCTGTTTAATATGCTGTCTAGGTTGGTTATAACTTTTCTTCCAAGGAGTCAGTGTCTTTTAATTTCATGGCTGCTGTCATCATCTGCAGTGATTTTGGAGCCCAAAAAGTAGTCTCACTGTTTCCATTATTTCCCCATCTATTTGCCGTGAAGTGATGGGACCAGATGCCATGATCTTAGTTTTCTGAATGTTGAGATTTAAGCCAACTTTTTCACTCTTCTGTTTTACTTTCATCAAGAGGCTCTTCAGTTCCTCTTCACTTTCTGCCATAAGTGTGGTGTCATCTGCATATCTGAGGTTATTGATATTTCTCCCAGCAATCTAGATTCCAGCTTGTGCTTTATCCAGCCTGGCATTTCGCATGATGTACTCTGCATATAAGTTAAATAAGCAGGGTGACAATATACAGCCTTGACATACTCCTTTTCCTATTTGGAACCAGTCTGTTGTCCCATGTCCAGTTCTAATTGTTGCTTCCTTACCTGCATACAGATTTCTCAGGAGACAGGTCAGGTGGTCTGGTATTCTCATCTCTTTAAGAATTTTCCATAGTTTTTTTTTTGATCCACACTGTCAAAGGCTTTGGCATTGTCAATAAAGCAGACAATAAAACTTTATTGTCAATAAAGTTTTTCTGGAACTCTCTTGCTTTTTTGATGATTCAACAGACGTTGGCAATTTGATCTCTGCTTCCTCTGCCTTTTCCAAAACCATTTGGAACATCTAGAAGCTCATGGTTCACATACTGTTGAAGCCTGGCTTGGAGAATTTTGAGTATTACTTATAATAGCCATCATTTATTGGGAGCCAATTATATATCTGGTGTTTTCCATACATTAGCTCACACAGTCTTCACAATCACCCTCCACAGAGGATATTTTAATCCCCTTTTTAATATCATCAAAATAATACAGGGTGTTAACTAGATGGTCCAAAATCACACAAACTGACAACAGAGAAAAAATGGATTTTAGCTCATGTCTAACCCTAAAGGCAATGCTTTTTCTTACATTAGTATTATCTTTGCAACATTATGAATCTTAGATTGAAAACTTTCCTAATTATATTTTATCAAAAGTATGATATTCACTAGTGAAATTCACAGATGAGTATAATTTTTATATCACTTACAACTAGCATTTTATTCAAATGTCCCTAAGACTTTCTTAACCACTTTACTATTCACCTGCGAATTCTCTGGTCCAATGCTCTCAACAGCTCACCAGATGATATAATTTGGGTTAACCACTTATTATTTTCCCATCCATTTTTTTCCACTCTGAACTTCAAATAGTGTTTATTAACAGAATACATAGTGTGTCCCAGAAATCAGTATGTAAGAATCCAGATCTTGAAGATACTGAATAACTAAATGACTTCCAGATTGTATTATTTAATTAAAGACACTATTCCTGTTACTGATTATTATCTAAACCCATCTAATTATAATCAACTTATAAGTAGTGATGGTCTATAGAACATCAAAATTCTGAGTAAATTACAATTTTAATACATATATAATACATATAAATAGTAAATACTTAAATATCAGCAACATAAGCTTTTTTAACATGTGATTACTATAAGGCAAATTCCTTTAAGAGATTGAATGGCCCATAATTATCACTTTTTAACCATGCAAAATTATTCCTATTTGAAAAATTTCACCAAAATCTAGCCTGAAACTTCTTAGTTTTGACCACATGTAAGTAAACTTTATAAAATGAAGTGATTAGTTTTCCATGAATAGTGTAATGCTGGCTTAATATGTGAGATTTGTGGCATCTAATGTTTATACATATAATGAGACTAAGAATATAACACTTGAACCAAAAGTCTTCATGGTTCTATATAAATAGTAGTTTAGAAAGCACTTAGTTTTTTAAATTCATCTAATCACACATTAAAATCAGCATATGTGGTGGTGTTATTTCAGAAAACTATTAGTCACATGGTTCTTTTGGTTGCTTCTTTTTTAACTAAGAAATTATTCCATACCATGAGTTAAAACTTTGAAGGCCCAATCAGTAATTTCTAAGTTGAATATCCAGCAATGGCAGTATATTTTCCTACAACTCAGACAGCAAATCCCCCACTGTGGGAAATAATAATGGTATAAGCACTGACTTTGGTATGTAAGAATTCAAGTATTTACAAAATAATTTATTTTAAAAAGCTAAAATCTGGAATACTATCATTTTTTATTAATTTGAAGTTTTAAAGCATTGCAAACTCTGGGAACTACACACACTCAACACTTAATTTTTGAGAAAAGTCTGTAAGATTGTCTTACAGTCAGGCTGTCTCTGGAGCCAATTCATATTAGCAAAAGAAAAACTTCTCTTATCATGAACCAGACATGAAACAAGGACTGGTTCAAAACTGAGAAAGAAGTGTGTCAAAGCTGTATATTGTCACCCTGCTTATTTAACTTATATGCAGAGTGAGTGAGTGAAAGTTACTCAGTCATGTCCATCTCTTTGTGACCCCATGGACTATACAGTCCATGGAATTCTCCAGGCCAGAATACTAGAGTGGGTAGCCTTTCCCTTCTTCAGGGGACCTTTCTAACCCAAGGATTGAACCAATGTCTCCCACATTGCAAGTGGATTCTTTACCAGCTGAGCCACCGGGGACACACAAGAATACTGGAGTGGGTAGCCCATACATTATGTGAAATGCCGGGCTGGATGAATCACAAGCTGGAATCAAGATTGCCAGGAGAAATTATCAATAACCTCAGATATTCAGATGACACCACTCTAATGACAGAAAGTAAAGAGGAACTGATGTTGAAGCTGAAACTCCAATACTTTGGCCACCTGATGCAAAGAGCTGACTCATTGGAAAAGCCCCTGATGCTGGGAAAGATGGAAGGCAGGAAGAGAAGGGGATGACAGAGTATGAGATGGTTGGATGGCATCATCAACTCAATGGACATGAGTTTGGGTAAACTCCGGGAGTTGGTGATGGACACGGAGGCCTGGTGTGCTGCAGTCCATGGGGTTACAAAGAGTTGGACACAACTGAGTGACTGAACTGAACTGAACAAGGAACTAAAGAGCTTCTTGATGAGGGTGAAAGAGGAGAGTGAAAAAAATGGCTTAAAAATGCAACATTCAAAAAACTAGGATTGTGGCATCTGATTCCATCACTTCAGGGCAAATAGATGGAGGAAAAGTGGAAACAGTGACAGATTTTCTCTTCTTGGGCTCCAAAATCATATAGACAGTGACTGCAGCCATAAAATTAAAAGATGCTTGCTCCTTGGAAGGTAAGATATGACAACCTAGACAGCATATTAGAAAACAGAGACATCATATACTTTTGCCAACAAAGGTCTATCTAGTCAAAGCTACGGTTTTTCCAGTAGTCATGCACAGATATAAGAGTTGGATCATAAAGAAGGCTAAGCACCAAAGAATTGATGCTTTCTTATTGTGGTGCTGAAGAAGACTCTTGAGAGTCCCTCAGACAGCAAGGAAATCCAACCAGTCAATCCTAAAGGAAATCAACCTGAATATTCTTTGGAAGAACTGATGCTGAAGCTGAAGCTCTAATACTTTGACCACCTAATGGGAGGAGCCGATTCACTGGAGAAGACCCTGATGATGGGAAAGATTGAGGACAAGAGAATGAAGGGGCAACAGAGGATGAGATGACTGGGTGGCATCACTGACACAATGGACATGAGTTTGAGCAAACTCTGGGAGATAGTTAAGGACAGGGAAGCCAGTCATGCTGCAGTCCATGGGGTCACAAGGAGTTGGATACAACTTAGCTACTGGACAACGACAACTACTTAGCTACTGAACAACAATGACTTAGCTACTGAACAACAAGAAGTAGCTACTTAGCTACTGAACAACAACAAAACAAAAGGTCTTTTTAGACCCTTTCTGCCAGTGAATAATCCTTGCACACACACTGAGGTGTCTTAGAATCAGACCCTGAGATGAAAATTTGTATGCAAGGGGTTCATGTAAATGAAGCACAAATAGGAAATGGAAGGAAGGCTAGCAGAGCACAGCCTCAGAACTCTGGAATACACGTTGTGCCATAGAGTTGTTTCCGCTGAGGCAAGGGAAATGGACTTCCCTATCCCTGGACTACACAGCCTCAGCTACTTGTGGGCTAATTGACTCTAGTAGCCCAAGAGAATGTGGCTATTACACCAAAGGGTGAGTACACAGAAACAGTAAAAGGGTTTCTGGGCAAAGCACTGACATTGTCTGCAACAGGTTATACCCCAGATACCAGAGATGGAAATAGTGCCCAACTTAGGATCTATGTCTTGATGTTCATTAAGAGCATTTGACTTCAGGATATAGAAATTGAATAGATCTCACTTCAGATGCAGCTTGATCCTGTATCCACATAATATATTTGGGTTCCATCTCTTAGCTCTGCTTCCCCTGGGTTTATTACATCCTGATATGGTCTTTTAGCACCTCTTATCTCTCTTCTCATTGCCATTGCAGTTCCAGACTTTATATCTCCATACTGAAAGCACAGATAGAAATAAAGAAATCCATAGCTTAATTTTCACATCAAAAATACTGAATTACTTTCATCGATCCAGTTTAGATCACATGCTCAATTCTGTTCCAACTGATAAGCCCATAGAAATGTAATGGATTCATAGACTTAAGCCAATGCTACATGCCTATTCCTAAATTGAGCTTCAGTCTATAAGCTGAGTCAATATTATTCAAATGTCATAGCTTGGACATTCAGAATAATATTAGAAAGGAAGAAGTACATGCTAAGAAAGAAATTAATAAATAGCCACTGGGCTCTTGTTCTTGCTGTTAACTGGATTGGCTGTGTTCTGAACTTATGTAATTTTAAGCTATAGACATGATAGTGTTTTACCCAAGTTGTGAACCCAGTTGGAATTAGCAGACTTGGGTTAAGTGGAAGGAGAGACAGAGAATTCCCAGAAGTTAGGCTGGGGTATATGCTGCCTGGGATATACTACCTCTGTTATCACTACCACCACTATCACCTCATCACCCTACCCCTGCAAACAAAAAACAAAAGCTTTCCTACCATATTCACTCACTGAGAACAGAGGTTTGCTATTACATGCAGCTTTTGAAATGGACATCCCAGAATTTCCTAAAGGCCCAATCTGGGGCAAGACAGAAGAATGAGACTAATCACTTAGATGTACGATTATTTGTTAACCATTCCTTCATTTATTCACTCAATAAATATTAGGCACCTACTGTACACCTGTACACCAAGTACTATTCTGAATACTAGGTGATTCTAGTAGTAAAGAACCTGCCTGCCAATGCAGGAGATGTACGAGATGCGGGTTCAATCCCTGAGTTGGGAAGATCCCCTGGAGAAGGGCATGGCAAATCATTCCAGTATTCTTGCCTGGAAAATTCCATGGACAGAGGAGCCTGGTGGACTACAGTCCATAGGGTCACAAAGAGTTGGACACAACTAATGCAACTTAGCATGCACATGTACACTAAGTACTATTCTGAATCATAAAAGTATCATGTCAGAATACTGGAGTGGGTAACTTCCCTTCTCCAGGGGATCTTCCCAACCCAGGGATCAAACCAGGATCTCCTACGTTGCAGGCGGATTCTTTGCCAGCTGGGCTATGGGGGAATCATAAAAGTATAGTGGTAAAAAGACATAGTAGGTACCTACCATCAGCAGGGGGTTACAGACAATTACAAATAGGCAGACAAATAAGATATCTTCAGACAATGATATGAAGAAAATAAAAGTGTTTGAATCTGAGGTCAGGTAAGGAGCTTTTATCTAAAAGGGTGATGTTTTAGCTGAGACTTGATGGATAAGAAGCCAACCATGCAAAGATCTCTAAGAGCATTAAATACAGTAGAAATAGCACAAAGGCAAGAGTTAGGAATAAATTTTGCATATTAGAAAGCAGGAGGGGAAAAAACAGTGGCTGAACATGGTGAAGGATGTGGGGAGAGGAGGGTGCTGTCAGAGGGGACCTATGGCAGACCCGTGCATAAGTCCTGTCTGTTCCTAAGGGCAGCTGGTGTTCGGCTGGAGATGGAGACCAAATTCCAATGGTTTTCTTTCTCTTCACTCCTCAATTCTGCTCTCAAGTCACTTGAGTATTCCAGAAAACCATAATAAAATCTTAAGTGTTCATTTTAGCTAACATCTTTATCTTTTTTGATTCTGTACTAGAATATCTTTACCTTTTAATTTTGGGAGCTATAGAAGCTTATAAAATTCAAGAATTTTAAATGGTTTTTTAACAACATTGTGCATACCATTTTATACTTACCCTACTTCCACACTTAATGAAATACCATGGACATTGTTTCATATCTGTACATACACCACTCCTTCATTCCTTTTCATGATTGCATGGTATATCATTGATGAGTGTATGATAATTTATTTCACCAGTTGTCTATTGATGGGCACCTAGGCTATCAACAGTTCTTTACTACTGTAAACACTTCTGCAATTGAACTCTCTTGAACAAATGTCCTTACATTCTATAAACTATTTAAACAGGATAAATTCCCTATATTGAAACTGCTGTGTGAGAACATAAGAATCAAGGTAAATGTTGCCAGACTGCCTATAAAAATATTGTACCATACTCCTCCCACACTTGGCCAATACTGTTAGTACATTTTGTGTTTTCAAATCTGATAGAAGGAAATGTTTATATGTTCTTATTTTATTTATTTTTATTTTTTTTATTCAAGTATTGTTGATTTACAAGATTGTATTAGTTTCAGGTTACAGTGTAGTGGTTCATGTGGGTTTTTTTTTTTTTTCATATTATATTGCATTATAGGACAAAAGATATTGGGTAAAAAAAGACAAAAACCAAGATATTGGGTATGATTCCCTATCAGTCAGGTCAGTCACTCAGTCGTGTCCAATTCTTTGAGACCTCATGGACTGCAGCACACCAGGCCTCCCTATCCATCACCAACTCCCAGAGTTTACTCAAACTCATGTCCATTGAGTCCACTGAGTCATATAGTTTGATTCTCTATACTATACAGTAAATAACTGTTGCTTATCTATTTTATGTGTAATAGTTTATGCCTGTTAGGTCCACACTCCTAATTTGTCTCTCCCCTATCCCTCTTACCTTTGGTAACTTCAAGTTTGTTGTCTGTGTCTTTGAATTTCTGTTTTATATATAGATTCATTTGTGTTAGATTTAAGATTTCACATATAAGTGATATTGTACAGTTTTGTCCTTCCCTGACTGATTTATCTCACTAGGCATAAGATTCATTTTGCTGCAATGGCAATATTTCATTCTTTATTATAGCTGAGCAATATTCCATTGTGTATATATAAACCACATCTTAAGCCAATCATCTGTTGATGGGCACATAGGTTATTTCCATGTCTTGACTATTGGAAATAATGCCGCTATGAACATTGAGGTGCACATATCTTTTCAAGTGAAAGTTTTCATTTTTGCTGGATACATACACATTAGTGGGACTGCTGGATCATATGGTAGCTCTGTTTTTAGTTTTTTAATGAAACTCCATATGGTTTACACTATAGCTGCACCAATTTAAATTCCCACCAAGAGAGTATGAGGGTTCTCTTTTCTCCACACTCTATTCAACATTTACTATTTATAGACATTTGCTGATGGTCCTTCTGACCAGTGTGAGGTGATACCTCATTATGGTTTTGATTTGCATTTCTCTAATAACTAGTAATGTTAGAATGAACAAGCAGTAACCAACAAAATTAGGGAGGCCAGGGGGAAATGTGTTGTTCAAGCAGGTAGGCCACACAGGAAAATGTCTAAGGTATTCAGGAAGACAAAGTGAAGCCTAGGGTATTTATCATCTCCAAACTCGATTAATGTGTGAGGAGAAAGAAGGAAGAGTGTCAAAAACAAAATTCCCTCACTCTTCCTCCCATCCCTTTTGACATCTGAGACACAAAACAAATAATACTGAACACTGGTTTGTGGCTACTCCATATATGCTAACAAAGAATTTACTGAGTGCCTACCTATTCACAAAAGAAAAATCATGAGGAATACAAGCACCTAAACTGGAATGAGAGCCGGTTGGATAAAATGACCCACTCAGAAATGAGAGCTATCAAATAAATTTTGCTCCCACCAAAAAGAAAAAAAGGAGACAAAGAATTGCAACATATAAAATTCATATATAGAGGATAGTTTGGGAGAAAATGTAGTGCAAAAATAGTACAAAAATCTTGCAAATGCTTTGCACACTCAAGAAAATTGAGAACTTGGACTTTATGAAGTAATAGAACAAATGTGAGATAAGATAAGGAATAAGGTAAAAGGAAGTAGATTGGAAAAAAAGAAAATGTGAGGAAGACAACAAGACAAGAAAAAAATTAATATATGTTAAGAAAGCAAAGAAGAGACTCAATGTAGAAAATCCAGACAGGGTTGAGGACAGGACTGTGAACAGTTGCACAAAAATAAGAATTCATAACATGTCAAACACTTAAAAATAGTGAAATAGATGTGAAGAAAAATGGAAAGCTAACATGTGTTTTTATATGCTAGGAGGACAGAATAAATGAAACCCTGAAAAATATAATGTCCCCATGAGTGAAAAAAAATAACAAAACCCTGAAACTACAGATCAAAAAGATTTGGTTTGCTTTAGAAAATGCTTGTAAAGAATGGCCAATATCAAGATGATTATTTCCTTAAAGCAAAAGGACAGCTTTATTGTTCACAAGGTTTGCAAACTGTTACCAAAAGTACATTCCAGGGGAGGGGATGGGACCAGGTGGAGCGAGTTAGAGGTTTTGAGGGATTTTTAAAAGCAAAACCTATTGGGAGGCTTGCAAAAAGGGATTCAGTGGTTGTCCACCTTGACCATAAAGTTTTGGATGTTCAATTGTCATTGGAGCTTTTCTTTGGGAATTTTCCCAGTTAGAACCCTTAGTGCAATTAGATGTCCTTATGGAACTTGTCTGTTAAGTGATTCTTCTAAGAAAACAGAGCATGTGGCTGAATCTCAGGTCTATTTCAAGTTATTAAACTTCAAGGATAAAGAAAACATTTAGAAAGATCACTTATAAGGGGAAGGGAGATTTAGGGACTCAGGTTTTTTCAAATTACAAATGTGAAGGCCCTCAAACATTGTCTATAGAATTTCCAGGTTAAAACTGTGACCATAAGACAAATGAATATATTTAAGAAAAGATTATATTCTCAAATGTGTAATGACTCAGTGAATGTGTCACCCATGTCTGATTTCTCAAAATTGTACTTAAAACGTAACCCAGAATTCCGTTTTCAACAACATGATGGATTAAGTTCTAGAGCTGCCAGATATAGCAAATAAAAATACAGAATGCCAAGTCAAATTTAAATTTCAGATAAACAAGGAGTATTCTTAGTCTAAGTATGGCCCATGGATTATTTAGGATATACTTATACTAAAGTATATCTGAAATCCACACTTCATTCATCCTGACTAGGATGAACACTAGGTAATCCTGACAACACTAGGTAATCTGAAAAATATCCCAAAACCTACAACTAAAAATAGTGGAGATTTAAAACAACAACAAAAATATCCTTTAAATTTTGTGATTGGATTCATAAGAAAAGAAATCTCTAAGGGAGAAAGTAGAAAAGAAATTGGTAACTTGAACCTGAAATGACAGGAATTATTTACTTAGCATGGTGACCAAAATTCTTGTTTGAATGTCCATTTATGACAGAAAAGTGTTTTGGAGCTGTGTAAATGAAGAGTAGGATCTGAGGCCTCTCTATAAACCAACACTCTTGGAAGGTTATAATCTGTGAAATAATGGTCTAAGAAAATATGTTTATCTGCAAAAGGAGACAAGAAACCTATCTGGCATGTCTCGGACTCTGAGTAGAAAACAAAGTACATTGCCCTGAAATTCAAACACCAAGTTCTCCTTGGAAAAAAATTAGACTTGAAACTGCATGATCAATGAGGTTCTGAAGACCCCAAGCAGATAAATTAATTCCAAGTAGTCCCAAGTTAGTAAACTGATAGTGTAGAGCAACCGGCAGAATCAGACACAAATTCCTCTGAAGAAATGTACACTGAACCCAAGGAATTACACAGATAAAGCAATGCCAAATATTAGTTCACCATCCAAAACAACAGAATGCAACCAAGAAACAAACTACTGCAGGGAAGAGTCATCAGAATCATCAGGACAATAAATGAACAAACAAAAAATAAAAATAAATAAAACAAAAAAACAGAACAACAGAATTAGAACCGTCGGAACTTTCTATATTAGAATTATTGGGTACATAACAGGATGCATTTGGAAAAGATACTACTAAAAGTGGGTAAATGAAAGAAAATATTTGAACATTTAGAAATAAAAACTATAATCATTAAAATTTAAAGTGCTGGGAATGAATTAAGCAGAAGATTAGGTTAGAAAGAGCTGAGAGACAGAGTAAATCGAATGTAGAGCTGAAGCAGTTATCCTGAATGCAGCAAAGCAAGACAAAGTCATGGATAATATGAGATAGAAAGGTAAAAAGAGGGGTCTAACATGTCCAATTATGCTCTCAAAGAAGAGAATAGAAGAAACAGGGTAAAACTAATATTCAAATCATGAGTGAGGAGGTTTCAGAGTTGAGGAATGATTACTGATGCAAGACAAGTAGGAAATCCTTACTAAACCATGTGGTGTTTTTAAACTCAGGAAAAAAGATAAGAAGGCTTTAAGAGAATATTCTTGAGATGAGAGTGCACATTTATCAGCCTTTCCAAAGGACAGTTTAACAATATTTATTCATGATTAAAATGTTCATGTTTTTTATCTTGTGATCCTACCCTTAGGAGTTTACCCTAAGGTTATACTCTGACAACAAGGATGTTGATCTCCACATATTTTATAATAACAATATTTTGGGTGCAATTTAACTATCCAGCAATAGGAAATCTAATAAACAAATTATATCATAATGGTTTCCTTGGGATATTATACAGAGTTAGAATGACTGGTATATATGTATATCCACATTTATTGATAAGGACAGATCTCCATTCTTATCAGTAAATAAAGTGGATAGCAGACAGAACAGCAAACATCATGTGGTCCCACTCATGTAAGTTTACATATACTTTTATATTGGACTTCCCTGGTGGCTCAGAGGTTAAAGCATCTGCCTGAAATGTGGGAGACCTGGGTTCGATACCTGGATCAGGAAGATCCCCTAGAAAAGGAAATGGCAACCCACTCCAATATTCTTGCCTGGAGAATCCCATGGACGGAGGAACCTGGTGGGCTACTGTCCACGGGGTCAAAAGAATCAAACACAACTGAGTGACTTCACTTTCACTTTATATTTATATTTAATTCTGTCTTAGCGTATTGGGATTCCCAGGTGGCTCAGTGGTAATGAATCTACCTGCCAGTGTAGGAGATGCAGGAGACTTGGGTTTGATCCCTGGGTCAGGAAGATCCTCTGACAGAGGAAATGGCAACCCAACTCCAGAATTCTTGTCAGAAAAATCCCAGGGACCCAGGAACCTGGTGGACTACCATCTGTGGTCACAAAGAATTAGACATCACTGAGCATACACAGAAACAAGCCTAAGTGTACTGCCCAATGTGGTTGTATGTAAATTTAAAAAAAGGTCTAAATGGACACTGGAATGGACTAAAATATTGAAAGTGGTTATCTCTGAGTAATGTGATATCAGGGAATTTGACTTCTTCATATATATTTCTTCAGCATTTCATTTCTTTCTTAAGAAGCATGTTAAACACACATTTATCTACATAGGGAAAACATTTCCTAATTCCCAGTAAGTTTTCATTCCTCAAAACACAAGACCATTTTACTGGTTTCAATAGGGCTGGCCATACAACTACATTGTGCTACCCTTTTCTGCATGTTTTTTAATGTATATAGGAATCATCTTCATTACCACTCCCAAGTAAGTTCAGTCGCTCAGTCGTGCCCAACTCTTTGCAGCCCCAAGGACTGCAGCATGCCAGGCCTCCCTGTCCATCACCAGCTCCTGGAGCTTACTCAAACTCATGTCCATTGCATCAGTGATGCCATCAAACCATGTTATCCTCCGTCGTCCCCTTCTCCTCCTGCCTTCAATCTTTCCCAGCATCAAGGTCTTTTCCAATGAGTCAGTTCTTCACATCAGATGGCCAGAGTAATGGAGTTTCAGCTTCAGCATCAGTCCTTCCAATGAGCAGTCAGGACTGATTTCCTTTTAGATTGACTGGTTGGATTTTCTTGCCTTCCAAGGGACTATCAAGAGTCTTCTCCAACACCACAGTTCAAAAGCTCTATACGGTCAGCAAAAGCAAGACCAGGAGCTGACTGTGGCTCAGATCATGAACTCCTTATTGTCAAATTCAGATTTAAACTGAAGAAAGTAGGGAAAACAACTTGACCATTCATATATGACCTAAATCAAATCCCTATGATTATACAGTGGAAGTGACAAATAGATTCAAGGGATTAGATCTGATAGAGTGCCTGAAGAACTATGGATGGAGGTTCGTGATGTTGTACAGGAGGCAGTGATCAAGAACATCCTCAAGAAAAAGAAATGCAAAAAGGAAAAATGATTGTCCGAGGAGGCCTCATAAATAGATGAGAAAAGAAGAGATTCGAAAGGCAAAGGAGAAAAGGAAGATATACCCGTTTGAATGCAGAGTTCCAAAGAATAGCAAGGAGAGATAAGAAAGTCTTCCTCAGTGATCAGTGCAAAGAAATAGAGGAAAACAGAAGAATGGGAAAGACTAGAGATCTCTTCAAAAAAACTAGAGATGCCAAGGGAACATTTCATGCAAAGATGAGCACAAAAAAGGACAGAAATGGAATGGACCTAACAGAAGCACAAGATATTGACAAGAGGTGGCAAGAATACACAGAACTGTACAAAAAAGATCTTCATGACCCAGATAACTACAATGGTGTGATCACTCACCTAGAGTCAGACATCCTGGAATGCGAAGTCAAATGGGTCTTAGGAAGCATCACTATGAACAAAGCTAGTGAAGGTGGTGGAATTCCTGCTGAGCTATTTCAAATCCCAAAGATGATGCTGTAAAAGTGCTGCACTCAATATGCCAGCAAATTTGGAAAACTCAGCAGTGGCCACAGGACTGGAAATGGTCAGTTTTCATTCCAATCCCAAAGAAAGGCAATGCCAAAGAATGCTCAAACTACCACACAGTTGCACTCATCTCACACACTAGCAAAGTAATACTTAAATTCTCCAAGCCAGGCTTCAACAGTATGTGAACCATAAACTTCCAGATGTTCAGGCTAGATGTAGAAAAGATAGTGGAACCAGAGATCAAATTGCCAACATCTGCTGGATCAATGAAAAAGCAAGAGTGTTCCAGAAGAACATCTACTTTTGCTTTATTGACCACTGCCAAAAGTAAGGTAATTAATGAATGATTTCATTTTGGTTACTTTATGTAGGTAAAGACTAAGGAAATGTATTCAGAAGTTTAAGGAGAGAAGTACAGATAATTATACCAAAAAAAACATAGTATTTCAGCTTTAAAAAATGACTACACAACACTAAACAGAGTGAAGTAAGCCAGAAAGATAAAGAACATTACAGTATACTAACACATATATATGGAATTTAGATAGATGGTAGCGATAACCCTATATGCAAAACAGAAAAAGAGACACAGAAGTACAGAACAGACTTTTGAACTCTGGGGGAGAACGTGAGGGTGGGATGTTTTGAAAGAACAGCATGTATATTATCTATGGTGAAACAGATCACCAGCCCAGGTGGGATGCATGAGTCAAGTGCTCGGGCCTGGTGCACTGGGAGGACCCTGAGGAGTCGGGTGGAGAGGGAGGTGGGAGGGGGGATCGGGATGGGGAATACGTGTAACTCTATGGCTGATTCATGTCAATGTATGACAAAACCCACTGAAATGTTGTGAAGTGATTGGCCTCCAACTAATGAAATAATTAAAAAAAAAAAAAAAAAACTGAATGGATATATGAGCATTTACAACTATTCCTGATGTTTCTGTCATTTCTTTAATAAATTATTTTTATAAAAACAAAATAAGGCTGAGTAAAATTTCAAATAAAATATTAAGTATGCTTTTTTCCTAAGACACTAGATAAAACAGAACAATTCATGGTATTTTTCTTTTCTCAAGTGTTTAAGAAAAGTTGGATCTTCAGAGTGCTTCTTCACGTTACATTCTTAGTGATTAGTCTTAGTGATTATTAAGTTTAAAAAAGTCATTGTGGCAGTGAGCACACTGGAACCTGGATCCTGCTTTCTAAATACCACTCCAAAATAAAAAGATTCAGAACTCCTCAAAGAAATGGTCTGACTCTATAGCTGAAACAGGGAGAACGCAAAATGAGCCTGGAGAGCTTATAGTGACAGAAAGTGAGGAAATGCTCAAAAAACAAGAAGATGAAGACAGATCAAGTAGACAGGTGAAGCTCCCCTGAACAAGCCTCCAGAGGTCAAAGCTGGAAAAAATTTAGCAACAAAGTCCAAAGAATAAAATAAATATACATGAGTCATACTGATACAAATAACTCCCAACCTTCAAAAGCCTGTTGGTCTTAATAACTCTCTTCCAAAGTATGAAAATGGAGGAATAGTACCATTACAGTGAAAAAATCTTGAAAACATTACCTTAATCCAAAATAAAGGAATATCACTACTGACAGGTTGTGTTCATTGCATGTACCCCATTGTACGATTATAATGAGAAGTACAGTTCAGCGTGTGATATTCTTCCCTCAAAGTCATAACCTCAGTCTAATCCCAAGTAAACATCAATTAAACCCAGATTTGAGGAATTGTATAATACAAAATGTCTGACCAGTGCTCCTCAAAGCTGCCAAGGTTATAGAAAACTAGAAAAGACTGAGAAAATGTCATAGATTAAAGGAGATTATGAAGATAGGATGAACTGAATGCAATGTGGTATCCTGTATGGGATCTTGGAACAAAAGTGTGACATTAATGGAAAGATTGGTAAAGTCTGAATAAAGCCTAGCATTTACATACTATTAATGTATCAATGTTGAAATCTTTATTTTGAGGAATGTACCTGATAATTTAAGGTGTTAACAATGAGGAAGACCAGGTGAGATACATAGAGGAAATCTCTGTATTAGCTTTGCAAGTTTTCTCTAATTCCAAAATTATTCTAAAATAAAAAATTACTTTAAAAATAAATTAAATCCACTTCCCACCTATCGGAATAACCAAATCGAAAAAAATAACAATACCGATGCTGTTGTGGATGTTGAATAACAGGAACACTCATTTATTATTGGTGGAAATACAAAATAGTACAGCCACTACTGGAAGATAGTTTCGTAGTTTCTTAAAAAGCTAAACATGCTCTCACCATATAATCAGCAATTATGCTCCTTAGTATTTACCCAAATGAGCTGAAAATTTACATCCATGCAAAAACCTGCATTTGGATGTTGACAGTTGCTATTCAGTCGCCCAGTCATATCCGACTTGGCGACCCCATGTAATGCAGCACACCAGGCTTTCCTGTCTTTCATCATCTCCCAGAGCTTGCCCAAACGCATGTCCATTGAGTCAGTGATGTCATCCAACCATCTCATCCTCTGTCCTCCCTTTCTCCTCCTGCCTTCAATCTTTCCTAGTATCAGGGTCTTTTTCTAAAGATTCAGCTCTTCGCATCAGGTGGCCAAATATTGGAGCTTCAGCTTCAGCATCAGTCCTTCCAATGAATATTCAGGGTTGATTTCTTTTAGGATTGACTGGTTTGATATCCTTGAAGTTTAAGGGACTCTCAATTGTCCTTTCCAACACCACAATTCAAAAGCATCAGTGCTTCAGGCTTCAGCCTTCTTTATGATCCAACTCTGGCATCGATACATGACTACTGGAAAAACATTAGCTTTGTGGTCCACTGGAGAAGGGAATGGCAAACCACTTCAGTATTCTTGCCTTGAGAACCCCATGAACAGTATGAAAAGGCAAAAAGATAGGACACTGAAAGATGAACTCCCCAGGTGGGTAGGTGCCCAATATGCTATTGGAGATTAGTGGAGAAACAACTCCAGAAAGAATGAAGGGACGGAACCAAAGGAAAAACAACACCCAGTTGTGGATGTGACTGGTGATAGAAGCAAGTTCCTATGCTGCAAAGAGCAATATTGCATAGGAACCTGGAATGTTAGGTCCATGAATCAAGGGAAAGTGGAAGTGGTCAAACGAGATGGCAAGAGTGAAGGTTGACATTCTAGGAATCAGCGAACTAAAATGGACTGGAATGGGCGAATTTCACTCAGATGATCATTGTATCTACTACTGTGGGCAGGAATCCCTTAGAAAAAATGGAGTAGCCATCATAGTCAACAAAAGAGCCCAATTGCAGTACTTGGATACAATCTCAAAAACAACAGAATGATCTTTGTTAGTTTCTGAGGCAAACCATTCAATATCACAGTAATCCAAGTCTATGCTCTGACCAGTAATGCTGAAGAAGCTGAAGTTGAATGGTTCTATGAAGATCTACAAGACCTTTTAGAACCATCAAAAAGATGTTCTTTTCATTATAGGGGACTGGAATGCAAAAGTAGGAACTCAAGAAATACCTGGAGTAACAGGCAAATTTGGCCTTGGAGTACAGAATGAAACAGGGCAAAGGATGATAGAGTTTTGTCAAGAGAATACGCTGGTCACAGCAAACACCCTCTTCCAACAACACAAGAGAAGACTCTACATATGGACATCACCAGATGGTCAACACTGAAATCAGACTGATTATATTCTTTGCAGCCAAAGATGGAGAAGCTCTATACAGTCAGCAAAAACAAAACCGGGAGCTGACTGTGGCTCAGATCATGAACTCCTTATTGTCAAATTCATACTTAAATTGAAGAAAGTATGGAAAACCATTAGACCACTCAGGTATGACCTAAATAAAATCCCTTACAATTATACAGAGGGAGTGAGAAATAGACTCAAGGGATTAGGTCTGATAGACAGTGCCTGAAGAACTATGAATGGAGGTTCATGATATTGTACAGGAGGCAGGGATTAAGACCATCCCCAAGAAAAAGAAATGCAAAAGGAAAAATGGTTGTCTGAGGAGGCCTTACAAATAGCTGTGAAAAGAAGAGAATTGAAAGGCAAAGGAGAAAAGGAAAGATATACCCATTTGAATGTAGAATTCCAAAGAATCACAAGGAGAGATAAGAAAGCCTTCCTCAGTATCATGGCAAAGAAATAGCAGAAAACAACAGAATGGGAAAGACCAGAGATCTCTTCAAGAAAATTAGACACACCAAGGGAACATTTCATGCAAATATGGGCGCAATAAAGGACAGACATAGTATGGACCTAACAGAAGATATTAAGAAGAGGTGGCAAGAATACAGAGAAGATCTGTACAAAAAAGATCTTCATGACCCAGATAATCACGATGCTATGATCACTTACCTAGAGCCAGACATTCTGGAATCTGAAGTCAAGTGGGCCATCACTATGAACAAAGCTAGTGGAGGTGATGGGATTCCAGTTGAGCTATTTCAAATCCTAAAACACCATGCTGTGAAAGTGCTGCACTCAATATGCCAGCAAATGTGGAAAACTCAGCAGTGGCCATGGCACTAGAAAAGGTTTTTCATTCCAATCCCTAAGAAAGGCAATGCCAAAGAATGCTCAAACTACTGCACAACTGCACTCATCTCACACGCTAGCAAAGTAATGCTCAAAATTCTCCAAACCAGGCTTCAGCATTACATGAACCGTGAACTTCCAGATGTTCAAGCTGGATTTAGAAATGCCAGAGGAACCAGGGATCAAATTGTCAATATCTGCTGAATCATCAAAAAAGCAAGAGACTTCCAGAAAAACATCTACTTCTGCTTTATTGACTATGCCAAAGCCTTCGACTGTGTGAATCACAATAAACTGTGGAGAATTCCTCAAGAGATGGGAAGACCAGACCACCTGACCTGCCTCTTGAGAAACCTATATGCAGGTCAGGAAGCAACAGTTAGAACAGGACATGGTTGCTTCCATGTCAGTGTATGGCAAAAACCACTACAATATTTTAAAGTCATTAGCCTCTAACTAATAAAAATAAATGGGAAAAAAAAAGAACAGGACATGGAACAACAGACTGGTTCCAAATAGGATAAGGAGTATGTCAAGGTTGTAATTGTCACTCTGCTTATTTAACTTATATGCCAAGTACATCATGAGAAATGCTGGGCTTGAGGAAACATATGCTGGAATCAAGATTGCTGGGAGAAATATCAATAACCTCAGATATGCAGATGACACCACCCTTTTGGCAGAAGATGAAGAA
The DNA here is from genome assembly GCF_963930625.1 of Muntiacus reevesi. Taxonomy (NCBI): domain Eukaryota; kingdom Metazoa; phylum Chordata; class Mammalia; order Artiodactyla; family Cervidae; genus Muntiacus; species Muntiacus reevesi. The sequence goes on along the minus strand of NC_089255.1, from coordinate 29,757,934 downwards.
CTAAAGAGCCTCTTGTGGAAAGTGAAAGAGGAGAGTGAAAACGTTGGCTCAAAGCTAAACATTCAGAAAACCAAGATCATGGCATCCGGCCCCATCACTTCATGGCAAATAGAAGGGGAAACAGTGGAAACAGTGGCTGACTTTATTTTGGGGGGCTCCAAAATCACTACAGATGGTGTCTGCAGCTGTGAAAGTAAAAGATGCTTACTCCTTGGCAGGAAAGTTGTGACCAACCTGGACAGCATATTAAAAAGCAGAGACATTACTTTGCCAACAAAGGTTTGTCTAGTCAAGGCTATGGTTTTCCCAGTAGTCATGTATGGATGTAAGAGTTGGACTGTGAAGAAAGCTGAGTGCCAAAGAATTGATGCTTTTGAACTGTGGTGTTGGAGAAGACTCTTGAGACTCCCTTGGACAGCAAGGAGATCCAACCAGTCCATCCTAAAGGAAATCAGTCCTGGGTGTTCACTGGAATGACTGATGTTGAAGGTGAAACTCCAATACTTTGGCCACCTGATGCGAAGAGGTGACTCATTTGAAAAGACCCTGATGCTGGGAAAGATTGAGGGCAGGAAGAGATGGGGACAAAAGAAGAAGAGATGGTTGAATGGCATCACTGACTCAAAGGACATGAGTTTGGGTAGAGTCCAGGAGTTGTTGGTGACGGACACGGAGGCCTGGCGTGCTGCAGTCCATGGAGTCACAAGGAGTCTTACATAACTGAGTGACTGAACTGAACTGAACTGATATGGACCTTTTTTGGCAAAGTAATGTCTCTGCTTTTTAATATGCTGTATGTGTTTGTCATAGCCTTTCTTCCAAGGAGAACTGCCTTTTAATTTCGTGGTTGCAGTCACCATCTGTAATGATTTTGAAATTCAAGAAAATAAAGTCTGTGACTGTTTCCACTGTTTCCCCATCTATTTGCCGTGAAGTGATGGGACGAGAGGCCATGATCTTTGATTTTTGAATGTTAAATTTTCAGCCTGCTTTCTCACTCTCCTCATTCACCTTCATCAAGAGGCTCTTTAGTTCCTCTTCACTTTCTTCCATAATGGTGGTGTCATCTCCATATCTGAGCTTATTGATATTTCTCCCAGCAATCTTGATTTCAGCTTTTGCTTCATGTAGCCTGGTATTTCTCATGATGTATTATGCATATAAATTAAATAAAAAGGATGTTTATTTTGGATGTTTATATTCAATTTGTCATGGCTTAAAATTAGAAGCCCACAAAATGTCCTCGTTGTTCAGTTGCTAAATTGTGTCCAACTCTTTTCAACTCCATGGACTGTAGCTAGGCTTCCTGGTCCTTCACTGTCTCCCGGAGTTTGCTCAAACTCACGTCCATTGTGTAGATTATGCCATCCAACCATCTCATCCTCTGTTGCCCCTTTATTCTCTTGCCCTCAATCTTTCCCAGCATCAGGGTCTTCTCCAGTGAATCAGTTCTTCCCATCAAGCGGCCAAAGTATTAGAGCTTCAGCTTCAGCATCAGTCCTTCCAATGAATATTTAGAGTTGATTTCCTTTAGGATAGACTGATTGGATCTCCTTGCTGTCCAAGAGACTCTCAAGAGTCTTCTCCAGCACCACAATTCAAAAGCTTCAATTCTTTGGGGCACAGGCATCTTTATGGTTCAACTTCATATCTCATATGGAAAAACTACAACTTTGACTGTATGAACCTTTGTCGGCAAAGGTATATATGTCTCTGCTTTTCCATATGCTGTCTAGGTTTGTCATAGCTTTCCTTCCAAGGAGCAAGCATCTTTTAATTTCATGGCTGCAGTCACTATCCACAGTCATGTTGGAGCCCAAGAAAATAAAATCTGTCACTGTTTCCACTTTTTCCTCATCTATTTGCCATAAAGTGATAGGACCAAATGCCATGATCTTATTTTTCTAAAGGTTGAGTTTTAAGCCAGCTTTTTCACTTTCCTCTTTCACCCTCATCAAGAGGCTCTTTATTTCCTCTTTGCTTCCTGCCAATAGAGTGGTCCATAGGTGAATATTTTTCAGCACTAAAAAGAAATGAGGTAACCAGCCATAGAAAGACATTGATCAACTTTAAATGCATATTACTAACTGAAAAAAGCAAATCTGAAAAGGCTGCATGCTATATGATTCCAACTATATGACATTCTGAAAAAGGCAAAACCTCAAAGACGATAAAATGATAAGTGGTTCCCAGGAGTTCCTAGGGAGGTAGAGATGAATTCGTGGAGCACAGAAAACTTTTAGGGCAGTGAGACTACTCTGTAAGATGCTGTAACGGTGGGTACATGTCAGTGTACGTTTGCCAATACCCATAGGATGTAAAACACCAAGAGTGAACACTAATGGAAACTATAGACGTTGGTTAACAATAATATGTCAATATTGATTCATCAATTGTAACAAGCGTCACACACTAATGTTCAGGGTGGAATCAAACAGGAGGGTTGAGAAGGGGTGTGGAAACTATGTACTTCCTGCACAATTCTGCCTCCCAAAAAATAAAGTCTATTTTTTTTAAAAAAATACAATCAGTCAAAATCTAAAAGAAAATAAAATTGGTTGTGGATGAAAAGATATATGATACAGCAGGTGTAGTAAAATGCTAATAGTGGTGGTGTATATGGATGTTCCCTATATAACTCTTTCTACTTTGTACTGTTTGACATTTTTCATAATAAATATGGGGGGGAAAGTCATTGTGGGTAATATTATGAGAAAACTTAGCACAGTAAGGTCAAAAGAAGCCTGTGGAATTTAACTCCATCAGGGTTTTCTCATATGATTCTGTACAAAATATATAACTTGATGTAACAAACTGAATTACTAATCTAAATTTTAAAAGCCAGTTGGTTCTGCCTTCAAACACCAGAGCCTAGATTAAATTGATTTATTGTTTGAAAAATACAACTAGATATTGACTGTATGTCATCTCATCAGTAGAGGACAATGAGCAGGGCTTTGTAGTTTTTGAAACAATACTGATGATGTGGTAATCTACACAACAACTGTACTGGACTTTGTCAGTGTCCTTGTTATGATATAGCACTGTTTTATTTACCATATATTTTCATTACTCACTACAATATGACAATAACAACAGTTTTGAATGGTGCAGATTTCTCATTATGAATCTAAATACACAGAATGTTTGCTCTGTTCTCAGTCACTACACTGTGCAAAACTGGTGTGTTAAAAATAGTATGACATATTTGCATATTTATCTGTATTAAAAGCCCCGTGAAACAGTTATTGCAGATACACAGCTGTTGCTTTTTTTAAGTATTTCTTAAAGAAACCATATCTCCTCTTCTATGTAAATTACATACATTCTCAAATATATCATCTGAGCCAAGGGAGTTTCAAAGCTTTTAACAGGAAAACTTATTCTCAGAGGAGAAGAATGTTAAAGGAGAGGAATTGTAAATTTTTAGTCATTGTGTCCAAATGATAAATTTTTAACCTAAAATGATAAACTTGTTCCTTTGCCAATTCAAATATCATACATTGTAAACAGAAAGTAATTCTGGATGCTTCTACAAATTATGTCCTTATTTCAGCATGGAGACTGTTTACCTCATCTACAGAGCACATAAGAGATGCTGCTTTATATCAATCAAGTTACAGAAGTCTCCACTTTGTGACTTAAAAGTGACAAATTCTGTTGTAAAGAATTTTTCTTTTAATTGCATTCTCATATCTTCATAAAAGCTAATAGTAGCATTTTTCTTTTTAGTTAAAAATTAAATTATGTCCCTGGAATGCTAGCTACTATCATCTTGTAGTTCCCAGAAAAGAGATCCAACTGAAAAACAGTTCTAGCAATTTTCATTATTTTCCCTATAATTGTAATATGAACTTTCAATTTTAAGAAAACATGTGTATTTTTAACTCTGACCTTATTAAGTTGATTAATATATAATTCAGATGCACATGAGGTGTTCTCATTTTAGTATCTGAACTATAGTTTTATTTTTAAAGGCTTTTAAATATAAATAGTTGAATCAAAGATATATTTCACAGTTCAATTTTACCATGTTAGCTGAAGAAGAGGGTATTAAAAGGAAGGATTATCATATATTAAATTAAAAGTTTGTCACTTTGCAGCTCTAATCCATTTGGGAAAAAAAGATGATTTAAGTACAATTTAATCAGTTAGAGGTCTTTATTGCCTTAAGTATTAATTGATTAGGTTCTCACTGAGGTCAAAAGTACACTTGACTGCCTAGAGACGGCCAATTAGCAAATTGTCAACTATGCTTATTTACATTGACCAAGCATAATAGTAGTTATTTGACTGTCAAGTCAGAAGGTCACCAAATCTTTTGTACACTTTGCCCTCCAAAAGGGCAGCAGTCATTTAGACACCAGAAAGCATTCATAACAAAGATTTAGTTTATTACTTATTGACTTGAATCACTCTTAGAAACAGGTGTTTCATTCTCTTTGGACAACTAATATATCATTTCTTTTGTGAAATACTTGAGGTCCAGTTGAAATCCTGTGGTTGATTGTATCTGAAGATTTTTGTTCAGCAAGCAGCTTGCTCTTGAAACTCTAAATAGCTTTTTTAAGAGCAAACCAATCCAATGACTATAATCCTTTGCAATATAGACTTTTCTCCTGCTAAGTGATTGCAGTGAGTTGAAACAAGTTGGACACAGGTGCTGAAATGCCTCTGGGGCACTATTCTCAAAGTTGAAGGTCAGAAGCACATTTGAGTCTCACCTTAATGAGGACATTGGTATGTTTTTGAATATACTGGTGCTGCCATGGATATTGGATATGTTCTACAGACCAAAAGAGAAATGAAAACTCAAGGTTATTCATGAACCAGTAATCTAAAATTTCTTCCTATAATCCCAGTGATTTTTTATCATCATAAGTCATTACACATAATTTATTTAGTGGTGATATAACTAGTTGCATTTGTTAGCATTTTTTCCTATTTACACTCTTCTACTTAAATTTAACATTATTCTCCCTTACATTTTTCAGTTATTTATTGAAATATCACTGATGATCCCATGAGTTAATACTTTAAGGAGTATTTTTGTTTCACATATCATTTTTACAACTTATTCCTGTAGATCAAACTAGAAACCCATGAGTTAGCCTAGATTCCTTCCTTTCTCCAAATATTCATCTCATCAAGGATCACATTCTGTCAGTTCTAGTTACTGAATGTCATCAATAGATATTAATATAAGTACCCTGCACTTCAACCCACTGTCACTGCCTCTTAGCAACTTGTTGGCTCTTGATTAAGTTGCTATGATACATTTTTCAGTATCTTATCAGTGATTCAGTGACCTTCTGTTGGCATGACTATCTTCCTGCTATATTGGGACTCCTTTAGAGTATGGTGATATATTTTTACTATATGCCCAAGAAACAGTGTTTGGCACATACAGACTTTCAGTAAAAATTTACTGAGTAAATAAATAAATGACCACAATTAGCTTTATGTTACATATAATGTAAGCCTTCATAGAGTAATAATTTTTATGATTTATGAACTCATTAAATCAAATTTTTCACTAGTATTATTAATATTTTTCCAACTATAATAAGAAGCAATAAGTTATAATTCATCCATATGGCTAAACCAACAGCATTGACTTTGAAGACAGAGAGAGCCCAAGCCAAAGGAAAAAGTTACTACCATACTTCTTGAGTAATTAAGCTATCAAGTATAGGTAAAAAACAAATCCACATACTATCAAAACATGTGCTTTGTCTGTGGTATCATATGATTATATAACAGTTACTATTTATACACTGTGGACTGTGGACTTTGATATATTAGCTATTTGCGTCTCAAAACAATGCAAGGTAGACATATTTGTCCTTTTTCAAATAAGAAAACTGGTTTCATAGGATAACTTATCTAAACACTAGTGTATAACCCAGATATTGCTTGCTCCAAATCCCAATTTCTATCTACCACAGTAAAATTTGCATCCTTCTTTAGAACTTTGGACAACCTGTTGGGTTGGCCAAAGAACTCATTCAAGTTTTCCTGTAACACCTGGAAAAATCAGAATGAACTTTTTGACCAACCCAATATTTAACATTATTCAAAAACTTTACTAAATATTGCATAGAGATGTTTCATATCTATTGTTGGGTTGATTTGGGAAGTGTGGGGAAGAGGATCAGTAGAGTCAAAGGTGGGAAAAATGACAGTGAAAATTAAAAGTAATATGACTTAGTAGTTAAGACTGCATGGGCTTTGACATCATACAGTCCTACACTTGAGTTCCAGGTCTTCCTTGTATGATCTGTGTGATCTTCTGCATGTGGCTTGACCTCTAAATTTCAGTGCCAATCTCTAAAATAAATATAATACTTTTGGTTGTTGCTGTTTAATCAGTCAGTTTTTGTGACCCCATGGACTGCACCACGCCAGGCTTCCCTGTCCTTCACCATCTCCCAGAGCTTGCTCAAACTCATGTCCATTGAGTTGGTGATGCCATCCAACCACCACATCCTCTGTTGTCCCCTTCTTCTCCTGCCTTCAATCTTTCCTAGCATCAGGGTCTTTTCTAATGAGTCAGCTCTTCACATCAGGTGGCCAAAGGATTGGAGCTTCAGCTTCAGCATCAGTCCTTCCAATAAATATTCAGGATTGATTTCCTTTAGGATTGACTGGTTTGATCTCCTTGTGGTCTAAGGGACTCTCAAGAGTCTTCTCCAACACCACAGTTCAAAGGCAATCTTTGGTACTCAGCTTTCTTTATGGTCCAACTCTCATATCCATACATGACTACTTTAAAAACCATAGCTTTGACTATATGGACATTTATCAGCAAAGTCAAGTCTCTGCTTTTTAATATGAGGTCTATGTTTGTCATAGCTTTTCTTTCAAGTAGCAAGCATCTTTTAATTTCATGTCTGCAGTCACCATCTGTAGTGATTTTGGAACCCAAGAAAATAAAGTCTGCCACTGTTTCCACTGTTTCCCCATCTATTTACCATGAAGTGATGGGACTGGGTGCCATGATTTTCGATTTTTTAATGTTGAGTTTTAAGCTGGCCTTTTCACTCTCTTTCACTTTCATCAAGAGGCTCTTTAGTTTCTCTTTACTTTCTTCCATAAGGGTGGTGTCATCTCCATACCTGAGGTTATTGCTGGTTATTTCTCCCAGCAATCTTGATTCCAGCTTGTGCTTCATCCAGCTTGGCATTTCGCATGATGTAATCTGCATATAAGTTAAATAAGCAGGGTGACAATATACAGTCTTGACATACTCCTTTCCCAATTTGGAACCAGTCTGTTGTTCCATTTCTAGTCCTAACTTTTGTTTCTTGACCTGCATATAGGTTTCTCAGGAGGTAGATCAGGTGGTCTGGTATTCCCATCTCTTGAAGAATTTTCCACAGTTTGTTGTGACCTGTACACTCAAAGGCTTTAGCATAGTTAATGAAGCAGAAGTAGGTGTTTTTCTGAAATTTTCTTGCTTTTTATATGATCCAGCAGATGTTGGCAGTTTGATCTCTGGTTCCTCTGCCTTTTCTAAAAACAGCTTATACATCTGGAAGTTCTCAATTCATGTTCTGTTGAAGCCTAGCTTGAATAATTTTGAGCAAATAGTTACTTTGCTAGTGTGTGAACTGAATACAATTGTGTGGTAGTTTGAACATTCTTTGGCATTGCCTTTCTTTGGGATTGGAATGAAAACTACCTTTTCCAGTCCTGTGACCACTGCTGAGTTTTCCAAATTTGCTGGCATGTTGAGATCAGCACTTTAACAGCATCATCTCTTAGGATCTGAAATAGCTCACCTGGAATTCCATCACCTCCACTAGCTTTGTTCATAATGATGCTTTCTAAGGCCCACTTGACTCCACACTCAAGGATGTCTGGCTTAGATAATTGATCACACCCTCATCGTTATCTGAGTCTTGAAGATCTTTTTTGTATAGTTCTGTGTATCCTTGCCACCTCTTCTTAATATCTTCTGCTTTTGTTAGGGCCATACCATTTCTGTCCTTTATTGTGCCCATCTTTGCATGAAATATTCCCTTGGTATCTCTCATTTTCTTGAAGAGATTTCTAGTCTTTCCCATTCCCTTATTTTCCTTTATTTCTTTGCATTGGTCACTTAGGAAGGCTTTCTTATCTCTCCTTGCTATTCTTTGGACCTCTGTATTCAGATGGGTATATCTTTCCTTTTCTCCTTTGTCTTTCACTTTTGTTTCTCAGCTATTTGTAAGGCTGCCTCAAACAGCCACTTTGCCTAATATAATAATAGTAACTGCCAATTAATTTGTGATGATCAAATGATATTATGCAGATAAATTCTTAGCACAGTTTTTACTAAAAAGAGTTCCTACTATTTTCTTTAGTTATATATTAGACAAGCAAATAAAGCAGATGTTTTATTGCCTTTCGTCATTTAATGAGGTGTTATTGGTGAGTCAATAGCTAGGCAAAGAATAAACAAGGTGAATTCACCATACTGAAAGTATGTTCACCATACTGAAAGTGTGGGTGTGTGTGTGTGTGTGTGTGTGTGTGTGCACGTGCATGTGCACATGCCCATGTGCTCAGTAGCTCCAGTTGTGTCTGACTCTTTGTCACCCCATGGAATGCAGCCCACCAGGCTCCTCAGTTCATGGGATTCTCCAGGCAACAATAATGGAGTGGGTTGCCATGCCCTCCTCCAGAGGGTCTTCCTGACCCCAGGATTGAACCAGAGTCTCCTTCATTGCAGGTAGATTGTTTACTACTGAACCACCAAGGAAGCCCCATTGACTGTGTATTGTCTCCTAATTAATAAGCATTTATTGAATGCCTGCTATGTGTTCGTAACTTAGAATCTGTGTTAGATGTTGAGGGTAATATACCTGATTCTACAGAATTCATTTTCACTCTGATTTAAGTAGAAATGCAACACTCATTTGTATACTTAAGAGAAAATTTAGAAATTTTAAATAAAATTCAGCCCTTAGTATCAAGTTAATTTCTTATTCAAATATCTTTGAAATGATTACAGTTCACATTTAATATTTGGTATTTAATCCTAAAAGAATGAAATTTTTAGATTTTTACAATTTTTAGCATGCCCAGCTCAAACTTTTACTGTATTCTATTAGATGGTTATTCTTATTCTAACTTTTTTTCATCAACCACTTCTTATTTGATAAAAACAACTCTGGTTGCCTGCCTAGTTGTTAGCTATCTTCTCTGTTAGCTCACCTAAAATAAAGTATGACAGTAAGGATTGCCTTTTTTTCTTATTTCTTTTGGTTTATTTTAAACAAAGATACTGTATACATTGATTGGAAAAAAGAATAGTCCTTATCCTTTTTTCTGTTTTTACAGTATTTCCCATGAGTTTTAGTATTTGTTCTTGGCTAAACTCCCTTATCATTCATTATGTTGCTTTTGAAATGGATTCTTTCAGCAAATATTTATTGAAAAACAGGTTCTTTGCTGTTGATGTCATGGAACTTGCATGAGAGGAGAGGGGAGACAAAAAGTAAACAGAATAAAGGAGATTGAGAATGGAGATAATGATGTCAGGGGGAGAAGGAAGTTACAGTTATTAAATAGATAAGATAGTCATGGATGGGCTCATTGAGAAATGACATGCTCTGCTCTGCCATTTGAGCAGAGACCTCAAGGAAGTAAAGAATTTAGCCAGGCATATTACTGGAATATGGCAGTCCAGGCAGAAGAAACAGCTATTTGACATGTGGTAAAGCAGAAGTGCTCAAGGTTTGAGGCTTTTTTGAGAAATAACAAGGAGACTAATGTGGCTAAAGCAAAGTGAATTTATAAGAGAATGCTAACATGGTCATAGAGGTAAGAGGAGAGGTCCAGGGACTTTACTGAGTCTTATGCGGGGTGTGGAAGCAGGGGTAGGTATTTGTGTTTTACCCTGAGTACAGTGGGGAGCCCAGAAGGTTTTGAGTCAAGACCTGACCTGATGTGATGTATATGTTAATAGTGTCACTTGGCACTGGCTTGAGCATAGGTCCTACCAAGGGTAGAGCCAATGGACCAATTAAGAAGCTATTTCAATAATCCAGATGAAAAATGAAAGTGACTTGGTTTAAGAAAGTAATATTGAACTTTTGTGAGAAGTGGCTGGACTCTGGATACATTTTGAAAGTACAACTGACAGATAGAAAGTGAGGAGTTAAAAAAAGAAAGAAAGAAAGAAAATTAAAAAGAGAACAGCAGGATCCTCTATGACCCACCTCCCAGAATATTGGAAATGCAAGCAAAAATACACAAATGGGACCTAATTAAACTTAAAAGCCTTTGCACAACAATGGAAACTATAAGCAAGGTGAAAAGACAGCCCTCAGAATGGGAGAAAATAATAGCAAACGAAACAACAGACAAAGGATTAATCTCAAAAATATACAAGCAACTCCTACAGCTCCATTTCAAAAAAGTAAATGACCCAATCAAAAAATGGGCCAAAGAACTAAACAGACATTTCTCCAAAGAAGACATACAGATGGCTCACAAACACATGAAAAGATGCTCAACATCACTCATTATCAGAGAAATGCAAATCAAAACCACAATGAGGTACCATTACACTCCAGTCAGGATGGCTGCTATCCAAAAGTCTACGAGCAATAAATGCTGCAGAGGGCATGGAGAAAAGGGAACCCTCTTACACTGGTGGTGGGAATGCAAACTAGTACAGTCACTATGGAGAACAGTGTGGAGATTTCTTAAAAAACTGGAAATAGAACTGCCACATGACCCAGCAATCCCACTTCTGGGCATACACACCGAGAAAACCAGATCTGAAAGAGGCACGTGCACCCCAATGTTCATCGCAGCACTGTTTATAATAGCCAGGACATGGAAGCAACCTAGATGCCCATCAGCAGACGAATGGATAAGGAAGCTGTGGTACATATACACCAAGGGATATTACTCAGCCATTAAAATGAATTCATGTGAATCAGTTCTAATGAGATGGATGAAACTGGAGCCCATTATACAGAGTGAAGTAAGCCAGAAAGATAAAGACCAATACAGCATACTAACACATATATATGGAATTTAGAAAGATGGTAATGATAACCCTATATGCAAAACAGAAAAAGAGACACAGATGTACAGAACAGACTTTTGGACTCTGTGGGAGAAGGCAAAGGTGGGATGTTTCGAGAGAACAGCATCGAAACATGTATATTATCAAGGGTGAAACAGATCACCAACCCAGGCTGGATGCATGAGACAAGTGCTCGGGCCTGCTGCACCGGGAAGACCCAGAGGGATCGGGTAGAGAGGGAGGTGGAAGGGGGGATTGGGATGGGAAACACATGTAAATCCATGGCTGATTCATGTCAGTGTATGACAAAAACAACTACAATATTGTAAAGTAATTAGCCTCCAACTAATAAAAATAAATGGAAAAAAAAAAGAGGACTCAAGGGAAATGCCAAGGTTTGGGGCCTGAGCAACAATAGAACATACACTCTCTGTGTATGTTCTACACTCTCTGTGTTCCTAATGATTCTATGTATCAATTTTATTTATAAAACTATTTTAACTTCTGTTTTACCCTTTGGTATTTCAAAAGTAGGAGCCCAACCAACTAAAAAGTCCTAACACTTCGAATGCTCTTGGTGGCCATGGAGCAGCTCTGTGTAAATCAGTACACTGGCAGTCACTGCTGAGGACACCGCTACCTCCAGTACTTACTGGACAGCGTGACATCAACATGAGGCTGCTTGGAATGCACAGAACTATTAGATGACATGGTCACTGTCTCCTGTTAAGTTTATTGTCTGTCTCATCATCGAGGTAAATGGATTTCCAAGTCTCTGACTGGGTTGGGATCTTAGGTACAGGGTCTGGATGTTGGGTGCTTTCCATTGATCTCTGTGTGATTTAAAGCATGAGAAGTTCCAGGGGATATGGTTTTAGGGATGTGAGAACCATTATAAATATTACAACCCAAGTCAAGAAGTAGAAACCAGTCAGCAAGAAAAGACCTGCCCCAGAAAATTGTGATGTTTGTCCAGTTATCTCAGAAGGCATCCTATCTCTTTTTTCCTAAATATTTAGGGAAAGCCTTGCTGTAGCCTTCAAACACTAACAAGTTTACTGGGGAGGTGGGAAAAGATGAATATGTATAAAGAGAAATAAGAATAGATATCAATAAGCATAAAATGTGTGGTACTGCAAAACTCATATCTACAATGAATTATCTTTATTATGCTCCTTCCTTTTTTTCATTTTATGTTCTTTAGGCAACTACTATTAATAGCCTCTCATTTGAAAATTTAAAATTTGCTGATATCTTTTTTCTCAATTTAGTTGAATGCAAAGAAAACCTTTGAAATGCAAATAAAAGTCATTTCTCAGGTCCCCAAGAAGATTTGGGACAGCAAACATTGAATAAGTTTTAGAAAGAATCATATAATTCCTATGGAATCCCAGGTCTAATCCTGAGACAAAGAAGGACTAGCTAAACATGAAATATAAACTGTTGCTAACTTTAGTTTTCTCCAATCAGATTTTCATGAAACATTTTCATATCGTCAACTGAGACAAATGAATTTTTCTAATGCTCTATAATCCTTTGTTAAAATTCAATTAAAAAACAAGTCTACAGTCAAATAGAAATTATTTTATGTTTAATTTTGGATAATCCTCTTCTCATTTTTTTGGCATTAGAACAAATTGCAATTACTGAAGCCCAAAAATTACAAAACAGTATTTAAGCATTCAAGTTCAATATCAAGTTCATTTAAGTTCAAAAGATTAAAGGAGAATACAGAGACTAGGATTAGAGAATAAAGTTTCTGAGACCAGATGGGGAAAGTTTAAAAAGTTTTAGGGAGAAAATACAATACTCAATTTTAGAAGGAAAGGAGAGGAGATAACTTATTTTGGCAGTAACTTAGGCTTTTACTACAAAGGATATTATTTTAATAGTCTTTGTAATTGACTATAATAATATGTTTTGTCCTTTAACATAAAATAATATTTCCCATATCTTCATGCAGACACTTCTCTGAGACTAAGCAAACTGTTTGGAAGACAGGAATTGATGAAGAAATCATAATTCTTTTAAATAACTTTTCTCAGCTCTTTCATCAGAGTGTATGAGTCAGTCTAGACTCAGCACTGGGTCAGGCCCTACCTGCTTCTATTTCTTTTGCTGGACAGAGCACAAACCCACAATCCAGATCAAACACTTAGAAATCTTACTCCTCCATCTACTCAAGATGATCTCTAACAGAATTGTTTTTCTCTCCTTTCGCCTCTGAAGAGAATTTTCATTTTAAACCCTTCTAATTTAACAGAGAGAAAAGGTTAAAAAGAAAGTCAATCTCCATCCCCAGACCCCGTTTTAAAAAAAAGTCATCCACAGTTTCCCACTGACTTGGAGCCAAAAACCCTGCCAATTTGCTCTCACTTCTGCAAGTGTACCCTGACCCTTCATATGACCAGTGGGGCTTCTTGCATAAGATCTATCTGGGCGCCTTTCTAAAAGTGCTATCCTCGTCCATATTTCAAAACACTCACAGATATTTTATCATTAATTAGTATTCATATTATGTCTCAAACAATCTGTTCACAAATAGGGGAAGTGAACTAGTTGAACAGCTCTTCTGTTTATCTAGTGTTTAACATGGATGATGTACGTAGAGTCCAGGACCTTTTAAGGGAGGCGGCGGTCAAATGTTGAGTAGGTAACTCTTGAAACATTTAGAAGTTTACCTATTTCAGAGGCTGGACTTCTCCAGAGAAACTATACTTGGCAAACAGGGTGGGGAGACACAGGCCTCTTTAAAAATAGACCCATGCCTCTTTGATTCACAGCATCCTGGATTTGCTTTTCATCATGTTAACATGCCACTTGGGAGCTGGCTGGACTCCCTTGTTCAGTGACATATATTTCATAGTGTGTTTTTTTTTTTCAAAAGACCCATTTGTTCTTTCAACCACAACATGCTTTGCATTTTTCTTTCAAATTTGAGGGTGTATATATATAGATTGATCATAACAATATTTTTAACATTCCAAACAATTTAGAAAGATAGTGGATGGGTGTCAGTTAATCTATTATGTTCATCTCTTCCTCCTCCCCCTCTTCAGCTGCTAATCTTAGAAGTTGTGTGCCAAATTGTGTAAGATATTCTTCCAATAGCTACATGTGTGACTCTTTTGTGAGCTCCACAGACAGTTATGAGGACAGATTTGGAGTTGCATATGGGACTGTCACATGGTTTGATTGCCTTGTCTTCCAGGCACTGAGATTTCTTTTCACTGAGCTTTAATACTTGGGAATTTTTAGTTATGATAAAAGTTCGGGAAAGTCTCTATTAAATTATTTACACACTTCAAGAATGAGAAAGGAAAATTTTTTATTCACCACCACTCTGTGTTTGGCATCTGTATATACTTAATAGTTCATATGGTTACTTTTTATAGTAGTGAAAAAATTCATAGAATCTTCATGAAAATCAGAGAGTTAAGAGCCTTTATTATCCTCCTTGCTCTTTGGAGCAAGAACTAGTAACGTTGCAACAGAAAAGAAAGCAGATGCTTTGTAAAAAGGTCTCATATAACTTGTGTCCAACTGTAGAGGATGATTTGTAGGAAAATGTGATCTATCAACTGTTAGGAGCCAAAAATCCTATGTCTTTAGTCTCTGAAATGGTAAGGTATGAACTATTTTATATACATACATTGAAAACCCTTTTTCAGGACACAAATACCACAGCCCTTCATCCCACTGAACCACAGTGCCACCCTTGAGGGACAAACAGCCTTACAACAAAGTCTTTCTCTTTTATCTTAATTCAAATACTTTTTAAGAATACACAGTGTCCTAATGATATCTGCATCTAGTGAATGAAGACATAATATTATAAAAGTGTTAATCACATACATGTATTAATTTCACCTTGTAAAACAAATATAATGGTTATTCAGAGCTGCACCTTTACTTGCTTCAGTTCTAATTCAGAAATATTAATGATGTCTACTATATATTGATTGTTACTCTGAGCCTAAACTCTCTAAAATAGGTATTTTACATACACACTCCTAATCCTCAGAATAACACACCAAAGTAAATGTTATTTATTACGCCTTTCTTCCCAGTTGAGTCAGAACTCAGAAACAGTTTGAATGAGGAGAGAGGTATATTTTCTTGTTTTGCACTTGAATTTCCTTTTCCTGTTTTAGGTTGGGGAAGTCATGTAACTTGCTGGGTATATTGTACTAGTACCTTACACAATGAAACTTGTGAGTGGTGGAATACAAACCGAAGCTTCCATGTCCTTGAGCCACACCCTGAAAATTCTGGAAGCTCTGCACAGAGGCGCCGGACTTCACCACATTCTCGTGGCTCACTGTCACCTAAGGAGCAGCAAGTTCATTGCGACTGCTCTGGATCCTGGCAGAGGAACTTAACGACACGTGAAGAGGTACCTACAGCATCTATTTTATGTCTAGTCTACGAAAGAGCAATTGATGAAGGGGTTTTCTCCAGATAGTATCAAGCCTTTCTCAGTGCATTTCATAAGGGTTTGAACTAAATCTGGCATAATAAGGTTTGATTGAGCTGTTATGTTCTGCCTCGTAAGTGGCTGTGCGCAATTGAGAAAGAAAATTGCTTAATAGAAAGTTACAGTCATCACTAACTTTATCTTAATTCTCCAAAGCAATAAGCTAAGAGTGCTATAAGAGCAGCTTAAGGCTGTTAGAAAATGCTGAAAAACACTCTATTTAGAAACATTTCTGCCCATATGTCACACTGTACTTTCTTGTGATGGGCATTTATTTTTCTGATATTTTGTTCACTTAGGGTAAGTTTTATCCTCTGTCTCCAGGGATATTTCTAAAGGGATTTATCTATCCATTCTTCTAAAATATTTAGCAGAAATTCTGTTTTTCAGCATGAGATCTGTACCCTGGTTTGGGTTTGTAACTTCTAGCTATCCCACAGACATCAAAAGTCTTTTCTGAAATATATTGAATTTAGATCATAACATTATTTATATGACTGTGTCATCAGAAATTAATGTGCTGTTTATGAAAAATAGATTAAGCTAATGATTAGAATTTATTCTAGGAAGAAATAAGAAAGTATCTGTTCTTTTTACTGTTGAAAGTTATACTGGCAATATAAACATTATTTGCAGATATTACCTACCTAGCAAAGGCATGAGACATGTGAACCAGTAAAACTAAGAGTTTTAGTGAGTTTAGAGTTTAGTAAGATTCAGGGTTTAGTAAGATTGCTAGGTATGAAGAAAACTATTTAAATCATTTCCTTCCCAAATATCAGAAATTACCAATTTAAAAAGATAATAGAAGAAAAAAGATAATATGTGCAGTAGCATCAAAACCTTTAAGAAACTCAGAACCTCTATAAGGAAAACCGTGAATCTTTATGGCAAGATGAAGCTTTAAAAAATTGGAAAGGTACACCATATTTCTGAATGGAAATGATCTGAAGATACCTATTTTTTATATTTTTATTTTAAAAATAAATTTATTTCATTAAAATCAATCTCACAGGGAATATATTTAATACAATGATTCTGAAATAGATATAGTGACATAAAGCAGGCAAAAAATAGCCTGGAAATTATTACCAAAAGAAGAAACTGGAGGTGAAAGAGGAATATAGAGGAAGAAGAATTAGAAAGACTTACATTGCCAGATATTAAAATATAATGTAAAGATCCAATTACAGTCATGTAACATTGGTACAGTAACATTATAATCAGTGACTCAAACTTGAAATTTCTCTTAAAACTATGAGCTTTAATATTTGCAAGGTGTGACTGTGACTTTAGATCCAAACAGAACACAGAAGCCATGCTGCCTGTTGCTGACTTGGCAAAGTTTGCTTTGGTGAAGCCTTGTTTTATATGAATGAGCCTACTCCTAACTGCACCTACTAACAGGGTGGAGTTTGCTAGCAGTCCCCCGAAATGCCTCTTACTCTGATTATGAATCGTGGAGTTTCTCTGAATTCAGTGGGGTATATCGCTTGCAAATCGGAGAGACTTTCCTCTCCCAATGACTCCTGGTATCTGTAGAATTCTTACGAAAGTTGCTTTCTTCAATTGATAGGGACAATATGTCCTGGATCTGTGCTTTACTTAATTTTTGCTGTGGCTGACATTTTTAAATTTGAGCTCTTTCACAGATTCCCTCCCCCCTTCTCCCCCAGTAGCTTCATTTGGTATTCAATGCAAGCTAAAAATAAGACAGTATAAACTTTTACATTATTTAAGCTAATCTTGAGTTTTAATATAGAGTAAACATATTTATTAATAACATATTTCTTCTCACTTATCCACAAATATGGGTTTCGATTTGGAAAGATTTTCACTAAGGAAAGTTTGTAGACTATTTTAAGTGAGGCTAAGGGGCAAAATAAATACTGGTCACCTTAATAGATTTTGTTATATAAGATAATTTCTAGGCAAGCTAACCAACCATACCCACCTTACAACTAAATGTAATGCAAATTACCATATCAAACAGAAAATTTGAGCCTTCCAGTTAGACGTCTTTAGTTTTCTGCTTAGTTAATGTCAATTTAATTACTGCTTATAGTAATTTGCTACAGAATCACTGTATGTCATTATTTTGCTGTTGGAAGAGATTACATTTTTAGCTAAGAAGAAAATGAGTTTGAGAAAGATATTTTGCCAAGTTGAAATTTATGGCTGGGGCTGTAAGGTATAAGGAATATGTCTAGCTTTGTCTTAAAAATGACTTGCTATCAGAAGTTAAATGATCATTTTATAATTTTCTATAAAGTGAAAGAAAGGCATTTTTAATTTAATTACCCATGCCTGAAAGGATATTTGAGTATATTCTTATTGGAATAATTAGCAATTTGAACATAGCATAATAAGCTATTATACTCTTTCCAGAAATTTTTTGTTTCTTTGGTTTTCTTTGAAGGTGTTAGGAGAGTACAGAATGACATGATATTATTCAACATGCTGATAGTTCTTAGGATCATAATGTTGGCTGTTAAAACTTTACTAAATCGACTTGACAGTTTCAAATTAAGTATCATCTTGTGTTTTTCCTTTCTCCATATCTTTTTAATGACGGTGTCATATAATATAATGGTTTTATGAGTGGTTTTGCTATCTCATTCATCAGAGTAATCAATGGGGAAAGGAGCCATATGGGTTTTAGTCCATTTGTATTGGATAGGACAGATGGCATTATTGATAGATGGAAATATTCCAAATATTTATTGTATAATGATATCACAAGGACTCTGACTTCTGAATTTTAAAAATTTCATTTCTACAGTAACTGGCAAATTAAGTAATTTATACAGTTGCCTTGTATCCATTTAATCATATCAATGTGTGAATTGTAGCATTAATTACCTTTCAGTTAATACTGTATTTTATATGATGGGCATTTCTTTTTCTAAGCCTTTATGTTTACTTATCTGATTTCTGACCAAGCTATCAGTTTGGTCTTGAGGATTTTAAACCTAAAACAATGTTTAGAGCAGACAATATATAAAGATAGGATGCTAGAAGTGAACTTCTCTTCCAATATCATCTTTGTCCTGTTGGAGGCCAGAGAGAAAAGGTACTCTTAAAGAATCTTTACATTTTCTTCTTGCATAAGTTATCACCCTCAATATATTTCTTTTTTTTCCCCATTTATTTTTATTAGTTGGAGGCTAATTGCTTTACAATATTGTAGTGGTTTTTGCCATACATGTCTCAATTTACATGTCTCAATATATTTCTTAAAATTATATTTAATATAACTGTGGACATAAGGACATAATGATGTAATTCAGGTTCTAATTCTATTTTATTTTCTCAACTTGGAATTGAGTTATTCCAACAAGGGTTATGGCTGGTGACCATCATTACCATTAAAACACCATCCTCGGGAAAGGTACACACCTTGAGTCTGGCACCTTAGACCACTCAGCCATCCTGACAAAAAACTGCCAAAAAAAATAAAAATAAAAATAAATAATAATAAATAAAACACCATCCTCCCAAATGTTTGACACCATTGAAGAATCACATTCGCACTACTGGAAATAAATGAAATTCAGTGAAAAAGAGGTCTTCGCTTTTGTATTTTATATTTTTTTTTTCCTTAAATGCATACTGAATGTATATAGTCATGCCTTACTTTGCAATTGCAAAGTTAAAAGTGATAGTTTGAGTCATTCTAAAACTTCCATTGTCACTGTTTTATTTTTAAAATATTGTCAACCCCTATTATTGAAGGCCTACTATGTATTTAAGCACTGCTGGGAGTCTTCTGTTACCTCTAGGTTGCTTACTATTTTACCTAGGAAGTTAATGTAAATTCTTTGAGTAGTGACATTTTTTCCAAACTAAAACTTAGAATACATCGTCCAACAGTGTTTTTTTTTTTCAATTTGTGAATTTGTTACTGTGAAAAAATTACAAATGATTAAAAATGAAAGATTTTTTACACTTGTTATAAATTAATCATTACCTCTTTTACTGACTTGACACCACTAAATTCTGAGATCTAGCTCACTGCCTTGCACATGTCAAATTCAATGTTTGTTGATTATGATACTTATAAACAAAGTAGGATAGTGTATATCCACTAAGGCGATTGGAAATAGAAAGAGTTTAATTATATGCTTTCAAAATGATAATGTGATCCCACTAATGAAATAGCAACTTTATACTCAATTTTGATAAGATCAGTCTTTTTAAAAAGTTCTTACAAAAATAGATAATGTAATTATATTGGAAGATTAAGTTGACCAAGCTTTATTTAGTCAAAAATATGTAATATTGTTCCATGGGCCAAGAGGACAAGAAAACTTAGACCTATCCAGAGACATCCCATTCAAACAGACTCTCTATGTATGATTTAGGGCAAAACTGTTTGCATTCTTACTTCCCTGGCAAGTACAAATGGACCAAATAAATCCTGATGATCCCAGATTTCTCTAACACTCTAGGACAAATTGTGCTTCCCAAGTGGGGCTGGTGGTAAAGAGCGTGCTTGCCAATGAAGGACATGTAAGGGTCGCAGGTTTGATCCCTGGATCAGGAAGACCCTCTGGAGGAAGGCATGGCAACCCACTCCAGTAATCTTACCTGGAGAATCCCATGGACAGAGGAGCCTGGCAGGCTGTAATCCATAGGGTTGCAAAGAGTCAGACACGACTGAAGTGACTTAGCACGCAGTACCAGACACACTAGGACAATTTCAGAAGCATTGATTAAAATGGCATAGATAGTATTCAGATAGAAATAGCAGGACCAATAATAAACCAAAAACAAACAAAAAAAAGACCAGGACTAATTGAAGTGATTTGGGATTTTAAATATTCTACATATATTTACTTTTACTTTTTAAAAAAGCCAAAGTCTAAGTAAAATAAAAGGCATAAGTATTTTGTTGTCACTAAAGACTTCTGTTTCCTTTGTAAATGGAATAAAAAATATGAGTGCTTTCCAGTAAATTTGGGGAATATCTTTTTTGTATTTTTATGATAATAGGAAGGGAATAATTTTTAATTTGAACTTTGTATCACATCTGCAGCCTTTAACCTATGCTGATCTTTTCTTACTTTTCTCATTATCAATGTTTATCTCTCTCCCTCTCTCCTATCTTTCTTAATACTCTTTCTGGCATTGAGAGAAAGAATTAAAAGCAGACAGACAAATCAACTATTACTTTGAATCACCAAACAGAAAAACTTCCTCTCAGGCAACACTGTAATGTAGTTATATTGTTATGTGATTATTGCTATTCTAAGAAGATTTCATTCTCCTAATTTTACATTTTGTATATTCAGATAAATGTTTATCCATTGATGGAAAGAAGAAACAAATCTAGAATTGGGCAGTCTAATTACATTTAAAGTGAATGAATGACTCTTTTCACCACTGTATTTGCTAGAGATTTTTCTCATGAAAATTTTTATTTAAAGTTTTGGGTACAATCCGTCTTCCCCCAAACCCCTTCCTTTTACATTCCTAAAAGTAACACATGAAGACAACCTCAGATTTTAATTTGTGTCCCAATAACTTCATATGGCCCCAAGTTATTTAGAGACAAATAAAAGATATTACAAGTATGTTTTAAATAAACAAGGCCTGGGTAGAAGCAACTTTTTAAAAATAATGTTTTTTAAGAGTACCAGAATATTTATCCAACTAATCTTTAAAGATGTAATGCTCTTACAGAGGAAATAAAGGTGCTCAATAATAAATTTCTATATTTAGTCCTGAACATTTGAACTTTGATTTAGTAAAACTTATAAGAAAAAATTTCCAAGGCAATTGACTTAGTTTCTAAAGACAGGATGGTAGTAATTGAATAAAGAAATAAATTTTTTCATACTAAGGTAATATATAAGCTAAAGTTCTTGAACAAAAGCAGCCTGTCAACTCCAGTATATTTAAGTACAGGAAAGATTGATGTTTGCCAATGTTAAATCAGAGAGAAGAAAAATGCTTTCAAGTTTAAGAGACTGCCAGCAATGAAAAGGAAAATAAATAAAAATTTAGATGTACAATATTGTTATACCTTGTCAAGAAAATGATAATTGAAATCACACCTCCTTTTATGAAAAACATAATGTAAAATTTCCACCAAAAAACTACTGGTCTAACAATTAAAGCAAAAGTAAAATTTTAAAAGGTACAATGTGATGGCTGACATTAACAAAAATTGTGCCCTTAAATTATCAAAAACCTTTGCCCTAGATTTCATCTTCTGTGATCTCCTACTGATTAATTAATCGGTTATATTTTAAAAGAAAGCTAGGAGTTTGAAAAATATCAACATGAACCATGTGGGACTCCATCATAAATTCAATAGTTAAAATATGCAGGTTTCTGTTTATTTCTTCTGCATTATCAGGTTTATGACATTTATTTGGTAGCTAGACGTTGTTTTGAATGTGCAATGATTTGAGTTATTAAAATACAGTTTGCTTATGATCCATGTTAAGAACATGCAGTGCATTCAAATAACTAGGTAACATTAGGCCTTTCATCTCAAAGCAGTATGTTTCATTTCCCTGGGGTTGGGATTAAATTGAGATTTTGTATTCATTTGAAGTATAATTGTAATGAGAATATTTAACATGGGTCAAATGGAGAATACTGGCACCCTGGAAGTGCTTAGAAATCATTTGCTCTTTTTATACATTGTCCCATAGTGGGATTGAGAAAGATTACCACGCCTTGTTTAACGACGTTATATTGTTCTATTTGTGAATCTAATGAAATCTTTAGCAGAAAAGCACACAAATTGCTCAAATGAATTTTAGAAAATAAGGCATCTGAATCAAATAATTATACATTTGAAATACATCAGATACTGTTAACAGTCTTTACCTACAGAAAGTCAGAGATATGTATGTATATTTTTAAACTCTTAATGTTTCCTTTTTATTCCCATAATGGAAAGTGGGGGAAAATTGTATTTTATTTGCCCACAGACATGGGAAAGAATTACCCAGCAGAGCTATGTACCCACACAGATTTTTCCAGACTCCCTTTTCCCCTGAAGCAGTCTTTTTATTGGAGCACCATAAGTGATTTTCCATCTTTCTCACTGAAGTGCTCAGGTATATTAGCACCACTCTCCCTCTCAGGACTTTGTTAAAACCAAGAGGAAATAAATTATTTCTTTGTGCTGCTTGTTTGTGAGTGCTAAACTGGATCAGCCTGTGAGCAAAACCGTCCTGTCACTGAATAATCAGCTACTGAAAACCACGTAAAAATTATATTAGATTGGATAGTATCACAGATCTTAAAGTTTCTTTATGAAACAGTGCAAATGTCAATAAAATTCATTAAGCTCTACAGGATATTCAGAAACTGTTTTAGTACTAAATCATCCCCAGCAATTGCTTAGGGCTAGATTACACTGACTCAGAAGAAAATGGTGTTAGGTCAATGTAACATCCTAAAACAATATAACATTTTCTTAGAGAGTTACAGGCTTTTGCCCTAAGAGGAAATGTATTTATGTTAAGCACAGTCTAGGATGGAAGCTTGTTTGAATGTCCTGATAAATCCAGTCATCCAGTCGTTACTTTGGGGAACAAAGAAGTGTGACTTACTCAGGAATTATTAAAGAAAAGAAAGTGTTTCACTTGGTAAACTCCCTATAATAACATGGAAGTTCTGCTATATGACCACCATTCTTGGTCTTCCCAATTGCACTGGAAGTAAATATTTTAATACAGTTACTATTCATTGTTTATGCTTGATGAAGGACTTTCAAATGTGCCTAGAAAACAGTCACTATTTGGCTCAGCAGTAAAGAATTCACCCGCAATGCAGGAGACGCAGGTTTGATCCCTTGGTTGGGAAGATCCATTGGAGTAGGAAATGGAAACCCACTCCAGTATTCTTGCCTGGAGAATGTCATGGACAGAGGAGCCTGGCAGACTACAAAAGAATTGGTCACAACTTAGTGACTAAACAACAACAATATATTGAACATAGTAGTGACAGTCCTCATCAAAACCTGGAACAAGGCAAAGATGCCTAACAATAGCACTATAATTTAAAATTATTCTGGAAGTTCTAGACAATTCAGTAATGTAATGATCTGACACCAGATTTATTAGAAAAAAGAAGAGAAAATTTTTATTCTCGTGAAATTTATAATCACATACAATGTAATTTACATCAAAAATATCTAAAATTGCCCAGGGCTTATTCATCCCATTTCAGAAGAATGTGATAAATTGGGATAATGGGAATGGGCTGACATAATATGACTTTTCTAATACATTTTCAGACTCCCACCTTAAGTAAATGTGTATTTATGTTGAGTACATTATAACATAGAGAAACCCAAGTGAAGCAACTGAAAAACTACTTGAATTAAAAGAGGAATTAATTAAGGTGGCAAGATACAAAATAAATAGCGTACTTAAAATGTATCTATCAACAATATCTTGATTTTGAGGTGAAGAAGAGGGAAAATAAATTCATGGTAACACACAATTATAAAATATCTGGTAATATCCTTAATACAAATTGCACAAGACCCATACCTGGGAAGAATTATAGAGCTTTCCTGAGCAACATACAAAAAGATACATGAATGTAAAGAATTATGCTTCTGAATGGGAATATTGTAAAGATGGCAATTAATGTACAGGTGTAATATTAGCAACTCAGTCAAAATCCCGGTGGGATTATTTTAAGAACATGAAGAAATTATTCTAAAAAGGTGAGGATTCAGAATAACAAATGTGAAATATCATATAATAAATATATTAATCATATATTAAATATGAAAATATTATCTGTCACTGTATTTTAAATGGCATGATACAACTGCAGCTAGAATCTACACTTATAATCTCCTGCACTGGCAGATGAATTCTTTACCCCTGTGCCACCTGGGAAGCCCTATAAAATGGAACAGATAAGCATAAAATTAACTCAGCATTTCTGTGAACCAAATACGACAGAAGCTCCTAATAATGTAGATAGGGTATGTTATTCAGTGAAGGATAATGAGAGATTTGGCCAGAATTTGTGGAGGAAAAAAGAGTAATACAATGAAATTCAGACACCACATATATAGATTTTGAAGAATTTTAGTTATATAGAAATGTTCATAAATAGAAAAAATACAAAAATATTTATACAATATGAACTTAGTCTGGTAATATAAATATATACATGGAGAAAAAGGTGAGGGGATGTTGGTAGACTGAAGGTGATATGTTTTCTTTATACATTTTTGTAATTTCCATCTTATTCCTTCAACTATAGTATATTACATAATCAGAAAGATCAAAGTTTTCACCTTTGATTTTCAAAGCCATCTTCATGTTATTGAAGTAGAATTATCCCTTGGTATCCATGGGGTTTTGGTTTCAGGACCTTTTGCAGTTGACAAAAATCTTAAGATGCTTCAGTCTTTTTTATAAAATCTTGTAGAATCTGCATATATCCTATGCACATCCACACATATATAATTGACCCATGAACAACATGGGTTTGAATTACATGGGTCCACTTATATGTCAATTTTTTCCAATAAATATGCAGTCATTTCTCTGCATCTGCAGGTTCAACTAACTGCAGATCAAAATTTCCATCCACAGTTGATTGAATCTGTGGGTTGAACCCATGGATATGGAGAGCTCGCTGTACTCATTGCATTGCATCGTTTTACATGAGGGACTTGAGCATCTGTGGTTTTTGTTACCTGCAGAAAGTCCAAGAATCAAGTCCTGGTGAGGATTAACCATTAATCACCTCTAGATTACTTATAATACCTAATACCTAATACAATGTAAATCGGATAAGGCAATGGCACCCCACTCCAGTACTCTTGCCTGGAAAATCCCGTGGATGGAGGAGCCTGGTAGGCTGCAGTCCATGGGGTCGCTAAGAGTTGGATACGACTGAGTGACTTCACTTTCACTTTTCACTTTCACGCATTGGAGAAAGAAATGGCAACCCACTCCAGTGTTCTTGCCTGGAGAATCCCAGGGACCGGGGAGCCTGGTGGGCTGACGTCTATGGGGTCGCACAGAGTTGGACACGACTGAAGTCACTTAGCAGTAGCAGCAATACAATGTAAATAAAATGCAAATATTATGTAAATAGTTGTGGTCACAGAAAATCCAAATTTTGCTTTTTGGAATTTTCTAGAATTTGGAGGGGGGAGTATTTTTGATTGGCGATTGGATGACTCGATGGATGCTGTACACACAAAACTGGAGGACCAACTGTACATTACAAATATTATATATTTTCAGGAAGATATTGTTTTGTGTTGTTTTAGTCTCTGAACTCAGCAGGCCTTTATTTTTTTTCCCTTTTACAGTGGATGAGCAGTTAGTGCTCTGTCAAGCAGTCGTATCCAACTCTTCCCAACCCCAAGGACTGTAGCCCAACAGGCTTCTCTGTTCACGTGATTTTCTCAGCAAGAATACTGGAATACTGGAGTATTCTCAGCAAGAATACCATTTCCTTCTCCAGTTACATTTAGAATAAGATCAATAAGCAGGGAATATATAGTAATGCTTACCATTACATTTCCCATACCTAGCATAATGGCTGATACATAGAGGCCATGCAAAAAGTGTTTGACTACAGAAATAACTAATCAACACAAAACTCACCTATTTCCAAAAAAATGTTAAGGAATTAACTCTGTCATTAGAATATAATCTAATCAATAAATGCCAATCATTTGATTATCTACTATATAAGTTGGAACAATTAAAATTTTTTCTGTTTTTATTTAATCTATTTAGATGTGGACAGTACAAAGGCAAGAACTGAGAAGACCAAAGAAACAGCTTACCACCTTACATTTTGACATGTTGGTCCTAGAATTTGGTAGTCTTCCTGCAGATCTAACGTATTTCTTTTGGGTAGGCCAAGACTTTTCTTGAGGGAAAAGAGAAACCACTCTACTATACATCTTCTTTAAAGAGCTCAAATTTTAATTCCTAGAGAATCATTTTACCTTAAAACAACTCCTTGGAATCTACACTATAATGACATCACAATATTAGACCCTTATATTTCTTCCAGTTCTGTTGCCCTCATCTTGAGAGAATTTTTTCTTTCTCTCTACTATTATATACTCACTGTCCCTGTGCCTTCTACCAAGCATTATCTTGTTCTGCTCCAAGAGATTCTTCTTCCCCCAGAGCCATTACATTCAGCTATTTTGCTGAATTATATTAAGCTATCATGTTGTAAGGGCTTTGCTGGCAGCTCAGCTGTAAAGAATCTGCCTGTCAATACAGGAAACGTGGGTTCAGTCCCTGGGCTGGGAAGACCCCCTGGAGAAGGAAATGGCAACCCACTCTAGTGTTCTTGCCTGGTCAAGAGGAGCCCATGGACAGAGGAGGGTCTTGTCCTTATTGCATTTCTCTGAGCCACAGGATAAAATAAATGGCAGTTGAATCAACTGTGCTATCAACTTTCTTTAAAAATAATCTTAATATTACCTTCTATCTCTAACAGTTGAACATTTCACTGATTTATTTCTTCAACCAATGCCATTTATTGACTTCTTACTAATTCCTTAACATTGTGCCAGGTGTTTATTTGGGACACAGAAATAATTGAGATAATTCTTACCCTTGTGATACAGTTACATTGCTTTCTTTATGAAGCTCTGAGAGAGATGGTTATTCTAAAACTGAGATGTTGAATCCTGATTTCTAAATGAGCTTCCTAGGCAAGGACTTTTGAAATGAAAGCATTAAATTTTGTGATATCATTCTATCAAGAGGACAATGCATTATTTTTAAATAATTTCTGTGCTTAAAGATATTTGGAATGTTTATTTTATAAAAATACACTTACAGTTTTATAACCACTTCTTGGTTATACTTCCAATAGTGTACTACTTGTATTCAACTTTTAAAAATTATAGAGCAGGCAACTTTCTTCCATTATAACTTTTCAGGTAAAAACTTCTGATCCTGTTATGCTTGCTATTATTTTCAAAATATAGGAAGGTACACCTTTGGTATCCCTCAAGAAAAACAACATGTTTTATCTTTGTTCACCTAAGGACATTTCAAAAAAACACCCAGATAGCTTTCCAAGATGAATAGTGTTTCCTGATTTTCACTTGACTCAAAGGGTAGAATAAATGAATAATTCTGTATGCAAGTTTCTTGGTTTGCTTACAACTTTCTGCTAAGACTCCAGAGACCTTTAAGCAAAAGATTCCACCAATTACATTTGTTGTATGTGTGTATGTGTGTATATTTTTTTCAGAAAGCATATGTTAGTGGGGCTATTAAGCAATTAGCTTCATGCATATAGATAGTTCATTTTGCACCAAACCATATGATGTGACTGGAATTTATAGAAAACCATCTTTCTTGCCAGGAATTGAGGCGAGTTAATTCTCTAGTTTGGAGTAGTGTGGTCTTATGACTGCAATCTGTACCCTTAAAAATCAGGAACCTAAAATTCTATATTCATTTGCTTAGAAAGGCACAAAAATATAAAAGTTTATCTTTATTAAACATAGAAATTGGAAAGAGAATACCAAGTACCTGACTCATGTTGCATACTCTCTAAATGTCTGTTAACTTACAATGAAATGAAACCAGCAAGGGGTGAGATTAGGGTTTTGGGGTTTTTTTTTAATCGAATATGTGCCATGAGGTCTCATGTCCCTCTCAGATTTGGCTCTGAGCTTTCTAGCAGTCTAGGCAAAAAGGGAAATGCAATCAGTGAAGGAATCTGTGATGTCAATGAGATAAAAACAAACTGGCTGCTCAGGAGAAACCTAGCTGTTTCTAGAGATTTAATATTTCCAGAATAAATGAATGATGTTGAACTCAGAAAAATTTCTCCCATTTGCATTTTTAGGAAGGCACCATCTTTCCAGCAAATGGCAGAGAACTTCATATGTCTGTTTTTCAGACCAAAGCCTAAGAGTTGATCAGGAAAGCTACGATTATGGAGATGAAACACAGTCACAGCCTGATAACATGCCTTAATTCAAACAATATTTGGAAATACCTAGAAATACTGAAGCAGAGGTAGATGGATTGCATGTACTTTGGGCATGTATATATTTTCCAAGTTTAAAACAAGATTCATTGTCACCTTTTGAAGCTCTAGTTGTGCTTTACAAAAGGAGTGTGTTACTATCTTGTCTGATTTTTAAAACATTCATATCCCAGGCCACAACCCTTAATCAGATTTTTTTTTTTTCTTTTTTTGGGGTGGTGGAGATTATACTGAAACTTCATGGAATGTCTACTACACAATGTAAAATTCTACATGATTGGCCTTTTGTAACTATTAAGCAAAACCAGTAAATCAAAATGATCAGATTAACATACTTTCAGCAGAAGTATCCATATGAAAGGAAATGTTGACATTCTTTATGAAAGCTGCTTTTTCCCTTTACTGCGGCCATTTTTATTGTGGATTTCCCTGTTCAGCACTTAGTTCCAATTTTTTAAATGATCCATTTCAACACTAGACAGCAATATTCTTCTAGTCATATGAGTTTTTGGTTGCATTTTATTACATTAAAGATTGCAGAGCTGTACTGTGAATTACAGTGTTAACATCCCCTATATTTTAGAGGACTGTGCTCATAAGAATTATTACAACTGGGTTCAGGCATTTTTTCTTTTGGCCTTTGAAAAGTCCAATGCAATTTAATCTTTAGTAGTAACTAGATTATGAATGTATTGTACGATTACAAAAAATTTAAAAGTACAAAAACAATGGATAATTGATTCAAGAATTCCAAAGAAATGTTCGGCTTACAGGAGGTATCCTGAATGGATACTTCACTGCCAGTGCTATCTCTATCCTAGCTTGCTGGTGATGTAGGAAAAAAGGCAAGGACACAAATAACTCAGCAAACCTCTTTTCAACACGTTGTCAAGTCCCTTATAAAGCAAGTGCAAACATGGCAGAAAGCCACCACCAAATTTCAGAGTCGAAGAATGCATAAATTGTTACAAGCTTATGCTATAGATCAACTCCAGAATTTGGGAGGTTTCTGCTAATACCTTACTCTCAACCATCCTTGTCACTTCTTTTTCTCCTGGCCTAAGTGGGCCTCACTGCCCACTTACTCCTACAGAGCAAACGGGCCAGGTGAAAACTTGTTCCAGCTAATATTTCAGCTGATGTGATCATTGAAACTTTACTGAATTTCAGAACTTTACCCTTTTTATTAATCTTAGAATCTCTACCAAGGACTCCCCTATCACTTAAATAAATGATTAATATTGATTCAAAAAATGACGAATTGAAAAAGCTTTAGGGACTTTTGTCTCTTCACTACAAGTGGCAGAGTTTCTGAACCACAATCAATTTTCACTTGTGATAATTTTGTTTTATGATCTATTTAGCATAGCACAGTACTCTTGTTAATATTTTGAGAATTGTTTATACTGTCTTCCTTTAAATTGTTTTCTTTTATTTAATCTTTTAAAAAAAAATTATTTCTTTTAATTGGAGGCTAATTCCTTTACAATATTGTAGTGATTTTTGCCATGCATTGACATGAATCAGCCATGGGTGTACGTGTGTTCCCCATCCTGAAGCCCTCTCCCACCTCCCTCCCCATTAGCGGAAAATTGCTTTACAATCTTCCATACATCAACACAAATCAATCATAATTATATATATATATATATATATATATATATATATATCTCCCATCCCTCCTATCCTTTCCCCCATTAAAATTTCTTTTTTTATTGAAGTATAGTTGACATATATTATATATTACAATATAGTGATTCACAACCTGTAATCATAAACTCTGTTTCTAGTTATTATGAAATATGGGCTATATTCCCCATGTTGTACAATACATTCTTATAGCTTATTTTATATCTAACAGTTTGTACTTCTTAATCCCTTACTCCTGTCTAACCCCTTCCTCCTCCTCTCTCCCCACTGGAAACCACCGGTTTGTTCTTTGTATCTATGGCTCTGCTTCTTTTCTTTTATATTCACTAGTTTGTTATATTTTTTAGATTCCACATATAAGTGATATTATAAAGTATTTGTCTTTATCTGTCTGACTTATTTCACTTAGCAAAATGCCCTCTAGATCCATCCATTTTGCTGCAAGTGGCAAAGTTTCATTCTTTTTTATGTCTGAGCTTGCCAATGCAGGAGACACACATTCAATCCCTGGATGGGGAAGATCCCCTGGAGGAAGAAATAACAACCCACTCCAGTGTTCCTGCCTGGAAAATCCCATGGACAGAGGTGTCTAGTAGGTGGGCTACAATCCATGCAGTCACAAAGAGTCAGACATGACTGAGCACAATGAGCCCAGTATTCTATTGTATATGTGTGTGTAAATACACACACCATATTGTCCTTATCCATTCATCCTTTGCTGGACACTTAGGTTTTTCCCATTCTTAGGAATTGTAAATAATGCTGCTATGAACATCGGAAGGCATGTATCTTTTCCAATTAGTGTTTGCATTTTTTGGATATACACCCAAGTGAAAGTCACTCAGTCGTGTGCAATTCTTTGCCATCCCATGGACAGAACAGTCCAAGAATTCTCCAGGCTAGAATACTGGAGTGGGTAGGCATTCCCTTCTTCAGAGGATCTTCCCAACCCGGGGATCAAACACAGGTCTCCCACATTGCTGGCAGATTCTTTACCAGCTGAGCTACCAGGGAAGTCCATACACCCAAGTTCAGTTCAATTCAGTTGCTCAGTTCTGTCTGACTCTTTGCAACCCCATGGACCTTAAATTTCATGTTTGTGATTGGAGACCAGTTTTTCTTTTTCCTGTAGATCTCATTTAAATGTGACTGAGAACAACCCCATTCAATTAAATGAAGACTGCTCAGTTTATCAATACTTGTATTTTTCTCCTGGTCTCCCAATCAGAGATGATATTTAAAATATTTAACATCTTCCATAGTACCCATTCCAGCTCACCAGCCAGGCAAGACTTTCTCCCTGGCTCCCTCCGAGTCAAATTCCTATGAAGACTGATGTTCCTGCAGCTACAAAGCCAAGATCAAGGGCCAGCCAGCATAAGGGGATCCCTATGAGAGCCACTGGCAGTAACTAAGAGGCAAGGCTTTGAGAGACTGGCTTAGCATCAGTCAGAGTAGGTTTTTGGCACCTAGTTAACTGGGCATTAACTCATTAGCTGTTATATCAAGGGTATCCTGGGTGAGAAGCCAGTATGACCAGGGCACTTTCACCAACCTGTGCATGCTATGTTGCTTCAGTTCAGTTCAGTCGCTCAGTCATGTCCGACTCTTTGCAACCCCATGAATCGCAGCACACCAGGCCTCCCTGTCCATCACCAACTCCCGGAGTTTACTCAAACTCGTGTCCATCAAGTCGGTGATGCCATCTAGCCATCTCATCCTCTGTTGTCCCCTTCTCCTCCTGCCCCCAATCCCTCCCAGCATCAGGGTCTTTTCCAGTGAGTCAACTCTTCACATGAGGTGGCCAAAGTATTTGAGTTTCAGCCTCAGCATCAGTCCTTCCAATGTTGCTTCAGTCATGTCCAACTCTTTGTGACCCCATGCACTATAGCCCGCTAGGCTCCTCTGTCTATGGGATTCTCTAGGCAAGAATACTGGAGTGGCGTGCCATTTCCTTCTCCAGGGGATCTTGTTGACCCAGGGATCAAACCTGCATCTCTTAGGTCTCCTGTACTGGCAGACAGGTTCTTCACCACTAGCACCACCTGGAAAGCTCTTACCAACCTAGAGAGGACTTTTAAAATACTTTAGTAACCTGTATTTTCTGTGAAGACTTTCCTATAAATATCGGCCAAGTATTAGACCTCACAATCCATCATAAGCAACTGAACCTACAGACTTAGACAGTGAGGATAAACAAGCATTTTAGCCAGCTATCTAAATGTTTCCTCGTCTTCCATACTTGAATCAGACCTTCTTCTTTGAATGTGGGTTCAATGCCTATAAGACTGTCAATATCTGTTTACCCAAACTTTTGACTTTTTTCTTCTAAGCCTCAGTTTCCTTTTCTGTAAAATAGTTATATTCAAAGCATTTCAACATACTGTTACTGTGAGGTTTAAATGAGACAATGCAAGGGAAATTCTTAGTATAATACCTGGAATATAGTTAGTGCTACCCACTTTTCACAGGATCTTCAATTAATGAATTTTGTAATCATATATGCAGGTACAAAGAGAAATGGTATATTGGTTACATGAACACATGCTGTGCATTGTGTTAAAACAAAAGGACGAACAGAGAAATAGGCTATTATTGGGTATGGGAGGTTTTCATTCTTTCAGACATCATAGGGCTATTGTATACTCTGATGACATGAAGAAGCCTAGGGTTGCAAGGACTCATGTCAACTCGTGGCTTCTGGGCTTTTATCCCTAATGAGGAAGAGCTCTTCTCTCTCTCTCTAGAAAGAGGGAGATCCTCTGTCAAGCTTCAGGTCTCCTTGTACTCAGATATTATCTTTTCCTTTGACTTTTGCTCAAAACTAGGGAAAAGAGCATATCTTAAAATCACCAGTGTCAGGAAACCCCAGGCTCTTTTGTTTCTGGGCAACATGAATAAGAAGACTGTCATAAAAGATATAGAAACTTAGGAGGAAATAAATAAAAATGAGTCCTAGAGGGCAGCATAAAAAGGGTATAGCAAAACTCTGTTACCAAGTAAATGAGTCTTTTAAACAAGGTTTCCTTGTCATCCTCCTAGCTTGACATCAAGTCTTTATTTGAACCGTGTCATACTAGGTGCTCTGAGCAAAAGTCAATTATATTCTAGAGACCTGATGAAGACTAAACATCAAAATAAGAGTTGGAAGGAAGCACTGTGGCACACCATTTTCTGAGAGTTTCTTTGAATCATATCTGTTTGCCTCCTCTTCTCTCTTGGTGTTTTATCATATTCACAACATGCGGTTTTTGTTTTCTGACTTCCCTTCTCGGAAGTCTTGTTCACAAGTGGGTGTCATTGGCCCAGTCATATTGGTTTATTAGCACTGACTAATTAACTTTTCTTGATGTTTTCTTCATCATCCATGAGGTGGAAAAATTCCTAAAATGCATTTCAGAATCTCCCAGCTAATTCTCTAGTGATTTGTAAACCAAAGTTTTATGCGTTATTCTAACTCTAAAATTTCTTAGTCTGAAAATAAATGTGTATTAGGACAATCCTTCTTTGAAGCAGTCTTATTTAAACCACTTTCCTCCTGTTCTTCCCCTGCAGCAATCTTCGTTACTGCCAAAGAATAGCTGCCATGACCATCTAGATTAATAAATGAAAGGCAAAAATAAAAGAAAGAAAAATGTAAATTCTCAGTCATGTCCCTTTCTTTGCCACCCCACCAACTGTAGCCCACCAGGCTCCTCTGCCCATGGAATTCTCCAGGCAAGAATACTGGAGTGGGTCACCATTTTCTTCTCCAGGGGATCTTCCTGACCCAGGGATAGAACCTCGGTCTCCTGCATTGCAGGCAGTTTCTTTACCATCTGAGCCACCAGGGAAGACCAGACTTACATGTGAGACATTATTAAACTGTAATTGCAGAAGTTAAACAGTATCCAAACATTGTTGATTCACCTTAGGTTTACATGTCTGTTGATATGATTCTCTTCATTAAATCAAAAATCCCTGTCATTTTTTATAAAGTTGATATCATTTAGCAAAGTCAGATTTGTGAATATCCCAACTTCTCTGTCTTTGCATTGTTCTTAGAAAGAGAAGAGGTCTTAAAACCCCCCATTTTTGTTTTAATAATGCTAATTTATGTAAATATTTCACTATTTGGAACTTAATCATAAATACTATATTGACTTTCTTAACACATACATTTTATTTGTCCTTGTTACTTGGCATAGGGGTGGAAAATAAGTATCTAGTATTATAAATGTGTGAAATACTCCCTTTGATCTATTAGAATTTTTCATAAATTCAATATAGCACATATCATTTTGAGCTACAGTATTATCTTATATCTCTGTTTCATCCTCCCCCTCAAGATTGGTGGTTTCTGGATAACAGTACCTTGCCTGCCTTATTTTCATTCCTTGTCATCATATAGATTCTTGTCATGGTGCCTGGCAAATAGCAGGGGCTTGATAAATGCTGTCATCAAATAAATGAATGATATTAATGTTGTAGAGGCATAAAAATTGTGTAGAGTTGCTATAAATGTTTAAATTCAATAGTTTTACAAAACTTTCAATTAGTTATCTGTATCCTAATATATATCACTTCATGGCAAATAGATGGGGAAACAGGGGAAACAGTGGAAACAGTGGCTGACCTTATTTTGGGGGGCTCCAAAATCACTGCAGATGGTGACTTCAGTCATGAAATTAAAAGATGCTTGCTCCTTGGGAGAAAATTTATGACCAACCTAGACAGCATATTAAAAGGAGAGACATTACTTTGCCCACAAAGGTACATCTAGTCAAAGCTATGATTTTTCCAGTAGGCATGTATGGATGTGAGAGTTGGACTATAAAGAAAACTGAGTGCTGAATAATTGATGCTTTTGAACTGTGGTGTTGGAGAAGACTTGAGAGTCCCTTGGACTGCAAGGACATCAAACCAGTCCATCCTAAAGGAAATCAATCCTGAATATTCATTGGAAGGACTGATGCTGAAGCTGAAGCTCTAATACTTTGACCACCTGATGCAAAGAACTGACTCATTGGAAAAGACCCTGATGCTAGGCAAGACTGAAGGCAGGAGGAGAAGGAGATGACAGAGGATGAGATGGTTGGATGGCATCACCAACTCAATGGACATGAGTTTGAGCAAGCTCCGGGAGTTGGTGATGGACGGGAAGGCCTGACGTGAGGCAGTCCATGGTGTCGCAAAGAGTCAGACGCTACTGAGCAGTCAAAGAACCCTATAAAGACCAATACTCAAGCTTAATCCAAAGCAGGTTATATGACTCAATCCTACATAGCAAGAGGGATGTGGTCACTAAAGACCTTTCTTAAAGCTTAAAGTAAGACAACTGTTCATAAGTGTCAGGAAATAATGGCTAAACTTGACAGTAATTGTCAGTAGGGAAAAATAGAGTTAGACTGCTTTCAAATGAGACCACCCCCTTAGAGAAAGACAAGTCATGGTCAAAGGACAGGGTAGAATGAAGAGGGAACTGATTCATATAGTCTACGTTGTACCAGTCGGTAACCCAGGAGCTTTACATGTTACTTCCTATAGTTCTCACAGCACTATGAATTATGTAGTGTTATTTCCATTTATTAATCAGGAAATATTGATAGATTTCTCCTTCTCCCAGCTACCAAGTAGGAGTCTTGGAGTTTAAATTAGGTCTGTAGTTTAATAAATAAATAAATAAATAATAAAAGAAAAGCCCATTTTCTTTTCACCATAGCAGAATATATGATTGGCTTTCACTTCTATTTTATATCCTTTGTTGAGTTAGGCAGGGCACAAATCAATTATACAAATTATTCCCACCAGCTTTATTAGTGGTTATATCCAGCTTAGCAGTGGGAAGAGTGAGTGTTAAGGAGGGCCTTCAAATAGTGGACAAGTACAGACTTTGACTTGAAATGAACTTTGATCTATACCCTTGTTCTGCCTCTTTCCTGAGCAAATTAGTTAACCATGCTAATCTTTAATGATATCATTTACGAAATGAAGATGGTCACAGAATTTCCAAATGATAAGTACAATCCCTAAAGCCAAGAAGGCATTCAAAACTGGTGGCTATTTGAATCACTGGTTAAGTAAAATAGTAATTCATTCTCCTTTCATGGGATGCTACTTAAAGCAAGGCTTGTCATTAGAGAAGCACAGAAAAAGGAAAGAATTGTCTCCAGGGAGGGCTTAGTTGGTTTCATGATGGAGGATATACCTCACAGTATGGATCAGCTTGACGTAAAATGCCTTTGACACACAGCGAAGTATGGCCTATTATATTGAATTTATGTTTTGCTTGTCATTTGCTTCATTCAGAAGTGATTGATAATCCATCTTGAAACTCATCAAAAATTTTGAACAAGCTATTTTTGAAAAAAATATTACAAAGAAATTTGCAAACATAATATACTGTAAATTATAATCAATGCCATATAAATGCAATGGAGAAGTCAAAACAAGGGAAGATGTTTCCAAGTTTAGAAGATAACTCTAGATTTGGGGTTTTCTGGGTCTTAAATCATTGGAATTGACACTCAAAAGCTAAAGGAATATGAGAAAAATAAAAGGACACCAAGACAGTTACCTTTGTGGTGCAAACATAAGAATAGTGACAGAAAAACTAAAATATAGTGAACTGAAGCTGATGACAATGCTAAAAGTTTAATCATGACAAATCATTTAAAAGCAACTTTTATAGTGAGAGAACAAAGAAGCGATCATCTCACTGCTTGGGAAACATACTACAAAGTTAAAAGTTGAAAGAAAAGGTTATCATCATTCACTTTCTATTCTGTTTCCATCATCTCCAGCCATGATGATCTTCAAATTGGAAAAGCAAAGCAATAACAACACTAATAACAATAGTACTTTGTTATTGACACCGTGCTTTTAATGCTTTTTCAAATCCCAGAGCAATGTTCTAAAATCAGAGTGGACAGAAATCTTGAATTCTAACTGATGAAAAGTAGAATTGTGCCCTTGACACTCCTTTCTTTTAAATTTCTAATTAAATTACTTTGCATGACTACTTTTCAAATCATTAAATGTAACAAATCAATAATAATAATAAAGCAGACCCAAGGAGCAGTACAACATAAGTAATTATTGACTATCTCCCCCCAAAACAGCAACACAAACACTTAACACCAATAAAATTTAAATCATTGCATCTGACAGCTATTCCCAAACTTATACATGGACCCCGCTAGGCAATTCTGTCCAGTTCATTTTCAGCAGTTAATATCAGTGCATTCAGCTATTGGCAGTGCATTTACATCTAAACATGGCTAAATCATTCAGACTGGAATCCCACTAAAAGTTAGACCATGATTAAACAGTGTCTTGTAATGGAAAGGCTCAAGCTTTTAGACAGACCTGGGTTCATATGCAGACTTTCTAAATTATTAACTGTGTAATTATAAAATAAGGACACCAGTACCTACTTGTCAGTGGTCATAGTAAATCAATGCAATGATATATTTGATGAAACTGGTATTTATTGGGCACCTCCCATGAGTCAGGTAGCCTACTATTTAATCTTCTAGGCAACTTAAAGAGACAAATATTACAGAGTCAGGCTTTGAACCCAAATCTTAGTTCAGATTTCTTGTGCCTTCCACAGCTCATTATAAGATGCCTGTCATGTGTAATATAGTGTTGTACACCAGATGTCTAGCATCTTTTTCGGTTTGCATGACTAAAACTTTGTACCCATTGAACAGCAACTTCTCCAGCCTCTGGCAGCCACTATTCTACTCTCTGCTTCCTTTGGTTTGACTACTTTAGATACCTCATATAAGTGAAATCATGCAGTTTTTGTCCTTTTGCAAATGGCTTATTTCCTTCTCATGACGTCCCCAAGGTTCATCCATATTGTAGCATATGACAGAATTTTCTTTCCTTTAACTTAATAATATTCTATTGTATGTATGTACCATATTTTCTTTATCCATGAATCCCTTGATGGATACTAAGATTGTTCTTGCTGCTTGTTGTTGTTCAGTCGCTAAGACATGTCCAACTCTTTGCAACCCCATGGACTGCAGCATGCCAAGTTTCCCTGTCCTTCACTATCTCCCAAAGCTGGTTCAGATTCATGTCCATTGAGCTGATGATTCTGTCTAATTATCTCATCTGCTCCTGTTCTCCTTTCCTTTTGCCTTCAGTCTTTCTCAGCATCAGGGTCTTTTCTAATGAGTTTGCTCTTCATATCAGGTGGTCAAAGAATTGAAGCTTCAGCTTCAGCATCAGTCCTTCCAGTGAATATTTAGGGTTGATCTCCTTGCTGTCCAGGGGACTCTCAAGAGTCTTCTTCAGCACCACAATTCGAAAGCATCAATTCTTTGGCACTC
This sequence comes from Muntiacus reevesi, assembly GCF_963930625.1. NCBI lineage: Eukaryota > Metazoa > Chordata > Mammalia > Artiodactyla > Cervidae > Muntiacus > Muntiacus reevesi. The sequence continues at coordinate 29,719,479 of NC_089255.1, read as the reverse complement.
AGCCTTCTTCTTACCTCTTGGGGCTATTGTGAAAATGGTGCAATGACAATGAAAATGCAATTTGTCTTTGAAATTCTGATTTCAGTTCTTTCAGATAAATACTTAAAAGTGGGATTTCTGGATCAATGGTATTTCTGTTTCTAACTTTTTGTGGAACCTTCACATAGATCTGCACAGCAGCTTCACCATTTTACATTCCCAGTGAAAATGAGTTCCATATCCTCAGCAGCATTTACAGTGTTATTAATAATAGCTCACTTTTGTAAAGCCTATCCAAAATATTCAGCTTAATTTTTGTAGAAAGAGTTCTGCTTTGTTTCACACTCATATTCCATAGGAATATGTAACACAAGAAAGTGCAAAAACTCAACAACAGTTACAATTAGCATATTTAAGTTTGGAATAAAAACAACTGATCATTTGAAAATGCACAGCTCAACTGGTAGGGACAGAGTGATAGAAATCTGGAGAAGAACTCACAGCCTAAAAAATGCATCCTTCCATGGAGTATCAATGAAGTGTATAAAAAAGAGAGGAGAAAGGATTACTCTTATGGAGGTGAGTTAAGAGAGCCTACTCCTTGAAATGAAAGGGTTGAACAAGATGACCTCTGAGGGTCCTTCAAGATCAAAATAAGCCTCTGTAGTAGACTAAAAATGATAGAACTGGATTCAAATTTCAAAGCTATCATCAGGGCCATACATTCCATAAGTCCTTGAAGGTTTTAATTGAGTATACAGATTTCATACCTTGCACACTGACCCCTCCTCAGATTGTCCTTGACAATACAAAGGAATTGTATAGGCTTTCTTCTAGTTTAAGAGTTTCCACCTCTGTTTTTAAAACTGATGCATCTAAAATGCTCTGTGAGTAGAGCTTATGGCTAGGCCAGGCAAAGAGAAATGTGGCTTCTCACTGGTGAGCAAGGCAGATTTTTCTGCAGTTCAGTTTCCCTTTTACAAAATGAGATTAAAGTGATGATGACTATGTCTTCAACTAGTCCTACAGTTTAATAATTTTATGATTTTTTAATACTTTCTGTACTCAGAAATCTTCATGTAAAAATTGTCATGTACTTGTTGCAATTACCACCTGCAAGGTATATTACTATTTACAACTCTGCCTTCCTAGGTGGTAATCAGACTGAATGTTTCTACTTAAGATCAATAACTCCATGCCCTGTAGCTATTACTATCCCTGCGACTACTACTATTACTAATACATACCAGGTTGCTCTGTCACCTAATGTCATAGTCACCTACAGTAGAATCCAGATTGCTCTGGTTTCTGTTTCAGTAGTAATTTAGAGCATTTCTCTGCCCTCTCTGGAAATATCACACATGAGAGTGTCATACTCCAGTTCATTGAGTATCATGCAATTGTCTCTTCCTCATACAAGGCCAGTCAGCAGAACTATGTTTTGATGAGCATACCTTCAGTCCTGGTCATTAGGCTGCTTTTAAGAACTTTGTAGTTATTACTCTTTTCTTGTCATTTGATTTTCAAGTGGGATGAAATTATTTCAAAAGTTTTGTTTCAGCAGTTGTTCATGTTTACATACCTGTTGAATATTAGACAATGCTGGGTTGTTGTTTTTCTTTTTGTTTTTCATGATTTGCTGTGGTTTGCATTTTCTGCCACATTAGAGCTATATTTTCTGTCAAATTTTCTACATATGTATCACTTCTTTCAATTCAATTCTATTACTCTTAGTTAAGATCTAATGAAACCTTACAGAGTACATCATGAGAAAGGCTGGGCTGGATTAAGCACAAGCTGGAATCAAGATTGCTGGGAGAAATCTCAATAACCTCAGATATGCAGATGACACCACCCTTATGGCAGAAAGTGAAGAAGAACTGGAGAGCATCTTGATGAAAGTAAAAGAGGAGAGTGAAAAAGTTGGCTTAAAGCTCAACATTAAGAAAAGTAAGATCATAGCACCTGGTCCCATCACTTTATGGGAAATAGATGGGGAAACAGTGGAAACAGTGGCTGACTTTATTTTGGGGGGCTTCAAAATAACTGCAGATGGTGATTGCAGCCATGAAATTAAAAGACGCTTACTCCTTGGAAGGAAAGTTATGACTAACCCAGACATCATGTTTAAAAGCAGAGACATTACTTTGCCAACAAAGGTCCATCTAGTCAAGACTATGGTTTTTCCAGTAGTCATGTATGGATGTGAGAGTTGGACTATGAATAAAGCTGAGTGCTGAAGAATTGATGCTTTTGAACTGTAGTATTGGAGAAGACTCCTGAGAGTCCCTTGGACTGCAAGGAGATCCAATCAGTCCATCCATAGGAGATCAGTCCTGAATGTTCATTGGAAGGACTGATGTTGAAGGTGAAACTCTAATACTTTGGCCACCTGATGTGAAGAGCAGACTCATTTGAAAAGACCTTGATGCTGGGAAAGATTGAAGGCAGAAGGAGAAGGGGATGACAGAGGATGAGAGGGTTGGATGGCATTACTGACTCAATGAACATGGGTTTGGGTAAATTCCGGGAGTTGGTGATGGACAGGGAGACCTGGCATGCCGCAGTCCATGGGGTCACAGAGTCGGATACGACTGAGTGACTGAACTAAACTGAACTGAATGAAACCTTAAAGCAGAAATCCCTATAAATTTGCAGTTCCATACTTCCAATAGAGAACTTTATAAACTGCCTGCACAATCTATGCTAGGCATCACTATAGGAGCTCAGTTATGTTTAGAGCTATTGAAACTGCACGCAGAATGCTAATACCATGGAGTGACCTACTGTCTGAGTATCCTATAATGGCACACAATTCCTGGGCATTTGTTACCTTGACTTCAAATGCTACCTACAACCTATTGAGTTTGAAGAATAACCCAGGTTTCCAAAAGCATGATCTAACTGATTTAAACTCACGGCACCCAGCTGCATCTGAAGATACACAGAAATATTTCTAATTAAAGAAGATTGTCAGGAAACCCAGTTTCCCTCCATTTCTACTGGAAAATGGGTCAAGTGATACAGAGCAGTCAATCAACCTTTGTGCATAGGTAACTATTTTTAAATCAACTTTTCATACTATAATGATCCTCATGACCTTGCCACTTGAGTTTCCATGAAATGGAGCAAGTTTAATTAGCCTTGCTTTTAGGTTTAGCTCTGCTTTCAGGCTTTGATGCCAATCCTATTACTTTGCAGAAGAAGGATTATGAATTTATTTTTGCAGCCTAGAAGACTCAGAATATGAGTTTCACTATCCCATTTATTGTACTTCTTAGTTTTCTTTTTCTTTCCTTGAAAGATATAGAGTAGCTTTCCTAGAAGACCATTAATGTCATTCTTCTAAAAGCATCTTATCTCTCAGAAGGCTGAATGAATCCATTGCAGAAATTAAACCTACACAAACACAGCAAACAAACAAACATCAGCTTTGAAAATAATTTACAGAATTGTAAGAATATGCAGATTATTTAATGATTGTTACATTTACATCTGTCACAGTTTGATTTGTTGGAAATGACATGAGTTGGATTCTATAGCATGTGTTTATTTTACTAAACAAATTGTGTCCCAACCTGTCCCATCTATCCTGGACATCTAGAATCTAGCAGGTGAATTTATGCTGATGGTTCGGCAGCATCAACAGTGCTTTGGCACATCTAAGTACTACTTTTAGCCCCAGGAAAGGATCCTAGTCTCTAAGAAAAATTTTTAAATAATACCTTGCTTATATTCACCTCCGTAGGCACCTCAATTTGGTTGATATTGCTGTTTCCTAAAAGATGATTCTATTTGAACGTTGCACATGAAAGAAGAAATCCTAGTTTAATAATTTGAGGTTGTGTTTTATCTAGCAAAAGTCATTTGCTTTTAGTTTATATTGTAATCAGTGTATTGCTTTGGCCCTTACATGGTTATGTTTTACCAATTGTGTAAGACTGATATATATACTAAATGTTTTATACTGGTAATACACTGAATATTAGCTATTGCATGATATTTCAAAGAAATTTAACTTGAGCAATTACTGATTTCATCCAGATTCTAGTGTCTCTGTTTGTCAAGAAGTTAATGTTTTTTTAAAGATAGAATGACTTTATAATCTATCATTATTTTCTTATCAATTATAATTTTATAATCTCCTGATTAGCTGGCACTTGATGCTTAACTTTACATGTTAGCTCTGCGGGGTCCTTTTAGACATTATTATTGGAAAGAAAAATCAAAAATCAAAGTGAATTCTTAGTATTATACTTGAAGCAATAAGGTACAATTGCTGAAACAGCATCCAAGCATTGTGCTATAGAACTAACTCACAGCTTGGTGCCCAGACCCTGCTGAGAAGGAAATGTAGGGGAACTGGCAGAGTTTTCCTACATCTGCTCCCTGCTGCTAATGAGCTTTAACCTGTTTCATTCTTATTATGCTTACTGTTTAGATATTTTGCTTGCAAAATTAATTCTTTAGCTGAGAGAACACATGAAAGAGGATATGATTTGTAAAGTAGGACTGTTTAAAAATTAAAAGGTATCAACAAGGGAGATTAGAGGCTATAATGAGTGACGTGGTTACTTAATATCAATCCAAGGGCAGAAGCTCAGGTGGTAAGGCTGGAATTGCTTCTGTTTCTGTAATGTGGGCTACAGCTTCAGGAAGCACAGTTTTTATTTTGCATTGTGCATCTACACCAATATGCTTTACATTTATCAAAGAGATATATTTTTTGTTTTGAAAGCTATCTTGATCCTCTAAAAAGTGCCAACATTTTAGTGATGTGTAGCCTCTGAAAACAATTGTGTTTCAGCAACAGTACTTTATTATAATCAAGAACTAATGAATACCTATGCCCAACTATTATAACCTATCCCTGATCACTCAAGCAAAAGCAACAAGAACTCAGAAAATAAATAGGCAGGCCCTGAGATTATTCTCAATAAATAATAATAATAATAATATCATTTTTATAGCCATAGACTCTGCTTTTTAAACAGCTTTCACATATTCCTTTGTTCCTCACTTTAACTTTCTAAGTCAACCCTATAGGTATTGTTCATTTTATAGATGTAGAACTGGAAACTTGAAAGCACATGCTATTTATCTTAACTGGGTGAAAACTCGCAATGGGTGCATATAAATCAATGCACATCCAATCAAGGGGGAACAGGATGATAATCTAAATCTGCAGAATCAACCTCAACATGCTCATTGTCTTTGTCAATAATCATCCACAAAGCTATCCCACTTCTTGAATAGAAGCCAAATGGATTAGCTTTTCAGCCAAAATTGCACATTATTTTTGGTGATGACATGGTTTGAAACATTCTGCAAAGAAAGCAAGTTACTGTACTAAAGCATTTCTCAAACTTTTTCTTTGAAATGCTACAAAGTAAGAAAAAAATGCTGTATTGTCTATGCCAAAGCCTTTGACTGTGTGGATCACAACAACCTGTGGAAAATTCTTAAAGAGACAGGAATACCAGGCCACCTTACCTGCCTCCTGAGAAATCTGTATGCAGGTCAAGAAGCAACAGTTAGAACTGGACATGGAACAACAGACAGGTTCCAAATTGGGAAAGGAGATCATCAAGGCTGTATATTGTCACCCTGCTTATTTAACTTATATGCAGAGTACATCATGGGAAGTGCCAGGCTGGATGAAGCACAAGCTGGAATCAAGATTGCTGGGAGAAATATCAATAACCTCAGATACACAGATGACACCAACCCTTATGGCAGAAAGTGAAGAGGAACTGAAGAGCCTCTTGATGTAAGTGAAAGGAGAGTGAAAAAGTTGGCTTAAAGCTCAACATTCAGACAAGTAAGACCATGGCATCTGGTCCCATCACTTCGTGGCAAATAAATGGGGAAACAATTGAAACTGCGACAGACTTTATTTTCTTGGGCTACAAAATCACTGCAGATGGTGACTCTAGCCATGAAATTAAAAGATGCTTGCTCCTTGGGAGAAAAACTATGACAAGCCTAGAAAGCATATTAAAAAGCAGAGACATTACTTTGCCGACAAATGTCCATCCAGTTAAACCAGAGTCACCATCTGCAGTGATTTTGGAGCCCAAGAAAATAAAGTCTGTCACAGTTTCAATTGTTTTTCCAGTATTATGGTTTTTCCAGTATTAATGAATGGATGTGAGAGCTGGACCATAAAGAAGGCTGAGCACCGAAGAATTTATGCTTTTGAACTATGGTGTTAGAGAAGACTCTTGAGAGTCCCATGGACTACAAGGAGATCCAACCAGTCCATCCTAAAGGAGATCAGTCCTGAATATTCATTGGAAGGACTGATGCTGAAGTGGAAGGTCCAATATTTTGGTCACCTGATGCAAAAAACTGACTTATTGGAAAAGACCCTGATGTTGGGAAAGATTGAAGGCGGGAGGAGAAGGGGACAACAGAGGACGAGATGGTTGGATGGCATCACCGACTCAATGGACATGAATTTGAGCAAGCTCCAGGAGTTAGTGATGGACAGGGAAGCCTGGTGTGCTGCAATCCATGGGGTTGCAAAGAGTCTGACATGACTGAGTGACTGAGCTGAACCAAACTGAAGAAAAAATTTATGCAGATGTCCAGTTGTTGACTGCATTCTTTATATTATAGTGTTACTTGTATATGTAACACTATAAAACTAGCTATGAGCTCCTTTACCTATAGCTTTTTATCAACTATACAATCAAAGCAAACATAAAAGGTAAATAAAAATAAACCTAGAAAACCAGTACAATTATGATTAAAGCATCACTTTATTGTGACACATCCTTCAATTAATTTTAAAATTATATAACTTTCACAAACATATACATCTTGATTGAGAAATACACAGATTAATAAAGAAACTTCAGAAACAAAGATATCCTATTATATATTTATTTCTACTCACTGCTAATGAACTACTGCAAATTAATATTTAAAATATAAGACTGACAATGTATCTCCTGACCAAATAGTTGCTGACTCTTACGTTTGACTTCTTCTCTGGCTGGTGTAGCTATACTGCTGTAAACTCTAGAAGGTGGTAAGGGACAGGGAAGCCTGGCATACTGCAGTCTAGGGGTCACAAAGAGTCGGACACAATGTGGTGACTAGTCAACAACAATAGCTATATTGCAATGTGACAGATAAGGACTCATTTCGCCCACTATTTCTCTCTGTGAGTACCACTGTAAAACCTTCTTGGCCTCTACCTGTCATGAGGGCATCATTTAGGCATTGAGTCCACCTCAGTTCTCTTCCTGTTAGTGTAAGACTCAGTGGTACACTACTGTACTGCAATATAATTTCCTGATGTCAAATCATAGCCTCAATGTTATGTTTATCAAACGTTAGGAATCTGAAGTTTTATTCTATTAAAATATCTGTAATGATGAATTTTTACTACAAAGCAGTTTTGTTCTTTTAACTGACAGAAGATTCAGAGCAATACAGTGAATGACTGTGGCATTCAGTGCCCATGTGTGTGTGCACTCAGTCACTCAATGTCTTCAACTCTTTGTGACCCCGTGAACTCTGCCAGGCTCCTCTCTCCATGGAATTTTCTAGGCAACAATACTGGAGTGGGTTGGGATTTCCTTCTCCAATGTTTGTATATATTAGAGGCAAATGACCACTTTAACCACTAGGACTTTAAATGTTCACTGTAATCAACAGGTCATAAATATATGTAGAAGTATCCAAATAAAAGGTGATCATCTAGACAAATCTAAATATGCTTATATTATTCTTATAATGATACTGAGATGGGAATTGATGCTATCCCCATTTTATAAGTGAGGACACTGAAAAGTTAAATGACTATTCTAAGATCACACAGCCAGTAAGTAGCAGAGCCAGATTTCAGGCCTTAGTTTTCTGGCAAGTATCAATGTGCTTAGTCACTGGCAGTAGGAGTTGGAAGGACAGTAACGTCAGCACAACTGTATTCATTAGTTGCTTAAGTGCACAGGCTTATTTTGCTATGTGCCCCTTTTTAATGAAAAATATACAGAAATAGAATTTTTTAAATTACTGTCAATGCCTATTTAGTTATGGGCACAACTGAAGTATTTTTTTTTTACTAAAATAAGATCCAACTTTTTCTTTTTTTCAAGAAAATAGAGTAAGCAAATTTATTGTTTGATTAATCAGGTTGTATGGAACTCACTGAAAAAAATACGTCTGAGTGTGTGTATATTCTATTGTAAAACCAAGTATCTTTTTTCAAAAGGCAACCCTAATTGAAAAGAGTCACTGGGGCTTCTTATATTAATTGTAAATATAACAGTTTCCGTTTGAGAATATACATCAAAGTCTTTCTCAAAGCTACCGCTTTTTAAAGTCGTTCATTCATTGACTTGTTTGCTTAGTCATTCATTTGACATTTAAAGAAAACATTTTTCTGATTATAATAGTAATGCATATTCATTACAGAAATTTGAAAAATCTATTAAAGTACAAAGAAGGGAGTGAAAATCCCCTTCTTCCTTCTTTACCCAGAGCTAATGACTATTTTGTACTTGGTGCATGTTCCTTCATAAAGATATCCTGATGTGGGTGGGCCACTTAGGCAGCCTTGCTGCTTGCCTCTCAGCAGGACTCAGCATCTGATTGTAACCCCTCAAAGAAAATCTACCTTTACAAAGTACAAGAGAAAAATAAATATTTTGCTGAAATTTTCAGGAGGAGGCAGAGGAGAACAGTGTAGCCTGCACAGAAAAACTCAATAGAGAATCTCCATTAGACATTTGGGTTCTCTGCCACGTCCCTAGATGCTATTAACTACCAACTGCCATAGTTCTTTGCTCATCTTTAGTCCCGCCACACACAGCCCAGCCTGTCCTGGGCTTCAGCCCCTCCTCTGTGCATCCTGTCACAGATCTCTCCATTCAGTAAGTAAGAACTCATCTTAACACCCTCCACGTAGCCCTAGTGGTAAAGAACCCTCCTGCTAATGCAGATGCAAGAGATGCAGGTTCCATCCCTGGGTTGGGAAGATCCCCTGGAGGAGGGCATGGCAGTCCACTCCAGTATTCTTGCCCGGAGAATCCCATGGACAGAGGAGTCAGGCAGGCTACAGTCCATAGGGTTGCACACAGTCAGACACAACTGAAGCGACTTAGCATGCTGTCATCTTTATACGCCAGCACGGGTTGGCAAGATGCATTTGTTGATATTTTTTTTCTTTATTTTTACTTATAATGGATAACTTTTTTCTTGTCTCAGATATATATGCACACACATATTATCTATGCATTTTAAGAAACTGTACCTGCCATCTTTGATTTTTCTCCCACACAATATATTTTATTCTCCTTTACAATTAAATGTTCTTTATAAGCATGGTTTTTAATAGGTCATCTATCAAAAGACTTCATTATCTGATATCTTATAATGTATTTGACCCCTACTTCACTGTTGGATATTTTGTTTGTTAACAATTTTTGCTATTACATATAACACTACAATAAACATCCCATATACCACTTTTCTTTGTGCTCATCTCTGTTTTATTAAACTCTTTAAACTTGGAATTTGAGTCAAATTGAATGAGCATTGGGAAATTGATTATAAATTGCTCTCCAGCAAAGTGTTGGCATGAAACATTCATTGAAGACATTAAATACCAGGCACTATGCTACCTACTGAGGATTCAAAAATATGTAAAATGTATTTCCTGTTATTAGAGAGCTTGTAGTTGAGTATTTGCTTTAATTAGATGGTGGCCCCTGCTATTGTCTCTGAAAAGTCTATTTGAATTTCCACTCAATGAAATCATTGAGAAGCTGCTGGCTCTGATCCTAAATTAAAAAAATATATATATATACATATATATATTATATATATATATATACACATATATATACCACTCTAATTTTTAAAGTCAAATAAACGTTCATATACAATGTTTGCCAGCATCTAAAACTATGGGCATATAAAATAGCTTTTGCTTTATCCTCCAAATTATGATTTTTAAAAATGTGTTACTTATTATGGCTTCCCTTGTAGCTCAGTCAGTAAAGAATCTGCCTGCAGTGCAGGAGACCCGGGTTCGATCCCTGAGTTGGGAAGATCCCATGGAGAAGGAAATGGCAACCCACTCCAGTATCCTTGCCTGGAAAATCTCATGGACAGTGGAGCCTGGTAGGCTGCAGTCCATGGGGTTGCAAAGAGTCGGGCATGACTGAGCGACTAACACTTACATACACATACTTTTTATTTATAGATTAAAAATTATTTTCATTTGATCTGGAAGAAGAAATCATTGTTTTGTTCATATGTATATATTATATATAAAAGCTAGCATTTTAAAACTTGGTTACAAATGAATGGACATTGATTAAACTCATGGACTTTGATGAGTCAGCCGAAATGTACTTCACATTTGTTTTCTCCTTGTATCTGGACACAGTAAACATTTACAGGCCATTTTCTTTTTTTTTTTTTTTTTTTCAAGAGTACCAGAATGCAAGGGACCAGAGAAGGGGTGGACAGAAATGCATTAACCTCTGGGAAAGCCTGAATAACAGTGATTTCCCAGATTAGTAGAAGGGTAATGTAAACTGGCAAATATTGTACAATTACATTCAACTCTATGAATAGAACTTTAAGTCAGTCCTTATCATCAACATGTTTAGGCAGAATTATGTGTTATGTGCTGTCTGTAATTGTCTCTTATAAATTCAGAGGGACAGTATTCACATTTATGGTCTGAATTTGTAGTTAAAAGAGACGTTTTTGTGCAAATAAGGCTGCTAAATAATCTAAATTACAATAGAACCCTTTGAAGACTTCACAATGCTTAAATGATGGTATGATAAGGACATCTGTAAGGCTAGGAAAGAAGATGGAGGATAGCAAAGGTGGGCCTAGCAACAGCCAAGCTTTTAGATGCCCTTCTCTTCTCCTTCCTTTGTTTCTCATTTTAGGTGACTAAGTGGTCCTGATTTTTCTAAATGTGATAGCACTTTTCTTAGGCCTGAATTGGAGATAGTTATTTTAAGAGGCTCTAAAATATCACTTGACTGTGTGGATCACAATAAACTGTGGAAAATTGTGAAAGAGATGGGAATACCAGGCCACCTGACCTGCCCCTTGAGAAATCTGTATGCAGGTCAGGAAGCAACAGTTAGAACTGGACATGGAACAACAGACTGGTTCCAAATAGGAAAAGGAGTACGTCAAGGCTGTATATTGTCACCCTGCTTATTTAACTTATATGCAGGGTACATCATGAGAAACGCTGGGCTGGAGGAAGCACAAGCTGGAATCAAGATTGCTGGGAGAAAAACCTCAGATATGCAGATGACACCACCCTTATGGCAGAAAGTGAAGAAGAACTAAAGAGCCTCTTGATGAAAGTAAAAGAGGAGAGTGAAAAAGTAGGCTTAAAGCTCAACATTCAGAAAAGTAAGATCATGGCATCCAGTCCCATCACTTCATGACAAATAGATGGGGAAACAGTGGCTGACTTTATTTTCTTGGGCTCCAAAATCACTGCAGATGGTGACTGCAGTCATGAAATTAAATGACGCTTGCTCCTTGGAAGGAAAGTTATGACCAACCTAGACAGCATATTAAAAAGCAGAGACATTACTTTGCCAACAAAGGTCTGGCTAGTCAAGGCTATAGTTTTTCCAGTGGTCATGTATGGATGTGAGAGTTGGACTGTAAAGAAAGCTGAGCACCAAAGAATTGATGCTTTTGAACTGTGGTGTTGGAGAAGACTCTTGAGAGTCCCTTGGACTGCAAGGATATCCAACCAGTCCATCCTAAAGATCAGTCCTGGGTGTTCATTGGAAGGACTGATGCTGAAGCTGAAACTCCAATACTTTGGTCACCTGATGCAAAGAACTGACTCATTTGAAAAGACCCTGATACTGGGAAAGATTGAAGGCAGGAGGAGAAGGGGACGACAGGGAATGAGGTGGTTGGATGGCATCACCGACTCAATGGACATGAGTTTTAAAGTCCAGGAGTTGGTGATGGACAGGGATGCCTGGCATGTTGCAGTTCATGAGGAAGCAAAGAGTCAGACACGACTGAGCGACTGAACTGAACTAAACTGAACTGAAGAGTCAGGATAAAGGCACATTTAATTTTAAATTTAATAGCCCCACCACTATGACACACACAATACCTTACATTTTGAAAGAACTTACTACACTCAAAAGGAAAAGAAATATATGGGTTTTGTGTGTACAGTGGCTTACACCAAATGACTATCATTTGCTCTCTGGAAATGAAATCCATCTTGGCCTTAAATTCTTATATTTCGTCACAAAGTTGAAATGCCAGTTGAAGGCATTCAGAAATTTAAAGTGACTGATTTAACAACCTTGGAGGAAGAGAGCACATCTGAAAGTTTGTCTCAGTGTTTGACTTGACCTAGCAGAGTTTCTGTGAGACTTATTTTCTAAACAGTACCCTAGCACCTTGGGCCAGCAAATGGCCTTTAAGCTTGAGAGAACAAGGTATCTCTTTTCCTCTAGTGCAAAGCTTCACTATTTCATCTTTTCAAACTCTTTTAGTGCACTCAGTGAGGAATTATATTGACAAGGGTAGAATTTATCTCCTAGAGGAGAATGCTATGCTTCTGTTAAGTGCTAATATAACATTTATGTGTTGGTACCTTAATAACAGCCCCAGCTTACCTAATGAAAGTTGAAAGCAAACAGTACTCTCTGAGATTTTATTATGACTGAAGTGACTGCAATTTGAGGCAAATTATCCCTATTTTTGTTCCCATATCAAAAACAGCGATGCTAAAGCAATTGCTACATGTTTGGTATGGAATTAGGTTCCACTCTCATTAATCTACAAGGAAGAGCATTTTTCATGTAAACAGCTCACGAGGGTCAGAGAGAAGAGCTGTTTCTGTGAAAAATGCTTGTCAATAACTTTGTGAGTGAATTTTGAAATAAAGTGCCTGTAACCTGTCATTATTCCTTCCTCTCAAAGTCGAGAGTGAGTGGATGAAAATTGAGCATGTGAATTGAAAGCAGGGTGAGTGTTATGGCCTTATCGACTTCAGGTAAAATGACTGTTTTAACTTGTTATTATTTTTCCATTCAGAGGTCAGGCAATGTACAATATTACCAGCATAGACTGCAGTGTAAGCAAATTGGTATACAAAAAGGCTATTACCCACACTCACAAAGCAAAGGAAAGTATAAGTCACTAATATCAAGTGGACTTGTGATCTCTGCAAAAACGAAACAACCAACAGTGCTTTGAAAGAGAATGGCACAAGATTTTAAGTATAACGCGCTTTGGAGACAGAAAATACAAACCTGTTTAAATAAAGATGCATATGTTTCGAAAGCATTGACCATTTTAAAAATCATATATTAATCTTAATTGTTTTGCAAAGGAATGATGGGACCTGAATACTGAGTGTTAGTACCTCAACTATATGTCACCTTAAAATTTTTTCCTGCCTAAAATCATCTTTTTAAAAAAAATCTTTATTTACTTATTTATTTTTGGCTGTGCTGGATCTTCATTGCTGCAGGGCTTTTCTCTTGTTATGGCAAGCAGGATCTACTCTCTACTTGTGGTACGCAGGATTCTCATTGCAGTGGCTTTTCTTGCTGCAGAAGGACAGGTTCTAAGGGAATGGGCTCAGTAGTTGCAGCTCCCAAGCTATGGAGCGCAGGGGCTCAGGAGCTGTGGTCCACAGGTTTAGTTGCTCCACAGCATGTGGGATCTTCCCAGATCAGGGATCGAACCCATGTTTCCTGAATTGGCAGACAGATTCCTATCCACTGAGCTACCAGAATCCCCTAAGATCACCTTAAAAGTAATAGGCTGTTGAGTTTTTGAAGTATATCTGATATATTCTTATCAAAAGAAAAATATTGCCGTGGTTTTCCTTTTCACCTAGAAAAAAAAAAAAATCAATGAGACTTCAGTACACCAAAAAACCTTTCTTTGTTTTCTAAATTTTTATTTCTAATTCTGACAAACAGTTTAAGAATAGTGTGGCTCTTTTAGGTTTGCAAGAAAACATCTTTTCTCCAAGTATTCTCAGACCCATGGAAAGAAAATGAGCAGATTGGCCTAGACATTAAAAGAGGTTATAGGATTCAGTGATTGAAACCAAATTTAGGAGGAAAAAGGATTACAATATAATTTTGAAGACATGTTCATATGCCTATTCAGCAGATTTTTCCCCAAATGTCAAAGGTTTGCATTCTTTTACTTCTAAAAAAGTTTTCCCTGCTTCAAAATAATTATGATGACCTAAGATAAATATATTGGCATTTCTTTGCTTTGTGTTTCCTCTGTCTATTTGTTTCTTTAAACAGATATTTACTAGTTGGACATTGTGACAAGCATGGTAATACAATAACCCCAAGCTCCATGGAGGCAAAGGTTTTATCTGCTTCTGTCCAGTGACATATCCTAACCACCTAAACAAGTACCTGGTACACAGCAGACACCTGACTGACATTTGTTGAATCCTGAATAGACATGATTGGGGCTTGCACAGTGAGTTTAAGAGGCTGTGAGTAGGCCAGGGAAGACTTTTCCCAGTGAAACATAGGTCTAACATTCAGGAATACTGACAGGATTAAACTAGAGAAAGTTAGAACAGAGCCTTATGTATCAGAAGAGCAGAGAATTCCAAAACTGAAGTTAGCAGCAAGAAGACCACCTGTGTTAATCCTACGTGGCTCAAGCTCCAAGTCAGGGGTAGGGCAGACAGCTGTTTGAAGTACATAGGGGCCAGACATGAAAGCCCTCAGAAACCATGCTAAGGAGTTTGATGTTAGGTCAAAAGCCACTGAATGATATTAAGCATAAAGGGGCTTTTAAAAAACCAATGAGTCTTAGAAAAAGATTACTTTGGCTGAAGTATAACAGATGGATTGAAGAAGATTGGAATTGGTGAGACCAGTTAGGTCTCAGAAATCTAAGCAACATGTAAATGACAGTGGTCTAAATTAAAATCAAAGTAAGGACACAGAAATAAATAGGTATATTTTGAGTGATTTAAGGAGTCAAAAATGACAAGACTTGTGACTGCTTCGAATGAAGTAGGGAGGAGCTACAGAAGACAGAAAAGACAAGGACAAAAAAAAAAAAGACAAGGACAAGATTCTGCTCTCCAACTTTGGGCCACAGAATGGATAAATGCCATTTCCCAAGATGAGGAAAATGTATTTGGTAGAAAGGATGGCACATTTACTTTTGGATGTGCTGAGATGTTTAAAGCATCAAGTTGTTGTATCCTTGGTTTCTGTACCGATTTGCTTTTTCCTATACTCCCAATCTAGATTTGCACAAATCCATTGCAAATGAACAAAGCAAACCTAAGGCCCTATCGTAGTAGTTATGAGCCTACTTTTCTCACAACGACACAATTTGTATTTTTCAATATAAAAATATTCTTTTTCCTCAAAAATGTCTTTTTCCAACACAAAGGAATACAAAGAGTAAACTGTTTCTAAGACTTAAGTGTAACTATCCTGAATGGTGGCTAATAAATGAAAAGCATGACACCATAAACAAAGGCACCACAAATGATCTCCTCTTCCCTTAAGGAGTTAATGTTGAGTGTTATCTGTACAGTTTTGCATTATAGTTTTATCAATAGTTTTGCATTATAGTTGTATGACATGCAGGGACTAACATTATAAGTTGAGCTGAATGTATATAGGTCCACATATGTGTTTGAATATAATACGGTTTTTAATCTTTTCTCTCTCTTGATTCCACCAAAGACATTAAAGTAAAGATTCAAAATGCATATAACAGGGCTCCTAGTTTGTATTATAATCATGGGCAAAAATTATTAATTAGGAGCTAGTAAACAAAAATATTTTATATGTCACCTGTTATTTCAACCTGTTTCCATTTATTACATAACTATTTAATTTACCAAATTCTTGCTCAAGTGTGTATATGTGAACCTAATATGGTTTCCAAATTATAGCAGATCCATTCTGATGTCAACCTCCTGATTTTTTTTTTTTATTTCTAGGAAGAACACGAATGTCACGGCAATGCCAGGGACACAGGTAGCACCCTGCTGGTAGTGGTAGTCCCCATCTTCCCAGAGATGCTGCTGTTGAGTGGCACGTCATTGCGGTGGCAGATGAGCCATCTAGAGGGAAGCATTTTGTTTGAAGAAAATATCTGGTGGTCTTCAAATTGAATGTAAAGCTATGATTTCCAGTTCTGCTTCTAGTTAATCTTTCTTCATTGCTTTAAGGTAGATGCTGCCCCCAATTTCCTCACCTGATTTAAACAGAACTCTAAAAGATCTGATGACTGTGTTTGTACAAGCAAGGAGAAGACTCTGAAGACAACTAACCCACACCACTGTGTTTTAGAATATTCTTCACAAAAAGACAGCATTAAAGCAAGTAGGTAAAATAACTGTTAGAAAGATGAAAGGAAAGTACAGACTCTGGAATCACATCATGTATGCTTGTCAGAAAGAGAATTTGAGAGAGAAAGAAAGATAAGTAACATGAGTAACATAAGTAGCATAGGAGACTACTGGACTCCCAGTCCAGCTAGTGAGGGTGAATGTAAGATGGGAAATGTGAATCCACTCTTTCCTCCATTGATCTCAGCTCTCTTATGCCTTTTGGGTGAACCTCTCACTGTCCTATAAATGATTGTAGTGTTTAAAGATACTTTTCCTTCTATATAACCCTCTTTGTTATGTTCCAAACCATACTATACACTTTAAATATTTATACATACGTATTAGTGAATAAGTTTGTGTACACAATACCATACATACTATACTTTAGGGATGACCTATGGGATTTAGGGGCTTCCCAGGTGGCACTCGAGGTAAAGAACCCCCCTGCTAGTGCAGGAGATGTAAGAGACACAGGTTTGATCCTTGAGTTGGGAAGATCCCTTGGAGGAGGGCATGGCAACCCACTCCAGTATTCTAGCCTGGATAATCCCACAGACAGAGGAGCCTGATGGGCTACAGTCCATTGGGTCGCACAGAATCAGACACAGCTGAAGCAACTTAGTACACATGCATGCATGGGATTTAGACTAACCCAATGTGAATCTGACTTCGTGATACATACAAAATGCAAGCCAAAGTCTCATTCCCAAAACCAAATCTGACTCAAAAGGAAGCCCCACTATTTATGTTCCAAAGGTATTTTACTAATATGGCTTTGATTTATCCACCTAAGAGACAGAAACTATCAACGTGCACTTGGCATATTTCACCATGTGGCTGGCTACCTCAAACAAGAGGTCTGAACCAAAAGGCACTTTATTCTCATTGAGTCATGGTCAAGAGTCAGAACTAGTATCCAACCAACTGGTTAATTTCCAATTTGGATTGCAATGGGAAGTTCTCACTCTTCCCAGGCCCATGGAAGTGCTCCCTCTTCCAGACCCATGGAAGTTTTGGTTTTCTTTGGACCAGCCTCATGTAAATGAGACTGACTGAATTTGATTCAGAGTGGTCAATCCAAATTTGATATACTATTCCTTTATTGTATTAGCTTAAATTGTGTGCAAAGCACCTCAGTGGTTTTTCAAATGCAGTTGGACCTCAGGCCTTGCTGTAGGTGAATTTGAATTCGTTATTTACAAATTGATTTGTGTTTTGAACATTTTATGGAAGTTAGCTTTTAAAATGCATTACTTCTCATATCAGATATTTCTTAAGATGAATAACTCCCTGCTCATTTATCTTCTGTTTAAGCACAAATTTTAATGTATAGAATCTGTCTAAATCAAGAAAGTTTCTAATAATCTAACTAACATCTTTTCTTCAGTCTGTTGTTGTTGTTTTTTTTTTTTTTTTTTTTTTTTTGCAGAAAAACAGAGTAAAAACAATTACATCACAGCAATCCTGTGGAATTAATATTTCTTTATAATATGGGGAAGAGAGCAAGTCACAGGTGGTTCTGATCACCATGCCAAGAGTGGTCATTTGGCTCCTTAGGGGATGGTAAGATATAGAATCCTCGTTATCTGCATTCTGAGTCCATTTCCTTTTCACTACTCCAGGGTCTGCTACAAGAAGGGGAAATAGGTGTATGGAAATTAAAGAAGTGGCTGCTTCCACATGTCATTAGAAAGCCTACAATAGCTTTGAAATTGGCTCATAAAGGGAAAAACAGAGGCTATACTAATAAATTCAGTGCCTAATGAGCATAACTAAATCTTTTTGCAGCCTTGAGATTTCCATAGTTTAATCCTTTGTGAAATAAAATGCACCATAATGGCCATCACAAGCCACCTTGGGACAACTCTAGTTTTGGAGAAATACTACATATGCCTTCATAAAAATACTTCTGGGCATCTCTCTTTGTACCTGTATGTTAGCATTTAAGGGCAGGGTTTATACATTCACATTTTATGAATATGATATGAAATATTAATCTGTATTAATTTAATAATGTAAAAGATGGTACTCTAAAGTCCCAGTATCCTATTTCCCCCTATGTAACCTGAAGCAATATTAAAAGGAAATTCAACTTGACATACTTTAATATATTTCAAACATAAGACAAAGAAAGCAATGAAAATACAGCAAAGAACAGACTCCTTTCATCAGGAAGGAAAGATCAGACACACAGTCAAGCAGAATATGATGGCTTGTTCTATAAGGACTAGTTTTAGAGGAAAAAAATTCACCTGGTTAAATGTATTTCCTTTCTGCAGCATGCCTACTTGATTGTAGACAATCCACAATATCATAATATTTTTTTAATAAATTATACTCATTTTGTTTGAACAAGAAATTTAACATATATTTAAAGAGTACAGTTCTGTGGGGGAGAGGAGCTGTGCTGAGCTATGCATTATACTAATGGCATAGGGTGCAGAATGAGTCATCACAGTTTTTATTTATTCATTCATCCTTAGATCCTTTTAAAAGTCTCCAAGGCCCTAATGACCATCATCATTATCATCAGTAAAAACTGCTTTCTGGTGAAAAGGCAATAGGCATTAAATTTAGAGGCAGCATTAAATTATCAGTAGAGAGGACTTGAAATAGTACTACATGCTTATTCCAGGATACAGTATACTGAAAGTTCATACAGTACCAGTCAGGCACTCATCTTTAAAAAGTCTGAGATTAAGATGTTCTCTTCTCCTTTATAAGACAGTGTCATTTAGCCCAGGAGAAAATAAAGTACAGGCCAGTTCCTATGCTCCAATGTCAAACAATGTAAGTCCAAAGTATGTCATAAGAAGATTCTAAATTATAAAGAAAACTTTAAGAATTATCAGTATCAAAACTTTAGTTCCTTGTAGGTATTAAATAAACACTGTCCACTGAGTGAAAAAGTCAGTAAGAAGTGTTTTGAACTAAACCTTGTTAAGTCCTTTCTGTCTCAGAGGAATTTTAAGTATTCTATCATCAGTCAGCAAAAGTAATAGAGGCTTTACTCCTCTGGGTAATCGCCAGCACTAGATTTAAAGGGTCAAATTCCACTCATCTGCTCATTTGGTGATCAACTTAGTATATCATCTAAAAACAGGGAAAGTTAGTACCTTGTGATCAATCCAGAAGGGCTTCCCAGGGGGCTCAGTGGTAAAGGACACGCCTGCCAATGCAGGAGACAGGGGTTTGATCCCTAGGTTGGGAAGATCCCCTGGAGGAGGAAATGGCAGCCCACGCCAGTATTCTTGCCTGGAAAACCCCATGGACAGAGGAGCCTGGCAGGCTACATTCCACGGGGTTGCAAAGAGTCAGACATGACTGAGCAACTGAGCACGCAGGCAAGATCAGTCCAGAGGATTGTTATGCCTGTCAGTCCCAACCACCTTCCCTTATCCATGGTTCTATCACAGTGTCAGCAGTTGATGCAGTTTAGAAAGTTATCATGGAAAGAGCAGACCAGAGAAGATGAATGCATTCCTTTGTGGAAAACTTGTTGGTAGTGTAGTGCTTTGAATTTTGAGCAAGACTATTAGAGATTATTCTCTGCTATAGATGGTCCAGTCTGTTAAACTCCCTAAGTGTTATAAAAACAAAACAACAGACATAAAGCCCTATTATGAAACAAAAGAAGTACCCTATAATATAAAATGTAACTTTAGTATACTACTGTTGACAGATTTTTCCATCTGTATGAATATGGTTCTTTTTTAATTTGGTCAACATTTTTTAATCAAGAGTGACAAGTATCTTTTTGAAAGCAACTGGGAATTTCTTCAATGCCTCAATGTCCTTTTCCATAAAATGGAAATGCTAACTAAGCTTGTCCAAACATAGGGTGCTGACAGTGATCAACTGAGGCAAGGTATGTAAAAGTGTTCTTTTTCATTGTTAAGTATTGTACCAGTGCAAACTGTTGCTGTTGTGTTTGCTGCTATCCTTCTGAGATTCCTAGAGGCTTTAAAAAGGATATAATTGGGGTTTGACTCTGTAGCACATTCTTTAATACATAGGCTTCTGTTTGTCCCTATATTTGAAAGCATAGTTTAAAGATACATTTAGTTTTATTGTTGATCTTTATAAATAAAATTTCCTAGTCCAGACGTATTACTGAAATAGAAGTCCTCAAAGGGAATTCATGTTCATTCACACTCCTAATTCTTTTAACTCCGTAGTCCTTCTAAAAAGTGGGAAATATATCCTTCCTTGATCAGAACCTTTTCTTCTATTGCCTTTTGCAAAATGCTTATTTCCCCTAAACTCCTCTTTCTCCCTGCGGAGAGTGATAAGACGTTCAACGTCCAGCACGCCCAATTTCCCTTACCAGAGCAGATTGGCCAGTGCCTTGTCCAAGGGAGCAGGCTTACAGTGGGGCCCCCCTTGGGGAAAGAGTCCTACAGTTCTGTTTTTCAGTATTCTTTTTGTTGTGATCCTTAACATGCAAAATTCAAGCATTTCCTCATTTTTCAAAAAGAACTTTGAACCAAGCATAAGGAGGGATTCTTTTGCATTCTCGCTTGTTACCGGAGCATTATTATCATCTTTCTGTGTGTGTTTTGTTGCTTATTTGTGTGACTGGGTTTTTTTGGTGCTGAAATCCAGGAATTAAATGTTATCATCTTTTTTTAACTCTATAAAATGCTAATAGGGGCCTAAATGAGATGTTGTATTTCTGTGATTAATGATTTGGGGCTGGAAAAATTATTCTTAATTATTGGTTTCCAAAGTAAAATAATGTTTTATATTGGCATCAGTTTTGATGTGTATGTTCAGAATCCAGTATGGAAGTCCTTTTAATGATGCTTTGACAGTAATTGGACTATTTTTGTTACTATAAGATCTAGAGTTATTTGAAATGAGTTATATAATAGCTAGACTTTATAGACTTACAGAATTTTACTGAACTATGGGAGTTTTTGAACAATTCAGAACTTTCTAAATCTTGTACACACTTCTGGAAGTAAAGTTGCAATTTAGGTTGTTCAAAATTTTAGACTAAGATTATCTGGCTAGGTAGACTTAGGTCTTCAAATTAATATTCACAATGACTTAACTAAACATGTCTAAGCTAATTAAAATTTTAAGCTATGTTTGCAGTTAAAATAACTTCTGAGCTCAGCATTTGTTTTATTTTACTATACCAAGAACATGGTCAAATAATCCTCAGGAGAGGTTAAATTGATGCTGGTAAATTCAATTTAATACAGAATCTACAAGTAGAGAACTGAAATTTGTAAAATGATTTGAGTTTCAATACCTGTAGTTATGAAACCTGAAGCGATAAGAAACAGAGAGCGTTTATTGTTAATGATATACCTGAGGGTTCCCCACTGATGCTACCCCCCTTGACAAATTTACATGGTTTTTAAAAAAATTATTCTCTTCAAAATTAATTTTCATTTCCTATAAGTAAATCAAAGGGTGTTTTCTGCCAGAGTGAACTGTATAAGGTGAGGTATTGTTTCAACTGCAGAAAACTCAGAACTCAAACTATTTTAGAGAGGGTACAGAGATTAATAACCCCTGCCTAGTTGCAATTTAAGTCTTAGAATAAAGCAGGGATATAACTGAGGGTTCAGTTTGTGTGGCGACTGTATGGAGGTAATCCCAGTAGTCCTAAATGCTAATCTGGAAGACATCTTATAAAGCATTTCTTTATCATACACCCTTTTACTCATCATGAAATAAAATTCATTTTTTAAGACCAGACAAGCAATATTTTACCATAAATTTTTCCTTTACCCATTTGGGTCTTTCTTCTCTAGTGTGCATCACTGTATGGTCCGGACACTCAAGTTGGCTGTTCTCTTGCTCTCTGCACGTTCCCTGCTTGACCAGGCCCTGCTTCACTCACAGGACTAGCCAATCCTCTTAATTACAAGCCTTAATTAGTAACTGCCTACCTGCTGCTCCCCGCCTTCCCTGGTTTCCCTGGTGACTAATAGCCAAGCTGAGGGCCACTTGCCCCGTAAAAGGTAGCTTCCCCTCCCGGGAGCAGTGAAGGTGCTGCTCTCCTGTTTGTCGCCTGCTGAATGCCGTGGGATATTGTTCCAGGCCCTCGGCCTCTGACGTTTTAAGACCCCCCAACAGTCTTGAGGCTGAACAACTCCAGGCCTTGCAGGCCTGTGGGGTGCAGCCCAATGACTGGCAAGCCAGCTATGAGGCCGAGGGAACTCGGTGAGTGCCAAGTGGTCAGGAAATAAGGATGGGAAACAATTACAGACACAGGCTTTAGGGGTTTTAACTCAGGCACAGGTTTATGAATCGGACGTGGCCTGTAACCCAGAAGGGTTTGGCTGGGGCCTGTGACAACAGCAAGATAATAAGAGTACCCTTGGACTTCTGGTCCCACTTAGGGAAGCAGGCAGAGCAACAATACACTGTGATGGAACAACAGCTATACACATCTACGATGAGTTACAACAGATGGAGGACCTTATAAAAGGCCCACCTGAGTCATGAAGCAAGGCAAAAGAGTATGCAACGTCTGGGAACCCTGTGGATGTGAGTAGCAACCGTGGAACTGAATTTACTGGCCAGGAAGTTTGGAATGATCCGATAAAAATGACAAACGCTGGCATTTCCACCTGCCTTACCACCCTACTGCTGCCAGGCTAACGGAAAGGATAAATGGACTACTTGACAACAATTGAGGTGGAAACCTGCCCTCTCAGCTGCGCATCAGAAGGCTAGCTCATGTCCTGGGAGCCAGAACTGAACACCCCAGTGCCTACACCGTGTTCACCCAGAGGCAACACCATCCAAGTTCAGCTGTTGACCACCAAAAGACTGTTGCCAACTCTCGGACAGGACAGTAACTCACTTTTGCCCTGACTGCAGGATCTACACCCAGAGGAGCTCACTATAACATAGCCCTGGGACAGGTAAGTCCCCTGTGTTTCAGCTTGGCCTCCCCATGAGGTTAGGATTGTAACGGGACCTCACCTGTCTTTTCCCCAGCCCTACCTAAGACTACTGAGGCCCCCCTACTGGAGAAAGGCACCATTATATTAATCTTGTGGTCAGTCGTTACACTGCCTCAGCCCTGTATTTGGCCCTGGCTGTGGGGAATGAGGGTGGACAGGCAGGATGGTGCTGCAGGCCAGGACAAAAACCCCAGGCAGGGCTGGTATTATCTCAGGGTGCTGTTACTGCTTGTATTTTGCTTAATAGTCATGATCTTCTCGTACTGTCCCTCTTAAACATCTTGCCTGTAGTCCATAGTCTGAGCAAAGGGAATCTGTTCGTGGACTGGGAGACAACAGTGACTTCACTGAAGAATGAATCTGATTGCTAGGTTGACAGTGAGATGCCATTGTCACCTTCCTCTGGACTTGTGTGAAAAATTGACTTGATGCTCTTTAGCTATTGGTGTCTGTAGTGCATTTGTGGTATTTGGTTTCTGGGTACCTCTACATACGTAACTACGGCAGAAAAGGGGAGGACCAAGATTGTAAGAGTCAGGAAGGGTAAGTAGGGGTGGAGTGTACGGTCACTCCATTCAAGCTGGCTGTTCTTTTGCTCTCCGTGCATCCCCTGCTTGGCCAGGCCCTGAGTCACTCACATGACTATCCAAACCTAGTAATCATAGGGCTTAACTAGTAACTGCCTATGTGCTTGCCCTCTGCCCCAGACACTGGCTTCACTGGTAACTCATGAGACTACCAGAGGTCAATTTCCCCTATAAATGGAAGCCTCCTAGATGTCTCTCTAGGATTTTTACCTCTGACATGGACAGGAAATCTTAAACTGTCAATGTCTCCATCACTGTCTCCGGGCTCTTTTTTGGATTTGAGTCTGGGCAACTGCAAGGCTCCCACACCTGCAGTGGACAGACCAACAGTTGTACATCTGATTATGCATTAACCAGGCCTCACAATGGCAGAAATATCTGCTCAACTGTAAAGATCAATTTTTTTTTTCTGGCACTAGCAATATAACTTCACAGAAGGTAGCATTCCTTTCTCAATCTTGCAAAGGGTCGAGATGACCTACCACTCACTTTTGTACATGCAGAACTTTATGTACAATGCTAATATGTCATTTCCTGTAAAGACACTAATTGTTGTGTAACAGACTGGGTCAGACAACCTGGAGAAATACTGAGCTGTACCTAATGGAGGTTCTTAGCTTAAACACTTACTTACGATCTTATCAATATTACTAGCTGTATTACTTGTATTTTGCCCATTTTACAAAATTATTGTTTCTTGCATTACCAAATGTGTGACTGAACCTCAGGTAAAAATGGAGACTAGCAACTTCAAACGACTGCCCAAATATATAGTTCTATAAGATCAGTGATGATAGGAGTGTAACTCTAGATACGGGAAGAAGCAACAAGAGAGAACTATTTCCTGGACCATAATAGACTAGTGAAACAGGTGGTCCAGAGACTTTGGACTACTGTTAACAGAACCTAGTCCTGTAATAGCCCATTGAGTAGCTTGTCAATGAAACTGTCCCCTGACTTGGGAATAGCATTCCTAGTGCTATGGGGCCAGTTGGTCATCATGAAATGCCTTGCAAATCTTGGCCAAAATTAAGTCCAAAAGAGGAGGGAATTCTAACATAATGTTGCTCACCATCCAGTTCCACAAGAATCATCATTGGCCACAGCAGTTGCTGACTTACAGTACACCCTCAAAGGAATTCAGTGTGAAGATCAGTATGAGGCATCTGTCTTCTGGGGAAATGGCAAAACTGGCCCTTAGGTAGTTAGGTATTTTCAGGAGAAAATTTTATGAACCCAGTTTCTTGTATCTTCCCATACATAGAAAAGCACTAAACATTAACTAAAATGCCTGTCCTTCATAAATAGCAGCACGCTTTTACCAACATGTCTGCTTAGTTGCACGTACTCTTTCACCAGAATCTCATATACATTGCCCTCCCCACTTACCTCTTCAGAAAAGTTCTCAGAGCTTTCTAAACACTGTCTCCTGGATTATAATCCTCAGATTGGCTTCATCAACCCTCACAATTGGGATGGGCCTCACTTAGGAGAAAATGTTATGTATGTAAACTTAGCAAACTGGTAAGTTTGGAGGGAGCGAACAGGTAAATTTATTCCATTATAAAGTAGGCAGGGTCAAGCTCTTTTCTAGAAAATTTATTGTAACATTGTTTAAGTAGCAAACACTTAAGGTAATATTAGTATAGAATCAATTTTGCAAAAATTCCACTTAATTCAATTTCCCCAAGGTGACAGCCCATAAGACCAAAGCCTAGGGTGGTGATGGTTAGAGAGTGAACATTTTGTATTAAGAGGATATCTTTCAAAAGTTAACATATATGGTTGGTATTTTTAACTCTTAAACTGACAATATACCTCATCATCTCAGCCAAAGCCAAAGGATAACTATAAGGCATGGAGTGAGAATATTGAATATGACCCTTCTAAAACCTGGCTTTTCTCCCCACCCACACACACAAAAAAACCTCACTACATTATGACTGAAAACAGTATAGACGATGAACCTCTTTTTAATACTAGACTGTTAAGATGAATGCATTTAATATATTAAGACTGGGAAACCATTGCTGACTGCATCGAGGAGGAAATTTCACAGCTGACTCCTAGTTTTTTGTTAAGAAAGCAATGATCTTGGCAAGTTTCATAGTTCAGGCATCCGAACTCTGCTGCTGTTCCAAAAAATAAAAATAAATAATAACTAGTTAAATTAGTGTTTTGGGAAATGGATTAGAGTGTAATGTATGCAAGCAATTAAGCAACACGGACTTGATTCACTGTGATGTCTAAAGTGGCATTTTAAAAAATGAAAGTAGCTAAATTTGGCCCTGATAAAATATATAGCAGCAGTGGGTTAGGAATTTTGCAGTTTTGCCCAAAGAGTCCAATCAAACAACCCATATATTAGGTGGCTGTTAACATGCTGGCAGCTGAATTTTTTACATCAGTTTCCAAGGTTGCACAGTAATTACATCTACTGTGAGTCATTTTTGCAGCATATTTTATAAAACTTTTACAGGTTTGCTGGGAAGGGATTATTCAAAGTCACCTTTTATAGATTCTGCCATGAATATTAGACAGTTCTTTGAAAATGTTAGTGTTTACCACTTCCATTGCTTCTGGTTTAAGCCTAGTTGGCATTTGAAAGTTTATGTATGAGTGGAGCTTCCTTTTCTGTGTAGACCTGCTGTTCCCTAGCATTGCTAGTTTATGTTCCCACTGAGCTGCTGCCAGGATAAAATAAATCCAGTTGCCTTTTGCTGCTCAAGGCCAACCTAGCAACCATGGAAAGAATTAGTTGCTCTGAGCACTTGTCCTTGGATGTCATTGGAAGGTAGCAATGTGCAGTTTCATGGTCAATGCAGTCCACAGACAGTGTGCTCATTTGAACGGCTGACTAATTTAGATTTAATATTTTGGTCCTTGCTTTTTATTCTTATTCTCAATTATATCCAGCCAGTGCCCAGAGATGTGTTGAAGAATCTGATTGGATAAATTACTTAGCATAACATTTAGATCCACTGATTGGATAAATAACTTAGCATTACATTAGGTCCACTGCTTATTAAGTCATTTGTGTCATTTGTGCGTTAGTTTATTCTATTTGCATTAGCACATTTTCATACCTGAGTGAAAAGTCCTGGTTGTTTCAAGTTAATATTTTAAACATACTCTTTTATTTCATGGATGATACTGCATTCATTTTAGAATATAAAAGACTGGTGAGAAATTTATTACATTTTGGAGATGGTGCATGATCTTATTGGGAGTTGATGTCAGTTTTGGAATTTAGGATGGAGGAAGATAAATGTCAGGAATGCTGGAGCTCCTTGGGAAGCTGAAAGGAGGGAAGGAAACACACTGGTCTTCTCTACTGGAGTCATCAGCAGCTTCAGCACCATCTTCAGCAAAGCTCCAATGAGGTGTGATCACTCTTAGTTCAAAAGATGTGGGGCTGTGAAGATTGTGGGTGAGCAGTAGAACCAGTCTCTCACTCTGCTCTCACTCAAGGATCCAAGAAAACATGTAATTTTGTTTTCAACACCTAGTTTCTCACATTATTTCTGTGAGCATGGTTGTTGAGCTCTGCTGATACTCTAACTAGACACTCTGAATCTTCATGTCTTTCAAAAAACTAGTCCTGGCTATTGTGCCATTTGGATCTTTTTCTTCTTGTTCAAAGAACAGATTTTTGAAAATAGATTTCAAACTTTAATATTTGTAATTAGCAATGTCAGTATCTTTGGAAACACATTTGGAAACTTCATTCAGCACATCTATTGAATGTTTATTCTTTAGTGGGATCTCTTCTGAACATTGGTGACTCAGGGCTAAACTGATCTCAGAACAACTAAAAGATCTTGCTCTCATGGAGCTTATATTCTGGTGGAAGAGAAAGGTGATAAAGTATTATAAGTGCAATGGAGGTAAGTAGAGCAGATCAAGGGAGAAGGGAAGACAGGGTAGTAGCTATTTTAGATTTGGTGCTCAAGTGAAACCTTTGTGAACTATGCCATTTGAACAGAGACCTAAAAGAAGTGAGGATGTAAGTGCTGCAAAACCCTGGAAGAACAGCATGTCAGAGGGAATAAAGAGCTCCCACAAAGGTCCCAGAGCAAGAACTAGATTTGCAGATTTAGAAGAAGCAAATGTAGTAAGACTTAAGAAAACAAAAAATTATAAGAAAGTAAGGATATGAATAGTGGTAAGATCACAGAGGACCTTCAAGGTCTACTTAGGTATGATTTTAAAATCCGCTGGATTTTATTCTAAGATACCACAGTGGTTTTCAGGCAGAAGTAACATTTGCTGATTTAACCTTTCTAAACAATCTCTCTGCCTGCTGTGTGGAGAATATTGGGTTGGTTTAGGGGATGGAGATATGAAAGAGTGGAAGCAGAGGACTCATTAGGAGACTTTGCAATAGCTTATGCTAAAGATGTAAGTATCTTGAACTAGGTTAGTAGCAGTTGTGGTAAAAAATGGTCAAGATTCAGGAAATATTTTGAAGGAAGACCTGATGGCTTTGTTGGTGAGTTTGGATGAGGAATGGTGTGTGTGTGGTGATGACGGTGGTGATCAGATGGAGAGGGGGCATTGGTAAAGAGTCAAGGATGCCTCCTGGCTCTCTGGCCTAAACAAGTGGATTCCTACTTGTGCTGCTTATCAAAATGGGGTATACTGGAGAGAAGCAGGTTGGAAGGCAAAGGGAATTGTATTAATCAGCACAGACTACCATAACAAGATACTATGTACTACTGAGCTGAAACAACAGAAAATCACCTCTCATGGTTCTAGAGGCTGTGAAGTCTGAGATCAAGGTGCCTGCCACTCTGATGTCTGGAAATAATTCTCTTCCTGTTGGTAGATGGCCGCCTTCTCATTGTGTTCTTACATAGTAAAGAAAGTCCAGTCTCTCTCCTATCTCTTCTCATAAGGGCACTAATCCCATCAGAGATGGGGTCCCAGCCTTATGACCTCATTTAACCCTATTTTCCTCCAAATAGCCTATCTGCAAATACCATTATCTTGGGGCTTAGGGGTATGACATATTAATTTGGGGGAGGGAACATGAAAATCTGTTCCTTAACTGGAAGATACAGTTTTGGCCATTTTGTGCTTTTCTCTACTGCAAATATATCAACCATTTAAGTAAAAATGACCAGGCAGTACATCGGTATGAAACTCAAGGAGACTGTGAGGCTGGAAATATAAATATATAAAGAAGGCATCAGCATTTAGATTTTAAACCACAAACGGGATGAAACATCTAGGGAGTTGAAAGCAAAGAGAAAATGCTAAGAACTGGGGCTCCTTTTGGAGGTAAAAGAGTTGTAGCAAAGGAAAGGAAAGTTCAGCAAAGGAAACTGAGAAGAACAAATATCTCTGAGGTAACAGGAATGCTAGCAATGTGTGGTATCTAGAAATCAAAGAAAGAAAAATGAGCTTTAAGAGAGACAGCTCAACAGTGTCAAATTCTGTTAGTAAGTCCAGTAAGCTGAGAACTAAGAAATGACCATTGAACTTAGCTAGGAGAATGCTGGGATCCTGATAAGAATGGTTTCTGTGAGTCTGTGGAGGAAAAAAAAAATGCTGAATGAAGTGGGTTGAGGAAAAAAGGGAAATGAAGAGATGGATATGCAGAGTGTAGACACAGAAGACTTCTGAAGGTTTTACTCAAGGGAAAGCAAAGAAATAGGACAATAGTTAGAGGTGAAATGGGGTTTAGAGAGAAGTTTTTCCTTTTTTAGAAAAAGGAGAATTACTATAGTCTAAATTTATGCTGATTGGAGATAATGGAGTAGAAAAGCAGAAACTTAAGGTACAAGAAAAGGGCAGGATTATTGTAGGAGTGAAGTCCTAGAATGGTCCAGGGGGAATGTGATCCTTATACAAATGGAGGGGTCAGCCTTACACAGGTACATGGACCCCAGTGTAAAGGAAGAAAATTTGATAGTGGGAAGATGAAGTAATTCTCTTATTTTCTCAGTTTTGAATTGAAATAAGTGGTAAGATCACTAGTTGAGAGTGAAGAGGAGAGACAAGTGTCAGATATTTGAGGAAAAAGGATAGAGTGTGGGTGTGAAACTGTTAGCTTAGAAAGTAGAAGACTAAATTGACTAGGTAAATATAGTAGAATTATTGAAGGCCCATTTAAAACCAGTCAATGTAATCTAGGGTGAGAAGAGTGAGAATTTCTCTACTTAAAGTAAGGTCACCCGTAACCACCCTTACTATTTGGTGCAAGCAGGAGTAGGTGGAAATTTGGGTTTTAAGAGAATTAAGATTTCGCTAGGTGGGTAAGATAGAAGAGAGAATGGATTTTTAAAACTATTTCTAGTTGTCTTTTGCTAAAACTAATTTCCCTAACCAAAACCCACTGTGTATTCTGATATGTAGGCGTTCAGTTTTTTTCTTAGTCATGCCATAACTAAAAAACTCAAAAGCTGAAAAACAGCTTTCCCAACATAAGTACTATAATTTTTTCTATCTCTCACTTATTTAATTCAAGTTGAGGACTCTATTTTTTAATTTTTTTACCAGTTTTTCTTACATAACAGCATAAGCTGTAGAGAAATAATTATGGATGTTATTAACATTGGTACTTTTGAGTTTCAAAACAACTTGTTATAATCATGTCCAGGAAAATATGCTATTCATACAAGGAGTTTATTTTAAAATTATTCAGATTATACTAAGTGAATGCATGAAACTCCATAATACCATGAAAACTATCTGTGAATTTAGTTTCATTGAGCACCATGATGAAGGTAGCATTCAAAACTGATCATGCAACTTGAAGAGATGGCAGGAGAGATGGCTGTATAGCCTAACCAAGATATAAAAGCAGAGATCTTCATTATCTGAAATATAGACTTTAGGTCTCACCTTTTTCTTTTTTTAATTTCCTTCCCTTCAATTCCCTTTAGAGAGGGGCCAGGATGCAGAGTGGTCACAAATAAAGAATTGGACACTGTAGAAATACAAAAGACAGGAAGTTGTCATAATTAGTGCTCAGGAAAGGTAGATATTCCTTCCCTTTCTGACTGGTTGGAAGGGAATATCTACCTTCCCTGAGCTCTAGGTTGCTAGTGGTAAATTACCTGCATGCCAATGCAGGAGACATAAGAGACCCAGCTTCAATCCCTGGACCTGGAAGATCTCCTGGAGAAGGGCATAGCAAACTATTCCAGTATTCTTCCCTGGAGAATTCCATGGACAGAGGAGCCTAGCAGGCTACAGTTCACAGGGTCGCGAAAAGTCAGACGTGACTGAAGCGACTTAGCACACAGGGATCCTAAGACTTAACATAAAGTTTTTTAAATAGGAAAAGCAAAGTGATTATAAATCTAGAATACTTGAAAAAGACTTCTTATTGGATAGATTTTTGGTTCCTGTTAGTAAGTACCTTTGACTTGCATTGCTATAGCTTCATGTCCAGGCCTAAAACTCAGAAAACTGCTTGCTTCAGGCTCTTATCTTAAAAGGGAGAGTGAAGAAAACTTCAGTTCCTTTCATAGTTGTCCAACTAATTTATCAAAAGCAAGAATCACAGTTTACAATTCAGGTGGATACCTGATTCAGAATTTAAAAGTGGGCATCCGATAGAAGCAGCCATTCTGTATGTCACTCATTATTAACTTGATTATGCTTGCATAGAAGCATGAGACCAAGAGTGAACCTCAACTCTAGGCATAGTGGAGAGCACTGAAAGGAGAGCCAGGAAATAAGAGAAAGGAGTATTGAAACAGTCTGAGAACTTCTGTTTTAATAACTCTCGAGTACAGTTGTCTGCTTATTTATTATTGGTGGTTCTTAACTTCCTTTGAGAATATAATAAATGTCAGAGTTCACACATATGCACCGCAAAATTTTATACATGTATATAAAGCTTAGAAAACAACATCAAAACTCCTGACCCACAAAGTAGGGATACCCATATCATGATCTTAAAGATGCAAGCAGTCAATAAGTTATTTATGGTATGACATCTTGAATTTGTTATGGGGATGTAATGATGTCTTGGGTACATGTTTTTTGTGTGTGAAATCACCTTTATTTTCTCCATTAATTTGAAAGATATGCTGAAACAGAAAATTTAAAACAACGACTAACTGAAAGTTTATAGAATGTAAAAGAATACAATCAGAAACCTCCCCAGATATTCTTAAGGTCTAACAATCTGTACTCACCCTTCTCAGCCTTGGTGCTGTCTAATGCTATAGAAACTGCTTTTCTGAGCTAGATCGGATCTTGATTAACCAGAATTATTGCACAGCTTACAAACTCAAAATTATAGCTGTATTGTCAAGTACTACAGAAGACAATGCTTTTAAATCTCCAACATATGGTTAAAAGAAGGCTTTTCTCCCATGGAATGTACCTAGTAAGGTTCTGTAAACTGGATATGATTTCTAAGCTGGAGGCTAAGAAAGTTCTAATTCTGTGATAGACATCTCCCTCATAAGTGTTTAGGTTAACATTTATTTTCAACACAGAGCACCTACAAACTATATTTCTCTTATTCATGGCCCAATGGGGCTTTCCTGTGCATCAAACTTCAGATAGTAATAGGATTGTTGGAGTAAAGGGAAAAGAGAATAATCAGATGAAGGCAGATAATCCACATCTCCAAGTCAAAACAA
This sequence comes from Muntiacus reevesi, assembly GCF_963930625.1. NCBI lineage: Eukaryota > Metazoa > Chordata > Mammalia > Artiodactyla > Cervidae > Muntiacus > Muntiacus reevesi. The sequence continues at coordinate 29,687,003 of NC_089255.1, read as the reverse complement.
AGGTATAAACAGCCTTTCTCAAATAGCCTGAATAAATCTGCATTCCCTAGTCTTTATCAGTTCAATTCAGTTGCTCAGTCCTGTCGACTCTTTGCGACCCCATGGACTGCAGCACGCCAGGCTTCCCTGTCCATCTCCAACTCCCAGAACTTACTCAAACTCATGTCCATCGCGTCGGTGATGCCACTTTTTAATCTCCCTCAAATAAAAGTGCCCTGTTCCTCATGTAGCTCTTCCCCCACAGCCTCCCCACACATAGGTAGAAAGTTTAGTAATGCGGTCTAAACTTTAAACTGAAAAGAAGGTATAACTCTTTTCTCACACAGCATACTACTTCAGATAAGAGGATTTAAATGTTAATGTCGCAGATGTTTGAAAAAGATATCTAGTTTGTGATTCCCAAATCAATTTGTGTTTTTTAATTGTAAAAAAAAAAAACTTGATATAGGCCATGTATCTCATATTTAACATAAGGGAAAAAACAATGTTTTCTTTAAAACTGGGCTGGGATTCTCTAAAAGGGAATACAAAAATCATTAAATATTCAAGATTCTCTTAACTTCTCAATCGTGAATCTCAACAAAGGTAAAAGAAGGTAAAGCCATTTAAGCATCATCTGTGGAGGGAACCTTGGTCAAACACCAAATTTGCTCCATATCTTTAGCAAAGATAGATGATTCTGTAATATAATAGCTTTCAAGATAAATTTTATGTAAAATATTTCAAACTAGGCCCAGGAAATATAAACATTTAAAAACTGGCACAGGTCTAATTTATTTTCAGTGAGATAAATACATGATTCAAAGTAATAATAGTAGCATCTCATAAACAGTGCCCTTCTCATGGACGAACACATGATTCAAACAAGATCGAACTTCATCTCTGGTTACCTTTTTCATAAATGTGACCCAGTCTCCCTCAAGCAGAGTGTCACTTTTACATGCGCATTCAAACATGATAAATGTCATCTTGGCATGTGTTTCCCATAAGGACGGCCAAGCCCTTGGCTAACGCAATGCACGCCTGGAGATGTGTAGTCTCCCTTTGCCCTTTTCCCTGGGGTTTCATGAACCAAGTCCGGGAAATGTGGTAGAAAGGGCAGTGGACCAAGAGTTGAAAGACCCCAGCCCATCTCAGCACTTTCTAACTATGTGAGGGTAGATAAAACCCTTAATCTCTCAGTTTCAATATGCTTCTCTATAAAATGGGGGGCAGTTGCACTGGCTTGGCCCATAGAATTGTTATGAGCATCAAATGAGATAATGTAAGTGAACACTTCAGAAACCACACTGCACACACACAAGGTAAGGGAAAATCTGCATTCAAACTTTTATAGTTCTTTGGCTCTTATTTGAGTTATGAGGAGTTTCATAAATCCAGTCCATTTTTATGGTTAGCTCTAATACTTTATAATGATGCAAAAAGGGTTGGGAACATGTGCTATAATCATGCAGGGGAAGAGTTGCTACTTTTTCTTTTCCATCTCAATTAACCTCTGCTGAAGGTCACAGACAGGCCAGAGCTAAAAGTCTATTTTCCTTTTTGATCTTTTCACGCACTTCAAATGTAAAGGAAAAAATAGCCAGTTGTAGAATATTCAGTTTTCTAAAATACTCTGAGGAGAAAGGAACGTTTTCCTCATGTGGGTCCTTTATTCACATTTTGCTTAAATGAATAGATTTTTTCCCCCAATATCTTCTTTGCCTCTTTATCTCAATCAAATTTGTGTGTGTCTGATTATAGTCATCAATGGTCTGTGACATTTCTGCGTGATATCTTACAACAGTGGAGGGCCAATTTGTCTCTGGGGTCTCATAGGTTTGACAATGTTAAGGCTAGTGTAAGTAAAAGGAACTTACCACTATAATAATCCTAATTTTATAACAGTTCAGGCAATTTGTCTTACTGGTGCTCCTTTCAGTCATAATCAAAACGTAAAAGCACAGCACTTTTTAAAAGGTATACGTTGTTTCAGTGGGTTACCATTTGTCATGGAGAGAAAAGTTTTTTATTTTATGAGCAACAAATACTGTTTGAACACCTACACTGTGCTTGACAGTATGGTGAGAATGATGACATAAGAGTAATGGAAACAATATTAACCGTTAGTTGAGACCCTACTAAGTGCCAGATACAGGGCTATAGGCCTCATATGAATGGTCTCATTTAAGCCGCACAAGTAAATATTCTTGCCCCCATTTACCAGTAGAAGAAAGAGACTCAACAAAGGTAAGTAACCTGTGCAAGATCATGATTGAACAGATGCTGATTGATTGTACAAGTCAGACATGGCTGTGCTTCCCTTCCTCTGAAGACCTAGGTGAGACTGTCTTGAACTATTCAATTATGCAGCTTTCGAATCCCAGTGCCTTCCCAAACTTTCCTGCCAATTCCCTGATCTCCCTTCATCTCCTGGGTCCCAGCTATACCTGAAATATTAAAATTTTAATATAAAATTTATTTCAATTTACATTTAAATATAAAGTCATTCTTAGCTTCATACAAAACAAACAAACAAAAAGACCATGATGGCTATAGTTTGCCAACCTCTATATCACCCCAGATAAGAAGCTCCATCCTTTCCAGCTTTTCACAATAAAATCCCCTGCCAAGCATTCATGTCATTTGCTGACTTTTGGAAGGTTTTGAGGACCCTTCTGAAGGGTTCATGTTATTCATAACCTTCCATTCATTCATACTTATTTCTCTCTCTTTCCCTCCTACATTCCCTCCTCCTTCTTTTCCTCCAAGACTGTCCAAATTTTTCTTCCTTTCTTTCAGAGAGCCCTTTCACTCTCCACACTTTCTGGGTAAAACTTACATTCTAAACCCACTGTGATACTCTGCAGGACTAGAGGTGTTCCATTTTACAAACTCTAACCTTCTTAAGAAAGATCCTATAATTATATAAGCAACGTGGATTCCTGATATAAATTCCTTTGAGTGCTAACCATGAGAAATAGTTACATACAGATACCAGTTATACATTTGTTTATTTTTTTTTAGTTCAATAACATTACTAAACAAAAGACAGGGCCTAATTGTATGGATTCTCAAACAATAAATCCTTTTTAAATTTAACAATTGAGAAGAAAAGGAAAAATGGTATATCAAAAACCCATATACCCTCTACTCTTTCCTCTTTTTAAACATATGTTCTTTAGGCCCACTATGACAGTAATTGGCACTTTTTTCTGTAAAGGAACAAATAGTAAATATCTTTTTACTTTCAGGCCATAATCTTGGTTGCAACAACTTAGACAACACATTAACAAATGGACAGGGCTGTATTTGATAAAACTTTACTTACAAACACCGAGATTTGAATATCATATAATTTTTGTATGCCATTAAATATTCTTCTTTTGGTTTTTTGGAACCAAATGAAATATTAAAATTTTAATATAAAATGTATTTAAATTTACATTTAAATATAAAGTCAAAAAAATGACCATGAAGGCTATAGTTTGCCAACCCCTATATCATGATATCTTTTATAATTGTGAAAGAAACATACTAAGTATTGTTACATTTTTTTTTCTGCCCTACCCTAGCTAAACCTCAGAAAAGATAATATACATAATAGAAAAAAAAGAGATACTTTTCCCACCAAATACAATAAGCCTCTCATTTCTTACCCCTTCCTCTCAAAAATGCAATGCAACATATTTAAATTTAGGGGATCTTGAAAAAAACGATACAAATGAACTTATTTACAAAACAGAAACAGGGGAGATGCTATGGTATTTACCATTTAAGTAAATGCTCACAGGAGTAAAGCTAAGCCTGGTTTCTTTTTAATTACAGACCCTTAGGTTTTTCAGAGTTTTTAATATCAATATCATTTGAAACTAATGTCAATTATGACTCTTCAAGAAGATGATGTATTGTTCAATGATTCTTGTCTGCTAGCTATAGAACTCTTCTTGAAACATTTCAAGAATGAATATTCTCAGATCTAAGTATCTTCTACTCAAAATGCAACCCGTGGGGCAGCAGCACCAGGTATACCTGGGAACTTGTTAAAAGATACTCTCAGGCAACGCACCAGATCAGAATCCTCTGAATCAGAATCTTCATTTTATTATAACTCCTAGGTGTTTTGAATGCACATTAAAATTTTTAAACATTGCTATAGACCATAGTTTTGTAAATATTACTTTAAGCTAAAATAATAACATAGATCAAGAAGCTAAAATAAATCACATGAATTACTACAAAGTTTGGCTGCTCTGAATATAAAATTCATCTCTATGGGTTAAAGTTCAGTACCTCAAACTTGTTACTTTCATTTTTTACTTCTTCCTTTCTCATCATATTCTGATGTTTGCTTTTATTTATTTCTCTTGTTTTGGGGGGATAGGGAGAGCAGGAGAGAGAGAGCACAATTGGAAAATACAACTTAAAGATACAATAACTGACTCCATACTCTGAATGTTTTCAAAGATTTAAACAAAAATCATCTGGGAGCTAGAAATATGCCTCTTTTTTTGTTTCTGATTCTTATTAGAAAGCAATCATCATCATCATCTTTCAATATATTCACAGTTCTCTCCAGGAGCATCTGAATCTTTATTATCTCTATTATTTTAGTGAATACAATGATTTTCCAGGTAAAAGTCCTAACACGTGTTCTTCACCACAAATCTGCGTATGTAGGTAGGAGTAACAGCTGAATCTGAATGATGTTTACTGCAAGAAGATTTCTAAGGGCCTTGTATAAAATTTACAACACGAGCTCTGCCTTCCAGACATATATCTGTTCAAAATCCCCATGATCCATGGGCAAATAGTTTTCTTATATTTGTAACTGCTTGTTATGAATAACAGCTGTGAAGTTGTTTTGTACTTCTCCATTGGCAGATACTGTTTGGAAATCAAATGAGATTCTTAAATGGGTTCATATAAATTTTCATTGTGTACCACTAGTTCAAATAGCTAAGGAACTTCTCTATTGCTATTCTCAAACCCCCCTTTTGTCGTTGGCTATTAATTTGCACCATATGATAAGAAATATGTTCCTGATTTTATCCTCCAGGTACAGCTCTAGATCTGTCATTTTCTCTCTCTGACACCTCAGAAAGAGGAATCTGATTTTAAAAGCTGGACATGAAGCACAATTGAAAATAACATCCACATTGTCTCTATTTGCCAAACTCTTTCCAGTTTCCAATCTCCTGGTCCCTTTTGTAAAATGGTTCAGCATATAAGATTAGAAAGTCATAAGACTTCCAGTGAACTGGATCCTCATTCTTCTCAGAGAAAGCCATTGAGAATATTCTGCACTAAAGAGCTATATGGGCCATGATGCAGAACAAGCATCTGGACCACATGTGTAGTTAACATGGATGGAGAGATGTAATAAAAACGTTTCTGTACTCACCGTGAAGTAGTGGCACTGAAAGACCCTAACTCCAGCAATAATTCAGCATAACTCTAGTGCAATGATAGCCTGTGAAGAGTTGACCCTAGCTGTGGTCTACTGCAGGACACTAAAGCAAAGTTTGTTCCTGTGTACATTCCCTGATGTTTAAGACTTTCAGTTACTACAAGGTCCATCTGCTCAAATGTGTCAGCTGAAGATCCCTATAAAACTGAAATCTTTGGATCATTTTTGACTATTCCAAAATAGTCAATAACTAGTTATTCAAGTAAAAGGTAACAAGCCTGAATTACACCTCAAGTTCTTAAAAAGCTAACACATGACCCACATAGATTATTTTTAATTCAACCAAACTAAAACAAAAACAGTTCACCCTTTTCTCTCATGCTCCATCCCCTGCCTCTAGCAACCATCAATCTGTTCTCTGTATCTATGACCTTGATAGATATAAATATATCTTTTAGATTCCACACATAAGGGAGATCCAATACAACATTATCTTTTACTGAATGATTTATTTCACTTAGAATAATGCCCTGGAGGTCCATGCAATGTGTCACAAATGGCAAGATTTCATTCTTTTTATGGTTCAGTATATTCCACTGACACATACATATGTATATACATATATATACATGTATATATATATCACAATTTCTTTATTCACTCATCCATCTTTGGAATGCTATGTTTTAGTTGCTCAATCATGTCTGTCTCTTTGTGACCCCATGGACTGTAGACTGCAGGCTCCTCTGTCCATGGGGATTCTCCAGGCAAGAATATTAGAGTGGGTTGCCATGCCCTCCTCCAGGGGATCTTCCCAACCCAGGGATCAAACCCAGGTCTCCCACAGTGCAGGCAGATTCTTTACCATCTGATCTAACAGGGAAGTCCATTGCAAACTTATGTTCTTTCAGTATACTAGCTATTGTAAATTATGCCGCAATGAACATGGGGATGCATATCTTTTCAAGATAATCCTCTTGTTTTCTTTCAGTAAATGCCCAGACATGGAAATTCTGGATCATATAATAGTTTTGTCCTTTTATATTCTGAGATATCTTCATTCTATTTTGGATGGAACCTGCGTCAATTTACATTACCCACCAATAGTGCAGAAGTGTTCATCTTTCTCCATACCATTACCAACATTTGGTTATGACTAGTCTTTTTTATAATAACCATTCTAGTGGGTGTGAGATGATATCTCATTGTGGTTTTGATTTGCATTTCCCTGATGATTAATGATGTACACGTATACATTTTTTCATGTGCTTCTTGGACATCTGTATGTCTTCCTTGGAAAAGTGTCTATTCAGATCTTCTCCCTACTTTTAATTGGATTGTTTGTTGCTGACTGGAAAAGGTCAGTTTTCATTCCAATCCCCAAGAAAGGCAATGCTAAAGAATACTCAAACTACTGCATAATTGCATTCATCTCACATGCTAGCAAAGTAATGCTCAAAATTCTCCAAACCAGGCTTCAACAGTATGTGAACCATGAACTTCCAGATGTTCCAGCTGGATTTAGAAAAGGCGGAGGACCAGAAATCAAATTTCCAACATCCACTGGATCATCAAAAAAGCAAGAGAGTTCCAGAAAAACATCTATTTCTGCTTTATTGACCAAGCCAAAGCCTCTGACTGTGTGGATCACAACAAACTGTGGAAAATTCTTCAAGAGATGGGAATGCCAGACCACCTGACCTGCCTTCTGAAAATCTGTATGCAGGTCAAGAAGCAACAGTTAGAACTGGACATGGAAAAACAGACTGGTTCCAAATCGGGAAAGGACTACGTCAAGGCTGTATATTATCACCTTGCTTATTTCACTTACATACAGAGTACATCATGCAAAATACTGGGCTGGATGAAGCACAAACTGGAATCGAGATTGCTGGGAGACATATCAATAACCTCAGATATGTAGATAATACCACACTTATGGCAGAAAGTGAAGAAAAACTAAAGAGCCTCTTGATGAAAGTGAAGGAAGAGAGTGAAAAAGTTGGCTTAAAACTCAACATTCAGAAAACTAAGATCATGGTGTCTGGTCCCATCACTTCATCGCAAATAGATGGGGAAACAATGGAAACAGTGACAGACTTTATTTTGTGGGGCTCCAAAAATCACTGTAGATGGTGACTGCAGCCATGAAATTAAAAGATTCTTGCTCCTTGGAAAGAAAGTTATGACCAACCTAGACAGCATATTAAAAAGCAGAGACATTACTTTGCCCACAAAGGTCCATCTAGTCAAGACTATGGTTTTTCCAGTAGTCATGTATGGATGTGAGACTTGGACTATAAAGAAAACTAAGCACCGAAGAATTGATGTTTTTGAACTGTGGTGTTGGAGAAGACCCTTCAGAGTTCCTTGAACTGCAAGGAGATCCAACCAGTCCATCCTAAAGAAAATCAGTCTTGAATATTCATTGGAAGGACTGAAGCTGAAGCTCCAATACTTTGGCCACCTGATGCAAAGAACTGACTGATTTGAAAAGACCCTGATGCTGGGCAAGATGGAAGGTGGGAGGAGAAGGGGATGACAGAGGATGAGATGGTTGGATGGCATCACCAACTCGATGGACATGAATTTGAGTAAGCTCTGGAAGTTGGTGATGCACAGGGAAGCCTGACGTTCTGCAGTCCATAGGGTCGCAAAGAGTCATATGACTGAGCGACTAAACTGAACTGTATGAATTATTTATGTATTTTTTGATGTTAGCCTTTTATCAGCTATATGATAATGATATCATATATATGATATCAGCTATCAGATATATGAAAAGCCTCCCATTTAGTAGGTTCTTTTTTCATTTTATTGATGGTTTTCTTTGCTGTGTAGAAGATTTTTAGTTTGAAGTACTCCCGCTCATCTAATCTGATATTGTTGCTTTTGCTTTTTTTTTTATCATATTCAAAAAATCATTGCCAAAACCTGTCATGAAGTTTACCACCTATGTTTTCTCCTAGGAGTGTTGTAGCTTCAGGTTTTTTTGTTTTTTTTTTTTTAATTGATGGGTACTTGCTTTACAGAATTGTGTTGTTTTCTGTCAAACCTCAACATGAATCAGCCATAGGTATACATATATCCCCTCCATTTTGAAACTATCTCCCTCCCCACCCCACCCCTCCAAGTTGGTACAGAGCCCCTGTTTGAGTTTCCTGAGCCATACAGCAAATTCCCATTAGCTATCTATTTTATATATGGTAATGTAAGTTTCCAAGTTACTCTTTCCATACATCTCACCCTCACCTCTCCTCTCCCCATGTCCATAAGTATATTCTCTATGTCTGTTTCTCCATTGTTGCCTTGTAAATAAATTCTTCAGTACCATTTTTCTAGATTCCATATATGTGCTTTAGAATACAATATTTATTTTCTCTTTCTCTGTATAATAGGTTCTAGGTTCATCCACCTCATCAGAACTGACTCAAATGTGTTCCTTTTTATGGCTGAGTAATATTCCATTGTGTACATGTACCACAACTTCTTTATCCATTCGTCTGTTGATGGACATCTAAGTTGCTTCCATGTTCTAGATATTGTAAACAGTGCTGCAATGAGCAATGGGATATTTGTGTCTCTTTCAGTTTTGGTTTCCTCAGGGTATATGCCTAGGAGTGGGATTGCTGGGTTATGTGGTGGGTTTTTTTCCTAGTTTTTAAAGGAATCTCCATACCATCTGATAGCTAATGGTGAATGATGTCAGATTCATGGTCTCCAAAGAAGAAGATTTAGCTTCAGGACCAGGCTTGATCACTCAAGAGCTTTTGTGTAGCAGAGTTTTCTTAAAGTAAGAAAAGGGGTTGAGAAAGCTTCTGACATAGACATCAGAAGGGGGACAGAGGGTGCACCCCTTGCTAGTGTTAGCAAGGGAGTTGTACACTTTTTAAATTAGTTGTTACAATAAATCAAAAGAATGTCTCAAGGTTGTAAAGATCTTACAGACCCACTCCCATAATTTACACTTTAAGATAACAGGGTTAGCCAGGAGGTTTTCAGGGAGGAGAAGCTGTCCTCGAGCAGGACACACTGCTGTTACATAATCCTTAGGACAGAGTTTAAACTGCGTTTTGTTGTGCAATCATCAGTTCCTGGCTTAAAGAAAAAACTTCTTATGTGACTAAGACTAAGAAATATAGATGAAAAAAAGATGTTTGTCCTTTCCTCTTCCATAATAATTCCAGACCCCTCTCTCCTCAGGGACCCCCAGACTTCTTATCAACCTGCCTAGGAATTGATTCTCTCCATCCCCCTTTTGATGTCTATGTCAGAAGCTTTCTCTGTCCCTTTTCTTACTTTAATAAAACGCTGCTACACAGAAACTCTTGAGTGAGCAAGCCTGGTCCCTGGTCCTGAAGCTAAAAATTCTTCTTCAGAGATCACAAATCCGACATTGTTCACCGTCAGCTATCACCATCTTCCATACTAGCTGTATCAATTTACATTTCCACCAACAGAGCAAGAGCCTTTCCTTTTCTCCACACCCTCTCCAGCATTTATTGTTTGTAGATTTTTTGATGTTGGCCATTCTGACCGGTGTGAGGTGATATCTCATTGTGGTTTTGATTTGAATTTCTCTAATAAAGAGCAACACTGAGCATCTTTTCATGTGTTTGTTAGCTATCTGTATGTCTTCTTTGCAGAAATGTCTGTTTCGATCTTTTCCCCACTTTTTGATTGGGTTGTTTGTTTTTCTGGCATTGAGTTGTATGAGCTGCTTGTTACTTTGGAAATTAATCCTTTGTCAGTTGTTTCATTTGCTATTATTTTCTCCCATTCTGAGGGCTGACTTTTCACCTTGCTTATAGTTTCCTTTGCTGTACAAAAGCTTTTAAGTTTAATCAGGTCCCACTTGTTTACTTTTGTTTTTATTTCTGTTACTCTAGGAGGTGAGTCATAGAGGATCTTGCTTTGATTTATGTCATCAAGTGCTCTGCCTATGTTTTCCTCTAAGAGTTTTATAGTTTCTGGTCTCACATTTAGGTCTTTAATCCATTTTGAGTTTATCTTTGTGCATGTTGTTAGAAAGTGTTCTAATTTCATTCTTTTACATGTAGCTGTCCAGTTTTCTCAGCATGATTTATTGAAGAGACTCTTTGCCCCATTGTATATTCTTGCCTCCTTTGTCAAAAATAAGGTACCCATAGGTGCATGGGTTTATTTCTGGGCTTTCTATCTTGTTCCATTGGTCTCTATTCCTGTTTTTGTGCCAGTACCATACTGTCTTGATGACTGTAGCTCTGTAGTATAATCTGAAGTCAGGAATGTTGATTCCTCCAGCTCCATTCTTCTTTCTTAAGGCTGCTTTGGCTATTCAGGGTCTTTTGTGTTTCCACATGAATTGAGAAATTTTTTGTTCTAGTTCTGTGAAAAATTTCACTGGTAATTTGATAGGGATTGCATTGAATCTGTAGACTGCATTTGGTAGTATAGTCATTTTCACAATATTGATTCTTCCTACCAAGGAGCATGTAATGTCTCTGCATCTGTTTATGTCATCTTTGGTTTCTTTCATTAGTGTCTTATAATTTTCTGTGTACAGTTCTTTTGTTTCCTTGGGTAAGTTTATTCCTAGATATTTAATTCTTTTCGTTGCAGTGGTGAATGGGATTTATTCCTTAATTTCTCTTTCTGATTTTTCATTGTTAGTATATAGAAATGCAAGTGATTTCTGTGTATTGACTTTGTATCCTGCAACTTTGCTAAATTCACTGATTAGCTCTAGTAGTTTTCTGATATTCTCTTTAGGGTTTTCTATGTACAGTATCATGTCATCTGCAAACAATGAGAGTTTTACTTCTTCTTTTCCAATCTGGATTCTTTTTCTTTTTCTTCTCTGACTGCTGTAGCTATTATTCCAGAACTATGTTGAATAACAATGGCGAAAGTGACCACCCTTGTCTTGTTCCTGATTTTGGGGGGAATGCTTTCAGTTTTTCACCATTGAGACTGATGCTTCCTGTATGCTTATCATATAGGGCCTTTACTATGTTGAGGTAGGTTCCTTCTATGCCCACTTTTCAAAGAATTTTAATCATAAATGGGTGCTGAATTTTGTCAAAGGCTTTTTCTGCATCTATTGAAATGATCATATGATTTTTATCTTTCAATTTGTTAACATGGTGTATCACATCGATTGATTTGTGTATATTGAAGAATCCTTGCATCCCTGGAATAAACCCAACTTGATCATAGTGTATGAGCCTTTTGATGTTTTGCTGAATTCTGTTTGCTAAAATTTTGTTGAAGATTTTTGCATCTAGTTCATCAGTGGTATTGACCTGTAGTTTTCTTTTTTTGTGTTGTCTTTGTCTGATTTTGGTGTCAGGGTGATGGTGGCCTCATGGAATGAGTTTGGAAGTGTTCCTTCCTCTGCAATTTTTTTTTAAAGTTCTTTAGAAGGATAGGCATTAGCTATTCTCTGAATGTTTGCTAGAATTCTCCTGTGGAGCCATCTGGTCCTGGGCTTTTGTTTTGGGGGAGATTTTTGATCACAGTTCCAATTTCAGTGCTTGTCATTGGGTTATTCATGATTTCTATTCTTCTTGGTTCAGTCTTGGAAGATTGAACTTTTCTAAGAATCTGTCCATTTCTTCTAGTTATCCATTTTATTGCCATATAGTTGTTCATAATAGTCTCTAATAATCCTTTGTATTTTTGCATTATCTGTTGTAACCTCTTCTTTTTCATTTCTAATTTTGTTGATTTGATTCTTCTCTCTTTTTTTTCTTGGTGAGTCTGGCTAAAAGTTTGTCAATTTTGTTTATCTTCTCAAAGAACCAGATTTTAGCTTTATTAATCTTTACTACTATTTCTTTCATTTCTTTTTCAATTATTTCTGCTTGGATCTTTATGATTTCTTTCCTTCTACTAATTTTGGAATTTCTTTGTTCTTTTTCCAGTTGTTTTAGGTGTAAAGTTAGGTTGTCTATTCGATGTTTTTCTTGTTTCTTGAGGTAGGATTGCATTTCTATAAAATTCCCTCTTAAGACAGCTTTTGCTGGGTTCCATAGGTTTTGAGTTGTCATGTTTTCATTGTTATTTGTTTCTATAAATTTTTTTTATTTCCCTTTTGATTTCTTCAGTAACCTATAGATTATTTAGAAATGTGTTGTTTAATGTACATGTGTCTGTGTTTCTTACAGTTTTTTTTTTTCTTGTAATTAATGTCTAGTCTAATAGTGTTGTGGTCAGAAAAGATGCTTGATATGATTTCAATTTTCTTAAATTTACTGAGGTTTCATTTGTGACCCAAGATGTGGTCTATCCTGGAGAATGTTCCATGTGCACTTGAGGAGAAGGAGTATTCTTCTGCATTTGGATGGAATGTCCTAAATATATCAATGAGATCCATCTCATCTCATGTATCATTTATGTATCATTTAAGACTTGTGTTTCCTTATTAATTTTCTGTTTTGATGATCTGTCCATTGGTGTGAGCAGGTGTTAAAGTCTCCTGCTATTATTGTGTTGATGTCAATTTCTCCTTTTATGTTTGTTAGTGTTTGTCTTATATATTGAGGTGCTCCTATATTGGGTGCATAGATATTTACAATTGTTTTGTCTTCCTCTTGGATTGATCCCTTGATCATTATGTAGTGTCCTTCCTTATCCTTGATATCTTCTTTATTTTAAGGTCTATTTTGTCTGATATGAGGATTGCTACTCCAGCTTTCTTTTGCTTCCCGTTTGCATGGAATATATTTTTCCATCCTCTCACTTTCAGTCTATATGAATCTTTAGGTCAAAAGTGGGTTTCTTGTAGACAGTATATATATATGGATCTTGTTTTTGTATCCATTCAGCCAGTCTGTGTCTTTTGGTTGAGTATTTTAATCCATTTACATTTAAAGTAATTATTGACATATATGTTCTTATTGCTATTTTCTTCATTGTTTGGTGTTGATTTTGTAGATCTTTTTTCTTCCCTTGTATTTCTTGACTATATAAGTCCCTTTAACATTTATTGTAAAGCACATTTATTGTAAAGCTGGTTTAGTGGTACTGAATTCTCTTAACTTTTGCTTGTCTGAGAAGCTTTTTATTTTTCCATCAATTTTGAATGAGATCCTTGCCAGATACTGTAATCTTGATTGTAGATTTTTCCCTTTCAGCTATTTAAATATATCCTGCTATTCCCTTCTGGCCTGTAGAGTTTCTGCTGAAAGATCAGCTGTTAAGCATATGGGGTTTCCCTTGTACGTTACTTGTTGCTTCTCCCTTGCTGCTTTTCATATTCTTTCTTTGTGTTAATCTTTGTTAGTTTCATTAGTATGTGTCTTGGCATGTTTTTCCTTGGATTTATCCTGTATGGGATTCTTTGTGCCTCTTGGACTTAATTGACTATCTCCATTTCCATAGTAGGGAAATTTTCAACTATAATCTCTTCAAAAATTTTCTCATACCATTTCTTTTGCTCTTCTTTTTCTGGGACCCCTATAATTTGAATGGTGGTGTGTTTGATATCATCCCAGAGGTCTCTGAGACTATCCTCAGTTCTTTTCATTCTTTTTACTTTATTCTGCTCTTCAGAATTTATTTCCACAATTTTATCTTCCAGCTCACTGATTTGTTCCTCCGCTTCAGATAGTCTGGTATTAATTCCTTCTAGAATATTTTTAATTTCAGTAACTGTGTTGTTTGTCTCTGCATGTTCATTCTTTAATTCTTCTAGGTCTTTGTTAATTGATTCTTGCATTTTTCCATTTTGTTTTCAAGGTTTTTGCTCCTCTTTACCATCACTTTTCTGAATTCTTTTTCAGGTAGTTTGCCTACCTCTTTTTTATTTATTTGGACTTCTGTGTTTCTAGTTTGTTTCTTCACTTGTGTAGCATTTCTCGCCTTTTCATTATTTTTTTTTTAACTGATTGTGTTTGAGGTCTCCTTTTCCCAGCTTCAAGGCTGAATTTTTTCTTCCTTTTGGTTTCTGCCCTCCTAAGGTTGGTCCAGTGGTTTGTGTAAGCTTCGTATAGGGTGAGATTTGTGCTGAGTTTTTGCTTGTTTTTCCCCTGATGAGCAAGGCTGAGTGAGGTGGTAATCCTTCTGCTGATGATTGGTTCTTTATTTTTGTTTTGTTTATTGTTTAGATGAGGCGTCCTGCACAGGGTGCTACTGGTGGTTGGGTGATGCTGGGGCTTGTATTCAAGTGGTTTCCTTTATGTGAGTTCTCACTATTTGATCCTCCCTAGGGTTAGTTCTCTGGTAGTCTAGGGTCTTGGAGTCAATGTTCCCACTCCAAAGGCTCAGGGCTTGATCTCTGGCTCAGCTCTTCCAGGGCTCAGTAGCGAGAGAGCCAGGTTTAAATGCATTTTAGTTAATTTTGTGTATGGTATAAGACAGTGGTCCAGTTTCATTTTTTGATTTGGCTGTCCAATCTTCCCAGCATTATTAATTGAAGAGAATGTCCTTTCCCTTGTATATTCTTGCCTCCTTTGTGATAAATTTATCATTTTTTGTGGATTTATTTCTGGGATATCTATTGTGTTCCACTGAGCTATGTGTCTGTTTTTATGCTGATACCATACTGTTTTAATTACTATAGTTTTGAAATATAGTTTGAAATCAGGGCATATGATGCCTTTTCCTTTATTCTATCTCAATATTGCTTTGGTTATTTGGGGTGTTTTATGGTTCCATACAAATTTTAGGATTTTGCTCTATCTGAAAAATGCCATTGGAAATTTCATAGGGATTGCATTGAATCTAGATTGATTTTGGTAGAATGGCCATTTTAACAATATGAATTATTCCAATCCATAAGCAAGGCATATTTTTCCCTTTATTTGTGTGTTCTTCAATAACTTTCATTTTTCATGTAGTTTTCAATGTACAGGTATCTTACCTTCTTGGTTAAATTTATCCCTATTCTTTTCGGTACAATTGTAAATGGAATTTTTCCTGAATTTGTTTTCCTTATAGTTCATTATTAGTGTATACAAACACAACAGATTTTTGTGCATTGATATTTTTCATCCTGCAACTTTACTGAATTTATTTATTCTAACAGTTTTTGATGGTCTTTAGGGTTTTCTATATATAACACGTCATAAGCAAGGATTGACAGGTTGTGTGTTGTTTTTCTTTTTCCTCTCTTTCCAATTTGGATGCTTTTTTTTTTCTTATTCTTGCCTGGGTGCTCTAGTTAGGATTTCCAGTACTATGTTGAAAAGAATGGTGAGACTATGCACCTCTCTCTTGTTTCTGAGCTTAGAGGAAGAGCTTTTACCTTTTCACCATTAAGTATGATATTAGCTTGTGACTTTGTCATAGATGGTCTTTATTATATTGAAACACATTCCCTCTATACTTTTCTGTGTTGGTATTTTTATTATAAATGGGTATTGAATTTTGTCAAAAGGTTTTTAATGCATCTCTTGAGGTTATTGTATGTTTTTTAGCTTTCATTTTGTCAGTGTGGTGTGTCACACTAGCTGATTTGTGTATGGTGAACCATCCTTGCATCTCTGGAGTAAATCCCACTTGATCTGGGTTTATGGTACTTTTTTAATGCTTACTATTGAATTCAGTTTCCTTAATATTTTGTTGAGGTTTTTTTGTACCTGTGTTCATCAGAGGTATTGGCTTGTAACTTTTTTCCATGTGGCATCCTTGGCTGCTTTTGGTAATCAGGGAAATTCTGGCTTTATAAAACAAGTTTGTAAGACTTCTCTTATTTTCTGCTTTTTTTTTTTTTGAAAGAGTTTGAGAAGACTGGCATTTGCTTTTGAATGCTTGGTAAAATTTACCAGTGAAGCCATCTGGTTCTAGACTTGTTTATGAGAAGTTTTTTTTTTTTTTTTTCTAATTCAATTTTTCTTGTTAATAATTTGTTTGTTCAGATTTTCTATTGGATCATGACTCAGTCTTGAATTGTATTTTTCTTAAGTATTCATAGTAGTCTCTTATGACCTTTTTATTTCAGTAATATAGCGTCTCTTTCATTTCTGATTTCATTTATTTGAGTCCTCTCTCTTGGTAATTCTAGCTACAAGCTGTAAATTTGTTTATTTTTTCAAAGAACTAGCTCTTAGTTTCATTGATCTTTTCTATTACCTTTTTAGTCTCTATTTCACTTATTTCTTCTCTAATCTTTATTTCACTTCCTTCTAACTTTGGGCTTTGATTTTCTTCTTTTCTAGTTCCTTGATGTACAAAATTAGGTTGTTTATTTGTGACTTTTATTGTTTCTTGAAGTAGGCATGAATCACTTAAGAACTGCCTTCTTAAGAACTACTTTTGCTATATCCCATGTATTTTGGTATGTTGCATTTCTATTTTTGTCTCAAGTTTTTAAAATTTCTCTTTTGATTTTATTTTTGACACATTGGTATTCAGAGGCATGATATTTACTCTCTACATATTTGTAAATTTTCCAGTTTTTTTTCCCTTTAATTTCAAATTTTGTAATATTGTGCTCCTAAAAGGTGCTTAATATGATTTCAGTGCTCTTAAATTTATTAGGATTTGTTTTGTGGTCTAACATATGATCTACTTTGGAAAATGTTTCATGTGCACTTCAGAAGAAAGCCTATTCTGTTGCTTTTGAATGGAATGTTTAGTAAACATCTGTTAAGTCCATCTGGACTAATGTGTAGCTTAGGGCCCATGTTCCCTTATTGATTTTCTGTCACTGGATGATCTATCCATTGATGTAAGTGGGTTATTAAAGTACCCTATTATTACTGTATTGCTATTTGTCCCTTTACGGCTGTTAAAATTTGCTCTCTATATTTAGGTGCACCTCTGTTGGGTCCATAAATATTTAAAAATAAAACTTTTTGCTGGATTGACCACTTTAGTGCTAGTCACTCAGTCATGTCTAACTGTGATCCCATGGTCTGTAGCCCACCAGGCTCCTCTGTCCATGAAATTCTCAGGGCAAGAATACTGGAGTGGGTAGCCATTCCCTCCTCCAGGGAATCTTCCAGATGCAGGGATCAAACATGGGTCCCTTGAATTGCAGGTGAACTCTACTTTCTGAGCCACCAGGGAAGCCCATAATCATTATGTAATACCCTTATTTGTCCTTTATTATAGTCTTTGTTTTAAAATCTATTTTGTTTGATATAAGTATCAGCTTTTTGGTTTCTCTTTGTATAAAATATCTTTTTCCATCCCTTCACTTTCTGTCTGTGTGTGTCCTTACTTTTAAAGTGAATCTGTATTAGTTTGCATTCCCACCAACAGTGTAAGAGGGTTCCCTTTTCTCCACACCCTCTCCAGCATTTATTGCTTTTAGACTTTTGGATAACAGCCATCCTGACTGGCGTGTAATGGTACCTCATTGTGGTTTTGATTTGCATTTCTCTGATAATGAGTGATGTTGAGCATCTTTTCATGTGTTTGTTAGCCATCTGTATGTCTTCTTGGAGAAATGTCTGTTTAGTTCTTTGGCCCATTTTTTGATTGGTCATTTATTTTTCTGGAATTGAGCTTCAGGAGTTGCTTGTATATTTTTGAGATTAATCCTTTGTCTGTTGCTTCATTTGCTATTATTTTCTCCCAATCTGAGGGCTGTCTTTTCACCTTACTTATAGTTTCCTTTGTAGTGCAGAAGCTTTTAAGTTTCATTAGGTCCTATTTGTTTAGTTTTGCTTTTATTTCCAATATTCTGGGAGGTGGGTCATAAAGGATCTTGCTGTGATTTATGTCGGAGAGTGTTTTGCCTATGTTCTCCTCTAGGAGTTTTATAGTTTCTGGTCTTACATTTAGATCTTTAATCCATTTTGAGTTTATTTTTGTGTATGGTGTTAGAAAGTGTCCTAGTTTCATTCTTTTACAATGGTTGACCAGTTTTCCCAGCACCACTTGTTAAAGAGGTTATCTTTTTTCTATTGTATATCCTTGCCTCCTTTGTCAAAGATAAGGTGTCCATAGGTTTGTGGATTTTTCTCTGGGTTTTCTATTCTGTTCCATTGATCTATATTTCTGTCTTTGTGCCAGTACCATACTGTCTTGATGACTGTGGCTTTGTAGTAGAGTCTGAAGTCAGGCAGGTTGATTCCTCCAGTTCCATTCTTCTTTTTCAAGATTACTTTGGCTATTCGAGGTTTTTTGTATTTCCATACAAATTGTGAAATTATTTGTTCTAGTTCTGTGAAAAATACCATTGGTAGCTTGATAGGGATTGCATTGAATCTATAGGTTGCTTTGGGTAGAATAGCCATTTTGACAATATTGATTCTTCCAATCCATGAACACGGTATGTTTCTCCATCTGTTTGTGTCCTCTTTGATTTCTTTCATCAGTGTTTTATAGTTTTCTATGTATAGGTGAAAACAGTGTGGAGATTTCTTAAAAAACTGGAAATAGAACTGCCATATGACCCAGCAATCCAACTTCTGGGCATACACACCGAGGAAACCAGATCTGAAAGAAACACGTGCACCCCAATGTTCATCGCAGCACTGTTTATAATAGCCAGGACATGGAAGCAACCTAGATGCCCATCAGCAGATGAGTGGAAAAGGAAGCTGTGGTACATATACACCATGGACTATTACTCAGCCATTAAAAAGAATTCATTTGAATCAGTTCTAATGAGATGGATGAAACTGGAGCCCATTATACAGAGTGAAGTAACCCAGAAAGATAAAGAACATTACAGCATACTAACACATATATATGGAATTTAGAAAGATGGTAACGATAACCCTATAGGCAAAACAGAAAAAGAGACACAGAAGTACAGAACAGACTTTTGAACTCTGTAGGAGAAGGTGAGGGTGGGATGTTTCAAAAGAACAGCATGTATATTATCTATGGTGAAACAGATCACTAGCCCAGGTGAGATGCATGAGACAAGTGCTCGGGCCTGGTGCACTGGGAGGACCCAGAGAAGTCGGGTGGAGAGGGAGGTGGGAGGGGGGGTCGGGATGCGGAATACGTGTAACTCTATGGCTGACTCATATCAGTGTATGACAAAACCCACTGAAATGTTGTGAAATAATTAGCCTCCAACTAATAAAATATAATTTAAAAAAAAATAAAGTGAATCTGTATATGCTGTAGGCAGCATATAGATGGATCTTGTGTCTTATTCATTCAGCCACTCTTTTTTTTTCCACTCTGTCTTTTGATTGGAGAATTTGTCCGATTTGCACTTAAAGTAATCATTGATAGGTATTGCTTATTGCCATATTACTGTTTTCTGACTGTTTTTTATAGTTCCTCTCTAATTCTTTTTTGCTTGCTCTTTGTGGTTTGACTTTCTCTGGTGTATATCTATATTCCTTTCTCTTTATTTTTTGGGTATCTGCTTTGAGTCTTTGCTTTGTGGTTACCATGAGGCTTACATATAACAACTTTTATATATGAGTCTATTTTAAATTGATGACAACTGAAGTTTGACACCATTGTAAAGCTCAAAATTATTCCTATGTTTTTAATGTCACATTTTACATCTTTTTATCTTGTGTGTCCCTTAGCTAATTGTTGTACTCATAGTTATTTTTACTACTTTTGTCTCTTAACATTTATAATATCTTTATAAGTGATTAATACACTACCTTTACTATATGCTTACTTTCCAGGGAAGTTTATTACTGTCTTCTTGTTACTAATTAGTGCTCTTTCTTTTCAGCTTAAAGAATTCCCTTTATAACATTTCTTGTAATGCTAGTTTAGTGGGTATCAGCTCAGGTAACTTTTGCCTGTCTATAAAACTTTCTCCCCTTCATTTCTCATAATAACTTTGCCAGGTTATCCTTTAAGCAATCTGCTGCCCCTTTCTGGCCTGCAAGTGTCCACTGAAAAATAATCTGCTAATATACTTATGTAGGGGTTCTCTTGTATGTAACAAGTTGTTTTTCTCTTGCTGCTTTTAAGCTTCTCACCTAATCTTTATATTTTGACATTCTAATTATAATGTACCTTGGCACAGGTCTATTTTGACTCCTCTTATTTGCACCCTCTGTACTTCTGGATCTGTGTATCAGTTTCCTTTCTAAGGGAGTTTTCAGTCATTACTTCTTCAAATAAAATTTCTGCCCTTTCTCTTTGTCTTCTCCTGGGAGCCCTATGATGCGAATATGAAACCATTTGATGTTGTCCCATAATCCCTCAAGCTATCTTCATTTTTTTTCATTCTTTTCTCTTTTTGCTGCTCTGATTGGGTGAGTTCCATTGCCTTGTCTTTGAGTTAATTGATTGTTCCTGTGCTTCATCTCATCTGCTGTTGAACCCATGTAGTGTATTTTTTTAGTTTGTATTCTTCAGCTCTGTGACTTCTACTTGATACTTTCTTATATTGGGTTGGCCAAAAGTTTGTCCAGTTAGTGAATATGTTGTTCAATAAAGTTCTTGGTGAAAATGAATGAATGTCTTTTATTTTCACTTAAAACCAAATAAACTTTTTGACCAACCCGATATTTTCCATCTCTTTGAAGTTCTTCCTGTGTCCATCCATTCTTCTCCCTAGTTCAGTGAGCATCCTTATGACCTTTTCTTTGAATTTTTCATCAGGTAATTAATTACTCCACTTCATTAAAGTTTTTTCTTTGGTTTTTCTTTTGTTTGGAACATATTCCTCTGCTCCTTAATTTTGCTTGACTCTTTGTGTTGATATCTCTATAGTAGATGAAACAACCACCTCTCCCAGTCTTGAAGGAATGATCTTGTATAGCAGATGTAGCTTGACATTCAGCCCTGCCTCAAGTCTTGACTGTTTCTCAAACCTTTGTGTTTGTCCAAGCAGCCTACTACATGTTCAGCAACTCCCAGCAATTGAGGATGTGTCAGTACCTGTCAGTGCCCCAAAGGGGAGGATCTCAGCACCTATATTCGGGATCTCAGCACCTATATTCAGGCTGACTAGAAGCCAGACCCTTAAAACCCTTAACACTCTTAAAAACCCTTAATGGTTTGCAAATATATGCAGACCTGTAGGATTGCAAGTTTTGTAAGTCCCACTGAGACAGGAAATCAGAGGCCACCAGACACAGGAAATCTGGAAGTATCCATTGGTCAACAGTTACATTAATTAGGTCTTCAAACAAATGTAGAAGCTCTTCTCTGGATGACACCAGTGAGCTGGAGAAACAAAGAGGGAAAGCCAAGATAGTACTGCTCTTGGGAGCAATAAGATGATGTCCACAAGCCTCATTCCTTGCGAGCAGGTCTTTAGGTCACTAAATAGGTGCTAAATCTGAAGCCTCCCCCTCGGGATGAATCTCCAAGATAAGCATAGGGGCCTCCACAGAAAGACTGAGGACTACACCTCAGTCTGCTGTCTGTGCAGTGCCCTGGTGGTGATAGCCAGCCAAAAATTTTCTGTCAAACTGCCACAGTCCAAAGTGACCCTGGAAGGAAAGCCTCTCCAGTCACCAAAGCCAGGCAATCAAAGGGTATCTGTTGGGCAGCAGCTACAAAAACTGGGGCACCAGACATAAAGGCCAAGGCACCAGGCAAATGAAACGCTCCCTTCCAAGAGACACTGGCGCTCAAGACCATGGCAGAGGATGAACACTGAGATGGAACTGTCCTCTGAGATCTCTGAAAAGGATTGCTGTGTGCCTCAAGATGCAAGTTTAATTAGAAGCCTTCCCCTCAGGCCACAATCACACAGTTGAAAGCCCCACTGGCCACCAGAGCCAGGTGACATAGATGGGTCCCCTGGCAGCAGTCATAAAATTAGGGCATCAATAGAGATATGAATTCCTTTCTGGGTGACTCTGATTATCACTGTGCCATGGGACCAATACAACCAATTCCCTGGCCTCCACAGTCAAGTAATCAAGAAGTGTGCCCTAGGTGGCAGCCACAAAAATTGGGGCATCAGCTATGTATAAAATTTCTCTTCCAGGTGATACTGGTGCTCTGGAGAAAGGCAAAGGGAGAGTACACTAAGATGGCACCCACCAGTCTCTGTCCCCAGAGAGTGTTCCATCAGGCCCAGAGATGTGTGTGTTAAATGTAATGCCTGCTGCTGCTGCTGCTGCTGCTGCTAAGTCACTTCAGTCGTGTCCGACTCTGTGCAACCCCATCCCTGGGATTCTCCAGGCAAGAACACTGGAGTGGGTTGCCATTTCCTCCTCCAGTGCATGAAAGTGAAAAGTGAAAGTGAAGTTGCTCAGTCGTGTCCAACTCTTAGCGACCCCATGGACTGCAGCCCACCAGGCTCCTCCATCCGTGGGATTTTCCAGGCAAGAGTACTGGAGTGGGGTGCCATTGCCTTCTCCGGACATGCCTGCTCCTCAGGCTAATTCTTTAATATCAGCAGGAGAGTCTCTAGTATAAATCTGGATGCTGTTGGCTGCCTCTGAGCTGAGCCATGGGGTGGATGAGCCTGAGTATGTGAATCCTTTAAGAGGCATTTCTCAGATCGCTACAGTCTTCTGAGTCTTGGGAGACAAGCCCTGTTGATCGTCAGTTAGATGTTCTGGGGGCTCTTCAAGTGTATGTCCTAGAAGTTAAGACACCTGATGAGGGGTTTGAATGCTGTGCTCCTCAAGGAGAAGCTCTGAGTTTTAAGTCCCCCCCCCCCAGTTGTGGGGCACCACACTAGGTGTGGGGTTTATGGCAAGTTTGTGTCGCAGCCTATCTTACACACACTGATGTGCTTTTCTTCTCGTTGGCTCAATGCGTAGTCATCACTCAGCCAGGCTTTAGGGTTTTTTTTTTAAAGAGGAATTGTTCTGTATGTAATTGTAGACTCACTGTGTCCATGGGAGGAGGTGAGTTTGGGATCTTCCTATGCCTCCATCTTGAACCGGCAGTTACTCCTGGAATACCCCATGTTGATTGAATTAGGATTTGTACACTATTTTCACTGTTTTACTGATCACCTTACATCATCTTTCTGAACTTACCTCAGATTCTGCTGTTTCCATGAAATCATTTTTATTTCCCCAACCGGATAGCTTTTCCTCTTTTGAATCTTTAAAATATGTTGTATCTCTCTCAAGGAATATATAATGTGTTCTGCCTTGTCCTATGTTTACATTCACATGGAAGTGATAAGAGTACCTATTTCAAATGGTTGTTATAAGGATTAAATAGGTAAAGCTCTTCCCTGATAGCTCAGTTGGTAAAGAATCCACCTGAAATGCAGGAGACTCTGATTCAATTCCTGGGTCGGAAAGATCCCCTGGAGAAGGGATAGGCTACCCACTCCAGTATTCTTGGAGTGGCTTCCCTTGTGGCTCAGCTGGTAAAGAATCCGCCTGCAATGCGGGAGACCTGAGTTTGACTCCTGGTTTGGGAAGATCCCCTGGAGAAGGGAAAGGCTCCCCACTCCAACATTCTGGCCTGGAGAATTCCATGGACTGTATAGTCCATGGGGTCATAAAGAGTGGGACACAACTGAGCAACTTTCACTTTCTCAATAGGTAAATATATGTAAAACTCTTAGGACAGTGTCTTGCATATAGTACATACAATGGAAATATTAATACTAGCTTCTAACATCATTAATGTAATATTTAGAAGGCCCCTTAGACTTCAAATCTATGAAGGAATTTACTTGTTTTTTTCCTAGAATGTTTGATTTTATTTTATGTTTAAATATTTGATCCATTTGGTCTTTCATTCTGATGAACAGGGTAAAGTATACAACTTTATATATCTCTACACTGCTGCTATATAACTTCACTATCACTTACTGTCTTCCATTTCTCCCCCACTGATTTGAGAAGCCACTTTGATCATATACTAAACCCCCATAGGTAACTAAAGTCCAGAATGACACAATTCTTAAAGTTTGTAGTTTACTTCAGTATCTGACAGATATAATCTCCCCATCAGTGATTTTCCTCTGACTACACTTGCCATAAGTCCCCAAATGACTCGAATCAGCTTGTTAAGTTTGGGCAGAGAGGGAAGAACTACAAAACCTGGTGGTGTGTTTTTAGAGGGTGAGGATGTTGTTAAATTTGCAAACTACCCTGTATGTGTTGTTGAGCTTCCCTCAGTACATGACTTGTCTTCACATTTGTTTCAAGTGTACTTTTGTGTTTATAAGGACTGTTTCTTCATGTGTCTCTCACATTTTTTGTAGTGTTTATTTCTATAAATATTTTACTTTTTTATGCCATTTTAATGTTTTTTTCAACTTTATCCTCTAAATGGATATTTGTATCATGAAGCCTTTTTGAAAGTATATTAACTTAATATCAAGAATCTTCCTAAACTATCTTATTGTATATACTGGTTTTTTAGCCAAGTTTCTTGGGTATTCCAGGTATATAGTCATATCATCTGCAAACAGTATAACTCTGCATGCATCCTCATTACAATTTTTATACTTGTCTCCTATATAATGTTATATCTTTCTCTTAGACAAGTCAATAATTTAACATAGTATATTAATAATATTATTATAATCTTACATAATCACTTTCTCATTGCCTAATATCCCAGGTCATTACTGAACAGTAGTATGATGGCAATAACCTTGTCTTGATCTGACTTTAGGAAATACCTCCAGCATTTTTCTATTAAGCCAGATGCTGACTTTGGGCTGAGATATGTGCATTTTATTAAGTTAATAAAGTATCTTGATTCCTTTTGTATTGGGTGCTTTTAAAAAAAATAGTTTAATTTTGTCAAATGCCGTTTGAGTGTCTTATGGAGATTATCATGATTTTCTCATTGGCATTATAATTTATGAATAATATTAACCTACTTCCTAATATAGAACCATTTTTGCATGTCTGACATAAATCCTCTGAAGACAAAAATGATTCTGTAATTAATTGTTGGATTCTATTTGCTAATATTTTGTATTTTTGCAGTAGTATTTATAAGTGAACTGATTTCTGTAGATTTTACTTTGTATAAAATTTACCTAGATCCATTATTTCCTAAAGAGTAAGCAAGCAATATTATAATTACATCACTTATTAATCATTAATTCTATTCATTATTAGAGGGACTATATCTCTAAGGAGAAGTTTTCCTTCATCAAACACTTGGTTATACCCAGGTCTAGCTTATACTGAAAAGGCTAGTTAAATGCTCCATTTACTAATTTTTAGAATAATGAGTTTGTTTCCTGTATTCCCCAAAGATAACAAATGAGGTTTTGTGGATCTCCTTCAGTATTTCTATGAATTCCTTAAGTTTTAAGGTACTGATGTGTTTTAACTATTGCCATTTTTATTCTTATTGATACTCAAATTATCCCATTTTTGGCAAGGGGAAGTCTGTTCAGCTTGACTTCAGAGTCTTAGATAGATTCCCTGTTTTCTTGTGTGTCAAGATTTCCAGGTTCATCTTGTGCAACTACCCTCTTAGGCCACAGGAGCCAGATCTTCACATTCCCCCCTTGCTCAGCCATTGGCTCCAATCCTACAAAAAGCACAATCTTGGGTGAGGTCGTTTAGCTCAGGCTGACTTTGTAGAACTGGCATTTGGAAGCTGTGTTTTGACTGCACCCAGCACAGCTGGGTCTTCAGTCCTTCCTGACACTAGACAGGGGTAAAGCATCCTTCTGTTCACTGCACATGTAAACATTTAGTCATGTGAGGCAAACAGGAGGAGTGGGTAATGTTTCAGTTCAGTTCAGTCATTCAGTTGTGTCCGACTCTTTGTGACCCCATGAATTGCAGCACGCCAGGCCTCCCTGTCCATCACCAACTCCCGGAGTTTATCCAAACTCATGTCCATCGAGTCGGTGATGCCATCCAGCCATCTCATCCTCTGTTGTCCCCTTCTCCTTCTGCCCCCAATCCCTCCCACCATCAGGGTCTTTTCCAATGAGTCAACTCTTCGCATGAGGTGACCAAAGTACTGGAGTTTCAGCTTCCGCATCAGTCCTTCCAATGAACACCCAGGACTGATCTCCTTTAGGATGGACTGGTTGGATCTCCTTGCAATCCAAGGGACTCTCAAGAGTCTTCTCCAACAGCACAGTTCAAAAGCATCAATTCTTCAGTGCTCAGCCTTCTTCACAGTCCAACTCTCATATCCATACATGACCACTGGAAAAACCATAGCCTTGACCAGACGGAACTTTGTTGGCAAAGTAATGTCTCTGCTTTTTAATATGCTATCTAGGTTGGTCATAACTTTCCTTCCAAGGAGTAAGTGTCTTTTAATTTCATGGCTGCAGTCACCATCTGCAATGATTTTGGAGCCCAAAAAAATAAAGTCTGACACTGCTTCCACTGTTTCCCCATTTATTTCCCATGAAGTGATGGGACCAGATGCCATGATCTTGGTTTTCCAAATGTTGAGCTTTAAGTCTACTTTTTCGCTCTCCTCCTTCACTTTCATCAAGAGGCTTTTTAGTTCCTCTTCACTTTCTGCCATAAGGGTGGTGTCATCTGCATATCTGAGGTTATTGAGATTTCTCCCAGCAATCTTGATTCCAGTTTGTGCTTCATCCAGCCCAGCGTTTCTCATGATGTACTCTGCATATAAGTTAAATAAGCAGAGTATCAATATATAGCCTTGACGTGCTCCTTTTCCTATTTGGAACAAGTCTGTTGTTCCATGTCCAGTTCTAACTGTTGCTTCCTGACCTGCATATAAGTTTCTCAAGACGCAGGTCAGGTGGTCTGGTATTCCCATCTCTTTCAGAATTTCCACAGTTTATTGTGATCCACACAGTCAAAGGCTTTGGTGTAGTCAATAAAGCAGAAATAGATGTTTTTGTGTTACAGCAACACTAAAAGGGTAAACAAAAGAGAAGCCCACAGAGGAAATAGTTTTTTTTAAAAAGACCACCAATGAAGTAGGAAAACCAGGAAATTGTACCCCCAAATTGAGTCTCCTTTGCACCTAGAATAATGCCTGGTCTATGGAAAGAATTGAATAACTGTTAAATAAACAAACAGTCCACTGTGTCAAATTCTATAAAAGTTGTGGGAAAGTATTCATTTGCTTTGTCAAAACAAAGGTGATGGGAATCATGACAATGGTAATGCAGAAGCTACCATGGGTTGAGGAGTGTGTGGTACCCAGACAGTAAAGAGAGACCATGCTAAGTTCTGCTCTGGAAGTAGCTCAACTAAAGATGAGAGACTTAATGATTAGAAAGGAGGAGGGCGGCAAGGCCATTTTCTTAATTGAGGATTTTTATTGGTTTTGTTTATTTTGCTTCATTTCTTAAGTTGGAAGATACCTAAGGATATTTATAGGCTGAAAGGGAAAAGCAAGTGGGGTGGGGCAGATGTTACATACAGGAGAGATGAGATATTATTTCTGAAACAAGTCTTCTGAGGAGGCAAAGCAGTTAAGATTCACAGTACACAGGTAGAGAGATTAACTTGAGCAGAAGGAAGGCCAAGGTTTCTTCTGGGAGGAGGAAAAGGATGGAAGCATGGTGAACATTCAGTAAGAAGTTCTTCAGTAAAACATAAGAGTGATAAATTCAGAGATTGGTGTCATAGGTAATATTAATAGTCTTTTATATACACTAATACTAAGTGGTATTTCTGTGCTTTTTTTCCTAGTGTTACAAGGAGCTAGTGTTTACAATATTTTATTACATAGTTACAAATTGAGACAGATTAGAATTAAAACAAAGTCCCTCTCTAAAAGCATCATAGCAGATTAGAGAGAAGGCTGAACCAGAAATTGGAAAACCCAGGTTCTAGACTCAGCAGGACCACATAGGCCTCTGGGTTCAAAGAAATAATTAGCTTTTATGATTGTACACACCAGATTAGATATGACATGGGAAGGGAGAAGAAAGAATCAAGAATGACTTCTAGTTTCTAATTTTGAATAACTGGACAGCTGGTAGAAATACTGGAGAGAAAATAATAATAATACCAGATTATTAGGATAAAATGAGATATATTTCATCTACATGTAAATTGAGTTCTACAAAAGACATTAATGTTAAGAAACTGATACATAATGTTAAACTGATACATATTTCAGTTTACTGAAATATGAAATATATAGAATAAATTATAATTAGCTAAAATGGGGTGGCAAACTATAGTACAGTCTTATAGCATGTGAGGTAAAAGGAAGAAAAATAATCTTACTGTTAATTTAAGAAATGGCAGGAATAGATATAGAAGATTTCTAACAATTTAAATGTTCCTGTATTTTTCTCTATCCTGAAGTGCCCTTGATCTTGTTATGTAACTTACCTATTATTTCTTCTGAAACTATTGCATCATAGTAACAGTAGATGAATGTAACCCTAGAGTACTGTAGATCATTGAAATGTTGGTTGCTTTAAATAAAAAGAAGTATAAAATCAAGTCAGTATTCTAGATCGCTGTTCTCCTGGGTACTGGTTCTTGGTTCAGGGCTGTCAAACAGTCTTGTCACCCCCAAGCTTCTGTGACATGCAGCACTAACTGTCTGCAGC
This sequence comes from Muntiacus reevesi, assembly GCF_963930625.1. NCBI lineage: Eukaryota > Metazoa > Chordata > Mammalia > Artiodactyla > Cervidae > Muntiacus > Muntiacus reevesi. The sequence goes on along the minus strand of NC_089255.1, from coordinate 29,658,342 downwards.
CCAAGGCATTGCATGTTCCACTTTTAAAGGCATTAAGACAAGCCTCTTCTGAATTATCTAATCACTCTAATTCTATATTAAGGCACAATAACAGTGTTTTAAATTCCTTTGTTTATGATAGTAATTCTCACTCACCTACTGGGGTTTAATCAAGTATTCACTCTACTCACAGATAATTCAAATTATTTCAAACCATCTGTCTTAGTTTTAGATGCATTTTTAAGCTATTCATATTTTGAATAACTTTCTTTATAGAGCATAAAATGTATCTCAGTCTTTGGTCCAAACCTCTCAAAAGTCCAGATATATGAAGCCCTTACCAATTTCTCCTGCCTTTGTTGATCTGGCCATCTTCAAAATCCTAGAGAACTCATCTGAATGATTACTTTATCACAGCTTTTATTGCCTGGTAGTGTTTATAGTTTTATATTGTTTGCCCTGTCTAACTAGATTAAAAACCTCAAAGGACAGCAACAACTAATACCTTTTTTCACATTCCTGTGCATAGTATAATAGTCTATATATTTTTAAAAATATGATCAAATATTTGCTGATAATATGGGATAATACAGCACTGGGATTAAGAGAAGAGCCTCTGGAAGTAAACTGCCTGGTGTGAAATGCCAGCTCTGCTCATAAGAGCTCCATGACTTACAGAACTTATCCAAACATTCCTGTTCCTCAGTTTCCTCATCTATTAGACAGGGATTTTGCTGTACACATTCATATAATTATTAGAGGAAAAAATAGGTTACTACATGTCAAACATTTAGATCAAATTCTTATTTATTTTGGACATGGCCTGCGGCATGCAGGATCTTGGTTACTTGACCAGGTGTGGAACCCTTGCCTCCTGTTTTGGGAGTGCAGAATCTTAACCACTGTACTGCCAGGGAAGTACTAGACCAAATTATTGCCATATAAATATCTGCTTGAGTTCATAACAATCCCTATTCAACTCCATTTAATTCAAAGCTTAATTTATTCAATAACATTGCATATAAAATATAATATCTATGAAGCAGTGTTTCCTTCAGGAAAAAAGTAATCAAGAGCATCATCCCCACCCTAACTAGAGTTAGTAGCAACAGCCCCCAAGACATCTACAAACAGACAAACATTAAGCTAGATCAGCAGAACAGTCTGATTAACTTCTTGATGACATGTTGGATGATAAAGTAATGGTGTACATTCACTAAGTGAATGCCATTTTAAACAAAGGAACCTAGCCAATTTAGAGGTTCAATATACCACTAATGTGCAGACCAAAGCAATGCCAAGAGACGCTGTGATGACAAACATCGTAAAGTCTTTCAAGTTCACTTTCAGTAGAACCATTAGTTGGTACTTCTGGGATATGGCAAATCAACATGACTAGTCTAGGAAAGAGAGGAGAAGAGTGGGGAAGAAAAGGGGAAAAAGATATAGAAGGGCAGAGAATGGTAAAAAGATGCACATACATGCACACACAAAAAACCATAAGCCATTATATTCATCTAACCTTTACACATTTTGGTGTTTCCCTCTAAGTGTGTTGGGATTTTTTTTTGTTTTTACTTGGGTACACATCTATGAAATATTACACAAATACTACTGCAAAGAGGATTTAAAATATTTCATTATGCTGTTTTTAAAATCATGCCTTATTTTAAAAAATAAAGCTATTTACAAGAATATTTTGTGCTTCAAAAAAGTACATTGATAGACAGGTGGATATATAGAAAGACATATCTCTAGCCATCCTCTACAGAGGGCAGAAATAAAATTGTTCTTCACTGCTGGTTAAGGTCACGTTAGAACTTGAAGATGTTTTCACCTGTGTGTTCCAGTAAAGACAATGATTGTTAAGTGTTTGGGACTATATTGCAGCAAAGAGAAATAGCAGAATTTTGACAAACCAAAAGGATTTGTAACCAGCAGACAGGAAGAGGGAACACATGTTTCTGAGGAAGCATGTTCTGGGCTCTTCAGAGGGGCTGCCAGTGTGTTGAACACAATGAGGGCTGGCTCCCCAGAACACGCATGTTGTCTTATATCAGTCAATCAACTTCTAAGCAACATGTCTACCTTTTAACTCCTCTAATGGAGAGTCATGTCAATTGTGGGTCTTCCTGAATACAGGCCAGTGTGTTTTACATATAGAGGAAAGCAAAACACAAAACTCACTGTGAGTGTAAAACATATAATACAGAGACCCTCCATGCTATGAACTCTAGGATGAGTTACATGGCAATGTAGGTATGCACACAAAAAGCTGAAAGGAAATTCACCAAATGTTAAGTTAACCTTATACAAAAGTGGGATTATATGATTTTGGCTTTATTCTTTGTGTGTGTCTTATATTGCAGAAAAACACATTGTTAAAAAATCAGAATAATAATTTTAATGACTGACCTAAAGCAGAAAGGCAATTAAGATGTAATTAACCATAAAGTTAACATTATTTCCCTATACTTAAATCTCAATGTGAATCTTTGCCTGAGAATCCTTAAAATTCAAAGCTCTTACCAAGAAAAGAAAAAGGACAAACCAAAATTCACTAAAAATGATATTATGAAAAAGTTTTCTTCAGTTCTTTTATTTACATTAACAATTTTAGTCAGGTTCTAACTAGACCAGCAACTCAATTGCTAAAGCCCTTGGTTTATCAGTATGGCACACTAGTCCCAGGTTAACAATTACGAAAAATCCCTGTTTGTTGGCACTGGTTTTAAATAAGTTGAGTTGGATTTTTGAGAGGAAAGGAGACAGGAAAAGTCTAATCTTCAGGGCAGATGAAAAAGATATCTAACAAAAGATAGCTCTCCCACAAAATATTATGTGTTTACTGAAGGTGATAGAAATTAAGGCTTTGGGGGAATGGCCCCCAAAATGATAAAAGAATTAATATTTTAAATTAAAATGAAAAATTAAGGTCCCTAAGGTAATTTCTAGCCTGAAAAATCTTTAGGAGGTTAACAACTTCATAAAGTTATCATTAATAAAACAGATTCCAGTCTTTCTTAATAGTTTACACCTTTTAAAATAGACTCCTGTAGACTATAAGTGATTTCCAATTACATTAAGTCTGTTAGAGTTATCAGTGTTTGGGGCTTTTCCTTTGGGTTATTTTGTTTTTTGTAGCTATTGGTTTTTCTTTTAAATTAGTTTTCTGGTCTAGTTTATACCAAATTTAAGTCAAATTAGTTCTTCAATGGTTCTCAAAATGAGCCTTCTTCAAGGAAGAATGGGGGTAAGACTTAATCACATTCTCCTCGTATTGTTGTGATAAGATTCATATTTAGACTAGGTATGCATTAAGTCTAAGCTTATATAAAGTAGAAGGTAGACAAGTTTAGCAGTCCATGAATCAACTTTGGGTACCTTCAATTTGAATTTTCCTTTACACCCTTCATTTTGCCTGTGAAATACCATAGTAAGGAAAAAGCCCAAGGCTCACACTAACAAAGGGAGGATGGTTAGCTTAGAAGATCCAATGCATGCGTGCTAAGTCATTTGAGTCGTGCGTGACTCTTTGCAACCCCATGGACTGTAGCCCTCCAGGTTCCTCTGTCCATGGGATTCTCCAGGCAAGAATACTGGAGTCCACTGCCATGCCTTCCCCGGGGGATCTTCCCAACCAGGGATCAATCCCATGTCCCTTGCATATCCTGCATTGGCAGGTGAGTTCTTTGTCACTAGCACCACCTGGGGACCCATATGGAAATCTTAAACAGGGCAGGTGGGGTGAGGTCCCCAAAGGCGATGAAGGAAACAGAAGGATCAAGAGGACCTAGCGGTAAGAAGAGTCTGCCAGTGTCCACCCCGCTTTACTCTCGGAAATCAGAATCTCCCCCACTGCTTAAGGGATTTGTAGAATATAAATTATGGCCTGGATTACTTTTATTCTGCTAATCCTCCTAAGGATCACATTTGAGATCCTGTGAGATTCTCTGAGAAGCCAAGGAAAACTGAATGATTATGAAGTTGCCATGAGATGCTGACTAGTCCTGAGGTGTCTGAAGCATTTGATTTGTGAATTCACCCCAGCATTGCTTTCATGTGTCCTTAGTCCTCTTTGCATTTATGCTGAGTCTAATTCCCACTTCGCTTAGAGATTATTACCCTGAGGATCTCATAATAGAGACAAGTTGTATACACATTCCCCACACCCTGAGGAAGGACCCTTCAGGTCCTTTGGACCCATCACTCCAAAAAGGGATGGCCACCTGGAAAATCACACATCACCACCAAACACTACACTGCTTCATCTGACCTGGTTTTCTCCTCATTTCAAACAGATTTCAGGCACCTCTTTCTGGGTCCTATAATCTCTTTTAACTCACATTAGCACTTCAGCAAAACTGTTGTATCTTTGTACCACTTTTAAAAATGTAGAGTTTTCAAGGTTTTTTTTTTTTTAAGAGTAGTGCATATATTGGAATAGCTATATAGCTTTACTCAGTAATAAATAACGCTTTGGAAAAAAGATGCTTAAGATGGATATTCTGCAAAACTCCAGAATTATTGTGAAATCGCATTTTTATCTACCATTTTTAGAGTCCATTTGATTTATCCCAGCTTGGCATATTAGAGTAGACATGGGGATACAAACAGCCTGATAGTTAAAATTTTGTCTGCATATGAATCTCCTCTGGCTTCCTTCTCTGCCAGGAAAATTTTTCCTGTTGTCAGTCAACTGATCCTAATATCTTCTTGGAACAGAGCAAACATTTTAAAGTGCAAAGCAAAAGTCCTCCCCCAGCCCGGAGAGAAAACTTTTTTTTTCCTTGAGCTGTTGATGTCTTTAAGAGAAATGACTTTAGTTGAACCAGTCAGATGATAGAGGACACAGTTAACTCCATATAAAGGAAAAATGTTTGAATACCAGTACCATTGATTTCAAGGAAGGTTTATTCGGGTAACATTGTTTAGGAAGATAATCTGAGTCATAAATTGCACAGGCGCTAAATCCCTCTTATGCAACAGCAGAGGACTAATTTTGTTGTAGTTTTGAATTCTGTATGGTTATTTGAAAAAGCCTCATATTTGTATGCATTTTGAAATATTTTATCAGCTTAGAAAGGAACTCAGTCTTCCTAACCACTGCATTGCTTTAATTAACTGATCATTTCCAGTTCTTTTTAGAGTTTTGGTCAGAATTAGTTACTCTGACTCTAAAGAATAAAATGAAGACACAGCTTTAGCTTAAACACTAATAAAAGGTCTTATTTTAAGGTACACAAAGCAAGTCTTCTTAAAGACAGCCTTATGATAATAGATCCAGAGTCTCTGAGCTTATTTCAGCTACTATCCAAGCACACATTAACTGTTGGCTAAACGTAAATTGATAGAAAACAGTCACCAGGGAGAATACCTAAAAACAAGACCATACTACTGATAGTCACAGAAAAGAGATTTAAACCAAAAAAAAAATTTTTTTAAAAAGCTGTGTTAGAGTGTTCATAAAGCTCTTCAATGATCTTGTATTTTAGAAACATGAAGTATGTGTCAGGGATGATTCACGGACTGGATAAAAAAGGGGTGAGGAGCTGGGTAGAAGTGGAGAAAGAAACTCAGGGGACAGGAATATTGGGTAGAAAGAAATTCTTTTGAGCTTTTATAATTTTCATTATCAGTTTGAGATAAAAAGAATAAAATATTTTGGATCAGTTTAAACAAAGCAAATGAAAGGTGCACAAAATGAGAATGGAGAATTACTTTTTTTTAAGACGTAATTAAAGTTAATGTCTTATTTGCAAAATGTTTGGGCAGTAATAGCTATTTAGGTAGGGTTCTCCTGAGGGGAACAGATCCAATAGGAGATGGGTCTTTCTTTATTTCTATCATCTATCTGCCTGCCTACCCACCAACCTATTTATAGAGACAAAAAGACAGAGATTTTTATGAAACTGACTTATACAATTTAGGGGGCTAGAAAATCTAAAATCAATAAGGCATAAGAAAATCATAAAAGAAATAAGGCAGGCCAGAAGCATAGAAACTCAAGTAAGAATTGATGTTTGCAGCCTTAAGCCCAAAATCTGCAACACAATTCAGCAGGTGTGAAACTTGGGCAGTGTTTCTGTGCTGCAACCTTGAGACAGAATTGCTTTTTTCTCCATCTTTGCTCTTAAGGCCTTCAACTATTTAGATGAGACCCACCTGGATTAAGGAGGATAATCTGCTTTATTCAAAGTCTTCTGATTGTAAACATTAATCATATCTAAAAACTATTTTCATAACAACATCTAGACTGGTGTTTGGCCAAATAATCGTTCACCAGTCCTAACTAAGTTTTCACCCCACAATAGCTTTAGAGACTACCCTTAATTTTGTATGTTTCAGTTTCTCATAGTATCCAGGAAGAGTAAGATGATGTATTAAATATTAAATAGAATGCTAAGTAGTATATGTATTTTCTAAGATTTTTGAGTTTGGTGTGCATCTGTATGTCTGTGTGTTAAAGTTTGTGCCATATGCTCAAAATTATTAGTGGATGTTTCTAACTTCTACTTTCAAAACAAATATATGCTATTATAGCAATTCTCCTGCAACTTTCCAAAAGGAATATAATCTATACATTTCAAATATACAGTTAAATATGCCTCTAGTAATTACAGTTGGTAAAAACTTCACTCCAGATTGTGAATCATATGGCTAATATCTTTGAAGAGGAAGGTACTTAATCATAAAAGAAACAAATGATCCATTAGGATATAGGACTTCAGTAAATCTAGACATTTATCTTTTGCCCTTTGTTTTGACATTGGAAAGATAACAAAATAGATACATGACAGTTCATTCAAGCTATGTGCATCACTTTTCAAAAATGCTTATAAACTTCAAATGCTTTGTTTTACTTTTTGTTTTTACTTATGGATGTTTGCAGAGTAAGTCATTTGGTTGGTTGAGTGGCTGGCTGGTTTTTGGACTCAAATTAAATATTTTATCAGGCTTAGGGAAAGAAAGAACCTATGCATATAAATGGGAATTTAGAGAATTATTTGGAAGAAAATGATCATAGATTTTTGTTGGTTTTTTTTGAAAGGTCTGTATCCTAGTAAGTATAAACAGTTTCACTAGCTTCTATAAAATAATACATTTTTATCTCTCTAATATCTGCCTTTTTGCTGTAATTGGATAAATAGTATATAAAGGAAAACCATCAAGAATAACTATAAAATATATTCAAGTAAGCCAGAGTATCTAATTTGCAATTTATGTAATGGAGATAAATAGTTAAACAAAAATGGTACCATGGGCTTAAATCATTTAAATGATAAATAAAACTAATCATATTAGCAATTTAAATACTTATTTAACTTTGGTACATATATTCAAATATCTTTTATAGATATTCAGATTTATGTCCATTCCTGTTGTATTCAAAGTCAACAAATAAAAGCACTGTCTTTCTTTGCTAGGTTTCTAAATACTTGTTTTACTTGAAAATACAAAGAAATTTTTAACATTGTCCTTAAGGACTATTTTTTTCCTTCATATTTTGACAGCCTTTCTCTTTTTTTACTTTTTTTTCTCTTTTTTTAAAAAAACTTGTTTTCTATAGCTGCTAAAAAATTTACCTTAAACTTAATAGCTGAAAACAACACAAATTTATTATCGTATATTTCTGTAAGAAATCTACAAGAGGTCTCACTAGGCTAAAATCAAGGCATCAACAGGCCCCAAACCATTAGGATTTTCTAGGTTGAGAATCTGTTTCCTTGCCTTTTCAGCCACATTTCTTGGTTCAGGACTCCGTTCCTCCAGCGCCACTCAGCAGTATCAGCCAGGACCTTCTCACATGGCTATTTATCTGGGTCTCTCTCCTCTGCCTCCTTCTTGCACTTACAAAGATGCAGGTGATTAGACTGTTCCCTCTTGGAGAATCTTAATTCCATCTGTTACCATGATTTTTGCTTACCACGTAACCTAACACATCCACAAGTTCCTGGCTTCTTCAGGACACGGGCATCTTTCAGGGGCCATTAATCTGCCCTTATAAGTTAATCATTCTTGCAGCTAAGTGATGGGTGCATAGGGTTCATTATACAAGTCTATTAATTTTTATAGGTTTTAACTTTTCCAAAATAAAAGGGTAAAACGTAAATTTAGAATCCTATATCACCCAAGGAATTGTGTCCAGAAGAGAATTCTAAATTTATTTACAAATTTATTAGTATTCAGTCACTTAGGAAATTTCCATATTTATTTTCATATTTATTTCCAGTGAGCTATCTGAAAAAAATATAATGCAACAATTTTAAGACTTAAAAGTATAAAAACATAGACATACATTTTGCCTCCAGCAAACAGCCCTTCCTCATATTTCATGCCAACATTTTTTTAAATAATTTTTTTTTAATGTTGATTACAGATTCTTAGAACTTTTAGGTTTTGAGAGCGCTTTCATATCATCTGGCCCAAGAAATCTCTGACACATGACTTTCATGCCAAATGATCATCCATACGTCTACCGAACATCTCTAGGGTAGGACTGGGTCACAATCTCCAAAGCAGTCTAACGGACAACTATGATTACTAAGATTCTGTTTAACCCATATGGCTTTGGATGAAAAGTATAATACTACTTCCACATAACAGTCTACAAATATTTGAAATCAGCTCATATGTCACTCTGAGGCTAAAATACCTTTAGTTCCTCTAGACCTTAGTGGCAACCTGAAATTGGTAAAGAATGAAGACCGTGTCCCTGTGGAAATTTATGCTTGGAGTGAAATTTGTCAATTTAAATGAAAATCCTCAAACAACTCATTTATCTAAAATTGAATCACAACACATTGGGAAAATCTAGAGAAAATTTTACTCATTTCTTTACTCCAAAAGCCAGCCCCACAGACTTTCTGCGATTCTTACCCTTCCACAGAAAGGGTATTTCAATTGGGTGGGAAGTAACCATTTGTGTCCTGGGTTGTTGTTGTTCAGTTGCCAATTCATATCTGACTCTTTGCGACACCATGGACACACCAGGCTTCCCTGTCCTTCACTATCTCCTGGAGTTTGCCCAAGTTCATGTCCATTGAGTCAGTGATGCCATCCAACCATCTCATCGTCTGTGGCCCTCTTCCCCTTCTTCATTCAGTCTTTCCCAGCATCAGGGTCCATTCCATAGTCCTGGACATAACCGCCCTGCACACCTGTGAGTCATGAGGACAGATGACGAACCTAAGGAGACCAGAGTTGCTCAAAGTGTGACATGATTGAACTGAAGGGCTTTCAACCTTCACTGAAGGTCTTTCATTTCTTAAGGACCAGTTGAACTTCTGCTTCTGTAACTTGAGAGAGAAGGTAATATCTTTTTATCAATTAGCAGATTTGAAAACCAATTTTACCTGAAAAATAAAATTTGACAGAAAATGCACATTCCACTTTTCCAGTACCTAATTAGACATGATTTGCTGAGACGCTTACAATGACAAAACTAAACAAGAGGCCATGGCTTTGTAAAATTTAAAGCTTTTAAAACTTATTTAATATTTAATACATTTTATTACCTCAGGAAAACCTTAGTTCTCAGAAAACCTTAAAAGGACCAAAGCCATGTTTTGGATTTCATTAGACAATATGAATAAACTCTAGATAGAGTTACAAGTCTGAAATGAGTGGGGGGAAATTATAGAGGCCCAGCTGATATGCAGGAAGCTAAGTTCTCACCACTGTAAAAGACAGTTCACTGCCTCAACTTTTTGTCAACTGGGGCCTCATCCTGTATAGCTGACTGAAAATATAAACCAATAAAAGACCTGGTTAAGACATTTTCCCCTCAAAGCTATTCAGTGACTTTTCAGAACTGATATCTATCCTCTTCAATGGCTTGTTTTACGTGTTTATTGACTCTGGCACAGAAGATCCTGGTGCAAGTCTATCATTTGTTCCTTTTTCAGAAAGGATCACATATGTCTCCCCAAACTGTACACTTACTAGACCACTTGACCCTTCACTCAAATCATATACAACCCACATGCCTGCGCAGTTATTAGCCTTAATTATGCAGGGCTTTAAACTTAGCTATTGTGCTACAAATGGCTACCACACTACCCTGCCAGCGACCACTTCATGACAATATCTACCAAGAACATTTTCAGATTATGTGCAGCTCTTATTAACTTTGCCTCTGTGAACAGGAATTAGCTATGGGTCAGAAATATGAGCTCACCACCCTCCTCACCCTATCCCTATTGTTGCTGTTTAGTTGCTGAGTCATGTTCAGCTCTTTGTGACCCCATGCACTGTAGCCCACCAGGTTCCTCTGCCTATGGGATTTCTCAGGCAAGAAGACCGGAATGAGTTGCCATTTCCTACTTCAGGGGATCTTTCTGACCCAGGGACTGAACCCACATCTCCTACATTGGCAGGATGGTTCATTACCACTGAGCTACCAGGGAAGCCCCCCCATCCCTATATTTACACAGAAATCATCAGATTACTGACACAAGAGTTAGTGTTAACCAGTGTCTTTTAACACAGCATTTTATATTTTCATAGTTTGTGTTCCCCCCTCTTGAACTTGCTTCTAAACAATCTTAGACGCATGTCAGGATATATGCAATTAAAACTCACTTATAATAGAAACTATTCGGTTGATGCAATTTAAGTCTTGCAAACTCCGAGTAGCCTGAATAGGCAACTGTCCCTACCAGCTAATCACTGCCAGAAGGAAAGGTTATATGTCAACCATTCTAAAACCAAAGTTAGTGTATTTGTTAGGTGGTGTTTAAAAATAACAAGCCAACCAGTAAGTTAGTTATTTATTTGGATTGGTATAAATGTCACAAATAAGTCATCTTGGCAAATATTCAGGCAGTAGAATTATTAAAGACAGGCATTACATGAACACTTTATTAAGACTGTGTTTTGGTGAAGAGGACATCTGGTTATATCTCCTTAAAAAAAAAAACTCTTTTCAAATGAAAATCATATCCACCATGCTATAAGAAATAGGACATTATGGCCTCTATCACCCATCTGTCCCTCTGATTAAATGGTTCCAAAATCATTCTTTTGAAATACCCTGACCTTTTCAGTGGGTATAGTTTCAGCTCACTTAGGGGGTAGCTTGGCTTTCTCTCCTCAATTGGTTTTTTAACATTCATACAGAGATGGAAAATAACTCCAGTGTCTGCCAAGGTTCACGGACGTCTGCTCAACTAGCCTTATTCCTAACTCCATTATATCCTCTTCTTCATCTTTTCTATCACTCTCATTTTTACTCATTTTATGCATGATTTTTGTGTACTGCATAAAATCATATATATATATATACATGTATGTATATATATATATATATCATAAATAAATGTGTAGATGTACAGAGGAATAGATGAACAAATTTTTCCAGCTTAACTATGAACCTGAGCCCTTTTCTGTAGTATGGCTTACTGTTTATTACATACACTCCTGAAGATCTTTCTAACCTCATCTCTTGATATTTTCCACCATATCCTTCATATACCAACAGACTGAAGTGGTTACAACTCCATAAACATACCAGTTGCTCTTTGGGAAAAGTTTCTGAAACATTTGGGACTTGCTATACTCATCAGAAAAATGGGATAACACCCATTGAGGTGGTTGTAAATATTAAAAACATTAATTTGTGAAAAGCTCATAACATATACCTGGCATATAGTGAGGGCATAGTACACATTATTTGTTTTTGTGATTGCTGTAATACTGATGATCATATTTTCCCCCAAATCCATGGTCTTATGCATATTCTTCTTCCTAAAACACTGCTGTGTCCACCTGGCAAATCTGTATTCGTTTTTCTCAGAGAGGCCCTTCCTTAACCCCTATAGGACAAGTTAGAGCCTTCCTTCTCATACTTTAAAACATTTTTGTAGACGTTTGTTTTTATGCTTAATACATTACACTCTAATGATGCCTGATGTCTTCTCTTCCCTGTGAGATTGTTAAAGGGGGTGGGGGGGGGGGGGTTAGGGAACATGTCTCTTTAAAGATACCTCTTAGCCCAGAACAGATACACTTAGCACAGAACAGAGCACCAGTGTACGGGAAGATGGAAGGAAGGAAAGGGAGAAAGGGGAATGAAAGGTTAAGGAGGGAAGAAAGTAAACAGAGGAAGGAAAGAGCAAGCAAATAAATGAATCCAGTCTTCTGGCAGCTGTCCTGTCCTCCATCATTCCTGGAAGATCCCCAACAGTGATGCATTGATCTCATTTACAAATTCTGTCAGTGCGCTGATTAACAGTTCCCAAGTTTATCACTCAGGGCATAAATAACTCTAGTTCTGCAAGATATTAATTCATTTGCAGTGACTAATTTGCCTCCTATTTGATGATAATGCCAACTATTGACTAAGGCAAAATCTCTCAGCTTGCCAACCCCCCAAAAATCACTTATTCAGAAAATGGCTCATATAGGAAAGAAGCAGCTCCTGTTGAATTTGACACAAATGAGCCAAAATCTGGTTTTTTTAGAAAAAAATCTTATTCAAGAAATCCATTTAGCTCCAGTGGTGAGGTTTTGGTGAAGACAAGTGGAAAATGAAGGATAAGGGAGCGCAGAGTAAGTAAGCATATCGATTTTTGTCATCATTTGCTTTCTCTCTGATGGTTTTCCCTGTCTTGATTTTCTAAGTTATAGATGCAGGGTTCTTATTGATCTAGCCTGTTATAATGGAGAAAGAAAATTCCATCAGAAAAATAAAATTAATTGCAAACTGGAAACATTTTCTCATAAAGAACAACAGTTTTTCTCCCTTGATGTGACAGAGATCCTCTTTGAAAACATCCGTTTTGGATACACTGTTCATTGGCAACAGGACGCACGAACATGAGAAAAATCTTCCCATTTTATGAAATGATATTTCAAGCTCTGAAAATGCTACAAATATGTAAGTTTTATCTGATATCCTGTTAGGTGATCCTAATAATAATAAAGATCACCAATTTTTTTTTCCTATGGTGAAAAGATATGTGCTAACTAAAATATAGATGAAGTTGCTTTTCTCACACAAACACACACATGTTCCCTTGCCACTAATAGCGAGAATGACCAAGTGTAGATCACAAAGTCATCTCTCTTTTTTCAACCCAGGTTCTTTTTCAAGACAGTTTGTGTGTGAGACCCAAGCACAGCTGGTGAATTCCACTCTTTGGAGCAGGTTTGGTCCTTCTCCCAGGAACTTGTGGCACTTTCTCCTTTCTGCCCTCTGCATCTTTTTCTCAAAACTACCAACCAAGACACATTCTCCAGTTAATCCTACCCTCCTCACTCTTTTTCCATCTTCAAATAAACACTTGTGCTTTCTACCTGTTTTTTACTTGATTTCTTTCCTTCTTTTTGGCTCTTTTATAATTATTCTTGTGTTTTTGACTCTCTCTCATATCCCCCACCCCTCCGCCACCATTCTCACTCCCCAAATCCTACAGCAGACATGTGATTTCTGCCCCTCTAAGCCCATCCTATACACCAATGCCATATTACATTCCTAAATCACCATTCAGAACAGTTCAAATTTCTTAGCTTATTGTAAGCCTCTGGCAGTCTGGGCACAGTAGCCTACTTTTCAGTCATATCACTCACCATTCAAACTTTTGATTTCCACCCTCCTCACCCAAACCTGCTCCCTCCATAGTCTTCTCTGGAGCAGCAACTGACATGACCAGCCAGCCAGTTACTCAAGTGAAAAAAATTCTAGAAATTTTCCCTGAGTCCTCTCTTGCAGCCCCCACATCTAATCCATCACCAAGCTCCCTGATTCTACTTCCATAACACATGCCTACTTTGTTCATTTCTGTTCACTTGTACCATTGCCTATGCAAACCATCATAATTCAGCTGGACTACTGTTTGGTCTCTCCTGCATCTCCACAATCCAATTCCCACACAACATCTGAAGAGAGTTCTGTGAAAACATAAATCACATCACAGCTCCACTTCTGCCTTTATGTCATCTGGCTCATGTGAACCTCTTGGACCCCAGCCTTTACCACTTTATCTTCTCCCCCTAAGCACGAGCCACACTGGCCTTCCTTATTTTCTTCTTACTCACATTTTTACCTGACAGCCTTAGCACTAGCTGTTTTTACTGCCTGTGATTGCTTCTCTCCCTAAACTTTGCAAGGCCACTTTTGTCATTCATCTCACAGTCTCAGTTCCGTTCAGTTCAGTCGCTCAGTCATGTCTGACTCTTTGCGACCCCATGCATCGCAGCACGCCAGGCCTCCCTGTCCATCACCAACTCCCAGAGTCTACCCAAACCCATGCCCATCAAGTCGGTGATGCCATCCAGCCATCTCATCCTCTGTCGTCCCCTTCTCCTCCTACCCCTAATCCCTCCCAGCATCAGGGTCTTTTCCAATGAGCCAGCTCTTTGCATGAGGTGGCCAAAGTATTGGAGTTTCAGCTTCAGCATCCGTCCTTTCACTGAACACCCAGGACTGATCTTTAGAATGGACTGGTTGGATCTCCTTGCAGTCCAAGGGACTCTCAAGAGTCTTCTCCAACACCACAGTTCAAAAGCATCAATTCTTCAGTGCTCAGCCTTCTTCACAGTCCAACTCTCACATCCATACATGACCACTGGAAAAACCATAGCCTTGACCAGATGGAACTTTGTTGGCAAAGTAATGTCTCTGCTTTTTAATATGCTATCTAGGTTGGTCATAACTTTCCTTCCAAGGAGTAAGCGTCTTTTAATTTCATGGTTGCAGTCACCATCTGCAGTGATTTTGGAGCCCAAAAAAATAAAGTCTGACACTATTTCCACTGTCTCCCCATCTATTTCCCATGAGATGATGGGACCAGATGCCATGATCTTAGTTTTCTGAATGTTAAACTTTAAGCCAACTTTTTCACTCTCATCTTTCACTTTCATCAAGAGGCTTTTTACTTCCTCTTCACTTTCTGCCATAAGGATGGTGTCATCTGCATATCTGAGGTTATTGATATTTCTCCCGGCAATCTTGATTCCAGCCTGTGCTTCATCCAGCCCAGCGTCTCACAGTCTAAGTCACTAAATTCTTTACTCAATATAAAGTAGCTGCCACGTCACTGGCATCATACCCTGAATGGAATTTATCTGGTATTTCTTTTTATTTTCTATGCTTATCTTGTTCATTGCCGAATTCTCTCATATCTAGAACAGTGCTTGGTTCTCAGTGAATGTGTGTTTAATGAATGAACATCTATCTTTCCCATCTCTGTGCCCTGTCCTCAACACTGGACAATATTCCTAATGGAGAGTAACAGGACCAACAACCAGAGGTGGGTTGAGTTTGGTATGGAGACAGTAAGGCTGAGAAAAAGGAAAAGAAAACAACCTGCCTAGAGGGGAGCATCTTTGTTGAATGATAGTTATGAGACACAATCAGCTAGGATCTTCAACATCAGATTCAGAAAGTTTGGCTCAAACATGATTTATAAAGGATTCTTCTTAAACTCAGGGAAACAAAAACTGAGTCCCATGATGTTTGTTTTGGTCAGTCCCATAAACCCAATTCCTAGAATAGCATTTGACACACATTGGGAGCTCAATAAATAGTTGAAGGCATAAATGAATGAATGAACTTGATCTACCCATTAGGATTCTTATTTAGAAATGGTTTGTAACAGCAGTCCCCAACCTTTTTGGCACCAGGGACCGGTTTCATGAAAGACAATTTTTCCACAGACTGAGGGTGGGGAGATGGCTTCTGAGTGATTCAAGAAAATTACATTTATTGTGTACTTTATTTCTATTATTATTATATCAGCTCCACCTCAGATCATCAGGCATTAGATCCTGAAGTTTGGGGACCCCTGGTTTATCAGACCTAAAAGAGATAAGAAAACTGTAGAATAAAATTTCTCAAAACCTGGGCAATGAATTATATTTAAGTGATTTATTAAAATTCAGTTTCCTGTGACTTTCCTGAGACCTGCAGTCATCTAAGACTGGGATCAGGAATCTGAATGTTATGAGTTTCATGTGTATCTTTTACACGCAAACTAAAGTTTGAGAATTATTGCCTTGGGAGAGGTAAGATGATGAAAGACCTAAAGTAGGATCTATATTTGAGCAAATTAGTGAAAGACAAGTTGCCAGAATTTTGAGAAGTAGGGAAAAGAATCAAAATGACTGTGAGCAACCTGGCAGACAGAGAATTACACTGTCATTGGTAAAATACAGGAGACCTGTGCATCATCTTAAAAACATATAAGGTAATAGATTTGCACCTTTTGGAAGACAAAGTAAAGGCATATGTGTAAGGTGAAATGTGAAACTAAACAAAGAAAACTATGTGTTCCCCAAACCACAGAAGGTAAGAAATAGCAAAGGTATTGCCACTGCATTCCATAGAGTGCGAATGCTAGACAAATAAGTCTCATTTCTTATTGTCAAAACCCTTATTAAAGTCATGTTATTCCTATTTATTTCAGAGTGAAAGCACTGCATATGTCTCAGTAAACAGTTCCTTGTGCAAAAGATCCTTGAAATTAGCTTCCTCCCAGTCGTAACACTGGAACACTGCTAGAACACAAGGAATGCTAGCAATCTAATTAGAGGAAAGATCTGACTGCAAATGTCTCCAGTAAATAGTAACATTTTAGAAAGTTATTTGGTTTTCCATAGTTCAGGTTTATGCATAATTATAGGTTTCAGAATCTAGAATCAATACTTAGATTTTTTTGATGTAAAGATGGGTTGAGGCCAGTGAATGCAACTCATGAGAAGAAATCTTAAAACTTGGGAACTACTTCCAGCATGTTAGCCTCTGTACTTCTGTATTGAGTAACCTGACATTTAAAATACCCAGTGAGTTGAATACCCAAATATAAGTTAGCCCTTCCCACCATGATGGACAGATGCTTAATATATAGTTGAAGAATGTTCAAGTTCCTCTTGGCAGGTTCTGATTAATGGCTATAATATGAAAGAAGTAAAAGCAGGCAGGTCAGCTGACAGAAGGAGTATTGGGACAGACCTGTAACTGTACTCAGGAGACTGCTCACTTCACTGCAACCGTGTGGAGACCTATTTTCTGAGTCTGTTGCAAAAGTAGAGGAGATTCTATGCAAGAGTGTTAGGAGATTTTATGTGAATTGCTCTGCAGATAACACCTCTCCGTGTTTTCCTCTAACTTGAATAATAAGTAGTGTTGACCTCAACTTTTAAACAATCGCAGAAAAAAAAACAAAACACTGCTTAAAAGTTTATGCCACAAAATTTGGGACACACATTAATAAGGTGTGGGGCACAATAACTAATTACTTCATTGTTCCTATCAGGGGAGCTATGAATGTGTCTCGCAAAAAAAAAACTGTCAAAATCTAAGTAAGGCAGCATACCTGAGAGTAACAATTTCTGCCCCCACCCCACAATCCTAGAAATGCCTGGTGAAGAGAATAAATTTAAATATAAGAAGAGCAGAATTTCTTTCATGGAGTTCTATCCTTCATAGATGACCATTCCTAGGACATCTTTCATGCAGAGATTCTAGACCAAGAAACTACTGATGAGGGAAATAGTTAAAATTTTAGTTAAAGTTAAATATATAGTTAAAATAGTTAATAATAGTTAAAAGTTAAAATAAAGTGTGCTAAAAATTACTACCAAATAATACTAATTCAAATACTGAAAGAAGGATCTTGGGGTTATTTATGCATTCTGTCAAATATTAAAGTTAAGGTGTACAACTTTAACTCTGCATGATATAATTATGTTTCAATATCA
Source organism: Muntiacus reevesi (assembly GCF_963930625.1). Classification (NCBI taxonomy): domain Eukaryota; kingdom Metazoa; phylum Chordata; class Mammalia; order Artiodactyla; family Cervidae; genus Muntiacus; species Muntiacus reevesi. The sequence continues at coordinate 29,640,660 of NC_089255.1, read as the reverse complement.
ATTATCAGAATCTTACTTGACTTGATCCTGCAGTAAGAAGGAAGTAAAATAATTCCTTGAAGATCCTCTGATCTAAACCACTCATTGGCTCAGGCTTACACCACTAGTCAGCATATAGCCCATGGCCTCTTTTGCTTGGTCCCCTCAGTACCTGAGCTACCTAGAGGATTTCCAGCGCAGAAGCAGCAGAGGAGGAAAGAAGTGATCCTTATCCAGAGGCTCAGAACATTGGACATAAAGTCATGTCAAATGTTTCAAAAGACAAGGAGCCTTTTTCTGTGTCCTTGGCTTGTTGTGAAATGTCGAACTTTAAATATGAAGATTCTCTCCCTTCATCTTAATACTGCATACTTCTATCATTTTTATCACTTTCTCCCACATGGATAAAGTCATACACTAGAAGAAAGAAATGTTTTCTTTCTGAAGAGAGATGTTTTCTATGTGTCAAGGACAACTGAACACAGAAGGCACAGATTAGATTTATTTAGAGGTCCATCTAGTCAAAGCTATGGCTTTTTCAGTGATCATGTATGGATGTGAGAGTTGGACTCTAAAGAAAGCTGAGCGCCCAAGAATTGATGCTTTTGAACTGTGGTGTTGGAGAAGACTCTTGAGAGTCCCTTGAACTGCAAGGAGATCCAACCAGTCCATCCTAAAGGAAATCAGTCCTGAATATTCATTGGAAGGACGGATGCTGAAGCAGAAACTCCAATTCTTTGGCGACCTGTGGGAAGAGCTGATTCATTTGAAAAGAACCTGATGCTGGGAAAAATTGAAGACAAGAGGAGAAGGGGATGACAGAGGATGAGATGGTTGGATGGCATCACCGACTCAATGGGCTTGAGTGTGAGTAAACTCCGGGAGTTGGTTATGGACAGGGAGGCCTGGCATCCTGAGTCCATGGGGTCACAAAGAGTCGGACACAACTGAGTGACTGAACTGAACTGAATTTTCCCCATGTTTGGTCCTTCTTGCAACAATAGCTAGTCAAATATGTTTAGAAAGGAAAAGTTAAATAAAATTTCATTCATTACACTCAACAACTATAAAATGCACTTTAAATTTTCTTTGTCATAAGATTATAATGTTTTTGTTTAAGGTAGTAAAAAGACTTAGCACTAGAGACATAAATATAAAGAAATAAGTTACTTTTGATAGTTTTAAAAAAATTAGCTCTGGGCCATCTCTCAAAGTCAGTCTTCTGGGTTAGGAAAATGGAAAGTAATTTATAGAGGCAAAATACCTTTTACTAAATATTTCAAAACCAGGACATCCACCTATATTATAAGTGGGTAGAGAAAAAATTATTTAGCAGCAGTTCAGACACTGCCTAGTTATGAACAACCAACTTGCAAACATCAACTCTTGAATAAAGGAATGTACACTCCCTTCTCCCCACAACAAAGCTCAACTGACGCTGCTTATGAAAACTTTCCAGCTTACATCTTTTCTCTGTCCATCCCCTTCTTTACCTCTAGGAAGACAGTGCACCAACCACACACAGCATATTAGCTGGCTTTTTGAGATGGAGAGGGACTCAGCTTCCTTCCATTTATTGAGACTCCCAGTATGTTAAAAATTTTAAATGTGTTAAAATGAGGTTACAAAATATGTAGCATTTTAAAAGTTCAGTCTTGGAAATGAGTCTCAATGACAGTGTGGATTACCTCATTAGGAGACAATATCAAGCATCTGAATCTGAGGCCCTCATGAAGATGAGAACAGACATGGCTCCCCAAACTGTCTTTATAAATAGCCCTGCTATTTCTGCCTAGCGCTCACTCTGGCAGTTTCTAGCAGGTTTCCCTTCCACCAGTATTTCATACCTCCAATCTATCCTCCACAATGCTTCCAGAATGATCTTTCTAAAATGCCCATTTGATCATGTTATTTCCCTGTGTGACCCTCCTCAGACTGCCAGTCACCTGTAGAATAAGGCAGGCCACTTCACACGGGACCACAGCCCTGCCTGGCTGACGCCTTCACTTCTGGCCCTTGGCAGTCCTCCTCTCCCTCTGAGCCTCCGTACCCTGCGCACTTTCATTTGTTCACACAGTTCCCAGAACCTGGATTGTTCTCACACTCTCCTTCTGCCTGGCCATCTTTTGCTTTTTTTAAAAAGTAGCCTGGTTACTTTTTCACAGTCTTTATCACAAATGTTGAGCTTAACAGTTTGAATTTGATTCACCTTACCAAGCTTGAAGTTTCTTGTGGGCCAGGACTGTGTTTCATCCATATATTTGTTTTAATCATCAGTACCTGGAACACAGAGAGTATTAGATTAACTCATACTGCAATATTTTCATCTCCGCTGTTACTGTTCAGTTTACTTGATTTTTCTTCACATTTGTTTCTTTTCCTCTTTTCACTATTCTCTTTTTGAATTTTAAAAAGCACTTTCATCATAGCTGATAGGAGTTAAGCCAGTGTTATTCAAAGACTTTTTATCATGGATAAGCAGAATTATGTTTTGGAGGAGAATTCTACATAATTTTTAAAAAGCCATCAGCTTCTAAATTTCTTGAGAATAAGAAATAAGCCTCTCCATGACAATTTCCATACCTCTCTTCTTCTCATACTTAAATCTGCTTCTCTCTAAGCACTGAGAGACAAGAAAATTTTAAGGCTTTATTCAATTTTATTATTTCTATCTTTGGTTTTATTGCTGCAGTATTTTTTTTCTGCTACTTGTTCATTTCAAATGTATAATGTTTCTGCTATGTTGTAGATTAAGTGACTTTCATGGGCTGGCCTGTCAACCCCTGTACCATCCATAATAGTTTCTCCTGTGGGGAAATATATTTTAAGTTGCAACCAATATGCCTCAAAATTCTTTTGGAATTCAGCATATTCATAGGTTGTGGATTTCCACTAAGATTCTCCAGTGAAATTAGAAAACTTGTATTAATTTGTTATTCACGCAGCAAGTATTTATTGATTAACATTTAATCAATATGTTGATGAACTTCAGGATGAACTTCAGGTTCTGAGGATAGGGAGTGAGATGAATTAGGTGCCTGACTTCAGGGTGTTTGCAATCTACATGTAAATTTTTCTAAAAGTCAGCCTGCTTCTTTAGTATTTGTTGTCCCTCGTGCAAACATATAAATTCTATTTATGATCTTAATCACATAAAAATAGTTATTATGAGAATTACAGTAATTTTCATCCTTTTGAGAAACACTTCATAGATATAAGAAATATTTTGTCATGTTTGTTTCCTTAAATACTCATTTGAGATCATAATCATCCAAGAATGGTCTTTGTTTTGTTTTCACTTTTGTTTTCTGGCTGCACCATATGGCAGGTAGGATCTTAGTTCCCCAACCATGGATCTAACCATGCTCCCTGCAGCAGAAGCACGGAGTCTTAACCACTGGACCTCCATGAAAGTCCCAAATGTTTTCTTTTTTAATGAGCTTCCCTCCATCTCAAAGAGATTTGTAATCTTTTGTTATTTCATAATACCTGCATTGATCCTTGAATACTCTTCTGGAAGCATTCCTCAAACTATATACTTATTTTTGTAGCCCTCTTTTTCTTTGGTCTAGACAGATGGATCCATCCACTATTTAAGGCTCTCATTTATTGTCTTCTACCAAGAGAAAAAAGATAATGGGTCTGGAGATGTAAGGTCTTTAACGATGTACAATCTTAAGCATTTAATATGTGAATTAGTGGTCTTAAATGGTTATCCTTTAATCAGATCAGAATTATTCTTGGCAACTAATGGATGTAATCTGTAAAATGAAATTTGTTCATTAATGATAGGAAGGTTTCTAAGGGTCTTTTAACACGAGATAAATAAAGCAGTAGATCAACAGAAGATAGGTACATTTCATAATAATCACCCTGAAAGAGCTATTTCAAGTAATAATTACCTACTCAGGAATGATGAGGAATTTCTAATGGCTATAACTGTAAGATTCACTTACCACGTAGCAAGCTTAAAATGGAAACATTCTTTAATGGGAAAATAATGTCTTAATTCACTCTCTTAAAATTTTTAAAATAAATTAATAAAATGCAATGTTTTCATGTCTACGGTTTTACTTACTATTTTTCTAAGGATAATAGTTTTTAATTTATCCTCCCAAGAATTAAAATGTTATAATATCAATACATTACAAATAATTATAAAATATAAATTAAACTACTGGCAAAACAGTATACTCTTTTTCTGTTTCCATGGAAGCCTTCCATCTATAAGACATACCTTACATTTCCTGATAAAAGTTTTTATTTAACCTTTTCAACTTTTGGTGTTCTTTTCCCCCAAATCTTGAGTTTAAATCAGTTTATATTTTGTGGCTTGTCTAACTGTGGAGACCTCCTTCTCTGAAATGGGTCATACTACCGAGAAAAAAAAAAAATACAGTTTTTTGGTGCCAGTCTGAAAGGAATAAAGAGGTCAGCTCCTACTATTTAGAGTTGAGTAAAGAGAAGGAAATTGGCACCATCTTTCTTGCCAGTCGATTCATTTGTTACCTATTCATTTAACTCAATATTTACTGAGTATCTATTTTAGACAGGCACTACTAGCCTGGGAACTAGCCAGGGAATGTCAACACACACAATGAGAATTACTGTACAAGACAAGACTAAACCCTAGAAGTTTATGTGTGCACTCCAGCTTAGGGAAAGAGCACTGCTGCCGCTGCTGCCAAGTCGCTTCAGTCGACTCTGTGCGACCCCACAGACGGCAGCCCACCAGGCTCCCCGCCCCGGGATTCTCCAGGCAAGAACACTGGAGTGGGTTGCCATTTCCTTCTCCAATGCGTGAAAGTGAAAAGTGAAAGTGAAGTCGCTCAGTCGTGTCCGACTCCTAGTGACCCCATGCACTGCAGCCTACCAGGCTCCTCCGTCCATGGGGTTTTCCAGGCAAGAGCACTGGAGAGGGGTGCCATTGCCTTCTCCAGGAAAGAGCACTAGACCTTCATAATACTGTTACAATTAAGTAATTTTTGTCCACTTAATAGATTCTACTCTTCCTAAGATTTCATGGTTTCTCTTACCAAGGAACTTCTGAATTATATGTCTGTCAAAGATAAGAACTGATTTCAGAAACTCCTTGGAAAGCTTCTAAAAATAACCCCTCATGTGATTTTTAGAGCATCTACTGTTACCCTATCATTTTTATTGAAAAAAAAAATACATAGATCCTCAGTAATCATTGATTGAATGTTAATGATTTTTACTGTTCTCAGATAATAGTTATAAGAAATCCACTGAGTTTCAAGCATGTACCTGTGCTTAAGGCATCTATTGAATGAATCTAGCAATGTCCCCTGTACATCTCTTACACAACTAACTCAACCAGACTTTTTTGAAACCAGGTTTCTCAGTGTGGGTGCCATGGAACCTGAAAGCTACTAACCATAAGAGTTAATCTACCTCATGAATCAATCAGAAGCCTGAACCAGAGTCTTGCCCTTTGTGTTGGACTTCTTCCTCCTGCACTACCTCTATCCCTTGAATTTCTTGTCAGGAAGAAATTTGAACCTTCTCTCAGTGATGTGGCTCCTCCTTGCCTGTCCAGTAACAGATTCATCTTTAATATTTTTCAGCTTTGGTCTTTATATGTTGATTTTGACATATAAAAGATATACAATGTGTATTTTTCTAATCTAAAAAATTATAATGTTTACCACATGTGAGACACTTTTCTTAGAACCTTGCAAGTCTGAACCCATTTAAGTAGCAATTTGAAGTTCTTCTAAAGTGAGGACTGGAATCACAGATACTTATAAGATGCATCATTTAAATCAGTGAATGAACCTACTTGATTGCCCAGTATTTCTGTCTTACCATCTAGCACCTCATTACTGTTCAGGTTTGTTTTTCACTTGTTTTCAACAGTAACTGTCATGAAGAGTTATGAAGAAAATGACTCAAAAAAAGAAGGCCAAATGCTAACTAAGGCTGTTGACAGAAATAAAAAGGAAGGAAAGTATTTTGGGGAAATAATGTTTCTGGATCAGACATGTAACATGAAAGAATTCACAAAACCCTCTACACAGAACAAAAGAAAACCATTTTAGAGAGAAACCATTTCATCTCCCAACCAATACAGTATTTGCATACCATGGGGAAGAAAGGTCAATGAAAGTTGAATTCATTTCACTGGTGTTAGGGAGCTATGTACCAGAAAGAACTATCAATGCAAAAGTAACTGGGGAGAAAGTCAGAATAAAGTCAGAACAAATATTCCCATAATATATAAAACTGAGGATTCACAAAGGTCTCCAAATGTCCTTGTAAAAGTCATGAGTCTACCACACAGTTTAAGATGCTTGCCTATGACATAGTTTTTGTTATTCAATGTGAACTTTAAGTTTTTGTTATTCAATGTGAACTTTAAGTTTTTTATTTTAAATAAAATAGTTGGAATATAGTTGATTAATAATGCTGTGTTAGTTTCAGGCATACTGCAAAGGTGATTCAGTCATACACATAATGTGTATCTAATCTTTTTCAGATTCTTTCCCCATTTGGTTATTACAGAATATTGAGCAGAGCTCCCTGTGATACACAGTAGTTCTTTGCTGTTGTCAATTCCAAATTCCCAAGTTATAACCCCATACCTTTTCTCTTTGGTAACTCTAAGTTTGTTTTTGAAGTCTGTGAGTCTGTTTCTGTTTGATAAGTAAATTCATTTGTATTTCTTTCTTTTTTTTGGCCTTCTTTTTTTGAGTCATTTTCTTCATAACTCTTCAGAACATTTTTTAAAATTCTGCATATAAGTGATGTCATGTGATATTTATCTTTCTCTGACTTACTTTACTTAGTATAATAATCTCCAGATCCACCCGTGCTGTTACAAATGGCATTATTTCATTCTTGTAATGGCTCGGTAATATTCCATTGCATTTATATACCATATTCTTTTATTCTTTTTTATTTGAGTATAATGAAAGCAGTGCTGACTGCTCTATACTGCCATGTCAGTTACCGCTGTGCAGTAAAGTGAGTCAGCTGTCCATACACACACACTGCCTCTGTTTGGGGTTTCCTTCCCGTTTAGATCACCACGGAGCACGGAGTAGAGCGCCTTGTCTGTGCGGCAGGTTCACATTACTTATGTGTTTTATATATGGTGTGTATTTGTACATAATATATATTGGAAGATATATATGTCCCAATTCATCTCACCCCTCCTTCCACCTTGTCATCTGTTCTCTAGGTCTGTGTGTCTATTTCTGCTTTGCAAATAAGATCATCTATACCATTTTTCTAGATTCCACATAGATGTGGTAACATGTGAATATTTCTCTTTCTGATTTCATTCTGCATGGCAGTCTCTAGGTCCATCCACACCATTGCAAATGACGCAATTCATTTCTTCTATGGTTAATATTCCATTGTATGTATGTGCTATATGTTTTTTATTCATTCCTCTGTTGATGGATATTTAGGTTGCTTCCATAGCCCAGCTATTGTAAACAGTGCCGCAGTGAACGCTGAGGGGGATGTATCTTTCTGATGGTTTTCTCCGGTGTATGCCCAGGAATGGGATTGCTGGGTCATGTGATAGTTCTATTTTCACTTTTTCAAGGAATCTCCATACTCCTGTCCATAGTAGATGTATCAATTTACATTCCCATCAACAGTGTAAGAGGGCTCTCTCTTCTCCACACACTTTTCAGCATTTACTTATGGATTTTTTGATGATAACCATGGCTCCCCAGGTGGCACTACTGGTAAAGAACAGCCTGCCAATGCAGGAGACAGAAGAGATGCAGGTTTGATCCCTGGGTCGGGAAGATCCCCTGGAGGAGTGCACGTCAACCCACTCCAGTATTCTTACCTGGAGAATTCCATGGACAGAGGAGCCTGATGGGCCCCAATCCATGGGGTTGCATAGGGTCAGACATGACTGAAGTGACTTAGCATTCTGACCAGTATGAGGTAATACCTCATTGTAGTATTTATTTACATTTCTCTAATGATTAGTGATGTTAAGCATCTTTTCATGTGTCTCATAGCCATATGTATGTCTTCTTTGGAGAAATATCTATTTAGGTCTTCTGCCCACTTTTTGATTGGATTGTTTGTTTTTTTATTTTGAGTTGCATGAGCTGTTTTTATAATTTGTCTGCTTATATAATTTATATATATGTTTATAATTTATATATATGTTTATCCACTCATCCATCGATAAATATTTGGGTTGCTTTCACCTTTTGATTATTATGCACAGTGCTGCTATGAACACTGGTGTATAAGTAGCTGTCTCAGCCTTCAATTCTTTAGTGTATACACCCAGAAGTGGAGTTGCTAGATCAATGGTAATTGTACCCTTAACTCTGGGCAAACTCCATACTTCAACAGAAATATTTTCGTAGAACTAATGCAGTTAGTATAATGGTCGTAAAGCTTAATTTAAATTAATAAATGTCCCCACTACTGATTTTAGTAAACGAATTAAAACAAAAATCACATCCACCCTTTAATAGTCCTGATTTGCTGGTGTAGATATTTTGCAAACATTCTATTCTTTCCAGACCAGGACGTCTATGGCCATGAGTGTTCTCTCTCTGTGAGCTGTCCAGTGATTTTTCCTGGTGATTCATAGCTTCTTATTCTTAATTATTAACTCTTGTTTTGATAGCAGAAACTTAAAAGCTGAAGAATTATCTACTGTGAAACATGTTCACCAGAATTTAGGTTCATATTTTCTTTTGCCTGTGGTTCTTACTTATTTTCTTATACAAGTCAGAAATAAATTACAGCTATGATCATGGTCTATTAACCTTTGATAGTTTATTTTACAATGTTTTCTGTCCACATTTGTAAGGAAATAACTTACTTAAATGATTGGGGATCTTTTTTCCTCCTTTGATTACAGCACTGTCAGTTGTAGTTTCAGTTAGTTTGCTGAGTGTCTTAATGTAACAATAAAACTGTTACCCATCATAAAGACTTTTCAGAATCCTTTTAGGTCAGAAGCTGTTTTGTGTCTCTTGTTAACAGCAAAACTGTCGTTTGTTTTAATTCAAAAATGTCAGTGATGAATTATGCAGGAAAAGAAAGGAATTAAAGTAAAATTCAGTGAAACATTTTCCCTAACCTATTTCATTTATGCATTACACTTCTGCCCAGTAATGAACCAGAGTTCTGTAATAATATTTACTTCACCCTAAAAATATGTGTAGTATTACATGTTGTGATAGTATAATCAAATTACATGTAATATTCTTATTCTGGGGCTGTGATGAATATTGCTCCAAATTTGAAATCTGCTTACCTTTCTTTGCTTCAGAGTCTTAAATCAACTCAGATCTATAAGTGTGTAGCTTCATTTATTCTGAACCAAATATAATTTTCTTTTCAGGGTTGTAGTGTCTTTAAGAGGCTTGTTAATAAAATCCTAATGAGGCATCTTGGACTTAGGAGAATACTGACGTGATTTTTTTTTTAATTTTAATTTTTTATTTTTTATTTTTTCAGTGGGTTTTGTCATACATTGATATGAATCAGTCATAGAGTTACACGTATTTCCCATCCCGATCCCCCCTCCCACCTCCCTCTCCACCCGATTCCTCTGGGTCTTCCCAGTGCACCAGGCCCAAGCACTTGCCTCATGCATCAAAAATAAACAAGCAACTCCTGAAGCTCAATTCCAGAAAAATAAATGACCCAATCAAAAAATGGGCCAAAGAACTAAACAGACATTTCTCCAAAGAAGACATACAGATGGCTCACAAACACATGAAAAGATGCTCAACGTCACTCATTATCAGAGAAATGCAAATCAAAACCACAATGAGGTACCATTACACGTCATGTCATTTTTATAAGTACAAATAGTCATATACATATAAGATTTCCTATCAAACACACAATAGCAAAATGTTCCTGACAAAGTCAGAGCATTCTAAAATAGATGAAAACTTTTCTAATGCCTTTGAAAAACACCAAAGCAATTAAGCTGATATCTTTTGAACCAAAAGTTCTATTTTCTCATTGTGCCTTGAGTTTAGCTGACACACCTTTAAAAGGAAGTGGCACTCCTCACTGGATTTGCAGCCCAGGTGGCCTTAAGACTTTAACTTTGAGGCTACAAATACCCTACTTGTAGAACTGTGTAAATACACAAATAACCAGTCCATGCCAACTTACAAAATGAAAGGACTAGTTGAAGAAATATATAGGTACATTAATAGGAATCCATGGCTAAAACTAAATATGGATAATCATTGTATTTAGTAAGAGCACAATGTAAACCCAACAACAATAAAATTTTACCTATTAGTTGACATCAAATGTAGGATCAGTGATCACAGGAAGCATAAGAAAGGCATCAAAATATTGGAGGCTGTTAAAATCATCAAAGGTCAAAATGCTTTTTCTAAATTTAGCAACAAATCCATCTTCCAACTAGGCTCATACATGGCCTTATGCCAACTGCAGTTTTAAACTGGCAGCTTACAGTTTATTACTGGGATCTGTAATACTGATAGAAATAATCACAGAATCATTGGTCTGCAAAGAAACTCAAGAAATTATCTGTTCTGCTCCCCAAACAGGAAGACACCTAACACATTTAAGACAAAGTATCAACCTGCTAGTTTTAGAGTTCTTCAGGAGAATTGCTGCTGCAGTTCTTTCTTTTCAAAGATGACCTAACACATTTATGTTTTGCGTTGTGTCCCCTGAGTTCAGAACATAAATTACAATTATGTTTAATTAAACCAGCTTAAAAGTTTTGCTTTCTGCAATTTTTCTTTATCCAATCCTCAAAACTGCTGAGTTGATTTTAGTATTAAAAAAAAAAAAAAAAAAAAAAAAGCTTACTCCTAGGCTGTAACCCTGCATGACGAATTCCAGCCCAGAGCAACATTTTATGATCCAGTGTCAAGTTCTTGAAAAATGAAAACTGAGAGGAAAGAGAGGTTTAACTATAACATGGATACATTTTGGACTGGATGCTAGCCACTTGAATATGGTGTATGTGTTTAATCATAAAAACTTACTGTATTTTCCTCTTCTGGTTTGAGCATGTAAAACCTGTTATTTTCATAATCGGGACCAAATGTATTTTGTACTCTGAAATTGAACCAGAACTCAAAAGGGGGATGAACGAACATTACCCAGGCAAGTAATAGATTTGAGGCAAGGTTTAATTGAAAAGGAAAATCCCACCACCTATTCACTTTTAAAGCGTGAGTTGCATTCAACACACAAATCCTTCATTATTCATACATGGAAATATGTGCTTAATGATTAAGTCTCTAAGGATTTGCTTGATAGAATAATCTAAATTTCTTCTTTTAAAAAGAAGCAAATGAAATGTGGTTTTTAATTCTTTAAAGGACAAGTCACAAAGCATGTAAAAATATAACACAGGCTCTTAGTTTTTAAAAGTATATCTATAATTTGCCTATCCATTGGTTTGTTCATCTGGATATCAGTAACATACAGACTTGATCTAATAATGGCTAATTATGCAGTTGTTTATCAGCTCATTTGAAACATTTTGAGATTCAGTCTAGCTCAGCAAATTACTGTGCTTAAGGCAGTTCTATATTCTAGAAAATTATAATATCCCCAGAAGGCAAAGAATTAATAAAAATCCTCTTTTGTAAAAGATTATCATTGCAGAGCAAATGGAGCAGATCTTCTCTATCCTACTGCATTTAATATTCTCATTTTTCCCTGAAACTTTGATGGAGAGGCAATGAGAATATCTCTGTTTTATTAACTTATTAAGAGGCACATTTATAGAACTCATGCACCATATTGATTCCTAAAGCCACAGTGCTGCTAAGAGCCAATAATCACAGAAGAGCAGGATGATTCAGTTTATCCCAGAATGTTTCTGAAACTTCTTAGAGTCCAAATTTTCACCCAATTCAGAAAGCCTGGTTATTTAACTTCAGTACAGTCCATGGGGTTGCAAAGAGTCAGACACGACTGAGCAACTAAACTGAAGCCTCAATTTATTCATGTGTAAAATAGACGTAATAAGAAAAGACAACTTCTGAATGTTATGACAAATAAATGAGACAGTCCATGCAATGCACCTAATACAATGCCTATAGTAAATAATGTTAGTTTTGGTTATTATTATCATGAGTATTATCATTATCTCTTGTGGTTTATGAATCAAAGATGTATGCATTTAATTAGCCATTTGCCTAATAGTTATATTTTTCCAATAGAAATATCTTCATATCAGCTGAAAGTTTAACATGAACTTTCTGCTCCAGCACTTTGTAACCCAGAACTGTCTCAACAAGCTAACGTCAAACCAGCCAGAATAGGTGAGCTACTGTTAAACAAGATAAATTACCTAGGCTGTAGTTGGGAATCATTCCGACTTCATAGCAGCTGGGCTTGACAACGTAGTATTTTAAAAAGCACTTGATGCTGCCTCTATTGAACTATGCCAAAGAGTTCTGAACTTTTTCTTCATGATTCAGATTTTGTTGTAGATTTTGCCACCTTCATTTCCTCCATATGGGATCATTACATCATATTTTAAGAAGAAAAAAAATCTTTAAAAAGAACTATTCAGTTACCTTAACATATAAGACTCTTTGCTTTATAGCATTATTTGCACAGAATACATGTACTGCCTTTTCATCTATTTTGTCAACCAGGACTACCTTTGGACTTCTGGTAAAATTCAGTGTGCTATCTTTAGTTTATAAATATGGTTGAGGCTAACATATGTGTGTGTGTGTGTGTGTGTGTTTAAACAACCTACATCTCCATTTGTATACTTCAAGAACTAAGTTAATAAGTGCTCCCTTAAAATCAGAAATCAACCCTAAAGGTAAACTTTGCAACTGTCGATGACCCAGTTTCCCAATTCCTGGCTTCCAGATGTCTCTGCTTCCCTTTGTTCAAGAAAACAACTCCTGATGCAGGACATTTCAACTTGGTGGAAATGGACACATTACTGATCTTTTTTGCCCTAATATGTGGAAAGCAGACCATCCAAACATCAGGGATGAACTGGAGGCATCAGCTGCTCTTCTCATCGTTCCGTTGCTAAGTTGTGTCTGGCTCTTTGCCACTCCATAGACTGCAGCACTCCAGGCTTCCCTGTCCTCTGCTATCTCCCAGAGTTTGCTCAAGTTCATGTCCATTGAGTCAGTGATGCCATCTAACCATCTCATCCTCTGTTACCCCCTTCTCCTTAAGCCTTCAATGTTTCCCAACATCAGGGTCTTTTCCAATGAGTTGGCTCTTTGCATCAGGTGGCCAAAGTATTGGAGTTTCAGTTTTAGCATCAGTCCTTCCAGTAAACATTCAGGGTTGGCTTCCTTTAGGACTGACTGGTTGGATCTCCTTGCTGTCCAAGGGACTCTCAAGAGTCTTCTCCAGCAACACAATTTGAAGGCATCAATTCTTTGGCGCTTAGCCTTTTTCACGGTCCAACTCTCACATCTGTACATGACTACTAGAAAAACCACAGCTGTGACTAAACAGACCTTTGTTAGCAAGGTGATGTTTCTGTTTTTTAATAGACTGTCTAGGTTTCTCATAGCTGCTCTTCACTTCACTCTGTATCTAGTGTTTGACTTCTTATTTTAAAGTGAAAGTGCTAGCCGTTGAGTCATGTCTGACTCTTTGCAACCCCATGGACTGTAGCCTCTGTCCATGAAATTCTCCAGGCAAGAATACTGGAGTGGATTGCCATTCCTTTTTCCAGGGGATCTTTCCAACCTTGGGATTGAACCTGGGTCTTCTGAATTGTAGGCAGATTCTTTACTGTCTGAGTCAATACCTTCACATAATGACATTTAGGGTATGGTTGTAAGTAAAATATTTACACTGAAAAAATATGTATGTGTTAGAAAAGAAAATTCAACCCAGTAAATTTGAAGATACAATTGGCTACATTCAATGATTCATGAGTCAGGCAGCCTCCCACCTAAGCAATTTTTTTAAAGTTAAAAAACACCTAGTAATAGCCTCTTTTCCTTAATTATTCCTCAAATTTTCCTAAGGAAGATAGAATCCATGACATGGGGTACATATGTAGAAAAGAAAAAATGAGACCAAACAACATAAAAGTCCAGGTAGGGTGCACCCCATGTTCATTGCAGCACTATTTACATAGCCAGAATACGGACGCAACCTAAATATCCACTGACAGTGGAATGGATAAAGAAGATGTGGTACATATATATATAATGGAATACTATTCAGCTATTAAAAAGAACAAATAATGCCATTTGCAGCAACATGAATGGGCCTAGGGATTGTCATACTGAGTGAAGTCAGACAAAGAAAGACATGTATGATATCACTTATATGTGGAATCTTAAAAAAAAAGTACAAATTAAGTTACTCATAAAACAGAAATAGAGTCACAGATAAAACAAACATGGTTACCAGGGGAGAAAGGGTGGGAGGGATAAATCAGGAGATTGGAATTGTCATATACATACTATTCTATATAAAATAGATAACTCTGTATAAAACACATAAATAAGGACTTACGTAGAGCACAAGGAACTCTACTCAATACCCTGTGATGACCTATATGGGAAAAGAATCTAAAGATGAGCATATATATATAAAACAGATTCACTTGGCTGTACACCTAAAACTAACTCAACATTGTAAATCGACAATACCCCAATAAAAATTAAAAAACAAATATAACTTAAAGAAGATTGGATATATGTATAATTGATTCACTTTGCTATACACCTTAAACTTATGCAACATTGTAAATCAACTATACTTAGTAAAAAAATTTTTAAAGAAAAAAATCCATGCAGGGTGCAGAAGCTAAGAGCTTTAAAAAGTGGAGACTTTCTAGAAAGCAGTGCCTCTCGAGTGCATGTTTACTCTGTAGACTAATGAGACTTGGGCATTCTGAAGGAGAATGTTTTGAGCCCTTTCTGTTACTAGAGACTGTTAAAATGGGTTATTGTCACTCTGCTTAATATAGACGTGGTTTAGGAAAAGCTTGGCCTGGAGAGGGCAAAGTGTCTTTCACCAGAGGCTTCCCGAACCCCACTCAAACCCTTTAGCATGGGGTCATGGAAGCACCACCTTTTCATCACTACCATCACAGCTGTGGTTGTGTTGCTGTTATTGCTTAATCTCTCTGTGTTCAGCCTGCAATAATCACCATAATTCACCCTAATGTTATGTGATTAGCAGTCTCAGTTGTGGTGAAAATTAAACACCACTCACATAGCACTTGTGACCTTCCACCCCTCGTGGAATGGGTCAGGGCTGAATTGACTGAGAGACAAAATGCAGAAACTCGCATGGTGCTGCCTGAACTCTCTCAGGCTGGGGAAGCAATGGAAATTTCATCTTCCAACCACATGGGTTGATCCTTCAGCAGCCATACTATGAAAGTGCAATTCTTCCACTTAATTTATTCTTATCCTGTGAAGATTGCAAACGAATTTTGTAAAATATTGCTGCAGTGCCTTAATACAGAGGCAAAGTGTCATTTTTCATAGCCAGAAATTCAATTTCATTTGCACCATCATCTATAGATTAACTGAATGTTGGACAGATTAAGAAGTTTGGCAAATTAGAAATTTCTTGGTCTTACGCTGAAGCCAGTACAGACAAGTCCACTGAAAAACAGCTGGCAAGAATGTACAAATAACTAACTATCATCTTTTTCTATAAGGAATACATTTCCTTACAAGCTAGAGTCCTAAGTTTGGTAGAACACTGTTAACAGTAAACACTATAGGAATCTGTTATTAATTTACAGACTTTTCAGATTTTAGCAATGATTAGAATTTGAAAATTATTTCCTGACAACCAATTATGGCAGGGTGAAAAAGTGGTAAATTTTTAAATACATGAATGATTAGGCATTTATAGAATGTTGCTATTTATCATACCTATACTTTTAACCAGATTTGACAATATGTGGCATGATGAGTTTAATTTTCTATAGCACAGTACAAACTCTGCATTTTTCCTAATTACAGCTTCCTACATGTCAGCTCAAATAGGAATAGACTCACTTGGTTCAGCTCAATTTCCACAGCCTGACAGGCACTGATATCAAAATTAATTCTAGAATGAAACTTCATAAAAGAAAATCCTATTTGACAAAAGAACTACTGAGCTTGAATCACAGTTGCATTTGCATTGTGAAGTCCCATTTTTATTTTTATTGTATATAAAATAATGCCAAAGGAGAGACTGAATACCCAGAGAGAGTTCATTTGAGACATCCTGATAGTATCTGCCATGTGCAAGTAAAGCAGAAGCCTTTTTTATGACATCTTCAGAACTTGAAGATTGAATTACAGTTTTAGTAATCATCCGTTCCCCTTCTCTAGTGTCACTATTTTTGTAATATAGTGCATAGAAAAGACTTATGGTTCCAGTTTTATCAGCCTGCAATAAAAATATAACAACTGTTGTATTAAATTATTTAAGTTGTAAACCATTGTGAAAAAGAAAAAGTTTTATCGACAGGCAGGCTGAAAAACTGATTATAATGGAGAGCCAAATGTATTGTGCTGATTATTTCCAAATTTTTCCCTAGTTTAGCATATTGTAAATCTTCAAGATATCTTTCAAGTCAAGATCTGGGTATGTAGGGTTCTTTCATTTGTTGCTTATTTAGAACTGGACATGGCAAAAGACAAACAAAACCTCTATAGTTCCAGGTATCAATTTATTTTAGCAGAGTTGTGAACGCAAATGAAGTAAGGTATTTGCATATAATATAGACAGACTTACAGTTATGCAATTGAACAACAACAACAAGGTTAATATAGAGATATTAAGGTTAATATAGAGGTATATCTCTCAAGAGAATACAGACATTAAGTATCAATAAAAAATGATAACTGAAAGAAATTTAAATGTGAAAGAATGCATTTCAGTGATACAGTGATACAGACTCAAGAGATTGTCAAGTCTTGTCAGAATATTTTTTTCTTATACTGATTTTACAGTCACTCAGTACTGCTACTTTCTATCAAACTATAGTATTCTAATGCTGTGTACAAAAGTTGCTAGGCTAAGAACTTCTCTCTTCTCCAGTGTTCCTCCATTCCTCTAATAGGTATTTCTATCTGTTGTTCAAGTGCTAAGTCATGTCCAGCTCTTTGTGACCCCATGGACTGCAGCACACCAGGCTTCTCCATCCTTCACTATCTCCCGGAGTTTGCTCAAACTCATGTTCATTGAGTTGATGATCCCATCCAACCATCTCATCTTCTGTCACCCTCTTCTCCTCATGCTCTCAATCTTTCCCAGCATCAGGATTTTTTCCAAACAGTTGGTTCGTCACATCAGGTGGCCAAAGTATTGGAGTTTCTGCTCCAGCATCAGTCCTTCCAATGAATATTCAAGGTTGATTTCCTTTAGAATTGATGGGTTTGATCTCCATGCAGTCCAAGGGATTCTAAAGAATCGCCTCCAGCACCACAATATGAAAGCATTCATTCTTCTGTGCTCAGCATTTTTTATGATCCAACTCTCACATCTATACATGACTATTGGCAAAGTCATGGCTTTGACTATACAGACCTCTGTGGGTAAACTGATGTCTCTGCTTTTAATGTGCTTGTTGTCTAGGTTTGTCATAGCTTTTCTTCCAAGGAGCAAGCATCTTTTAATTTTGTGGCTGCAGTTATTATCTGCAGTGATTTTGGAGCCCAAAAAAATAAAATCTGTCACTGATACCACTTTTTCCCCACCTCTTTACCATGAAGTGATGAGACCAGATGCCATGATCTTATTTTTCTGAATGTTGAGTTTTAAACTAGCTGTTTCTTTTTTTAATTAAGTCATTTTAACTGGACAATCACTTTACAATATTGTAATGGCTTTTGCCATACATTACCATGAATCAGCCACAGGTATACATGTGTCCCCCCATACTGAAGCCCCTCCCATCCCCCTTCCTACCCTATCCCCCTGGGCTGTCCCAGAGCACTGGCTTTGGATGCCCTGCTTTATGTATTGAATTGCACTGGTCATCTATTTTACATATGGTAACATACATGTTTCAATGCTATTCTATCAAATCATCCCACCCTTACCTTGTCCCACTAAGTCCAAAAGTCTGTTCTTTACGTCTGTGTCTCCTTTGCAGCCCTGCATGTAGGCTCATCGCTACCATCTTTCTAAATCCCACACATGTGCCTTAATATACAGTATTTGTCTTTCTCTTTCTGACTTAATTCACTCTGTGTAATAGGATCCAGGTAGAGACTATACTATATAAAGCTACAGTCATCAAGACAGTGTGGTACTGGCACAAAGACAGAAATATAGATCCATGGAACAGAATAGAAAGTCCAGAGATAAATCCACGAACCTATGGACACCTTGTCTTTGACAAAGGAGGCAAGAATATACAATGGAGGAAAGACATCTCTTCAACAGTGGTGCTGGGAAAATTAATCAACTCTGTAAAAGAATGAAACTAGAACATTTTTTTTCTTTTTTTCTTTTTCATTTATTTTTATTAGTTGGAGGCTAATTACTTCATAACATTTCAGTGGGTTTTGTCATACATTGACATGAATCAGCCATGGAGTTACATGTATTCCCCATCCCGATCCCCCCTCCCACCTCCCTCTCCACCCGATTCCTCTGGTGCACCAGGCCCGAGCACTTGTCTCATGCATCCCACCTGGGCTGGTGATCTGTTTCACTATAGATAATATACATGCTGTCCTCTCAAAACATCCCACCCTCACCTTCTCCCACAGAGTCCAAAAGTCTGTTCTGTACATCTGTGTCTCTTTCCCTGTTTTGCTTATAGGGTTATCATTACCATCTTTCTAAATTCCATATATATATATGTTAGTATGCTGTAATGTTCTTTATCTTTCTGACTTACTTCACTCTATATAATGGGCTCCAGTTTCATCCATCTCATTAGAACTGATTCAAATGAATTCTTTTTAATGGCTGAGTAATATTCCATGGTGTATATGTACCACAGCTTCCTAATCCATTCGTCTGCTGATGGGCATCTAGGTTGCTTCCATGTCCTGGCTATTATAAACAGTGCTGCGATGAACATTGGGGTGCACGTGTCTCTTTCAGATCTGAATTCCTCAGTGTGTATGCCCAGAAGTTGGATTGCTGGGTCATATGGCAGTTCTATTTCCAGTTTTTTAAGAAATCTCCACACTGTTCTCCATAGCGGCTGTACTAGTTTGCATTCCCACCACTAGTGTAAGAGGGTTCCCTTTTCTCCACACCCTCTCCAGCATTTATTGCTTGTAGACTTTTGAATAACAGTCATCCTGACTGGCATGTAATGGTACCTCATTGTGGTTTTGATTTGCATTTCTCTGATAATGAGTGGTGTTGAGCATCTTTTCATGTGTTTGTTAGCCATCTGTATGTCTTCTTTGGAGAAATGTCTGTTTAGTTCTTTGGCCCATTTTTTTATTGGGCCATTTATTTTTCTGGAATTGAGCTTCAGGAGTTGCTTGTATATTTTTGAGATTAATCCTTTGTCTGTTGCTTCATTTGCTATTATTTTCTCCCAATCTGAGGGCTGTCTTTTCACCTTGCTTATAGTTTCCTTTGTTGTGCAAAAGCTTTTAAGTTTCATTAGGTCCCATTTGTTTATTTTAGCTTTTATTTCCAATATTCTGGGAGGTGGGTCATAGAGGATCCTGCTGTGACTTATATCAGAGAGTGTTTTGCCTATGTTCTCCTCTAAGAGTTTTACAGTTTCTGGTCTTACATTTAGATCTTTAATCCATTTTGAGTTTATTTTTGTGTATGGTGTTAGAAAGTGTTCTAGTTTCATTCTTTTACAAGTGGTTGACCAGTTTTCCCAGCAGCACTTGTTAAAGAGGTTGTCTTTTTTCCATTGTATATCCTTGCCTCCTTTGTGAAAGATAAGGTGTCCATTGGTTTGTGGATTTATCTCTGGACTTTCTATTCTGTTCCATTGATCTATATTTCTGTCTTTGTGCCAGTACCATACTGTCTTGATGACTGTGGCTTTGTAGTAGAGCCTGAAGTTAGGCAGGTTGATTCCTCCAGTTCCATTCTTCTTTCTCAAGATTCTTTGGCTATTCGAGGTTTTTTGTATTTCCATACAAATTGTGAAATTATTTGTTCTGAAACTAGAACATTTTCTAACAACGTTCACAAAAATAAACTCAAAGTGGATTAAAGGCCTAAATGTAAGACCAGAAACTATAAAACTCTTAGAGGAAAACATAAGCAGAACACTCTCTGACATAAATCACAGCAAGATCTTCTATGACCCACCTCCTAGAGTAATGCAAATAAAAACAAAAATAAACAGATAGGACCAAATTAAACATAAAAGCTTTTGCACAATGAAGGAAACTAAACCAACTTTTTCATTCTTCTCTTTCACCCTCACCTTTAGTTCCTCTCCACTTTCTGCCATTAGAGTGATATCATCTGCATACCCTAGGTTGTTGATTTCTCCAGCAATTTTGATTCCAGGTTGTGATTCATCCAGCCCGGCATTTCATATTATGTACTCTGCATATAAGTTAAATAAACAGGGTTACAATATACAGCCTTGATGTACTCCTTTCCCAATTTGGAACCAGTCCATTGTTCCATGTCTGGTTCTAATTATTGTTTCTTGACCTGCATACAGGTTTCTCAGGAGACAGGTAAGGTGGTCTGGTATTCCCATCTCTTGAAGAATTTTCTACAGTTTTTTGTGATCCACACAGTCAAAGGCTTTAGCATAGTCAATGAAGAAGAAGTAGATGTTTTTTCTGGCATTCCCTTGCTTTTTCTATGATCCAATGGATGTTGGCAATTTGATCTCTAGTTCCTCTGCCTTTTCTAAATCGAGCTTGTACATCCAGAATTTCTCAGTTCATATACTGTTGAAGGCTAGCTTGAGGAATTTTGAGCACTAGCTTGCTAGAAAGTGAAATGACAACAATTGCATGGTAGTTTGAATATTCTTTGGCATTGCTTTTCTTTGGGCTGGAATGAAAACTGACCCTTTCCAGTCCTATGGCCACTGCCTAGTTTTCCAAATTGCTGGCATATTGAATGCAGCACTCTCACAGCATCATCGTTTAGAATTTAAGACAGCTTAGCTGGAATTCCATCACCTCCAGTAGCTTTGTTCATATTAATGCCTCCTAAGGCCCACTTGACTTCACACTCCAGGATGTCTGACTCTAGGGGAGTGATCACACCATCATGGTTACCTGGTTCATTAAGACCTTTTTTGTATAGCTCTTCCATGTATTCTTGCCACCTCTTCTTAATGTCCTTGCCATTTCTGTCCTTTATTGTGCCCATCTTTGATAAAATGTTCCCTTGGTATCTCCAATTTTCTTGAAGCGATCTCTAGTCTTTCCCATTCTTTTGCTTTCCTCTATTTCTTTGCATTGATCACTGAGGAAGGCTTTCTTATCTCTCCTTGCGAGTGTCTGGAACTCTACATTCAAGTGGGTATATCTTTACCTTTATCCTTTCCCTTTCACTTCTCTCCTTTTCTCAGCTGTTTGTAAACCGTAATTCGTCTTTCCTTCTAGTGCCATATCTCCTCCAGAACTTTCTGTCCATAAGGTGCCTCCTTTCCCGTGCGCCTATAGGCCACACCTAGGGATCCCGGAGCATCCCCTGGTTTGGTCAGAATGCTGACATTTAACACTTTTGCTCTCCCACACTCCACTCCCTCTCTGCCTCCACAACTGCTGGATGTTGAAACAGCTCAAACCAGTCACTCAGACCTACCCTCCCCCTCACACACACACAAACACACACAGACGCCTCCTAGCCACCTAGAAGAAAAAAGGGATCCCCTTGACTAAATAATCAGACATTTCTTTAAAGGAAATTAGAATAAGGAAGCGCCATATTTCCACCTAGTAAATCAAATCATACAGAGGATACACAATAACTATGGGTTAATGGATCCATTTGTCTTTTGCACAACAGTAATCCTGGCACTCTTACCCGCTACCACAGATGTTTTCTCTCTTCTAGACTCAACAACAACAAACTGGCCATATTCTCACTTTGATGGTGATTAAAATAATAATGCAATTTCTAAGTGCCAGGCCCTTTACATTAATTTATTCAACCCTCATACCATCCCCATGAAATATGTATTACTCTGATTCTACAGATAATTAAGACATTTAAGTCTCGCTCAAGTTGCATAGCTAAAAAGTGTCAGAATTATGATTTAAATTAAGCACATGGCATCCACATGCTCACCAAGGATACTACATTAATACAGAATGATTCAACCTCTCAAGTTATCATCAACAAAAGGAAAGAGGAGGAGTAAAAAGAAGTGTGGAAGACCTGGTCTTCCTCTCTGGTTTCTCTCTTCACTCCTTTGTCATACATTTGCTGAGTACAGGTAATGTGCCAGTCTATCCTTGGTCTGAGAGTATAAAGAATAACAAATGGTTACTGCCCTCATTACCCATTGAGAAGGAAAACCAGGTAAACAGCTGTAGTTCAGTATGATGTTGTAGTTGAAAAACATAAACTAGGTATTATGGGAAGACTGGGAAGAAAATAAAGCCCAAGGAATTCAAGGCTTTTACTAAACTTATTGACAGTCTATCTCCAGGAAAAGAGTAGGTTCTCTAAGGGAGAATCCAGACTAGCTCCATCCTAAACTAAGTTTTATGAAAAGTAACTGTCTGCTTGCTCTCCCTACACTAAAAAGGAAAAATACTAGCTAGGTCAACTCCATTCATTTACTTGAAATCAGAGAATCCTCCTTCTTCCTTCTACACCTACAGTTTTATGAGGCAGGACTCAGATCAATTTGGACGATTTCTGTCAGCAGTCTGGAACTGGCAACTTCCCTGACATCTAGACTCCCTAAAGGTACATTACTTTGTTTAATTAGATCCTCCTACACCTTCCCTTCCAATTTCACAGCAGTGAGATTTGAAATTAAGTAGCCAAAGACACATGGATAACTGGTCTTTATTATTGATTCCTATTATTGAGACATTCTACCAAGCTGGTTTCATTATATATACAAGCTGGTTTCAATATATATATATATATTTCATTATATATATATATATATGTATGTATATATATATACACACACATCAATATACAATATTCAATGTATATTATATATACATTATATATATATATACACATTATATATACATTATATATACATTCTCACAGCAATGAGACTTGAAATTAAGTAGCCAAAGACACATGGATAACTGGTCTTTATTATTGATTCCTACTATTGAGACATTCTACCAAGCTGGTTTCATTATATATATACAAATATATAATATACAAATATTATATATTTCAGTATATATACATGAATTATATATATTCATTACATATATATATACATGGCCCAGGAGTAGTGAACCATACTGTTTCTTCCATACTTCCAGAAAGCACTAGATACTTCCTATTATTTATATTATTAAAAACCATGAACTTGAATTCAGAGTACAGCAGTCAGTATAGGTACCAGTCATTATGTTTAGCTTCCTAAATAGATTACGTAGAGTTTCATTGTTGTTCTTGTTCAGTCACTAAGTCGTGTCTGACTCTTTGTGACCCCATGAACTGCAGCATGGCAGGCTTCCCTGTCCTTCATTATCCCCCAGAGTTTGCTTAAACTCATGTTCATTGAGTCAGTGACGCCATCCAACCATCCCATCCTCTGTTGCCCCCTTCTCCTGCCCTCAACCTTTCCCAGCATCAGGGTTTTTTCCAATGAGTCAACTCTTCGCACCCAGTAGCCAAAGAGTTTCATAGGAGAGCCAGAAATTGAAAACACCTTAGTAAAGCCAAGCCACAAAACTTCACAAACAACCCAGGGTAGCTAAAATATCTTTTCTTTTCTCCTGAGTAACCCAAATTCCTTTCTCTCTTAACTAAGAATAGCTAGTATCTTTGTAATAAAAGTCTATTAAAAGTCTATTAATTTTTCAACCAAGTCAAGAAAGAAACAGTGTTTGGCCCCTGGCAAAAAAAATCTATGGTAGAAAGATCTAGAAAACAAGTTTACCCGATGTACCTTGAATAAAGAAGGCTATTAAGAGCTTCAGCAAGAATGGGGGATGAAGGAAAGAGCATCTTAGGAAAGAGCATCTTCAGATGTTTGATGTGTTGTGATGAGATCAGCTAACCAAAGACCAGGCCTGTGTGCTACCCATCCACAGCAGATCACTATGGATGCCCAGGTTGGGGTTAAAAAGTTCCTAAAGACAAGTGAAGGATAACCACCTGACCCAAGAACTGCTAAGAATAATATTTACTCAGGGAATCTATCTAATCTGGAGGACCTGGACCTGGAGTTTTTATTTAACGAGAAAAGATAAGAACAATATAACCTGCACTTCAGAAAAGACCTGAAAGGCAAACAAAAAAAGGAGACATATAATCCCAAGAAAAGAAACATTTCTGCAAAGGAAAGAATATATGATAGTTCGAGGCAACCAACCAGAGATCAGCTGATTTCTGGTTTCATTTGCAGGAAAATGTCCTACAGAGATAAATATTCGGTAAATAGATACAGCAGGCCTTGAAGATAGAAACTACTTTTGTTTACCATAGGAGATTATAAATGTGAACATATTGACGAATAATAACTAGCACTACCGATAATGCAATAATCTTTTACCTTTACATATAACTCAGACAATAAATGATAACGTCTTTGAATATAAAGGACAAAGAATTTGTGCAAGGGACTTAGTTGAAAGTACTGGTTTGTTTCACACCAGCTGTCAAAGAGGCCTCTCAAAACTCCTTTAAGTATTGGAAACAGTGACCTGGGGATGAAAATAGCCCAGGAACTGATCCCTTGAGCCACCCAGATCTCGTCACTGACGATTCTGATTAATCCATGCTGACAAGCCAGATTTGAATCAATAGAAATTATCTGTAACAAGAAACTAATTGTGTATTTAGGAAGTTCAGGGAAATTTTGGGTAGCTTTAAATTTATATGGAAAAGATTCTATTGACTTTTGGAATCAAAATTCATACCACCTTAAGGCAACATTGCCTTGGGTTGTAATAACTTATGGTGTTCTATTTTCTCTCTTGAGTAATGTATGGTCTGGAGGCATGTACTCTGTTTACTCGTAGACTGTGAAAATTCTTTAATTGTTATTTATAGAGACTTAAGATCTATTTACATAATGTGAAAAGCACAGAACATGTACCTCTTATACTACTTTCATACAAAACATCCCTGTTTAAATGAAGCAGCAAATCACAGCCAATTTCAAGCCACTTTACAAGCTCAGTTCAAATTATTTAGTGGCTTAGAATAGCAAAAAGATGTCCCTAAAGTTGCATCATCTTTAGGAGACAGGAGACCTCAGGTGTTAGAGAGATGCTGAGAGGCAAAGTGGATGAACCAATGAACCGGTGCTGAATTTATATTGTACTTTTCACACAGGAAGATAATCTAGGCCTCCAGTACACCTACACGTGAATCCATGTGTGACATCTAACTCTTCACTTAATTTCCTTATGGACCATTTTTCTGGAAAGGAAGATGGAAAATTTCAGCCAGCCACAAATGGACTGAGACCCTCCAATCTCATTTCACATCAAGCAGGTGTCCCAGACAGGGTTTGAAACCAAGCTACAAAGGTGAAAAAAAAAGAGAGAGAGAGAGAGAGAGAAAATACTATCAAAGCTAAATAAATGGCCCTTCATAGGAGCTATGGCATCAGGTTCAACTGGGCTTGTCTTAGTATCTAGAGTAAAGCCTTGCCTTGTGTTCTTTGCAATTCAGTAATATTAAAATCTTCTTTTTAGCAGAAACTGCTAACATATCTAACAGAAGGACCTTACTAATCATTTCTCTCTCAAAGAGGAAAAAAGTCTAAAGGCCAGAGCTTGAGGTCACAGGTCTATGAGGGAATGTGGCAAGGTCTGTACTTTATCAAATGCAGGAGCCACAAGAAACCTTCACCTCTTAACCAGGTTGCTCTTTTTGTGGCCAAAAACAGAACTGTTCAAACCATTCTTTGCCTTAGATGGATAAAAATCCCTTTGAATATTCACCAGACCCCCTCTAGCATGACTGCGTTAGTTATATTAAGGATTTTAGGCAGACTATTAGTATTTGTTCTGAATAGTTGCGCCACTGTACCAAGCACATGTAGGGCAATAGGTCAAAGGGTAAAGAGCCCTTGTTTAATAGACTTTACATGCTGTATGAGTCTAAATTGTTTAGCTGCCTGATAGAATTTTTATAAAGCCTAAAATAAATATCCATAAATTTAAAAGATATGCAGGAGAACTAAAAAACTGCTTGTTTTTTTCCTTTAAAGGTCACACTTTTTTCCCATGCCATAACAGTGAACAGCATGATAAAATGCCTTCAATATATCATAAATTATGGAAAATAACCACTGCCTTTTCAAGATAGTTTAGGATATAAATATTTGGATATTAATGTTATAGATGGTTTTCAAATATGAGCAAGAAGTATTTCCAAACTCATAATTGTTCAAATAAATTATGAAAGTGATATAAATTAAAAATGCAAATATTAGCCACACTTAGAAAAAATAGTTCTAGAATAGTCCATTTATTCATAAAATACATTGATTTGAAATTGTACAGATTTGAAAACCATTGACAATGGACCTAGGACCACTATTAATATATCTGAAAATCTATTTGATTTTATCCTCTGGATGTCTCCCTGGATCAGTGGTACCAGCTATAGATTCAAGTAATCCCTCAGTCTACTAATGTGTTTACCAAATATCCTAACTGATACCATTTAAAAGAAATAACAAAGTAAAAGTGACCTTAAGAAGATACAACAGTAGTGTCCTAGGCTCTCTTCCAAAGTTTTCTCTATCTCTAATCCACATCTCCATCCCTGACTTGTCACAGAGCCCCATTCCTGTGTGTTGTCTATGTATAGCATATTTCCAATTGAATTTTCCTCAGTATCTCAGACATTATAAACCAGGGATGAGCAATCTATGACCCATGGCCAACTTTGGCCAGCAGTCTGTTTTTGTAAAGGCTTATTAAAACTCAGCTACCTATATTAATTTACATATTGTCTGTGGCTCCTTTTGCCCTACAGTGACACAATTGAGTAACAGATCATACAGTCCACAAAGTCCTTACAGAAAAAAATCTGTCAATCTGTTATAAACACAAAAGAAAACTTAGGATTTTTTTCCCTAAAACATGTGCCTCTCTTCAGTTCCTACTTCCTGTTGTTGTTTAGTTGCTGTCATATCTGACTCTTTTGCAACCCCATAAACTGTAGCCCACCAGGCTCCTCTGTCCGTGGGATTTCCCAGGCAAGAATACTGGAGTGGGTTGCCATTTCCTCCTCCAGGGTATCTTCCTGACCCTGGGATAGAACCTGCATCCTCTGCCTTGGCAGGTGGATTCTTTACCGCTGAGCCACCAAGGAAGGTACAACTATAACTCTAATTTGGGGGCTTATCATGACACATTCATTTTATTGCCTAGCCTCCATTCTAGTTATATATTGCTGCATAACAGAATACTCCAAAACTTAGTGATTTAAAAAAACCACCATTGTTTTATATCTCATGATTCTATGACTCAGAAGTTTGGGCAAGATTCTGCCGAGCAATTGTTCTGCTCCATTTAGCATTAATGAGAGTTACTCATTGGAATTCATCTGATAGCTGGCTTGTCTGGAGGGCTCAAGGCAGCTTCATTCACATGTCTGGTGCCTTCATGGGGACAACTGGACAACTGGATTCAGCTGGGCCCTTTCGCTTGCCCTGTAGTCTTCAGTTTCCGCTCATCTGACACCATCATTCCTTGGTGACTTTCACCGTGTACCTCTTCCCTGTGTTTGAGTTTGTTGAGGATGCTTCTGCTTGGCTCTTGTCTCCCAGAGTATCCAGCACAATGCCACTGAGCACTCAAATGTTACCCTGTTAATAGGCTTTAACTTATGACCTATTTGCTTCAAAATAATATCTTCTAGGCCTGACTAATTTCTGTCATGCATCAGGGCTAGGATAACCTGCACTCCTGAAGAGCATCCTAAGGGAATCTAGGAGTGTTTTTCTGTTTAGTGCTACTATTACCTTTTGCCAGCCTGGCCGAACATACTATGACAGAGACAGAGAGGGTCATTAGGGGTAGGGGTGGGGAAGAAGAACGCAGGGTATAACTCGGTGTCATGTGTGAAGTAGATACCAAATAAATATTAAATGAAGATGATAAGCCCACATCATGAATGATGGATTTGTGCAGAGAAGCCAGTGAATGACATTTTTAAACATGCCATAGTCCTTTGGACACTTTTATAAAGCACAATTAATTCTGGTATTAAAGAACAAATATAATTTACATCTCTCCAAATAAATCATAACAAAGGGGAGACAAGTACCATAGAAAAGTAGATATAACTAGCTAACTTAAAATTCAATCTCTTAACTATGTTCCTGAATCCGTGTTTGTTTATAGTTTCCCTAGAACTTTAACAGTGCCAGAAACATGAAGGTTAGTCAAGAAATATAATTGTTTGAAGCTATCTACTTGCCATGCTAGTATTCTATATGCCATAAACCCAAATACATGGTGTTCCTGTCATGTAGTTACAAAACTCTCTGAAGAAAAGGACTATTTTAGGCAAAATTAGGGGTTATATTTTGCAAAGTAACTACAAATAAGAAAAGTTTGCTGTAATATTTACTGCTTTAGAAACCTCCCCCCCTACAAAAAGAATCTCTATTTTTTAAAATTTATTTATTTTAATTGGAGGCTAATTACTTTGCAATATTGTAGTGGTTTCTGCCATACATTAACATGAATCAGCCATGGGTGTACATGTGTTCCCCATCCTGAACCCCCCTCCCACGTCCCTCCCCAGCCCATCCCTCTGGGTCATCCCAGTGCACCAGCCCTGGGCACCCTGTCTCATGCATTGAACCTGGTGTGGCGAAGAATCTCTATTTTGGACCAGAATATAGCTCCCCGTGTGAATTTTTAAGATCTGGTATTACCTAACTTCACTTCTGGTGTTTTAAGTCATCAGAAGGAGCCTTGCCTTCTCTTACAGAAAAGCCTAATGGCTAGCAAATTCTGGAAATGAATTTCTTCCCTGCTGCTATTCTTAGCCACAGAGACAGTCATTTGAATGCTTTACACACACACACACACACACACACACACACACACAAAAGGCCTCAAGCCTCCTCTTGTTTCACCTTTTCATTGCTCAGCGATCATTTAGAGAGCAGACTTGTTCCAGACAGCTTTAATTAAACTGTACCAAGGAAGCAGATAGATGTCAATGGGAATGATCCATAACATGAGGCTAAGCATGTATTTAACACTGTTCCATCCAGTTCAATCACCTTCTAGCATTTCAGTGGCTTTATATTCATGTGGCAAAGAATGAATGGGTATATGTTTTTTTTAATCCATCCCATTAGTGGCCATATGCTTGGGCTCCAACGGATATAAGAACTGTCTGCAATCTGCCAGGGATTTAGGGACATCAATAATTTGTGAATAGTCATGTTGGTACTGGTCGAAGGGTTAAGTGCTCTGCACACCAGGGGCACCTCTTAGGGGATTTGAACTCTTAGTTGACTGTTAGGAACCTTATCCCCTGTGAGGTTTCCCACTACATGCTGCTTGTCAGATGCATCCAGCTGTAGCTGGGAAGTATTACCAACTCTGGGATTTAAAGATCTGTGTTAAGTACTGATAGAATGGTATCTTTGAGTTAAAAAGCAGGGAGAGTATATTGTGACAAACTCAAGGACGTTTGCAAGGTCCATGTGAAGCATATGTTCTCTTCTTTTGCGTGTTCTTTCATACATTCCTCATGGCTAGATAACACAGTATCCTTTTGAGAAGAGTTTATATTTAACATTTGCTCCCACAATTTTCTGGTAGATTAGACTGTAGCAGTCAAAGTAGAAAGACAAATGTCTCTTTAAGAGAAGTTTTGCCATAAAAAGTTTTTCTTCCCACTCCCCTAAAGAAGGAGAGGGACAGGTAATGTGAATGAATTTTGAAATACTGGTCTTCCCTGAAGATTTCTCAAATAAAGTCATTTTAACACTGAAAGACACAGAGATCATATAAAACCTTTTGTGTTACGTGTTAGCCCGTGACTTCATGTTCACCTAAAGCCTTGTCTGTCTTACTCACTGTTGTAGCCCCTGCACTTGGCAGAGTGCCTAGCAGACAGTACTTAACAAATGCTTGTGGGATGAAAGGATGGATGGATGGATGGATGGGAGAAAGAGAGGGAGGGAAGGAAACACTTGGGGAAATTCTTTTGTAAGTCTGACCTGCATGCAAGTAATTGCTCTCTAGAATTTTCTAGGAGCTATTTTGGATCTGGGAATGAATGTTTGGTAATAAAACTTTCCATAGTTTTAATGGATAGGGATTTCAGAGCAAACTTACACTATTATGACCTCTTAGTAATACTAACACTTAGCTTTCTTATTGAGTAAAGATAGGAATAATTATGTTGTGATGACAGGTTTCCATCAGATTATTTTTGCTACCACATATCTAGATGTGGTTTTCTTTTAATATGACTGGATACTACCATAGGAAAGCATACTGTGGTTTCTTAAAGGAGAGTAATGATGATGAAGCAGAGGGCTCTTTAGTCCTTCTCTCCTTAAATGTCTAATCTGACCTTTACAAATATAGTTTGTCTAGTTTACAGTTGAAATTCTATGTGTGTTTGTTTCCAGTAATTTCAGCCTTCTTACCTTGGAGTAGTTTTATCCATTCCTTAATTGTCCTTAGCTGATGTCTAGAAAGTCTTTTTAAACTTCTTAACTGCACAGTGAGGCCTCAGTGGACACCTAGATTGCGTCTGCTTGGGAAGATGCCAAGCGCTAATGAGTATTTTGTTTAATGTAATGGAAACTGAAAGAAAGCGCATGGCTTCTTTCTCGACTGATCAATGCCCACTTCTGCTGTTTGAAGGTATCTATACATTCTGAATTCTAGAAGAAAGGTCACAAGGGGGCAGACCACTTAGGGTCTGCCTAGGAAGGACTTGAGGATTCAGAAGTTCTGCTTATATGGAGCTCAGTATAGGTAGAAAGTACTAGAGTTAGTACTTTAGCCTCTCCCGCTCTGTTCAGATAAGCCAGCCTTTCTTTCAAACCCAAATTCCAGAATCTTAAACTTTTCCATGTTAATTTAAACTATTCCATGTTAATTTATTCCCTAATTATTTTTTTTTAAATTATGTTGCTAAATTTTAGGTCAAGCAATATATACTTCTATGTAATCATTTATTTCGGCATTATTTTATTATTATAAAGGAATTGGCATATATTATATTTAATTTATTGTTTGCTTTTTGCAAGTTTAAGTCAATGTGTAGAGCAAAAATTTTAGTGTAAATAATTAAGACACTATTTCTTAGTTATATAAAAAGATTTGCTGAAAAACCAAACCTTAAGCAATTCAGTAGGCCAACAAGATCAAGTATGTTTGAGCAAAAAATAATGATTTCCATGTGTTACTAATGTTCTACACACAACTAAGTGGAAAGTGTAGAGGGTGTTTCTGAGATTTCATTGAACCATATCTGGCTGAACAGATACAGAGCTTGCTTTGGTTGTACTTATAATTTACAGCCTACTTGAATGTGGTAGATAATTTTCAAAAGTAAAGATTTCAAGCCACTTAAAAACTCAAAAGAGATTTACCTCTCATCTAAAGCTTCCTGGGTTTAAAGATCTCATAAAAGGTCCATGGAGATGGTAAGAAAAGATGCGTTTTAAATCTGAAGAATGGAAATAATTTAATTCTTCAACTTTGAGTATAATGACTCACTTTCTCTTTGTTTATTTCCAAACTATCATCTTGATTCAATCATACTATTATATACCTTTAGAGACTCTGGAACAACACACCCCCAAGCCTCCCTGAATTAGAGTTTATAATAGAAACCTTGCCTGACCCTTAATAATTGTTACTTTACTGAAATACTGTAATACTTAAACTAAGTTGCTTATTACACCAAACATGAAGTCCTTTGACCCTTAAGGTTCAATATTGATCAGCCCTACTTCTGTCAATACTTACCTCTAGTGTCAACAGTTTTCAATGTGGAATAAATTCAGGAATGGATAGTCTTTTTAATCCACAGATATTTAAAACACTCCATTCCTATGCATTATAATTTTTACCTCATTAAATAATTACTTATTTCTCTCATACTCTGGAGATTGGGCATCATTGTGAGTATATCATTAAATGTGATTACAATAAGTTAGCTATAAATGATTCTTACATTGGGTACAGGATTCATGTAAAAAATTTAACTGATAAAGTGTTTCTCCAAAAGAAGACTTAAAGCAAGTGTATTGAAAATTCAACAAAAGTGGCTGAGCAATTTTTTAATCTTGAGATCATGAGGGGAAAATGCTTTTAAAAAGAATATTCAAGTGCTTGCTTTGCCCTTGAATATTGCAACAGCAGTTTCACTTTTTTTAAGCTGTCGTACTTTTCAGATTGTCAAATGCATATCAAAGAACTATTCTCTTGGCAAATTTTGTGAATTTCAGTTCCGTTTTCTTGACAATTTAAAATTCAATTATTCCAATTATAACTAAAGGTCATTAGTCTAATGTGGCAACTTCATGACAGTTTTAGTTACAAGAGAATTTCTCAGCTTAGAGAGGAAATTCTGCCATATGAGAAATTTTTATTGTACTAAAAAGTTGGATGATAGTAGAAAAGATTTCTGTTTTCTTCTCATGCTTTTATTATTTACTAATGAAAACATACACTTAATATTTCTTCCAATCACATATTTATAATATGTAATATCTCATGTCTTCTATGATTAACATCACCAAATTAATAGCAAACACCTTCTGATATTGCTGGTTTTATCATCATTATATTTTGTCTTGAATTTCTTTTGAATTGCATTCCTTTTCTAATTTTAAATAACCTTAACCTGAACATCATTTTCAGATCTAGGGGAAGACATTTTCATTTCAATCATGTTACAGGTAGAATTTCTATTAAGATGAAAAAGGAGGTGAGTTGGAGACCTGGTAAATATTTTAACATTGGTTCCACTTGGTGTGATAGTGGAGAACTCCTCAGGGAAAGCATACCACAGAACCAGACACAGTGGGTGCTGAGTGTCAGGCCCACAAAGATACAAGAGTCTTTATCCTTGTCCTACCCCCAACGAAACTGACTTTGCAGTGGTAGGTAAATGCTGCTGCTGCTGCTAAGTCATGTCAGTCGTGTCCAACTGTGTGTGACCCCACAGACGGCAGTCCACCAGGTTTCCGTCCCTGGGATTCTCCAGGCAAGAATACTGGAGTGGACTGCCATTTCCTTCTCCAGTGCATGAAAGTGAAAAGTGAAAGTGAAGTCGCTTGGTCATGTCCGACTCTTCGAGACCCCATGAACTGCAGCCTACCAGGCTCCTCCGTCCATGGGATTTTCCAGGCAAGAGTACTGGAGTGGGATGCCATTGCCTTCTCCAAGGTAAATGCTAGATAAATGTATTCAATAGCTATCAATTAATTGTGCATCTGCTCTGTGCAAGGTCAATAGTGAAAACTCACCATTTTCTGTTTTTGCATTTTAGTGTTCCAGACCCTGTTAGAGGTAGAGATGAACAAGATGGCACCTGCACCAGTTCTAGTACCCGTGACGCATTCACCCTGAGGAGAAAGGATCCGTGTGGTATGCTGGAGCATCTCTCCACACTAACTGTTCTCATCACCATTCTGAAATCTTTGTGTCACTGCGGCACAGCTGCCTTAAGGATTTTAATACTGCAATTCATAGGCCTTTTGTTAAACAATAAGACCCCAAATGACTTTCTACCTAGATGTAAACATGTGTTTCCCTTCAAGATTTCAAAAATGTTCCCTAGCAACACAAACTCTCTGAACTTTTACCTTCCTGCTAGAGCTGTGTAAAGTCAGCTTCTTCTGAGTCACTGGTTGATTTTTTTCTGGTATTATGGTTTACCAATTACCTCATCATTATCATTTCTTGTCCACTGACCAGAAAGGTTGTAGTTGTACATGACAGTTGTATTTGGCATTCTATATGGTCTCCCTATCAACTCACTTTTGAGGCCCAGTATTTAGCAAAGAATGTTCTTTTCTATATAGCAGCTTATTAGTTTCATCCACTATTGTGCTAAGCATGCATTTTACCTGCATTATTTCATTTCATCCTCACAGTGATCCTCTATGATGCAGAGATAAAAATGACTAGGACGTGGTCACCACAAACTGAAGAACCAGGACTCGAACCAGGAAGATCTGACACCAGAGCTCTTGTTCTTGACCACTTCATTTATACTGCTTCTGCAAGAATGGCCTTTATATAATTAAAATTATATAATGTATTTAAAAATTTTATTAGAAGAGTAAATCCTAGCTCTTGGTCAAAATGAAAGCTTTTTTTAATTGGTGTGCTGAAGAGACAGCTAGAGAGACATGTACCTTTACTTCTAACTTACAAGTAGGACACAGGAGCTGAAAATGTGGTGATAAAAGACTATTTCTGTCTTTTTAGACATTCAGCATATTCTACCATCACTTAATTGTTCAGGTATGTATTCTGCAGGGTCCCTTAGCTTCCCTACCATAGTCAAGAGGTACTGTATAGCTATTTGCATGTAAGTGGTGAGCTTTATTTTGAATAAAGAGTGAATGTAACTTTCATTTTTGCTGTAATATATAAACATGAATCAATAAAAAATTTTCCTGAATCTTCTCCAAGAAATGGCATGCATTTCCAATTAATCTCATAACTTTAACTATTTGGCCATGTTCCACGATTGATAGATGTTATTTTAGTTCAGGTACAAAGAGAGAGAGAGAAAGAATACACCCGGGCCAGAGGATGGGGTATGTATTAACTTTTAAACACATTTTGCTCAACTAGTCAGTGTTTTTTTGAAACCCAACATACTTTGGCTGATCTCTGTAACTATTATTGTCAGTTCTTAACAAATTGCAAAAATGACATGCCCTACAAAATCCATCAAATTGGTGACAAAACTTACACAGGGTCTAGGACATCAAGGCTATCCATTACCTTTCAATGGTGGGGGTCAATGGAAAATCACTTAAACCTCTATAAAAGATGGCTTTTAAGGAGCAGTTTGGCTGATGGAACCTAGTGGACTGGGAGAGAAGGAACTTAAAGTCTGACAAAAGATATGCAATGAAAGTGAGAAAAACATAAGGCAGAAACTAAAGAAATTTTGAGATATTAAAAAATCATATATTTTCCTTCATTATTGCCTACACGACAGTATCCAAAACCCTTCACACAAGGCCCTCCACAAGCTGTGCTAACCTGTTTTTCAGGTCTTATTTCCCAGAACTCTCCCCTGTGTTTTCTGTCCTCTTTCACACCAGGTGCTTTTTCCCAGCGACATGGTATACTTTCATGTTTGAGTGCCCCTGGTATCTTTCCATCTCTGCCCCCAAGTCATCTGTTTCACAAAATGTCACTCTCTTTTTTTTGAGAACTCTGCAACTCTCCTCTCTCCCACCTCCACTCACCACACCCAACAAGCAGAAGGGATTGCCTTTTCCCCACACTCCTCTAGTTCTTTCAGTATCTTCTTATCATGTTGACATTTGCTAAGGGTCAAAATACAGAGCCTCTTTCAAGGCCTTGTCTCCAAATCTAGTCACATAAAGTACTGGAGGTTAGGGCTTCAACATAATGGGTTCTGGGCAAACACAATTCAGCCCATAACAGTATCCACTCATTTATCCTTACACGCAACAGCTGTAGCCTCTCTCTACCTCTGCACTATTTTCACGATGAGTTTCTTCAAAAACACAGCGTTTCTGTAACTAACTCTACCCCTTCTGGCTCCCACAGCCTAGACCTCAAGTCTATTTATTTTGGAAAGGGACTTTTTTCCTTAATGGGTGAATAAAGACAATGGTTCCAAATTCCAGGGTTTCTTACAGTTTAAATTGTCAAAAGCTAAGCCCTCGTGTCAATATAAGGAAACAGAAAAACAACCCCCGTATTTTTAGCACTGAGAAAATAGGAAACAAATATATTTGGGGGGGTGGTTGCAGTCATTAAAAGCTTGAGAAAGGAATCTAAAGCTACATGTATTAGCCATTTCAAGTGGACAAATGCTGGCCTAGTTAAGAAGGATGACTGGTGCTTGCTACCTAGTATATCAGCCTACTTTCTGACCTTGGGACCTATGAAACACCCATTGACAAGAAGGGATTCTTTCATGTGAAAAAAAAAAAAGTGCTAACTTTTCAAAGGATCCTAATTCCAGGCCAAAATGAGGACCATTGACTAAAGCCTCTTTAGAATTCTGCAAACTTCCCTATTTCCACATTCATCAGGGGTAAGCAGGGGGACTCTCAGGGAGTATGAAGACACTATGTTTAGAGGGCTCCCCTATTTCCGTCTCCTCTCTCATAAATCACTCTCATACTGTGCCCAGAAAAAGCAATTACCTGCGATCCAATGCACTGCATTTGAGCTCCAAGTGGAAAACCGCAGTGGATGAAACTAACCATGACCTCAATTTGGAGCTGGCCGGATGTTGGGCCTGCTTACTTCAGAGGGGGGATCACTGTCCTCTGTGCTCTTTTCACTCAAGTGTTGTAAAGTGGGGAGACAATACAGAGGTCCAAGACATGGTCACTCCTCCCCAATCAAGAATTCTTTTCCTTCCTTTCCTGCACTGGAAAATTTGAAATCATCCCTGTGGGAAGGATTGTTTTGGGGGTGAGGGACTGTTAATGCTACCCTTACCAAGCCACTATATTCTTCTCTCCCCCTTTCACTTCCTCAGGCTTTTAATAGATTACATCAGGCTTTTAAGAGTTTACATCAGTATGGTGATGCAATTTATGTGTGTAAATAAATGGAAATAGCTAGCAAATATTCAGAAAGCAGCAGAACCATCTTTTAACACACGTTATACTGGTGAGTATTTTTTCATAATTTCCCAGATCTACTGCCGAAGAGCATTTCCTAGAGATCTTTGTAGCAATGTACACATCCAAATATAGTATGAGGCATCACCTCACTGGAATCAGAATGGCCATCACCAAAAAGTCTACAAACAACAAATGCTGGAGAGGGCATGGAGAAAAGGGAGCCCGCCTACACTGTTGATGGGAATGTAAATTGGTACTGTCACTATGGAAAACAGAATGGAGGTTCCTTACAAAACACTAAAAACAGTTACCATATGATCCTGCAATCTCACTCCAAGGCCTATATCCAGATATCTATTTAGAAAAGATACATGCATGCCAATATTCATAGCAGCACAATTTACAGTAGCCAAGACATGGAAGTTAAATGTCCATCAACAGATGAATGGATAAAGAAATGTGATAGATGTATACAATAGGGTATTACTCTGCCATTAAAAAAAAGTGAAATATTGCCATTTGCAAGAACATGGATGGACAGCGATTATTATACTAAGTCAGACAGAAAGACAAGTATATGAAATCATTTATATGTGGAATCTAAAAAATGATACAAATGCACTTATTTACAAAACAGAAAGAGACTTACACACATAGAAAATAAACTTATAGTTACCAAAAGAGAGAAGGGGATGGAGGGATAAATTAGGAGTCTGGGATTAACAGATACACACTACTATATATAAAATAGATAAACAACAAGGATCTACTGTATAGCACAGGAAACTATAATCAATACCTTCTAATAACTTATAATGGAAAAAAATCTGAAAAAGAAAGAATACATATATACATGTGTAACCGAATCACTATGCTATATACCTGAAACCAATATACCACTGTAAATCAAGTATACATCCAATTTAAAAAAATTAGTCTATGCTGATGGCTATTAGAGCATGCAAAATACAAAGCTGTGTTAGAAGACTATCAGCACAAAGTTATAGGCAGTTATGGGAAAGTAAGCATTTTTTAAAGGAGCCTTTAAAAGGCTTTGCCTCATTTGTTTCATCCTCTCTCATCACCCAGAATTCTTCCTGCTCTTTCTCTAATTGCTGGGCAGCGGAGAGATGGAAGGATTAGGCTAAGCAAGTAGAGCCTGCAGAGAGCAGAAGCAGATTTACTAACTTTGATGGCGGCTTCTAGTGAGTCCTTACCATACACATGGCTGGGCTGCCATAAAGTCAGCTGAGCTGATCACCCTAAATAGATTAAAAGATGACATCGACAGATTTTGAGCAGAAATGATTGCATTCTTTCCTCTCTCCAGTTACATGGTTAGCTGGTTCATGCACTGATTTGTTATAGCACACGGGGCTGGCTCACAGTCCCGGCAAGCCTTCTGAAGTCTTGATAGCATCGGAAACTGTCTCCTGAGAATGTGTAAGAGAGGAGGTCTGAGCTCCTCTCCTTCAAGGACACTCTCTGCAATCCATTATCTCCTACTCAGGTGCAATAGTCTAGTCTATCAAAATACAGCGATTGAATAAAACTTTTATTTCAGATAATGAATGCACTGATTTAATAAAAGGTTTGTACTACATGGTATTATAGTTCCCTAAATGAACACTGAAATGCTAAGATGGAAAAATTTACCATTGGTCCAAGTCAAATCATAGCCACTTCTGTTAAACTGCATACCCTAATAAGACACCAATCCATTTGATACTTTTTAAAAAATGTGTTATCTTATATAAGTGCTTAACATTTTCCAGCTGTTTTAAAGCCAACTGTTTTTCCTATAAGTACATCTGGCATCAGGCAAACAGATTATAGCCATGGACAACTGACTAATTTATGATGTTTTTATATTTTCATATTTTTGGCAGACTAATCCAGGTTGATATATTAGCCTAGCTTTCTTAGATGAATCTTAAAATCTCGTGTTCTTAACAACCCTTTTACCTTTTTCTCTCCCGAACCCTAGAATATTTTTGTCATGTCCTAAAATTTAATTAAAAAACAGAGACAGGGAGAATGAATTGAACCCTTATGTTCTGTTCTCTAGTGCCCCTTCTGTAGTTGACTTCCTAGAAGGAATTATGAATCTGTGTACCAGTGTTACTTTTGAAAGATCTTTATACTTTTGATCATTTTTCTTCCTAAATTCATTAGGCATACTGACACTTGGTGTTTACATCCTACTGTCAGAATTGCATTTTGTCCAAATGCAGTGGGAGCTTCGTAAGTCAAACCAAGCAGGAGTAGAATCAGTTGCTTGCCTTTGCAAAAGAAATATGAAGTTTTAAGCCATAGGGAATGGAGGCAAGACTACTTTCTGTGGTGGCTCTGTTTCTGCATCTTGAGTTAGAGGGGCCAAATCCACTCACCTTCTAAGACATCTTTTTAATCTGACATCCCCTAGTGGGCCATCCCTTAGCTACTTATGGGAAATCATAACTACTGGGTTGAATATGCCATATTCTTCCTTTAAATATCCACCCAAGGCCTCAAAGTAATGGACGTGTTTTTAATAAATCTAATATATAAATCATTCATCAGATACACTTCAAAACAGAGCAGCTATCAGAACACCCTGAAAGATTCATTAGAACATTTTTTTTTGGCAGACATGTCACAGAGTTAAATAAATGTGTGTCAACTCAAAACTGAGATGAGAAATGGCAGAGTGTTTTATGGGTTGAATCAAGAAGATAGGAATTCTAGTCTCATCTCTATTGCTGACTTGTTTAATGACTGTAGTAATATTTATGACTTACTCCTAACTACTCTTCCTCCTAGCCAAAAAAAATAGACAATGTCTACAGAGGATGTTGAGCTCCTAAGAGAAGGGCCCTAAATAAGTTCAGTTGGCAGTAATAAAGCCCTGCCTTTATAAGCATGGAGCCAGTTTGCCTGGATTCAAGTCCCAGCCCCACCACAGCTCGGCACTCAACCGTGGGTTAATCCACCACTGAAATGCACTGGGTATTATACACAATACCACAATGAACATCTGTTAACACATAGGTATGTTTATGTGTTTATATGATTATATCTGTAAGGAGAATGCCTAAAAGTGAACTTCTTCACTCTAAGGTTGGGGAAATTTTAAACATTCATGTATATTCCTAAATAGCCCTCCAAAGAGGCTATACCAAATTTGTACTCTGGACAGTATACGTAAATTCCTATTTTTCTACACCTTTGTCCATATCATTCATTGGCAGTTTTAATTTTTTTAATCTTTATCAGTCTCAGAAGTGAAAGATGGAATTTGACTTTAATTTGACTTTCTTTAATTTTGAGTGAAGATACTCATCTTTTCATATTTTGATAGCCATTCATTAGATTATGCAAATCCCAATCCCCATTTTCTATTGGATACCTGGTGAATT
Source organism: Muntiacus reevesi (assembly GCF_963930625.1). Lineage (NCBI taxonomy): Eukaryota > Metazoa > Chordata > Mammalia > Artiodactyla > Cervidae > Muntiacus > Muntiacus reevesi. The sequence goes on along the minus strand of NC_089255.1, from coordinate 29,600,442 downwards.
TTTTTTTTTCATTGAATCATAAAGTGCTTGGTAGAGAAAGATTAAGATCTTTGTAAAAATATAATTTGGAAAGCAATTCTGATTAATTTTGGTCATGAGGGATATTAATAAATTTGAAAGTTTTATGGCAATTGGCATTTTTTGCTGTCCTTGGTGTTCAGTCATTAAGTCACCTCTGACTCTTTTGTGGCCCCATGGGCTGTAACACACCACACTCCTCTGTCCTTCACTATATCCCAGAGTTTGCTCAAATTCATGCCCATTGAGTAGGTGATGCTATCTAACCATCTCATCCTCTGCTACCCCTTACTAACTGAAAAAGGATAAAACCTCTCGAAGCACGAATAGTGAAAGGACATCACCTGAGTTATTACAATAACCATGGGAATAATCCAGATTATATGTAAAGCACAATGCAAAGGAGTCCAAGGTCTGATTTCTGCTGTTAAAGGATTCAAAGTAAATAACAGATGAACTCACATGAAATGATAAAAATCTTAGACAATAAGAGGAAGAAGTGACCATAAATACACTAAGAACTGAGGAAGGAAAGTTCATCTTCGTTGGAGTGGTTAGGGATATTGCTTAAAATAAAACGACATGCTGGAATAGACAGAGAAAGATTAAGAAGTATAAAAGTGAGAATCAAGGAGAGGAAAGAGACAAAGGTGAATGGAATAGAGGTTTGAATGGAGGAATAGGGAAAAGTTTACACACAGAAAAGTAGGTTGGGGTCAAATTATTGAAGGTCTTGGCTGTCTGGTTTAGCTTGGATTCTACACTGTTGGAGCAAATGAATTTTTTGGTGAAGAGCACTGATATAATAAAAATAATTTTAGGATGATAACAAGTGAATGGAAAATACTGAGTTGCAAAAGGAGATGAGTATTTTATGAATACTTTCTGTGGGGAAGAATCAACTAATTCAAAGGAAGAGTGGTTTATATTTTCTTCAATTTATGATACATAGAACTGTTATGGAATTAATGCTACATAATGTTACCTAAGAAAATAAGAAAGATCCAAAAACCCAGAATTCTTTGTGTACGTGTTGAACATTCCAATGCAGTGCCTTTGTCTAAATCTGTGATTCAGCTTTCATACTGCTTCACTCACTCATCCTAATGATGGTGAGTTTTTCTTTGTTAGGTCTGGAATTCATACTGGTCTTTTCACAGACTTAGAAATTCCAAACATGCTATTGTCATTACACCTCATCTGTCATCCTAAGGAATGGCTTTATTTATTCCTGTGATTTAAAGAAATAAAGTGATTGTAAGAAGGGGCTTAGAATAATGGGAGGAAGGTGTTGGCTACATAGAACCAGCAATTTCTTTCTTACTACATTTCCCCTACATGTTGGTAAGGGCTAGGTAATAGCTCTGAGAATTCTCTGCACTGTAAATGCAGCATTCATTCAACAAGTATTTCTGGAGCGCCTAAAATGCGTCATGGACTGTGCAAGGAACTGGAAACACATAAAACTGATTGGAGAAGGACACGGAGGCTCTGTTCAATGCTCTGTGGTGACCTCAATGAGAAGGACGTCCAAAAAGGAGGGGATGTATGTATACATATGGAGGACTTCCCTGTAACTCAGACTGTAAAGAATCTGTCTGCAATGCAGGAGACCTGGGTTCGATCCCTGGGTGGGGAAGATCCTCTACAGAAGGGAATGACAACCCACTCCAGTATTCTTGCCTGGAGAATCCCATGGACAGAGGAGCCTGGTGGGCTACAGTCCGTGGGGTCGCAGAGAGTAGGGCGTGACTGAGGGATTAACACTGCTACTATGTATTTGTAGAGCTGATTCACTTTGCTGGACAGCAGAAACTAACATAAAGCAACTATACTTCAACAAGAATTAATTTAAGAATAAAGCCAGTCTTTGCTCGTATGAAGCTTACAGTGTGGTGGGACAAATATAAACAAGCCCACATTCTATCGCTGCTGCTCCTCACAGGTGACAGGGGGCTGGGCTCCTCTCTCAAAATTTTCCTACATAACAACCCTATACTCTTGTTAGGGTTTGCTTCATGTATTTCTATGTGTTCACTTTTGATAGGCATAAGAGGATAAAAGGAATTCAAGCAATAAGTATCTGGCAAATGTGAAATAGCAGATGTGCTAGTCACTATGGAAATCACCAAAGAATAAAAATGGAACCAAACCATAGAATTGGAGAGATACAGTAAATACATTCACCAAAGTAAACTTTCTAATGTGGGTAATGAGTACTAAATTGATGGCACAGACAGTAGGTGCCATGGAAACTCAGAGACTTCCAGAAGGCACCATGTCTCAAAGGATGGGTTGAGTTTGAACAAGGCAGAGGACACATGAGGAGTCAGTGAGAATTACTGAAGCCCCAAACAGACTGATTTATGCAGGAGTGGCTCAGGGGCTCCCAGCGTGGCTGCAGACATGGGGTCCTATGATTTAAATTGGCTTCTCTTTCTCTCTCCATCTCTTGGCTTTGCATTCCTCTGCACTAGATTCAGCCTCAGATGAACTGACTCTACACAGTAGCTGCAAGGCTTACATCTTGCTTCTTAACTACCCAAAACAAAAGACAGTGTCCCTCTTCCAATACAAACAAAGTTTGTTTCTAAACAAACTCCTGTGATTCACCCTCATCGGATCAACTTATGTCATTTTCCCATCCCTGAGCCAATCTCTGTAGTTAGGGGGGTGGAATTCACAGGTTGCCCAGGTCTGGGTTACGTCTCCACCCTTAGAAGAGAAGCAGGTGGGGTCAACCTTATTTAACTATATCAGAACAATATCAGGAAGGGGTTAGTAGTTTCCCAGAGGAAACAAACTATGCTATAATTAGAAAAATAAGAACCATCATCATCATCATTGGAAGCTCTCTATAATAAAGAATTACTATGTAGTGGGTAATGATCTAACCAGCTTCCCTTATGTTACTTATTTACTCCTCCTAACATCCCTGTGAGGTAGGTAATCATCCCATCTTCAGATGGGGAGACTGAGGCATGGAGATGTTAAGTAATTATCACATGGCTAGTAAATGACTGACCCAGGAGTTGAGCCCAGACTGTCAAGTTCATGCTCTTACCTACTCTAGTACATTCAGATTGACTTCTATACCCCTAGAGTAACACTTAGGCTCAGAAATGAGCAAAGTATATGAAGAACAATGAGAAGACCAGTAATTCAGCAAGATGGTAATTTTGATCTACTCTCACAGTTATGCAAACAATATCCAAAAAGCCAACAGGTTGGGCCATCCTCATCAGGAGGATGAGCAGTTCCAGGCAACCACTGACTGAACAAGGGAAACGAAATGGTCACCAGAGAAAACTGAATAATTCCTCAAAGGCCACTCCAGCCCAATTCTCTCAACAGCTTGTAGTTACACTTTGATACAATTTACCAAGGACTGATTTCATATCCATGTCTCTTTCCTGCTTTGAAACATCAGTCACGCAACATATATAGATCTTAGTTAAAACTAACAATGCATTCAAAAACACACACAAAATCAGACGACTGCCATTGGCATAGAGAAGCAGATTCAGGCTTGAGTCTGTTTATTGTGCTTTTCCGGATGCAAAGAAAAGCAAACACAGTCGAGAAAACACCACAAACCATTATATGGCGACAGCTCGTGCACTTCAGAAGAGAAATGGATACATTAGGAAAAGTTTCTCCCCCTTTGATGTAGAATATGCTATCTTTTTTGTATTAAAATGGGAGTTAACTTTAAATAAATAAAATTCAGCCTGTAGGCTTCAGAAAACTAATGCCCTATTGTGACAGTGTCATTTCTCTGATCCCTGAAAACATTATGGGAGTTAACTTGGGCCTTCATCATGATTTTCCTTTACGGCGTGGAGAGCACATTATTTTTTCATCTCCGTTTTATTGATTTCCCCGCACTTCCTCCCACAGTTTCTCTCTGCCAGCTGTTACCTGTGCCCCTTCTGCTCTCCCAAGCACTATGAGGGTAGACAGAGAGAATGTCTTCTGTGTTTTTGGGTGTGGGCAGTCCAGGCACTGCTGCCTCGGTGCTCCACCCTCAAGTGAAAATCTCTATTCTGCATGATTTGCAGGGAGGGCGGGAAATAAGCCAAGGACCCTAGACCTGCCTTTAAGAAGAGATCAGGATGAGCCTCATATTCCTACAATGAAACAGAGGAAGAATATGCAATTTCTAGTTTGAAGTGGTTGTTTAGTTGCTAAGTCATGTCCAACTCTTTGTGACCCCATGGACTGTAGCTGACCAGGATCCCCTGTCCATGGAATTCTCCAGGCAAGAACACTGAAATGGATTGCTGTTTCCTTCTCCAGGGAGTCTGCCCGACCCAAGGATTGAACCTGCATCTCCTGCATTGCAGGTGGATTCTTTGCCGCTGAACCACTAGGCAAGTCCACAATTTGTATAGTCAGCAAGTCTTTAATTGGACTTGAGGATGTGCCTCCTCTATTCAGGATACAGGGTGCATGAGACAGGTGGATAACAAAATTTATTCTCTTTTGTGAGTTTTAATTTTCCTAAAAGAGCCCCAAATAGTCAAATATTAATTTTAGTCCTCTATAATTTGGTAATAGAATGAAGCCTTTTTTCTTTAAAAAAAATTACTTTTAGATAAATAAATATGTAGAAATCTCAAACAAGGTGCACTATGCAACATGATAAAAGCACTGATAACAAGTATTTTTACCCTTGCAATTGTTCATTTTGGCCATTCTTAGAGTTCTAGAAATTGCCTCCAAAAATAAAGTGTATTTGAAAGATAACACTTGTACACGCAAGACTACAACTGGAAAAAGAATATTCTTTAATACAAAACAGTTGCCATGATTAAAAGAGTTTTTCATGATTCCTTCCTTGTTAATAAGATTTGGAAACATAGCTTCTACAGTTTAACTTTTTAAAACAAGAGGTGTGTGTTTGTGTGTGTGTGTGTGCATGTGTGGTTAAAGAAGGTGTGGATTCATGGAATTTTATGCAAAACTGGGTATGCATATGCATATGTTCTTGTTCTGGAGAAAGGCTTGGTGGCTTTCATCAATTCTCAAGAGGGTTTGTGACAGAAAGCAGTCTCAATGTGCCTGTCTCACTTGCTTTCCCCACACCAGCCCTCCCTTTCCTCTTTGTAGTCAACAGTCTGTCTTGCCAGCTTCCTATTTATCCCTCCCCAGATGAATTGTTTTTGTTTTCTGACCAAGTGAGACTGGGCCAGGGGAGCTCAGGAGCTGCTTCCCTGGTGGTGATGCTGACAGACAGCTGGGAGTGGCAGTAAGGAGCTTCTGGGTAAGCTGTTAGGAAGATGAATGGTGCACCTTGACCCATTCTGAACAGCATCTTCTAGGTGGGAAATGGGGCATCCAAGATGCCACCCATGTAGACAAATCTCCGTTAGAGTGAGGATAACGTCAAGGGGGAAAACTGAATCAGGCAGTAGTTTTCCCTGAATACTTCACTGTTATCCATTTGTTTTCATTCAATTATATTTTAATTTGATATTTTGGGAGTTGTTGTTGGGTTTTTTTTTTTTTTTTTTTGCCATTTTCCTTAGCTTCTGTACTGTCTTTCTATAGGATAAATAGGAAGTACTATTTCTGGCAAGACAGGATTTTCTGTCCTGTTGATTGATGGGTTAATTTTTATTGAGCACAGCATGCTACCAGCAGAACCAAAACTCCAAGACAGAATTCCAGCTCTAGGAATTTATGTTCTAATGAAAACTATGGCAGACAACACATGCAGTCCTCCTCCCAGTTTCTTTCTTTTATGAATACTCCCTCCTATTTCTCTCTCTTAAGATAAGTCTACATAAGCAAATAGTGCATACTGAGGCAATTAGACATATAACTTGGGCCCAGAAACATGCTATCAAGACAACAAAGACAGCCAATTGGATCAGGCAACCTGGTCAGGGGATGGAGTTTGGTTTCATGGAAAGAGTTTCACTAATCATATTCGCTGAGTAGCTAGCTGCTCAATATCAAGCTTTAAAAGAATCAAATATTCCTCCAGATTCTTTTGGTTTCATTCTATATCAAGTTAGATTAAATTATGTCAGGTTAGATTTTTTAAAGTTACATTTTTGCAGTATGTAGTAGCTTAAAACAGAAATCCCTTCACTGAAATACAACTCAATACTGACTGAATGGCATAACTTCATGAAGAGCTAATGATTTTTTTAAGTCATTTGAAGAATGTTTCACTGTCCCTCCAAGGCCATGATATAAGGGTCCATATGATCATTTCTTCAGTAAATTAGTGGCCCCCCAAAGAAATTTCCCTTTGCAAACCATTCTCTTTCCCTTCTCTCAAGCACTCAGAGCTAAATAATCAGGTGTGTGCATGCTTAGTTGCTCAGTCATGTCTCTTTGTGACCCCGTGGACTGTAGCCTGCCAGACTCCTCTGTCCATGGAATTCTACGGGCAAGGATACTGGAGTAGGTAGCCATTCCCTTCTCCAGAGGATCTTCCTGACCCAGATATAGAACCCGGTCTCCTGCATTGCAGGCAGATTCTTTACTGTCTGAGCCTAGAATGTTTTCCAATTTGCTTAAAGCAAATTTCAGTGGACAAATGAACAAACTGTGTCACCTTGAATCAGTCACAGTATTTCCAAGCCATCATTTCTACATCTATAAAATGAAGTGTATTGGAGATGATGAAGTCCAGCTATGAACCACCACCACCACACACACACACACACACACATTTTATATGACTTTTGAACTCATTCATGTCTTTATTTAATTACAATAAAAACTTCGTAAAAGCCCTGCCCATGGGCTGTATACCCCTGGTTCCTGGCATATAAGAGGAAAACACTATGGGGAGGGAGGTGAGAGGGAGTTCAGGATGGGGGACACATGTACACCCATGGCTGATTCATGTCAATGTATGGCAAAAATCACTAAAATACTGTAAAGTAATTAGCCTCCAATTTAAAAAAAAAAGGAAAACACTAAATACACCCTGAATGATTATCCAATGTTCACAGCAATGTGTTCTGCTGCATGATGCTTTGAATCCTTCTTTGGAAGGAAGCAAAACCCATATTATAAATTCTCATAATTTACTTGTAAGTAATTCTTCCACCCTATTTTACAATCTTACATTTAATCTGCCTGTGTAGCTACAGCTAATATTTTGCCATTTCTTTCTCCTCCACTTTTCTCTTACTGAACTCACTGTTGTGCACACTTTTCATAAAAGGCCCAATTTAAAAATAAAGCTAAAACATAGAACATGAAACTTGCATGAAACAAGTTTCATGCAAAACATGAAACAAGGGTTTGGCATGCTGGGAAAGAAGTGAGCATGGTCCCCACACCCACGGAGGCCAGGTTTGCTGCCACCAACCTGCCAGCTGACAGCCAACCCAACAACACACAGAGGAAATAAAGTTCTTTGCTCCCTAACCTAACAATGTTAAACTCCCATGACCCCTAGCAATGGGCCTGATCCTGAAGAACTGGGAAGAATGAGCCAACCAGAGTCCTGGAGACCCCCAAGATTTTTGTTGCCCATTGAAAGGGTCCACAGTGAGGCATATGATCAAAACACTTCCAACAAGGTTAAATCTGCAGATTTTATTTTTTCTTAACGAGTCAGAGGTTCTTCTCTAAACAAAAAGCCTAGCCAGAATACAGACTGTGTCCTTGGATAGGTGGATGGCAGGGAGCTAAAAGGTGGATTATGGAGAAAGACAGAAGAGGAACAGGAAACAGAGATGAAAAAGTAACTGTACCTGTGGAACTGGTTTTCTGGTACTAAACCTCCAGTGCATTTGATAGGCAATGCTTCCCTCTAGTGGGCAAATGGGATAAGCACAGGTTCCAATTAAATGTCCGTAACAATTTAGGACATGAATTTAAGTAAACGCTGGGAGTTGGTGATGGACAGGGTAGCCTAGTGTGCTGCAGCCCATGGGGTTGCAGAGTATGACACGACTGAGCGACTGAACTGTAACTGAACTGTAGCAATTTAGGAGCGTTTTTTGTTGCTTGGGATTTCTATCTAGTTTTAGGCTTCGCTGATGGCTCAGCAGGTAAAGAAAATTTTGCAATGCAAGAGACACAGGAGACGTGGGTTCAGTGGCTGGGCCAGAAAGATCCCCCACAGGAGGAAATGGCAAATCACTTCAGTATTCTTGGCTGGGAAATCCCATGGACAGAGGAGTCTGGTGGGCTACAGTCGATGGACTTGCAAAGAGTCTGCTATGGTAGACTGCACATGGTACACACACACACATCTCGTTTTAAGATTATTTTGTTTTTAAATATTAAAGTGAAAAAACAAACCTTTTACCAAAACACAAAACTTCTTATAAAAGAGTTTGTTTGACTTTCCTCCTATTGCTTTCTTCACTTATTTTCCCGTGATGTCCCTTTCTGCTTAGGCTGTGTTGGGCTCTGTCAGCAAACCACTTGGCCCTGCTCCCTGAAGTGGCCTGTGGAAGGCTGCACCCCTCATACACCTCATGCGCTGCCTTCTTGAGGCCCACAGGGAAGGGAGTGGGGTGGAAGTCTGCCCTCACTGCTCCCTTCTGTTGGAAGGCTCTGTTCTCCCTTCCTCATGTGGCTGCTTCCTTCTCACCACTTAGGTCAGCTCAGAGGCCACCTGGCTATGGCAGCCCCAGTCTAACCCAATCTCGCCCCTTCCCAGGGTGTCAATCCATGGCACGTGATCATTCTTCTGGCTTCATACAATTCATCACTTTTCAAAATTATGTTATTCACTTGTTTCCTTATTTTTTAATTCTCTCTCCCCCAATCACAATATAAGCTTTATAATAGTACAGATGTTATCTGATTTTTTTTCACTGATATATGTCCAAGCACTAGATAATGTTATAGGAGCTTGTCACACAGCAAGCTCTCAATAAATATTTTTGAATGAATGAATGATCAAGAATATTTATCTCCTAAGCCTTCACTTCCAATAGCAATGTTTTTGTCTAACATCTTGCCATCTCTGTTAGAAAAGTGGGGACATGGAAATGCAGAATTTCCCTTGGGAACTGCAAGGTACGAAACCTCTAACCATGCACTGGCAGAGGAAGCAGATGAGGATTCAAAATTACTAGTGCTAGGTTTAATTTCTAAGTCTGATTATATATGTTTTCCCCTGTCTACACAGCAAAAAGTCCTATTTTATTCAGGCACGGTTATCTAAACAATAGAAAGTGAGTCATTCAGTCATGTCCAACTCTTTATGACCCCATGGAAGCTTTGAGGGAAGCATGGCTTTGCACAAGGATGACATGCAAATTTGTGAAGCGTTCCATATTTTGGGGAGCTTCCCTCATAGCTCAGTTGGTAAAGAATCCCCTATAATGCAGGAGACCCCAGTTTGATCCCTGGGTTGGGAAGATCTGCTGGAGAAGCAATAGGCTACCTACTCCAGTATTCTGAGGCTTCCCTTGTGGCTCAGCTGGTAAAGAATCTGCCTGCAATGTGGGAGACCTGGGTTGGGAAGATCCCCGGAGAAGGAAAAACAATAGAAATACACAGAAAAGATATAGAAAAGAAGAAGATGATAAAGAAAAGTCTCACAGTCTTATTATCTTATTAAAAATGTCAGTTGGTAGTATGAGTCAGCCTAACTTTAAGAAAAGACATAACTGAAGAAGACACACAACCCATCATCCCAGAACCATTTTTACGAGCACTGTACCCTTTTCTTGGTAATGCTAGTACTAAGTTGTAGGGACCAAATACCTGCCTCCATTATGTCTTTTAAAGCAAACATTTTCATTTCCTTACTTAACTGTAGAACCATCTTTATAAGACCTGTTTTGATAACTAGCTTATATCAGGGCTACTTTTTCTTATTGTTTCATTTTCCCCTGCTTTTTCCCCATAGAAACTATAATGATGTAATATACCATCCCAGAGCATAAACCAAGCAAATTCTGGCTGCCCCGGGGTAAGCCATGTGCAGGTCCCATGGTGGTGAGCAGTGAGCCCCACCGCCCTGTCCTCCCTCTCCCACCCTCCTCTCACTGAAAACCGCAGAGTTCTCTCTGTGGGGCTACAGGGCTCCCGAGTACAGATAGGAGCCAACAGATCACACCCATGGTGATCCCAAAACTTTTTTGAAAGAACAGCATGTATATTATCTATGGTGAAACAGACCACCAGCCCAGGTGGGATGCATGAGTCAAGTGCTCGGGCCTGGTGCACTGGGAGGACCCTGAGGAGTCGGGTGGAGAGGGAGGTGGGAGGGGGGATCGGGATGGGGAATACGTGTAACTCTATGGCTGATTCATGTCAATGTATGACAAAAACCACTGAAATGTTGTGAAGTGATTGGCCTCCAACTAATAAAATAATATTTAAAAAATAAAAATAAAAAAAAATAAAATAAAAGATATTCTAATATCTGCTATTAATTACAGTTAAAGAGTAGCACTTGTTAAACTAGCTAGAGTGTGATTTCCATGCATTTGTTCATTGAGCAGACACTTTATTTGTGGACTGTGTTCTCTTCGTGGGTCAGGCTCTGCCAAGGCAGGGAATGCCTGTGAGCCAGACCGGGACTCTGCCTTCACAGAGGTTAGGGTCGTGGGAGACAGTGGTAAACAAGCAGGTGAGTATAAAGCAGGGAGCAAGTGTGATGACAGAGCAAATACAGAGGGAAGAGCAGAGGGCGTGCGGCCAGCAGGAGACTCACAGAGCCAGAAGCGCTTTCTGGAGGTGGAGATATAGATGACGAGGGAGGAGTTTGGAAAGACGTTTCCAGCTAAGGAGGACACAGGCAAACACAGTTCCTCCTCAGCTGGAGGAACTGGAAGAAGCTGTTTCAGTGGAGCCTCGAGTGTGTGGGGGACAGAACACGGAAAGGAGGCAAGGACGAGGCTGGAGAGCCGAGCGGAGTGCACATCACAAAGGGTCCTGTTAGTCGCTGTAAAAAGTCTCTATGTTAGTTGGAAGGCGATGTAAACCTCTCGAGAGATTATAATAAGGGAAATGATGTGAGTGAGCTGCAGTGTGAAGAATGGCTTCAAGACTAATAAATGTGATCAATAAGGAGAATGTTGTAGCAATGGAGATGAGAGATGATGGTGGTCTGAGTCAGAAAATGGTCATTGAGATTGAGAAGACAGATGGATTCAAGAGATACTCAAGATTAGACCTGCTTAGTTGAATATGGGGGTTGAAGGTAAACAAAAGGAAAAGGACAATGCCAGAGTTTCTGTCTTGAGCCACTGAATGGATGGAGATTGCATCACCAAAATAGGGGAACTAATATGGGCAGAAAGATAATTAGTTTTATTTGGACATGTTGGGGAACGTACCTGAGGGACAAGCAAGTGGAAAGAATCAGGATGTAGTTATGTTTGTGAATTTGAAACTCAGAACTGTGGGCTACGGATAAAGATTCAGGAGTCATCAGTATATGTGCCAGGTGGTCCTTGAAGACATGAAAATACTTAAAATATCCAGAAGATTCTACAATAGAACTCTGAGGGACAACGATACCTGTAAGGGGCAAATAGGAAAGGGGGAGGCCCATAGGAAATAGAGAAGGAAAAGAAAAGGAGGTAGAAGGTACGTTTCTGGAAGACAAAGGAAGAGAATGTCCCAAGAAGGAGACTGGCTGTCTATGTTGAACTTTGCTGGGAGATAAAGACGTGCTGAGATGTGTTTTTGGATGTAGCCAGAAGGTAGTCCTTAGTGACCTTGGTGAAAATAGCATCGGCGGAAGTCATAAGACTAGAAGTCACATTGTAATAAGGTCAAATGAAGATGGGAAAGTAGAAACTAGTGAGACAATCCTTAGGAAGCTTTTCTATAAAAGAAAAGGAAGTGGTATGGTGATAGCAAAATAGAAATGTGAGCTCAAAGGAGGTTTTCTGTTTGGTTTATGTGGAAATACTGATGGCAAGGGAAATACTGACGGCAAGGAAAGTATGATCATTTCTATTATATAGAAAATGAAAGAGGTTAAGCAATTTGCCCAAAGTTATGTAATCCTAGTTATGAACTAGGATTCAAACTTAGGTCTGTCTGGCTCCAAAATCTTTGTTCTTAACTACAAAAAGTACACAACTTAATTCTAGGTACTGGCTTCCCAACAGAATTTACTGTATTAGAATCATATTCCAATTAGTACTAGGGGAGAAAAGTATTTATCATGTGCCCCAGGCCTATTTAATAGACCAGGAAACTGAAGCTAACCATGTCTGGCTGAAGCTTGCACAGCTCACTGGCAGCAAATCTCAGCTCTGAAGTTCAGTGTTCTCTGTCTTCTTTTATTCCAACTCTCGTAACATTTCCACTTGGTTTAGAAGCAGATGTGGAGTTGGAAAGGAAAGCATAAAGTACCTTGATAAGACAACAGATTGGGTTATGCTACTTAGATTTGCTGTGTGAATACCTATGTTTCTCTTCGTTAAGGCTAAACTGATCTCTAAAAACTCTGCTTAGCATTCTAAGATGTAAATAAGTAGAATTCTGAAGATACATATTGAGCCTTCCATATATTATATTCCTAGTAACAATTATCAAAATCAGCACGACAGCTCAGTCTCAGCTGGTCACTCACCTGGCTAAACAAATATATAATTATTGCCAAAGTTATCTTCAGGGAAATGAGTGTATCATTTTCGCATGCCTTGTTTGTTTTACCCAACAGGTACATAAATACAGATTGGATAATTAAGGGAAGTTATGAGAGAATGTAAAACCATGATGAAATAGAAAGTAACTATTTACAAGACTCTGCAGTGGAGGTAGTCAACCTTTTCAAGTCTGTATGTGCATCAGATTCAGCTCAGTGACATGGTGGTTTAAAACATGAAAAAATAAGATTTACACACACATTTATAATCTCTTCATCAGATCTCAACACTTCCTAGTGAGTTCAGCTTCTGTCCTTCTCGACTGAGTCTTTTTATAAATTTACTGATGAAGGTCTGTTCAGATTAGTATCTGGTTTTATTTATTGCTATGGCTCCCTTTTGCCTGATAGAGCTTTATCCATGCTACATATTCTTTTATTTTATGATTTTAAGAATCTTGTAGATATAATTTAATTAAACTTCTTGAAAAATAAAAAAAAAATAGAATAAAAAAAAACCCACGGGAATGAATAAGTAGGTGAGGAGCCATCTAGACAGGGTAAGCCCTTGGCACCTGCCCAAACACCTCCTATATACACCTACCTGCACCCAAGTTCTTGCCTCAGATTCAGCTTTCAGTGATTCAAACTAAAACCCTACTTACATGGAGCATGTGCATGTGTTAATTGTGTGACCTAAGGCAAGTTACTTCCACGTTGCCCCTGCCCCCAGTCTGTTTATTCAGCAGACTGTGAGGATATACAGAGTATCTATTTGGGGGATACTGTCCTCTGAGTCTCTCCTGTTTCTATGTATCTTAAGACCCTGACAGTCCTTTGTTCCACACTTCTCAAGCATTTTGCAAAGCAAGCAGCCAGGCAAGACAGAGAAGACATCTCCCTCAGAGCAAAGTGTAGGCCTGTTAACCACCCATTATAAAAGGTTCAGGTTTCCTAAGCTCAGGGTTCCCTTCCTATGACACCACACGCTATATGCTTCTCTAGGGGATCTTCCCAACTCAGGGATCAAGTCCAGGTCTACACTGCAGGCGGGTTCTTTGCCAGCTGAGCCGCCAGGGAAGCCCCTACATGATGGCATTCCCACACAACTTCAGGGCCGCAGGAACGGTGCACACACATGTTGACGCTCATGTTGTGAGCTGAACTATGAGTAATAAAGTCCTTTGTTCTGACCCAGGAGACTTGTGTGTTCTGCCAGCATCCAAAAGCTTGCAAATAGAGCACACAGATCCTTTGTAGCTCTTGATATATAACAAAATTTAAAGATGAAATGAGTTTGTTCATTGAAAGTGTTTAGCACTCTTCTTGGCACTTGGTAAGCACTCAATAAATACTAGCTCTAACTACATCATAACCATCAAACTATGAGTGTGCCCATGGGAGTGCAACATAAATAAAAGTGTGTGTATGCTTGAAATCGCATTAGCAGAAATTCAATCCTGTGTGTTAAGGGTATGTATATTTCCACGAGTTTGCCTTTATACATTACAGGTACAAATGCCCACAGGAAGGCTACTTATGAACTCCTCTTTGCCATCAACATCTCAGTGACTACCAGTATTCATTTCTCATAGCAGAGCCTCACAGGGGAAGTCTTAGGACATGTTCATTTTATATGATTAGGAGAGATATTGCGAACATGAGGTGTTAGCCAAATAAACAAACCTGAGTAGGAGCCACAGGTCTAATCATGAGGATGGTATCCATAAATATCTATCTTGCTCATTACTATACTTCCAATATACAGCACAAGGCCTTCTAGGTGGCCCACCTGCCAATGCAGGAGACATGAGACTGGGCCAATCCCTGGGTTGGGAAGATCCCCTGGAGGAGGGCATGGCAACCCACTCCAGTATTCTTGCCTGGAGAATCCCATGGACAGAGAAGCCTGAGAGACTACAGTCCATGGGGTCACAAAGAGTCAGACACGACTGAAGCAACTTAGTACACACACAGCACAAAGCCTGACATAAAGCAGAGGGTCAGCAAGTCTTTTTGGATGAATGAATGCTATTGCAGAGAGAAGGGAGATTTTCTTTGCCGTCCATAAGATTTCTGAGTCACTCCAGGGTTCCCATCCTCAAATCATCCCCACCAAACAGGGCAATCATTTTACCCACTATAAGGAGCTCCATCAAAAAATCTAAGATGAAAAGAAAACAACAAATTTTTGACCTACTTTGTTATGCATTGAAAGGCACACTTTGGCAGACAAAAAGGCTCAGTGCTATATAATTGTCATCAGTGTTTCACTTAATATTTTAATGAGCTGAACAACTGACATCTTGGCTGAATACATGTCTTTTGTCGGTCTTGTTACTAGGCAAAAAAAAAAAAAAAAGTGGTATAAAAGCTTGCCCTTTTAAAAAAAAACTCATAATTTCTTAAAACATAAATACATCCCAATTGCCACTTGGATTTGTACAAAGATGATTCCTGTCACCCTTCCTCCTTCCTTAGAAGCCAGCTCTTCTCATATTTCCCTTCTCCTCCCTCAGAGTTGGGTTCCAGACTCCTATGCTGCTTCCTGGACTCAGAGCAGATCTTTCTGAGCCAGGACATGTCTGCCAGGACAGGCGGTGCCATTTTTAGCTATTTCTCTCCTCTCTTCTCCCTAATCTTTCCCAGAAAAACACTGATACATTTATTTTAATATTCCTTCTTTCCCTTTCGCTGGCAAAGTTTTCTCTATATCGGATAATTTTCTCTCTTTGTTCCATGCAATTCTTTTTTCTTTTCTCTTTTTTCCCCCCTTCATTTTCCTCTCTCTGGGGAGGGTGATTGACTGGGAACCCCAGGGCCATCAAGAGGCAATTCTAGGAAAGCAGGGGAGACTGGTAACGTGATTCTAAATTGGGAGGGAACAACAGAAAACTGACCATCCTTTAAGCAATGTGGTATTTGCATTCCTCCTTTGCCAGCCTTTGAAAATAAGCGTTAAAATTCTTCCCATCACATATGGAAAAACAAAGGACTGAAAGGTTAATTCACCACACTGAGTCTAACAGAAGATAAATGGGAGCACCAAGATTTGGGCCCAGACAGTGACTCCAGGACCCCTGGTTACCACTGTGCTTCTCCCCTGAGCCCAGATTTGAGAGATGAATGTGAGTTATCTAAACAAATGAAGGAGAAGCCAAGTTCTTCCAGGCAGAGGGCTGAGCGTTATACAGAGACCTAAAGACGTGAACCAGCTTAACAAGTTTGGGGAACCACAGTGACCACAGGGAAGTAACCAGGAAACCAAATAACTAGCAAACTTCAGAAACGCATTTATGACATAGCTGGGGAGTGGTAAAACACACAGAGTTCATACTCAGGAGATGATCGGTTGGAATGACAGCTCCATTTCTGGTTAGTGTGTTATTTAAACTCTCTAAGCAGCTATTTCCTCATCTCTAAAACTGGAACGACACACAGTTCACAGTTTAATAGCAAAGATTTTAAAAAGATAACATACGAAAAAGCTTGTAAACTGTGGCGTTCTATGCAAATATCTTTCTCTCTTAGCTTCTCTCTGTAATGGAAAGTGGGTTCAGCACACGGACTCAGAAGACAACTATACAGCAAAGTACATTCCAGGGGCCTGGAAACATCTTGCAGGCCGCCTTCAGTCCAGAAGTGATTTTTTTCTAGCCTGAAGTCTGGGAGGTTTGTAAGACCCGTCCTAACCCAGCGGTACAGAGAAAACGGTTTTGCCAAAGGCATTAGTCAAGCATTTTTCCACCAGAGGAAAGTTGTACCTTTGACCTTCAGCATTTTATGGATTTTATGAAATATAATAAGAACATAAAAGACTAAAATGAAAAAAATACCAGACTCTATATTTTAAAAATTGAACTTTGCAAAAATAACAAAGAATCTCCAGAATCTGTATGTATGTGTGCATGTGTGTGTATTAGTCACTAAGTCATGTCCATGACTTAGTGTACGATTCTTTGCGACCCCATGGACTGTAGCCTTCCAGGCTCCTCTGTCCATGGAATTCCCCAGGCAAGAATACTGGAGTGGGTTGCCATTCCCTTCAAATCTGTATACTGGCTTTAATCCAATGAGCTGGTGTAGGGTGCAGGGTCAGCTTGGGACACAGACTGGGTGGGGTAAGAGCAAGGCTGATTAATAGGTGAAGAAATGGCCTGTGATGGAAGAAGATGCCAAGGCCAATGCAAGAGCCGCTTCCCCCAACCACCACTGGGTTTTAGTACATGGAATGATTTGGAGCCATTTGCAAGTTGTGTAATACTAGCTGGAAAAAAGGTCAAGCTGTCATGTTTTGAGGGCCCTTCCCTATCCCCAGGCTCCACTCGAGGCCCCTCAGCAATAAACAGGCAACATCACTGCTCTCTTAGAGTTTATGTTCTGGGCCAGCTGGGTGGGGATAGAGAGTATAAATGAACTGAACAATTTCAGATAAAGTGCTAAGTGGCACATAGGAAGCGATTGGTAGTATTTGCCAACTGGATGGATAGATAAATGGGGCCTAGGATTCTCTCAAAAGACCACCTTTGTACAGCAAGGCAGTAAAACCACCTGTCTTCATTGACAAAGCCATTAAAGCAGTCATCAAATACAAGTCGTTCAGAAACAGTTCCTAAGTAACTAGTCTATGCCAGGCACTATGCTAGGGACACAAAGACAAAATATATCCCAGACACTCAACAACCCTTTTATTGAGAAATCAGCTTCTGCTTGTTCTATCTTCTACTGAATTTGCCCATTTTCAGAACCAGCCTGCATGTACCTCCTTCCAGGAGGGACATAAAAGGCCTGATGCCTAAAGGTTTGCAGAGACTGGATGGTCCAGGCCTCCTGAGTAGGAGAAGTAGGAGGTGACATTTTCACAAGGCAGGTGGCTCCTTGCTGGAGTTTCCCATCCCACTCAGAATCTCATGTTGAACCAGTAGTGAGAATGAAGGTTAAGGAACAAGTAAGGCAGAGATCAACTCTCTCCCAAGCATGAGTTCACATACTATTTAATTTGTAGACAAGTGACCCAACCACAGAATGTTTTGGAAGCCTAAGATGTCTAGAAACCTAGAATGTTCCAGAAGTCTAGAAGTTTGCCTTCTATAAAGAGGACTGGGAAATAATGACAGAGGAAGAGTATCACTGGCTGCTATTTCTTTAGAGCTGAGAAGAGTCCCATGACTGAAGTATAGGTCCCCATACCACTGACTCTCTGAACCTACAAACATGCATCGAGACACAAGTAATTAGGATGGTTTTGGTCATCTTATTATTAATATTTAAGATATATGAGGAAACAAATCCAGCCAGTTTCTTCTCTAAATCCCATGGAACCTTTGGGGGAAAGCCTAATCTTTCTTGCCAAGATATAGAGCTTCTTCCAGGTGCTTGTTAATCCTCCTTTTTGTTTTATTGTTTTTTATTGAGCTGACAAAACAATTTAATTTGTGATTTCAAAGTTGTGACCAGAGAACACTGAATTTATGAGTTGTGTAAAGTTTTGGAAGGTGGAAAACAGCCCAAGCAGCTAGAAAGATGAAGGAGGAAACACAGGTGCTGAGAATGGAAAATAATCTACCCCCAGAGGCAAATGAAAAACATAATACAGAACAAAAAAGAACACATGGGTCTACCTGAAACTTGCTGTGAATTTCTTTTCTCAAAAAAAAAAAAAGGGAAAAAAAAGGTGATTTAATATGTAAGAACAAATGGATGTGTCAACTAAAGTTGCCTTCAGGAAGAAAATCAATCCATAAATCCAAGACATAAATAAACAAGCCATCATCTTAGATAATATGCTTGAAAAACTGACAAGGCAAATCTGCTCTAAGTTGATAGGCTGAAGTTGGAAAAGTGGCGGATTCTGTTTGCTTTCTACTGATTTGATAAAGATTTATGATGGCTGTCCTCCCCAACCTCCAGCTCTCCTCTCCCCACTTTCATATGCAGGCACCCCACTCAGAGATCAGGGTGACTGCCTTTGTAGCACGTTGAGATATCACACTGAGGTGTCACTCTGGCCTCCTTGGGTCCTAAGAGTTAGCAGGTCAGTTTTTTTAGGTAGGCTTTGGTGTGACTTCTTACCCTTTCCTCACTTGAAGTGGTAGGAAATAGGTTTTTATTTGAAATTTACATGTATCATCACAGGGCATGAGTGAGAACGGTAACATGACTAATGTAAATTTTATATTTTATAATATCATTAGTATGAACTTTGATAACTCTCTTTTGTTTTTGTTCTGTTTCAGCGATGGAGGAAGCCTGATTATGACTCAAGCTTTCCTTCAAGGTGGAAAATTCTATCATGAACCCTAGATTCAGGACTCTGAATGGGAACATAGGCCCTTTTTTGGATACTGGGTAAGGCTGATATATTCCTGGATAGATGGAAGGAGGAAGGTGGTCCCTGAACACAACCATTGCCCCTCTAGATCAGTAGCTATGTTTCACACCTTAAGTGACAGAACAAACTCAGTTGTAAAAGTCCTGTTCTAAAAATGAAGCTGAATGCTGTTCTAAAGAATGAATCCTGGAGGGGATAAAACAGACTACAAAGATGAGGGTTATCTTATCTTCAGTACTTAGTGCCTGGCATGGAGGAAACGTTCTATTAATAATATTTTGAATAACTGGAAGTACCCTTATCCTCATTGGTATATTTATCAAGCATCTGACAAAATACTAAAAATCGAAGTGAAAGTGAAAGTCACTCAGTCGTGTCTGACTCTTTGTGACCCCACTTTATTCAAGTTTCTCAACGTCCCTCATGATGACGATGAATATTTTGCCAATGGCAGAATGAACCTTCTGGACTATCCGTGCCCAGTCCTTCTCTCTTCTTTAAAACCTGAAGGCTCCCTCACCCGTGAGACCTGCACTGGCCCTGGTTTAACTCCTGCCCAGGCTGCAGATGGCCCTGGGCCAGTTGCCCTGCAGTGCCCTCCCATCACAGAGAGTGAGAGCACAAACTCTCCAGACTCTTCTCAGAAAGGCACCAATGCCATTCGCGATGGTCCCACCCCGATGATCTCACTGCCTCCCAAGGGCCCCCCCTACTAATACAATCGGATTGGTGGTCTAAGATTTCAGAATATGAATTTTGGGGGGACAAGCATTCAGTCCGTAACAGTGCCATCCTGTGGCCTTGAAAAATAGACTTTGTATGTATTTAATATTTTCATTTTTTACTTGTTTTAAGTTTTGTAAATCTTCTGAATGCAGACAAGATTAAAAATGAGTAATAAGTCTTAGGTTGTCCTTCCTCTTTTTGGCCTCTATCTCTTGACATGTTTCCTGTTTCTTTGCTGGTGCATCTCCAGCAAAGATGCTAAAGCATCTCCCTTTAGTTTTTAGTTTTTCTCTTTAGTTTTTAATAGCTCCATAAAGCCTCAGTCCTACCCAGCCCTACTTTGAGTTAGTTTGTCTTGTTACTTTTTGCTTTTGGTCATTGGAGAGACTCTACAGCGTGTCAGGATGTGTCTCTGTAGGATGGGAACTAGAGAGAAAATTCTGACAAGCAGAGTATTTATTTGATAAGCTCTCTCATGTGAAGTCAAATCCTCTCTTTGACTTATCAGGACAGGTGGTAGAGAAGCTTTTTAGATCTTTTTTCTTCTAGGAAACCTTGCACATCTGGAGCAAAAGCCTCCTTTCTTATCTTTTGCCATATTGTTCAAAGCTTTTAAGGAAAAAAAAAAAAAAAAACACCAGCAAAGAGAAAATCGGTTTTCATCCAGAGATGGCTCCTTTCGGAAGCCCTGGACTGCAGAGAGATATTTAGAAGGCAGGAGGTCACTCTTTTGAAGTCCGACAGCTGTCTCTTTATCATACTGACAATTTCTGGCTGAAAAGAACATCTGAAAAACATATTTCCCAACATGAAAGTTGAGGCAGCCCTTTACCCTGCCGTCTCCCGCTCTGGTCTCTACAGGAGCGCCTCCAAATAACCCTCATGTTTTAAGAGTGGCAGGCCCACTCTTTCCATCCCATTCTGCTTTACAGCCTTTTGAAGATCCCTTCTTATCCTCCTCTCTCTCAACCCCACTTCTGTAGGTGTTTTGAATTTTATACTTCAGAGATGAGAGGAAAGTCTAGTGTCTCAATGACAACATTCAAGTGGCATTTTGGCCCCTGCAGAAATGAATAAATCATCACATCCACTTTGAAACTGGGAACTGAGGGGGGCTGTAGACCATATGAACTTTGGGGACCTCACTTGGAACCCTCAGTAAGGTTCTGAGTGATGCTTTAGGAAGACATTTTACATCTTGCCATGATCCTGCCTATAACCTTGAGAGGATATAGGGGCACCATTTTCGCTAGTCAGAAAGCCCAGGAATGGGCCTCTCTGAGAAAAAAATTATTTATGAAATAAATATTTAAATAATAACAACAACCAATTTTATTGAATATTTACTCTGTACCAGGGACAATAAAGTGTTTTTAGAAGCACTATCTCATTTAATCCTGCCACCAATCCTATAATTTCTTCACATACAGATAAGGAAACAGAGATAAATACAGCAAACCAGAAGTGTGTGTGTGTGTGTGTGTGTGTGTGCGCGCGCGCGCACACATTGTTTGAAGTAGCCAACAAAATGGAAATGGATGATCTGTCCATTAATAGAGAAATACTTAAGTATGTTTTTAAGTAAAAAAGTAATTTATACTATAATAATGATTTTAAAACAACTCTTTTTTATCCAGACAGAAAGAAGAGAGGATCAAAAGAAATTTGGATAAAAGTGAACACATAGTAGGATCTAGGAAGCCCAAAGCCTCTCAAAGAAAACTCTTGCCTCATTCTAGACCAGTTTCTTGGTCCTTAAGAAGCTTTCTGTATAATATGTCTTACTGGACTGTCAAGCATAGCAACCTTTTTGGGATGCTGATGGAAGATCTAGTAAGGTGAAGAGCTAGGGTGACAGAATTTATCATCCAAATCAGGACTCTCTTAAGAATAGAAGGGGTGTTATCACAACTGCTTTGGGCAACAGGCACGACCCAGGAGAACGCGGAGCAGACCAGAACACATGGTCTCGTACACATGAAACCCTCCAGAGAAAAAGCCCTAGACAACCCCACATATAGCTGTGACTCTAGTTCCAGGTCTGCCCTCCCTTGGTTCCAAGGCTCCATCCAGATTTAACATCCAGCTACTACATCAAGGTTTTCAAATGTTATGTCTCTTTTCTTCTCATCCCCAAATTATTTCAGGTATCCCTGCCCCAGCAAACTCCTTGGGGTTAGTAGCTTCTACTCCTGTCTCCAAGGGGATGAGATCATTCTCCACGAAAGACAACAGAATCAAGACCCCGTCTCACTCTCAGCCTCTGTGAATCACCATGTGACCACAGGCATCTGCAGACTCACAGCAGGGCAAACACAACCGATGCCTGGGCTCCATGAAGAGAGACTGGCTCACAATCTCTTCTGCTTTGCTCAGTAAGACCAGATGGTCCTAAGCTCCAGGAGACTGAAGGAAGGCCAAAAAAAAAAAAAAAAAAAGGAAATCCAGAAAGTAAAACTAACTCTATTCCACTCAAACTGTCTCCATCATTTGTCAGAAAGAAAGCCCTGTCCCTAAAATTAAAACATCCTCATTCTGGTCTCTCTAAATGAAACAATGCAGATGGGAGATTCATCCTCTCCCTTCCTTGCTCACCTGCCACCGCCTGCCTCACATTAGTCACCAGAAGCCTTTTACACAACATAAAATACAGCCCAGGAGAGGCCAGGCCCATTGATTCATGAACTATATTTGTATCCATTTTATAGGGTTCTAAAGAATCCTAATTTCATGGAGCAAAAAACGTCACTTAAAATATTGTGCAGATGATTTATTAAATCCTCCTCCCTTATCTTTCCAATGGTCATTTCTTCTGTTTTGAGTTCCCTGGGTCAGTAGAAACAAATGCTAAACATTCTGTCCCAAACAGCAAGACATGGTAGAGCCTCTCTTATTCAGCTTCTCATGCTCAATTGCTTCAGTTGTGTCCAACTCTGCGACCCTTTGGATTGTAGCCTGCCAGGCTCTTTTGTCCATGGAATTTCCCAGGCAATAAAACTGGAGTGGAGTGCCATTTCCTCCTCGAGGGGATCTTCCCAACCCAGGGATTAAACTGACATTTGTGGCATCTCCTGCATTGGCAGGTGGATTCTTTACCACGGAGCTGCCTGGGAAGCCAATTCAGCTTGTTACCCAGCTCAAATCATGTGAGTCAAATCTCGTGCCATGGGAAAGAGCAGCTTCCTGTGAAAAATGCTGCACCTGGCAGCTTTAAGCAGTGTTTGCCCTGAGCTCTCATCCTAGTTGAGGTGGAGGGTGAGTTGAGGAGACATCAAAAGGAGCCCCAAGAACTTCGCTGCTCAACCCAGTCCCTTGCCTCTGTGGTTACACCCTCAGAGCAAGGAGGAGCGCGATGTGGTGCAGAGGGCCAAGTGTACGGTCACCCTGGGTGGAGAGTGGGGAGGAGGGGCAGAGGAAGCAAGTGGACAGGCAAAGTGGCCAGTGCTGTCCCCTCTCACACACCAGCCTCTGCGCTTTCTGAATAATCACTAACGCAAATGACTGAGCTGTCTTCAGTATCTCGAGCTTTAACTGGGGACACAGGAAGATTCACAGAGACATCTACAGGTCACAGTTGCAACTGGATTGAAATAAAGCATGGCGTACACTAACGTGTCCATACGCCAATTTGGACGATTCCATCAAAAACTAAGGTCAATTTACTGGGGGTTAATTGGACTAAATCAACTAGGAAACAATCTGTCATTTGTTTATCAGTATGAAAATTAATCAGTGTGAGGAGAAAAGAAATTGACATTTGTGACCATGTGACAAACCTTGATTAGCTCTATATTCAGATGCCATCTGATCGCAGAACAGGTCTCGGAGGTAAGAGGTATGAAATCCACTTCACAGACAAGCATGGCTCATGTGTGTCAAGTAACCCACCCAAGTTCCCACAGAGGGGAAACACAGCGGAAGAGACAGGTTCAAACCTAGGTCTACATGGGGTCTGAGTCTACCCTCTCTCCGCTCTCCCACTACAGCCAGAAGCTTTCAAATGTGTGAACTGACCAAACACATGGCTACTGACAATCATGTATGTATGATGAGGTTGTAATGTACTCACTCTTCTAGTAGATGGGTAAAAAGGAAAACTAGTAGTTTTAGATAAATAGATGAACTGCTGAGTAACAAGGAGAAAAATAATTAAGGTCCGATCTGCTATAAACCGTGGTCCAAAGAAACTATTTAGAGACCCTGTGTTTAATGCTCCACCTTTCTAGATAAAGGTACTCAGTAATGTCTGTCTTCCATCCCCACTTCCTGGCTCCTCTCCAAGATGGCATCTGAATACATGAGGACACATGGGTTGGGCTGTTCTTAAACTGTGCAGTTCTGTGGGAGGTATGGCCGGGGCCTCAGGCTCTTCGGTCTTCGTCAGGTCCTGGTCACTGGTCTATCCACTCGCAGTTGCGCTATTCCTGTGGCTCCGGATGCCTGCAGCTTGTCCTCGGGTTTCTCTTTCCACGTGTGCTCAGTCGCTTCAGTTATGTCTGACTCTTTGCAACTTTTTGGACTGTAGCCCACCAGTCTCCTCTGTCCATGGGATTCTCCAGGCAAGAATACTGGAGTGGGTTTCCAAGCCCTCCTCCAGAGGATCTTCCTGATCCAGGGATCGAACCCATGTCTCCTGCATCTTCTGTGTTATAGGTGGATTCTTTACCTGCTGATTCTTTACCTTCTTTACACCAGGGAAGCCTCTCTTCAACCCAGGTTTCTCTTTAAGTTTGGCCAGATGCAGTGGTGCCTCCTAGCTACTTAGCAGCCTCACCTCCACTCTTGCTGGGACGCTTGCCTTGCTGGAGACCGTGTGGCCTTCCTACAAATCTCACTTGGGCTCCAGACCAGTGCTGGCCTGAGTTTCCCAGACATACACACTGACATGTAGATACACATGTGCCAGGTGCCCCACGTAGCCTCTGGTGAGCTTGCCAGCCAATGCCTTCAGCATCGTCAGGGCTTCTTCTGGATGCACAACTATCCCTGGATACCTTCAGGGTAGGGTGGAATCTGGGTGAGACCCCTCAGGGAACTCAGGCCCTCCCTTTATGTCCACATGAGCCATGCCACAACTTTTCCTTTGATGTGGCTGCCACCTTCTCCAACACCAACAAAGAATATTCAATCAGTTCTTCAGACTTCTGCACCCACTCTTAGGTTTATTCAGCAGCCCAGCCAGCCTGGGCAAATGTGGGCCTTACTATTTTTACATAAGACAAAATGAACCTGAATATCAAGAGAGGCCTTAAAAGGTGTGCTTTGGGGGAGAAGGAGTAGAAGTAGGGCGCAATCTCAAAGACAGTGATCTCTGGGCTGAAAGATGACTGGAAGGGGAGGCAGGAAGAGGGCCCACTGCATGACAGATTAACAAAAGTGGCTGGAGAGAGGGTAGGGCATAGGTTGTTTCTACTTATGTATTAGACTGGCTTTTCCTTCTCAATTAAATTTTTATCTCTTTCTTACTACCAACAAGAAAACTTCCTTCTAGGAGCCCTGCGACAGTCTGGTCATTGCAGGGCAGCTAGGCCAACATAGAAATGAGCCTTTTTCTAGGCAGCCTCACCTCCCACCAAAGTCTCCCCAGCTACCCTCACCAGTATCCCCGTTCCCACTCTCTACTCTCAGGACCCCAGAGGAGTAATCAACACCCAGGGCCCGCCCCACCGGGTCCAGCTCCACCCTTACCTACCCCCCACAGTTTCAACACTGCAGGTTGTATTTTGTGCTTGGCAGATCTCAAACAGAGCTTTGTCTTTAATTTTAAGCTGTTTAAACTTCCAGATGTCTAATTTCAAATATTTAAACCTTTTTTCCAACAAATCACAAAAATACCCGATGTATAAATGTCCAGTATTAGAAAATATCTTTTTTCTCAAAATGCAACTTTAAATTTTATTAAAGTAACCAAACGTTCCTAAATATTTCCAAATCTTTGACTGCCTCTGTTTTAAGGTTCAAATAAGACAGTTTAGGCTATCGTAGAAAGACCAGAAAGGCCCCTCCTAGGGGCTCAAGTTCTAGCATCATCTCTTACCTGAAATGTCTGTCCCCCCTAAATCTTGGTGTTACGAGCTCAACATCTCATTGATTGAAACCAGCACCCTGTGACCTCTGCACTCAGCCACTCTGCTTCATCCCCACAAAGCACTACTCACATAAGAACGCTGTAAATGCCAGGGCCTTCCCTGGCAGTCCAGTGGTTGAGAATCCCCCTTGCAATGCAGGGAATGCAGATTTGATCCCTGGTCGGGGAACTAAGATCCCACATGCCGTGGAGCAACCGAACACACACACTGCAACTACAGAATGTGTGCCTCAATGAAAGATCCTGTATAACGCGACCAAGATCCCGCATGCCTCAACTAGGACCCGGTGCAGCCAAATAAATAAATATTAAAAAAAGAATGTTGTAAATGCCAGATTTTATTAGTTTGGGGGAGTCATTCTTTAATTTAGCAAGTATGTATTAAGCACCTACTACAGACTAGGCCTTGCTTGAGTTTTCAGGATTTAGCAGTAAACAAAAGAGAAAAAAAATTCTCTGCCTTTATGGAGCTTACATTCCAGCATAAATACTCAGATAATAGACACAATAAATAAGTCATTATAGACTGTGTCTGGTAATAATAAATGCACAGAGATTTAAACAAGGGCAAATAAAGGGGAAGCAGAGTGCTGGGAAGAAAGGATTTTCTAAACAGGCAACTCAAGAAGGTTTCACTGAGAGGTCTTTACATTGAGCAAAGTCTTGAAGGAGGAGCTGGAGAGGGGCATGCCCACCCACCCCACCCCCCACCCCACCGCTCTGGGGGAAACACGTCCCAGGCAGAGGGAGCAGCAGAGCCCTGATGGAGGAACAGCTAGACCAGTGTGGCTGCAGCACAGTGAGAATGCACGCGGGGAAAGATGACGTGTGATCAGAGAAGCTGGAAGCTGGCTGTGCAAGCCGGTAGGTCAGCATGACAGCATCTGCTTTTACACAGAGTAAAATGGGAGGGTGCTGCAGGCTTTGGAGTAGAGGAGTGAGGCTGACTTACATTTTAGAAGGACCATCTGGCTCCTGGGTTGGAAAGAGGCTAAAAGAGGCAACGGTGAAAGCTGGATGACGAATTTGGAAGTTATCAGAATTACCCAAGATAGAGCTGGTGGCTGGAACCATTGTCCCAGCGGGGTGATGGTGAGTTTATGGGTATGTGTTGAAGGTCTGCCAACAGGGTTTACTGATGAACCAAATGGAGATGTAAAAGAATGAGAGGAAGCAAGGATAAAACCAGGTTGGGGGCCTGTGTAACTTCAAGGATAGCATTTCATTTACTGAGACTGGAGAGGAGAGCAGTAACAACAGCACAGTTCAGGAAAGAAGGTCAGGTTGGATGTTAGGCAGGTGAATTTCTCCCTGGTTGTGTTCTCTCTCCAGGCCCTTTTTCTTTGCCCTCTTTCCCAGGATTCCAACTACTGACACTGAGCTACTAGACTAGAAACTCCAATGTTCCTTTTTTTTTTTTCCCATCATATGCCAAAGAACAATTTAGTTCTTTCCATGCAATGAGAAAGCTGAAGAAAGCAAGTTTTCAGATTAATTACAAAAAACATCAGCATTTTATTCTAAGCTTGCTGCAAGTCACACCAAAGAATTTGCTCTTGGGAGAAACATTTATGGAAAAGAAGGAAAAGAAAAGGAAAAAGAGAAAGAGAAGGATGCAAAAGAGGAAGAAGGGAGAAGTTACAAGAAAGAAGACAAAGAGGACGATGAATAAATACAAGTCTGGTTGAAAACTGTCAGCTTGACAGTGTCTGTTAGTAGGTAGGTGGCTAACCAGCCTTCCAGACAAGGTCCTCCTCTCAGTAACATCAGTCCTGCATTTGACGGGAACGCTAATTACTTCCCATAAGAGGTGCCTTTTAAACTAAGTAAGAAGAGTTCTGTCCATGGCAGGATTTGAGACTTTGTTCTTTTTCACTTCTCTCTATTCACAATCAATAAATTCCAAATTCTAAGTGATGAGTGCTACGCTTTCACTACGATGCACAGAGACAACCATTTCTTTGTGTCTAGCCATAATATCTTCCTTCTGTTATGTTATGCTCTAAAAGGAAGGTTTTCACTGACATCATATTATGGTACCACTTCCTCACACGTTATTCTAAGTGGCATCAATGCCCTCCAACCTACATTTTTGTGCACAGAGCCCCACTGACTGTGGGCTCTAGAACAGGAGTCTGGTCAAAGAAGTAATGAAAGGACCAGCAGCTCTGAGAACCAATCATGCTGGCACGGTTTTATTTAGGCTTTCTATGAAAAGAGAACTCTAACATACACAAAAAGTAGGCAGACTTGCATGATGAACTTCCATGTACTCATTACCAAGCTACAACAACTGTTAACTCAGGCTGATTGTATTCAGCTAACTTCCCATCCACTTATATTCTTTTTGTATGATTTTGAAGTAAATCCTAGACATGGTATCAATTTAAACTGCAGATTTTTCACCATGTATTTCTAAACTGTAAGGTTAATTTTTTATATATAAACTAAATACCATTATCAACATTCAAGAATTAACAATAATTCCTTAATATCATTAAATTTCCAGTAAGAATTAAAATTGTCAACTTCCTTATGAATATCATAATTTTATTTTATAGAGAGTTTGTTTGAACTGGGATCCATATAAGGTCTACATGCTCTGATTGGTTTGTTAAGTCTTTTGAGTGGTTTTTATAGGTTCCCCCTTTCTCCCTCTCTCTCATTCTTACCTTGCAATTCATTTGTTGGAGAAACCATTCGTGGTCCCATAATGTCCTGTGGTAAGGACATTACCATCCCTCAATGGTATAGTTTACTATGTTGTTTAGTTGCTCAGTCATGTCTGACTCTTTTGCAGCTCCACTGACTGTAGACCACCAGGCTCCTCTGTCCATGGGATTTCCCAGGCAAAAATACTGGAGTGGGCTGCCATTCCTTTCTTCTGGGGATCTTCCTGACTCAGGGATCAAACCTGGGTCTCCTGCACTGGCAGGCAGATTCTTTACTACTGAACCACCAGGGAAGCCCTAGTTTACCACATATTGCCTGTTAATTAGTAGACAGATCTAGACACTATTGGCTTTTTTAAAAATCACATTTTTTTAAAATGTGATCTAGACACTATTGGCTTTTTTAAAAATCACCGATGATCCATTATGAAATCTTACTATTCCTCACAAGCACTGAATTTCCCTTTCATGTTTTTTAAATCCTGCAATATTCTTTTAAGGTAGAAAAATAGTTGATACTTTTATTCCAAAAGGACTAACCACCTTAAATCAAATATTAAGAAAAAATTATTATTTTAGAACAAAAATCTTATAAGAACTTTTGGTACAAAAGTTACATTCACATTGAGAATAAAAATTTTCCCAAACCTGGTCTAAGGCAGAACTTTTTTACATGATATAATTCACAGCCTCCTCTGGGATGTAACAGGCATTGCTGTTAAAATGCTTGAGCAATTTTCTGATAGAGCTAAATAAGATTAAGGAGCTCTGGGAAGCCAGGGTTACCCACCCAGCTGACTGGCTAGCCTAATAATCTTTAACCAGACATTATTTTTTCCTTGTATTTGGTTTAACAATGATTAACCATTCACTTTTCTTACATTGACAGAGTCCTTAAAGGAAATCTTGAATCAGCACATTGAAAGGTCTCATCCCTTGTGACTAGCTCGAAATAGTTTTGGCCCAGTCTTTTAACTCATTAGTCTAAGAAGTTGTCTTAACATCATTTAGGAAGAAACATTATATTTTTTTTACTGCTTTGTGTGCCTACAAATTTTCATTGAAAGGTAGTAAATATATATAAA
The DNA here is from genome assembly GCF_963930625.1 of Muntiacus reevesi. Lineage (NCBI taxonomy): Eukaryota > Metazoa > Chordata > Mammalia > Artiodactyla > Cervidae > Muntiacus > Muntiacus reevesi. Next base: position 29,570,981 of record NC_089255.1, on the reverse strand, counting down.
TGTATATACAAGAGTCTTTAAATTAATGGAAAATTAGTTTCTTTGAAAGTTCTGAGTACTTTGATTTGACTTATGGAGAGAAAACTCTACTTTGGAGAACATAATTCAAACTTAACTGCTATCCTCAAGTAAAAGATCTCCCTTCAGGTTCTTTCTATGAGCAAATTGGTGCCTTGGACGTCAGTTCCAAGGGCCTTGAGAAAACATCTCCTGACAAGTGGGAACTCGTTTAACATTATGATGTGATTGTTGTATCAGATGTATCATGGATAATCTACAGACTCAAATGAATTTACTAGGTGAAGGCTGAGTTGGTAAGAAGTGAACTTACATCTGCATTTAAAAAATATATATAAGCCCAATGGAAAGTAAAGATGCGTGCTTGGATAAAGTTTTAAACTTGATCATAAGTAAAAATTGAAAATATAATAAAAGGATAGGTTATACATATAAATATGTAGTTTTAAAATTATTTATCATGCCTGTACAATTTTGTTGACACTACCTGCACACTCTTTCAGTAACCAAGGACAAATATACAATCTTCCAAATGTATATATTATAGCAGAGTTGAGCCCATACTCTTATGACTCTCAGAGGCTGGACTCTGTCAAATGGCTCACCTCAACCCCTGTGCTACGTTCAGGCTCTCAGTCACGTCCCACTCTTTGTGACCCCATGGACTGTACCTCACCAGACTCCTCTGTCCATGGAGTTTTCCAGGCAAGAATACTGGAGTGGGTTGCCATTCCCTCCTCCAGAGGATCTTCCTAACCCAGGGGTCAAACCTGCATCTCTTGCGTCTCCTACATCAGCAGGTAGATTGCCATCTTAAACCTGCAGACCTCAAGGTCTGAGCAGGGCTATCAAAGGTAGGGTAGGTTGAGCCTCACCTGATCTTCAAGGGTTGACCAGCTAGAAGTCTGCATATAGGATTTTATGCCGGTATGCAAAATAGCTGGCCTATTCTGGGAGCCAGTCCAGGTACTTTATACTGGATCTTCTGCTTTCATTATCCCTGAGTCTACATCAAAAGAGAGCAGGACTCTTGTATGAAGAACATGATTCTAGGGGCCACAGGGAATAATAGTAACTATTTCATAGAATTGTTAGGATTAAAAGCAATGGATGTATATAAAGTACTTAGCACAATGTTCAGTGGACCAGGAGAGACAATATGTTTTTAATACATTAAATTATTAATAAATGTATTAAATATTAATGAACATATTAAGTTAATAATATTTATTAGCTCCTTTTCTTTCCCATAAAGTTGAGAGGTCCACTTGTGCTCAGAGTCACGGACTATCAATGAAGAAAGTATGATGTAACCAAAATAATTGTGTCTTCAGAGTGCTTTATAAACTACTGAAAGCTTTAACATGCATTACTGCACTTGAACCTCAGCTCAACCACAATCACCCAAAGTGCTCTGTGAGACAGGAATTAGTACTTCCAGTTCACAGATCCCTGGGAACCTGTTGAAGAAGGATGTGATATGGCAGCCACACTCCTAGCGGAGACCTGATTCTGTGGGCTCTGACTTTCAGATATGTCACATCCACAATCTCAGTTGTGGACCTCAAACCACAAACCAAACTCCTCTCCTCCACTGTCTTACCCTAGAGATCAACCTTCTTCATGAGACAAGTCCTGTAATTAGAGGAAGACTAAGAGGGGTCTTTCCCTTCTCATCCCTCACCACCCCCTCAACTTATGGAGAATCTGAAAACAGGATTATTTGATCTTGGGAAAGAGAAGCAGACTTTTCGAACTTTTAACTGAGTCGAGGCCTCCCCCCACAGTGCACAGTTGTAAGATTCCAATGTGGGTGACTGCGTACAGAGATTTTCAGTACACCAGACTGCCAGTACTAAATCCAGGAAAGTCCCAGGTACACCAAGATGAGTCAGTCACCCTAAACCCAAGAAAAATCAACACCAAACTTCATAGAATGCAAAAGACATTCGCTGTCAGAGCCATAGGAAACCTGCTGCTTAGCACACATTGTAGAACTCCAAGGTTTACCTGGAGTGAGAACTTCACACGTTGTGAGCTCTCAGCTCTCCAAAGGAGGCAGAACACTTCTCCGCAGGGTCCCTGTCAAGAGGTTGGCACTGGTGCTAACCTCACTCCGTGGTTTAACTGTACTCTTTCTGAGCCCCGTCAGGGGTGTCTCAGCATGAGACTGGGTGATCACCAGCTCAGGTTTCCCCTCTGAAGCAGGTGTCTGCAGGAGCACCACGCAGACCTGCTACAGCTCCTTTAGAATAGCTGTGATGAGAAACTGTGTCACAATGTAAAGGAGAGGGCACCATCTCCAAACCCCTCCTTTAAGGGAAATCTAAAAACTCCCTCTTGACATAGTTTTTAAACTTTATGCGTTAAAAAGAGTGACAGCCTTTGCTTTCAATGCTGACCCCAATTTTAGAGCCTGTATCCTGAGCTCATGGTGCATTTCTCTTCCCCTTTTGGATCTAGTGTATGTGAGCTCACTGCAATATCTCTAGAATATCTGAATCTAGGGGAAAAAAATAACTAGAAGTAATGCTGAATCATAAAGCTGCACAGCAACACCTCAGTTCCCATCCAGAAAATCTGCTTCTCTCTCCCAAGACCAAATAACCCTGTGTTCAAATTCTTCATAAATTGGGAGCAGGGGAAGGAAGAGAAGGGAGAAATCCCTCTAAGACTTCCTATAACTACAGGACATGTCTCATTAAAAAGGTTGATCTCTAGGATAAGGAAAAGAGGAGTTTGGTTTGTGGTTTAATGTCCACTGCTGAAAGGAATACAACTAAAAACGGCATCAGAGGAAAATGCAGTTTCATCATCAATGTGCCTACCAGGGGAGCAACCTCCACCAGACATGGGAGGCTAAAGAGCTACAGGACAAATCTGGAAGCCAAAGACCCATGAAGACCCTAAGACCATAGGGTGTCTTCTAACTACCGTACTATTTGACTACTTAGGAAAATAGCTATCCACAGAGGGGAAATGGCTATATAAGCTTCTAAGAGAGTTCAGTGACATATTCCACCCACCATACTAGGTGCAGCTCTCTCTCAGACTGCTAGTAGTTTTTTCTTCCTCTGCCCCTACAAGCCTATCGCTAGAGGAATAGGTGAAGATTCCTAGCTGATGCTAAGATTCCCTGGGGATATTTCACCATCCTCTTTTGATTTCCCTTAAACCTGCCTACATCCTTATAAATAGCCTCTATGTTAAACTCCCCTAATAAGCCCCTTTGAATGTGCCTTGTTTCCTGCTGGGACTTTGACTGACATCCTAGGCATATTCAGGATGGTGCTAGTCTGCACAGGGCGTGCAGCAAAGTACATAAGCCAACAGCAAACAAGAGGTTAAGTGTTACGACTACCTTCCTCCTCTTTCCCAGTTTCAGCTATCAGCCAAGGAATGCATACAATGAAGGGAGAGTTTGGTAATAAACAAGGGCTGTAGGGAATCTTCTGAGATTTTGTCCCAGGATCCTAAATTCATGGCCTTAATGACTTCTGAATGAAATGTCCAGAGGAGCTTTTCTGAATACAGTTAAAAGGGTCTTGAAAAAATCATCATTTTGCTGATCCTAAAAAAGCCTGCTAACCCTTTATTTTTCTAACAAAGCAGCACATCTGGGTTTCTATTACTGTCTTAAACCTGAGCAGGACAGCCAGACAAACTGGGGAAAAAAATGGAAACTTTCAGGGTCTGGGAGGCTTTAGAGATCCATACAGGAGGTCATCATAGCCAGAGGATGACTGTTCTAAGAAATGATACATAAGTCTAGGAAATGGGGCTGAAACAAAACATTTGGCTAAATGAGAAAGGACAGGAGGACAGTGTAGACTCCGAGGACTAGAGAGCACATCTATCCGGGCAGTCACAGAGCAGGCAGTTAGCAAGGATGTTCACTAGAGGCAGTTGGTGGGGTCAATGAAAGTCAATGAAGTCAGCAGCTGATATCATGTCCCCATAGGGCACCTCGCCCAAGGAAAATGAGAGGAAAACAGCTAATGCTCATTCTAGTAGAACCAACAAAGAGGATCCACTCTGAGATGGCACGAGGCTCCTCACTGGCCCCATAGTAAAGCCCCGTTTCTGAACAAGGCAGGCCCACAGGTGTCAGGTTAGAAACCCACCGCCAGAGCCAGAGGGAGAGAAATAACACAAATATGGCAACTAAATTGATGTGCCATAAATAAAGTTGGTGTTGAAATGTATTGGTCTACCTAACTAGACAAAGGGGCACAGAACAAAAGATTTCTTTCCGGAGAGTCTTTACAAAAATAAACAGTATTCTTATCTTACATTCAGTAATTGTTTAATTAAAACTCCAAAACATCCAAAATTTCTCCAAATATGACATATCAAAGAGCAAAGGGAAGGAATGAATTTCTGCCAGGGATCTGATTGGGTATTTTCTATGCAACTTACAGGTAAGGTTCTGGGTTGATATTTTCCTCCTCCTGTCAGTAAAACTCTCTTTGACCACCCCCCCCCCCAAATAGGCAATCAAATATATTTAGGGTGGTAGTCAGCAGGCAGCTGAAGCTGAAGAAGCAAGAAGTTGAAGAAAATAAATGTAAAACAGGTGTGTGGCACATAATTAACAAGCCAGAAATATGTACTAACTGAAGACAGAAGACAAAATAGTCTCCTAAGTGAGACATGAATTTTAGTCATGCTGGGAAGGAAGAGCAAGAGTGAGACACTTGAAGGATCTCACTTCTTAAAATGAAAGGAAATTTGGGAATTTAATCTTTCTCAAGAGTCTGACCTTAACCATCACAGCTACATCAATGTAAGGAGTTGAAAACTAACATGTGCATGCCAAGTCTCTTCAGTCGTATTAGATTCAGCGACCCCATTGACTGTAGCAACCACCCCCCCAGGCTCCTCTGTCCATGAGATTCTGCAGGCAAGAATTCTAAAGTGGGTCATCCCCATCTCCCAGAATATTGGAAATAAAAGCAAAAATAAACAAATGGGACCTAATTAAACTTAAAAGCTTTTGCACAACAAAGGAAACTATAAGCAAGGTGAAAAGACAGCCCTCAGAATGGGAGAAAATAATAGCAAACGAAGCAACAGACAAAGGATTAACAAGCAACTCCTGCAGCTCAATTCCAGAAAAATAAATGACCCATCAAAAAATGGGCCAAAGATCTAAACAGACATTTCTCCAAAGAAGACATACAGATGGCTGACAAACACATGAGAAGATGCTCAACATCACTCATTATCAGAGAAGTGCAAATCAAAACCACAATGAGGTACCATTACACGCCAGTCAGGATGGCTGCTATCCAAAAGTCTACAAGCAATAAATGCTGGAGAGGGTGTGGAGAAAAGGGAACCCTCTTACACTGGTGGTGGGAATGCAAACTAGTACAGCCGCTATGGAGAACAGTGTGGAGATTTCTTAAAAAACTGGAAATAGAACTGCCATACGACCCAGCAATCCCACTTCTGGGAATACACACTGAGGAAACCAGATCTGAAAGAGACACGTGCACCCCAATGTTCATCACAGCACTGTTTATAATAGCCGGGACATGGAAGCAACCTAGATGCCCATCAGCAGACGAATGGATAAGGAAGCTGTGGTACATATACACCATGGAATACTACTCAGCCATTAAAATGAATTCACGTGAATCAGTTCTAATGAGATGGATGAAACTGGAGCCCATTATACAGAGAGAAGTAAGCCAGAAAGATAAAGACCAATACAGTATACTAACTCATATATATGGAATTTAGAAAGATGGTAACGATAACCTTATATGCAAAACAGAAAAAGAGACACAGATGTACAGAACAGACTTTTGGACTCTGTGGGAGAAGGCGAGGGTGGGATGTTTCGAGAGAACAGCATCGAAACATGTATATTATCTAGGGTGAAACAGATTACCAGCCCAGGCTGGATGCCTGAGACAAGTGCTCGGGCCTGGTGCACTGGGAAGACCCAGAGGAATCGGGTGGAGAGGGAGGTGGGAGGGGGGATCGGGATGGGGAATACATGTAAATCCATGGCTGATTCATGTCAGTGTAAGACAAAACCCACTACAATATTGTAAAGTAATTAGCCTCCAACTAATAAAAATAAATGAAAAATAAAAAAATAATAAAGTGGGTCATCATGCCCTTCTCTAGGGGATCTTCCTCAACCTGGGTCTCCCACATTGTAGGCAGATTCTTTACCATCTGAGCCACCAGGGAAGCCCAAAACCTAACACGCCACCTATTATGTACTGGCTTTGTATTAACACAAAGACAGTACTTCTGTTGACCAGAAAACAATTTGTTTCTCAATTGTTACATGAAACAATCACATGAAACATTCTCTTTCCTGGAATTCTGAATTCAAACATATACATGTTATGTTAAATATACTTTATATATATTATATATAAACATATAAATATCTATGTATCTACACACATTTATAATACATAAAATGAATGTCTATATCTTTATATACCTATACTCATTTTATTCCATCATTCATAAAAGAGTAATTGGCTATCATGTTCAAAGCCCTGTGTTTGATGCTGGGAATGCAGAGATGAATATGATGTTTTTTCTATTACAACTGAGTTGGAGAAGCTAATTGATTCAATATATCAACTTAAAATCTAATGTACTAATGTGATATGCTATCAGAGAATAATACAATTAATAATTAGGTACCCACTGTCCATGTAGTACTATATACATACATTTATTAAAGCTCATAACACATTACTCAAGATGTGCTCTCATAGTTACTCCCCAAGCCTCTCAAAAAGCTGGACTACAATACATATCACAGCGTGCAACAAGTGTTTGTTGTTTGAATAAGAATTAAATAGATAACGTTACAAAAGTTCTCTGAAAAATATAAAATGTGACACAAACACAGGCAACTGTCATTGTCTATTCAATGAAGTTGAAAACAGAAGCCCATTTAAAATAAGCCCATTAAAGGTCAAAGAGGGCCAACTCTTTAAAATAATAGCACTGAGAAGAAGATAAGTAGTATATTAACATGTCCAAGCAATATGAATCAAAATGGACCAATGTCTACTAGAGACCTGATGGTCAGATTTTAAATGATCACTCCCTTTTAAATCCAACTTCACATTCAGGAAATCTGTGAAATATTCACTATCCTAATAATTGTGTTAAGGTTTAAAATATTAAAGAAATCACTACATTCTAGCTTGCTTAATATTTCCACAGTGGAGATAAATGATAATACAGGTTTTACTGAAAATTTCCATTTGTTGAACACAGTGCAAAAGTGAGTGGCAGCTGAGCTCTGCTGATGAGAAACCAATTTGGGTTAGACTGATATGAAAATTAAACTACTGCGGTGTATCAGGATGTGGTAAAGTGCTTTTATATCTTAGCTTTAGTGATTTATTAAAAAGAAAGAAGTGACTTATTGGAAAGAGAGAAGTAAAGAACAGAGTGCCGAGTGGAGTTAATGATGATGAAAAGATGGAAGAAATGATCATGAAACCAGCCAGTCCCTTCCTTCAGTTTTTGCACCTGTGTTTTATTACATTAAAACGAAGGGCCTCCCTGATGGTTCAGTGGTAAAGAACCCACCTGCCAACGCAGGAGACTCAGGTTCGATCCCTGGTCCAGGAAGATCCCACATGCTGTGGAACAACTAGCCCCAAACACCACAACTACTGAAATTGTGCTCTAGGGCCCAGGAGCCGCACCCACTGAGCCCATGTGCTCTAGGGCCTGTGCTCTGCAAAAAGAGAAGACACTGCAGTGAGAAACCCACACACCAAAGCTGAAGAGTAGCCCCTGTTCGCCACAACTACAGAAAAATAATTGATGTTTTTGAACTGTGGTGTTGGAAAAGACTCTTGAGAGCCCCTTGGACTGCAGGGAGATACAACCGGGCCATCCTAAAGGAAATCAGTCCTGAATATCCATTGGAAGGACTGATGCCAAAGATGAAACTCCAATACTTTGGCCATTTGATGTGAAGAACTGAGTCATTAGAAAAGAACCTGGTGCTGGGAAAGATTGAAGGTAGGAGGAGAAGGGGATGACAGAGGATGAGATGGTTTGATGGCATCACTGACTCAATGGACATGAGTTTGAGCAAGCTCCGGGAGTTGGTGATGGACAGGGAAGCCTGGTGTGCTGCAGTCCATGGAATCGCAAAGAGTTGGACACAACTGAGTGATTGAACTGATTAAAGAGCAAAGATAAGACAAAAATCTGAGCACTAAAAAAAGGAAGGATATTATTTTCTCCCATTCTGAGGGTTGGCTTTTCACCTTGCTTATAGTTTCTTTGTTGTGCAAAAGATTTTAAATTTAATCAGGTCCCACTTGTTTACTGTTGTTTTTATTTCCGTTGCTCTAGGAGGTGGGTCGTAGAGGATCTTGCTTTGATTTATGTCATCAAGTGTTCTGCCCATCTTTTCCTCTAAGAGTTTTATAGTTTCTGGTCTTACATTTAGGTATTTAATCCATTTTGAGTTTATCTTTGTGTATGGTGTTAAGAAGAGTTCTAATTTCATTCTTTTACATGTAGCTATCCAGTTTTCCCAGCACCATTTACTGAAGAGGTTGTCTTTGCCCCATTGTATATTCTTGCCTCCTTGGTCAAAAATAAGGTACCCATAGGTGCATCAGTTTATTTCTGAGCTTTCTATCTTGTTCCATTGGTCTATATTTCTGTTTCTGTGCCAGAACCATACTGTCTTGTTGACTGTAGCTTTGTAGTATAAACTGAAGTTAAGAAGGTTGATTACTCTGGCTCCATTCTTCTTTCTCAAGACTACTTTGGCTCTTTGGGGTCTTTTGCATTGTTGGTGGGAATGTAAATTGATTCAGCCACTATGGAAGATGGTATGCAGATTCCTTACAAAACTAGAAATAAAACCACCATATGCCCCAGCAATCCCATTCCTAGGCATATACCCTGAGGAATCAAAAATTGAAAGAGACACATGTACCCCATTGTTCACTGCAGCACTATTTACAATAGTTAGAACATGGAAGCAATCTAGATGTCCATCAACAGATGAATGAATAAAGAAGTTGTGGGTACACATGCACAATGGAATATTACTGAACCATAAAAAAGAACACACGTGAGTCAGTTCTAATGAGGTGGATGAACCTAGAACCTATTATACAGAGTGAAGTAAGTCAGGAAGAGAAAGATAAATATCATATTCTAATGCACATATATGGAATCTAGAAAAATGGAAGTGAAGAATTTATTTACAGGGCAGCAATGGAGAAACAGACATAGAAAATAGACTTATAGACGTGGGGAGAGGGGAGGAGAGGGTGAGATGTATGGAAAGAGTAACACAGAAACTTCAACTACTGTGTGTAAAATAGATAGCCGATGAGAATTTGCTGTGTGGCTCAGGAAACTCAAACAGGGGCTCTGTGTCAACCTAGAGGGGTAGGGTGGGGAGGGAGATGGGAGGGAGGTTCAAAAGGGAGGGGACACATGTATACCTATGGCTTATTCATGTTGAGGTTTGACAGAAAACAGCAAAATTCTGTAAAGCAATTATCTGTCAATAAAAAATAAATAAAATTTTAAAAAGGAAGGATAAAAGTAAGAAAACTGGCTAGGAAACAGACAGAATTGGTCCCTTTATGTAAGGTATTTTTGTCCCTCAAAATGGTGAAACAAAGTACCTTGATAAAGGTTCAATATTTTCTTTTTCTAATGTGTTCATCATCCTACTTCTTGTTCTAGAATGTTAAACACTAACCACCATTATTTCCTCCTTCCTATTCTTTCCTTTAATATTTTACTATTTTCTTTAGGTGAGAATTTCAAGATCCATATAGTCTAAATATTGGAGCAACTGGATTAAGATTACTTTTTCCAGAACAAGAATACCAATTCTGTGTGGTGAGACAGATCATCAAAAATTGACAGTAGCCCAAGTTTTTGGAGTGCAAGCCATCCAAAGATTTTAGAGATGGTCGACTTGTAGACATCATCCCTAAAGTTGGGATAAATACATCTATAGGTTACAGAGCCATTGTAAGAATGAAAGGAGGTAACATTTATAAAGTTTCTAGCATGGGCTAGGCAATAGCAAGAGCTCAGTAGTTGGATTTTGAATTTAATTCAATTTAAAAAAGGAGTTGTACTTGAACTGTTTCAGTAACTGAAGCATCAAAAATTTTCTTTAATCAAGGGAAATGCTTATCTTTAATAGATTCTTATTCTTTAACACCTTTGAGATGTAAAACACAAAATAAGGCTACTCCAGGTGGCTCAGCGGTAAAGAATCTGCCTGCCAATGCAGGAGACTCAGGAGACACAAGTTTGATCTCTGAGTCAAGAAGATCCCCTGGAGTAGGAAATGGCAACCCACTCCTGTATTCTTGCCTGGGAAATCCCATGAACAGAGGATTATGGCGGGCTACAGTCCGCCATATGGGGTCTCAAAGAATCTAACACAACTGAGCACACACACACACACAAAGAGGTCCTCCAAGAAGGAGTGATGGGAACTTTCCCCTAATGAAAACCTGGTCAAAGATTTCCTCCATTTTCAAAGAATAATCTGCGCTCATGCTCATGTTCTGACATCATGACCTTATAATCTTTCCTGTCAAGAAATGATCCCCAACCTTACATTCATTTAACAGCACAGACATGATGGCATCTCTCCAATTTTCTCCCAGTTTTTCTCAAGCAGATAGATAAGTGTAGGTAGATGCTAACACATCTAGCTGTCTTGCTGGAGGAGTACTTTAAAAAATAAATTCACGATGGCAATTTCCTCAAACAAAAGGGTAAAAAATGTACCAAGTAATTTAATTTTAAAAGTGACTCTAAGGAAATTGGGAGCTGGTTTGTGGGAATCTTGGAGAAGCCTGAGGATTGTGGTGGAGGCACAGATCCTGTACCACCCCAAACTTACCGGAGTTGACCCCTACCAGAAAAAGCTTGTAAGCCCTTTGTAGAACAATATCTTCCTTTCGGGCCTCTGACTGTCAGGCCTCTGCTCTGGTTAATATCATCAAGGGAATCCTCGCCTGACAGAAAGTAATTTAGGATCTATTAAATATGATTACTTGGCCTTGAAAATGATGGATATTGGACAGAATTATAGAATCACTTTACAAAAGAAAGGTCTCTTTTACATCCTTTCTTGTGGAGCCTAAAATGAAGCCTAGGGAAATCCCTCGGAGGGGTTGTGGCATTTATAGGTTAGGTTTATGAAAAAGGGAATTGATATTCATATTAAAAACTGTAAAAATTGAGCAAGGTGAAGATAGTGAGCATGCAGACAGCTGTGACGTGTGTCTGAAGGGTGAGTGGCACATTGCCCAACTGATTTACTTGCTTTAATTATATTAGCAATGTGAAAGACGACATGATTCGAAACAAGCTTTCTGGGTTTTTCATTCAAGTACTAGCCCCAAGTGACTACTTTTTATGGTCCTCCCAATTTCCAATTACTCAAATGTTCATAGCTGAAATACTTAAGAGTTCATTGCTGGGTTTGCTTTGGAGGTGGCCTGTGCTTGAGTTTTTATTTAATTACATTTTGTTCTTGGTTATAAAAGTAATATATGGTCACTGAAAAAATTATGGAACATAAAAAACTGCAAAAAACAAATTAAAATCACTAATAATTCTGCCACCCAGAGATTATCATTAACATTTTGCTGTATATCTACTATACTTTTCTTTAATATATATGTATATATCTGTATTATTTTTATTACTTGATACAATGTCATATATACTATTTTCTAAAACTTTTAACAATATTATAACATGATCATACTCCCATATTTTAAGTATTATTCTATTATGAGGTATTTGGTGATTATAAACTGTTCATTATATATATATGTACTATTAATTTTTAAGCTGATATGCAACTGAGGAGGATTTAGAATATCTACTTATAATTCTTAACCATAATCAGATAACTTTTTCCACACATCCCTAGTTATTTCCTTAGGATACATTTCTAGAAAACTCACTACGTCCAAAAGTTTTCAAAATATTCAACTGTTTTTACCTATGGCTGAATTGCAAAGCTTTTCTATCATTCAAAGTCTACATTACAGTTTTCTTTCTTTTCTTTTCTTTTTTTTTAACCAATTCTGACTGTTTATCTTACAAGGACCAAAACAATGGAAGAAGCAGACAGAATCGAAATTACCACCATTTGAACTTCTGGTTGGCAGTGAATTTTGTGTTAGGAATATTGTGGGAGTGGTATTGTAAATTGTAAATTTACAATTGTAAATTTGTAGAATTGTAAATTATCTCAAAAAAACCAAGGAAGCAGGAAGGGGGAATGGGGAATTATTGTTTAATGGGTACAAAGTTTCAGCTTTGCAAGATGACAAGAGCTCTGGAGATGGATGACGCTGATGGTTACACAACAGTATGTACCCATTAGTACAACTGAACTGTACACTTAAAAAGGTTAAGAGTAAATTTTATGTTACATGTATTTTACCACAGAAAAAAATGGGAGGAAAATGAAGAAGAAAATGGGAAAAAATCTCTATTCAATACTACTTGTGTCGTAGAGAAGCACATTTGGAAAAAAAAAAAAAAAGGCTCCCCATATTCATGATATTTTCCTGATGTTAAAGGAGAAGTCACAACCATAACAAACATGTATATGGCACTTTACAGTTTATAAGTGCTTTACAGCTTACAAGCACACATAATTTCATTGTCATAACAACCTTGTGAAATACCTGACTATTCTCATTTTGTATATGAGAACTCTGAGACTAAGGTAAAACAACTGTCCAAGATGCGATGATTGGCAAAGAGGAGAAGCAAGGCATCATTCCTTGCCCAATGAAGCACAGTACAGCAGTGAGGCTCCTGAGCTGGCAAAACCACCAAGGATTTTCATTTGACAAGTCAAACATTTCACATATAAACTGAAAAGGGCAAGGATTTAAACTGCACTCAAAGAAAGGATTTAGTTCAGGAAACAGCTTATTTTTCAAAGAGCTTTGAATAGTTTAATAAAATACTGATTTCACTAATATCAATAGTAACACTACACTGATTATTTTGTGCTTTTTGCACTTTCAAATATCAATTTATTTTTTTTAATTGTCCCTCTATAGTATATTTATCATCCTAAAGGGGGGAACATGCAAGGTGACCAGTTATCAGTGTGGCCAGGCAAAGTTGCAGAGACAAAAATTGTGAAATTTACAACAAGTTAGCTCTCTTCATTGCCTCTTATCCTATTAAAATACAAAGAGAAAAGTTACACATTTTCAAATTAAATATTAGCATAAAGATACACTTTTCAAATGTAGATATTTCCCTTGTTCCTCAAGACTTCTTAGTACACTTTTGGATGCAGGATCTGATCAAAGATTAAAAATTGTTATTGGCTCTTATTTCTATTCAATATCATCTTTATTTGTAACAGATGATTTCTCCAACTTTTCAATATCTCCTAAGAGTTTTGTGTTTGGATGATTTCCAAATAATTTAATCTGACAGGCAGATTTTTTGGTAAACAGAAATCTGGTCTGTGAGGTTTATTTTGTCTGTCAGTCCATTTATCTTTGGATTTTTCCAAACATAAATTTATTCCATTTATCTTTGGAATTACAAGCATCATAGATATCATGAATATTTCTTGTTCTCATATATGACTAACCACATGCATTCGATACCATTTACTGTCAACCAGCTATGTGCCCAGTACTGCAAAAATAAAGACACAGTTCCACGGAACTCACACCATATTAATAAATAGAGAAACTAACGCATACAAAAATTATTATAATATAATGAAATAAAATAAGTGCAATACTAGAACAATGTATACATACTCTGGATATCATAAAAGTATGATTTTTGCCTCTGTGAATAAGCTTCGCAGAAGAAGAATCATCTGAATCAGAACTAAAAGATTTTATGAAAAGGTTTTCATAAGGAAAGGGATGGGAAAGTTCATACTCATATATTACTTTGTCCCTTGCCTTATGATTACATATTTTTCTTCAATGAATAGTCTGGAGCCACATGCTATCAGTCAATCTGACTGTAACATTAAAAACATCTTTAGATTTCATAGCCAATTCATCATTCTTTTGTACAGTCTTCATTCTCTTTAAATTCACTAAACTGTCTATCATTTTCTACTGTGCCTGAGATTGAGCAAACTGAAAAGAATTTATTGTTGATCAATAAATATTAAGCTTAACCATTAACTTCTTGATCCATTTACAACTGCATTTGTAGTGTCAGGATGCCCAGCTCCCAGGGATGCCATTCACGTGAACACTATCGATGAGCTGGGCAGTCTTCTGCACATCTCTCTGATCTAAAGCATTTATCTCCATCTTCCTTGTACACAGTACTATTCTAACTACTGCATTTTCCTTTCCAGATGAACTATACATACAGCAGAATTTTAAGAAAACAAAAATTGCAGCTGATTATTTATACCGACTACTTCTCTAGTTAGTTTGGTTAAACCAGATAATTTGGGTAAAAATTTTTAGAACAACAGTAATGACTTTCTAAAATATTATATCATCATTTGGCCTAATCTGTTATTGGCATTGATGGAACATGGATCACTGGACAATGTAATCTCCATTGTGCAGTGGGTATTGATGGTTTCTACTCAATTGATATACACCAGATTTATTCAGAAATCATACCAGCTTTGAGATTCCTGATCAACTCTGCTGAGTATTCTCAACCATTAACTGAATTTTGAAAAGGAATCTCATATATCTCTAACTTCTTTACTGATGGTCAATCTGGTCATAAATGGTCTACTGTATAAAATTCTAAATGGCATCTACCTTAGTTGTTCTTTGCTAACAAATATTTCAGGTTATTTTAACCTATAGCTGTTTTTTTTTTTTTTTTTTACATATTTGAAATAAATGGGTAATAGAACAATACTTAGACACTTCATCTGAACAAACTTGTTTCATTTTATAAAGTTTTATTTTAAATTCCATGGACAGAAGAACCTGGCAGGCTACACAGTCCATGGAGCCCCAGTAAGTTGGATACAACTGAGTGACCGAACACATAGACTCTTCCCATGCCTCTCAGTTCAGATCAGGAGCCCAGTCGTGTCTGACTCTTTGCGACCCCATGGACTGCAGCACACCAGGTGTCCCTGTCCATTGCCAACTCCCGGAGCTTACTCAAACTCATGTCCATCAAGTTGATGATGCTGTCCAACCATCTCATCCTCTGTCCTCCCCTTCTCCTCCTGCCTTCAACCTTTCCCAGCATCAGGGTCTTTTCAAATGAGTCAGTTCTTCACAGCAAATGGCCAAAGTATCAGAGTTTCATTGCCACCATCAGTCCTGCCAAAGAATATTCAGGACTGATTTCCTTTAGAACTCACTGGTTTGATCTCCTTGCAGTCCAAGGGAATCTCAAGAGTCTTCTCCAACACCACAGTTCAAAAGCATCGATTCTTTGGCACTCAGCTTTGTTTATAGTCCAACTCTCGCATTCATATATGACTACTGGAAAAATTATAGGTTTGACTAGACGGACCTTTGTCAGCAAAGTAACGTCTCTGCTTTTTAATATGCTGTCTAGGTTGGTCATAGCTTTTATTCCAAGGACCAAGTATTTTTTAATTTCATGGCTGCAGTCACCATCTGCAGTGATTCTAGAGCCCAAGAAAATTAAAGTCTGTCACTGGTTGCATTGTTTCCCCATCTATTTCCCATGAAGTCATGGGACCAGATTGCATGATCTTGGTTTTTTGAATGTTGAGGTTTAAGCCAGCTTTTCCACTCTCCTCTTTCACTTTCATCAAGAGGCTCTTTAGTTCCTTTTCGCTTTCTCCCATAAGGTTGGTGTTATCTGCATCTGAGGTTATTGTTATTCCTCCCAGAAATCTCCACATCTCTCAGTAAATGCCAAATCTCACCTCAGTAGCCTCTTCTTTTCAGATGTTTCTCTAACAGTGAATGGACTTTTACTACATCTCTTACCTAATTATAACAAAAGCTAAATAACTCTTTTTGAGCAATCAAAATATAGTGTCCCAAACACATAAGCATACTATCTCATTTAATCATCATTGAGACAATCAAAAACAACGGCATGATCGCTGTTCGTTTCCAAAGCAAACCATTCAATATCAAGGTAATCCAAGCCTATGCCCTGACCAGTAACATTGAAGAAGCTGAAGTTGAACAGTTCTACGAAGACCTACAAAACCTTTTAGAACTAACACCCAAAAAAGATGTCCTTTTCACTAGAGGGGACTGGAATGTAAAAGTAGGAAGTCAAGAAACACCTGGAATAACAGGCAAATTTGGCCTTGGAGTATGGAATGAAGCAGGGCAAAGGCTAACAGAGTTTGCCAAGAGAACACACTAGTCATAGCAAACACCCTCTTCCAACAACACAAGAGAAGACTCTACACATGGACATTACCAGATGGTCAACACTGAAATCAGACTGATTATATTCTTTGCAGCCAAAGATGGAGAAGCTCTATACAGTCAGCAAAAACAAAACCGGGAGCTGACTGTGGCTCAGATTACGAACTCCTTATGGTCAAATTCAGACTTAAACTGAAGAAAGTGGGGAAAACCACTAGATCATTCAGATATGACCTAAATCAAATCCCTTATGGCTATACAGTGGAAGTGAGAAGTAGATTTAAGGGACTAGATCTGATAGACAGTGTGCCTGATGAACTGTGGATGGAGGTTCGTGACATTGTACAGGAGACAGGGATCAAGACCATCCTTAAGAAAAAGAAATTCGAAAAAGCAAAATGGCTGTCCGAGGAGGCCGTACAAATAGCTGTAAAAAGAAGGGAAGCAAAAAGCAAATAGAAAAGGAAAGATATACCATTTGAATGCAGAGTTCCAAAGAATAGCAAGGAGAGATAAGAAAGCGTTCCTCAGTGATCAATGCAAAGAAATAGAAGAAAACAATAGAATGGGAAAGACTAGAGATCTCTTCAAGAAAATTAAGAGATATCGAGGCAACATTTCAGGCAAAGATTGGCTCAATAAAGGACAGAAATGGTATGGACTCAACAGAAGCAGAAGATGTTAAGAACAGGTGGCAAGAATACACAAAAAACTATACAAAAAAGATATTCATGACCCAGATAATCACAATGGTGTGATCACTCACCTGGAGCCAGACATCCTGGAAAGTGAAGTCACGTGGCCCTTAGAAAGCATCAGTACAAACAAAACTAGTGGATGTGATGGAATTCCAGTTGAGCTATTTCAAATCCTGAAAGATCATGCTGTGAAAGTGTTGCACTCAACATGCCAGCAAATTTGGAAAACTCAGCAGTGTCCACAGGACTGGAAAAGGTCAGTTTTCATTCCAGTCCCAAAGAAAGGCAATGCCAAAAAATGCTCAAACTACCACACAATTGTGCTCATCTCACACGCTGGTGAAGTAATGCTCAAAATTCTCCAAGCCAGGCTTCAGCAATATGTGAACCATGAACTTCCAGATGTTCAAGCTGGTTTTAGAAAAGGCAGAAGAACCAGAGATTAAATTGCCAACATCCTCTGGATCATTGAAAAAGCAAGAAACTTCCAGAAAAACATCTATTTCTGCTTTATTTACTATGCCAAAGCCTTTGATTGTGTGGATCACAATAAACTGTGGAAAATTCTGGAAGAGATGGGAATACCAGACCACCTGACCTGCCTCTTGAGAAATCTGTATGCAGGTCTGGGAGCAACAATTAGAACTGGACATGGAGCACAGACTGGTTCCAAATAGGAAAAGGAGTATGTCAAGGCTATATATTGTCACCCTGCTTATTTAACTTATATGCAGAGAACATCATGAGAAATGCTGGACTGTTGAGGCACAAGCTGGAATCAAGTTTGCTGGGAGAAATATCAAATACCTCAGGTACACAGATGACACCACCCTTATGGCAGAAAGTGAAGAAGAACTAAAGAGCCTCTTGATGGAAGTGAAAGAGGAGAGTGAAAAAGTTGGCTTAAAGCTCAACATTCAGAAAAGTAAGATCATGGCATCCAGTCCCATCACTTCATGGCAAACAGATGGGGAAACAGTGGAAACAGTAGCTGACTTTATTTTGGGGGGCTCCAAAATCACTGCAAATGGTGACTGCAGCCCTGAAATTAAAAGACGCTTACTCCTTGGAAGGAAAGTTATGACCAACCTAGATAGCATATTAAAAAGCAGAGACATAACTTTGTCAACAAAGGTCCGTCTAGTCAAGGCTATGGTTTTACCAGTAGTCATGTACGGATGTGAGAGGTGGACTATAAAGAAAGCTGAGTGTTGAAGAACTGATGATTTTGAACTGTGGTGTTGGAGAAGACTCTTGAGAGTCCCTTGGACTGCAAGGAGATCCAACCAGTCCATCCTAAAGCAGATCAGTCCTGGGTGTTCACTGGTAGGACTGTTGTTGAAGCTGAAACTCCAATTCTTTGGCCACCTGGTGCGAAGAGCTGACTCACTTGAAAAGACCCTGATGCTGGGAAAGATTGAGGGCAGGAGGAGAAGGGGCTGACAGAGGATGAGATGGCTGGATGGCAACACCTACTTGATGGACATGGGTTTGAATAAACTCCAGGAGCTGGTGATGGACAGCAAGGCCTAGCGTGCTGTGGTTCATGGGGTTGCAAAGAGTTGGACACGACTGAGCGACTTAGCTGAAATGAATCATCATTGCAATTCTATGAGGCAACTACTATCAATAGGCCATTTTACAAATGAGTAAATTTACACTGAAGTACAAAGAGGTCAAGTGACAGTTTGAGGTTGCACAACTAATAAGTAATAAAGAGTGTATTAAAAGTCAGATTTTTTGAGAGATGACTGATATTCTGCAAGAAAAAAACATGCTAGTCTTATAAAACAAAGAGAAAATTAAAGTTTTCCTTCTGCCATATGAGGATCATATTGGAATTTTTCCTAAAAGATTATTTTAGAAAGAAGGAGATGCACCATAAAATTATTCATACTAAATTTTGGAGAAAAATATTCCCCCAGGCAGTGACCTTTACTACTAAGAGTGGATTTGGAAGCCAATTTTTATAGCTCTGTTAAAAACTGCTAAACCCAGGCAGTTATATAATAGAAATGCTGACATGACCTTAATTCCAGAGGTGCAAAGGGTGTAATTGAATTTAAGAACAATGTATCTCCTCCATTAAGTCATTAAATAGATAGTAATAATCTGACACATTTGGTAAGTACTACATGAATGTGGTTAACAATGGTATTCAAATAAAATGTGCTTGCACTATTAGCTACTGCATTTTGCTTGTATTTGCCAAATATTATACTAAATTACAATATAGTCATTTAGAAAATATTACAGCAATGTATTTTAAATGTTCCAGAACCTGATGCCAACACAGAGAAAAGAAATGTTAGATTATACAGGATATTGCCAAGTGCCTATGTGCAATTTAGATAAGTTATATTTACTATTCACAGAATTAAACTGAAGCAGAACTACATTCTTCTGACCCAAACTTCCGGAGTTGCACCAGTGGTGTAGTGCACCTGGTTCAAGAGCATATATGAGGATGCCAACTAAATGCCGAAACCAGAACATTCCTCCACACAGATGCATATTTTGCTTTTTTGAGAAAAAAAAATCTAGATGTTTGGTATCATGCAACTAAATGCATAAATCCAAGTGAATCATAAGTTAAACACACATTCAGGGAATATAATCAATGTAGACAGTAACGGGCTCATTCTAGCATAAACAAAATAAAGCCAAAACCCCATTCTTCTTTCATAAAAGCAGAGCTAGAGACCTGGATTTTCAATTTATATTGGTAAAAATCTTCATTTAATCTGACTGTTTCTAGGACCAATAATGAAGTGTACTAATCATTGCAGCGCAACAGAGAATCTAGGAGTGCAAAATATAATTATTTTAACTACACAGGACTTCCCTGGTGGCTCAGATGGTAAAGCATCTGCCTACAATGCAGGAGACCCGGCTTCAATTCTTGGGTTGGGAAGATCTCCTGGAGAACAAAATGGCAACCCACTCCAGTATTCTTGCCTGGAAAAATCCCAAGGACAGAGAAACCTGGTAGGCTACAGTCCATGGGATCGCAAAGAGTCGGACATGACTGTGTGACTTCACTTCACACTTCTGTGTGCTTTATTTCCTTACATAAATGCTAATAAAGCAAATAACAGTTAATAAATAAGACTATATCTAATAGATTTTCCAGGTAAACAGTTGGTCACAATAACTGCAAATGTTTTCAAAAGTCTTATTTTAGGTTTATATAGGGCAGCAAGCCACAAAAACACATATGGATATACGTGTTAATGTAGGAGATATATGGGCTTCCCTGGTGGCTTAGACAGTAAAGAATCTGCCTGCAATGCGGGAGACCTGGGTTCGATCCCTGGGTTGGGAAGATCCCCTGGAGGAGGGCATGGCAACCCACTCCAGTATTCTCACCTGGAGAATCCCCATGGACAGAGGAGCCTGGCGGGTACTGTGTGGTCTCGCAAAGAGTTGGACATGACTGAGCGACTAAGCACACACACAAGAGACATATCAAATACAGTGACGTAAAAACTGAAAATGTCAGAAATCACTGCCATAGTAAAACAGTTTTTAAAAAACCAAGGATTTAAATTGTGTATATTGCCTATAACTGACTCCCTATGATAGGTTATCACAAAAATGGCTCCAAGTTTTCCCACTTCTTATAATGTATCTATATAGCTCCTCCCATTACAATGTGACATTTATTTGTCCCACACTCTTACTCCTTGAATTAGGCTGTCTTGCAACTTGCTTTGGCCTCTGCAATGTGGTGGCAATGATTAGGTGCCATATTTAGCTGAGGTCTTAAGTGGTATTACGCATGCCCCCTGACCTGCTCTCTTCCTTTGCCATGAGAACAATTCTGGCCTGGCCTGCTAAATAACAAGAGGCCATGGGAAAGAGAGCCAAACTGGCCCAGCTGGGGCCATACGAGACCAGCCAGCCTCCTGCTGACCCACCAGCTGATCACAGACGCACAAGCAAGCCCAAGAACAGCTGAACCTGGCACGGAAAAGCAGCTCCCACCCAGCTGGTTTGTAGTCTGTTGAGAAACAATACAGTAAATGGTTGTTTTAAGCCAATACATTCTGAGGTGGCTTCTTATGCAGAAATAGACAACTTGATACAATTATCATCAGACAATATTTTTATAGCACAACAATACAAATACCACAGTCATCTCCAAATATTTATGATCCCTGAATTTATATACATTTAATACTTTTAATGCACTGTCACAGACTTGGCCCATGCTACAAGTAAGACAAATACAATCATTCTCATTTTAAAGATGAGAATATTGAGCCAGAAAAAGTAAATCATGTGGCCAGCTATTAAGGAAAAGAGTGAGGGTAACATAGATAAAAGAGTAGAATCGAGTACTTTTCTCTATAAGTCCATATCAATTTCCAATAATCTGTATGATCTTCACTGGCTTCACTGTGATTTTTGACTTAAGGATTAAAAATATCAGCAGTCTGGTACCCCGGCTAATATGGTAAGCTATAGCTTCACCATTAGGAGAACTAGGATATCACTGACTCCAAAAACCCACTAAAACGAAAAATGAGAAGATGCAAAAAAAAACTTACAAATAATTTACTATTAACTGTTGTTTTTGTCTTAGGCTTCTGTGTGCCTACCCTTCATTCAGAGTATCTTAGGCATCTGTGGTGCTCACCCCTCACTCAGAAGAAAAAGGAGCAAGAGGAAAATTCACCTCTTACTTTGGTGTCAATCTTTGCACTACTTAATAAACCAGTTAAATTAAAGATTCAGAATGTACCAATCTTTACACTGAGATAACCACTGAGCAATCAATGATAATTAAAAAAATCAATTGGTCTTCTGTAGTAATTAAATTTGTCCACTTAGATATAATTGATATTGTTCACAACTAATTATCCAAGTAAAGGCTCTGAGGGACTTTTAGAGACTAAAGGATTGAGCCAGAGATTCTTCCTAATTTGAAATTAGACTGAATGCCATGTTTTCTCAAAAACTGATTAAGTCTTCCCTAGAAACACAGTATTGAACAAACTCAAATACAGTGAGGAAATCGGTATTTCATTAGGAGGAGTTTAGCACACTCTCTAGCACTCCCTGTGTGACCATGGGCTAATCACTCAACCCCGGCGTTTTAGTGCCCTCATTTTTAAAACCGAGATAATAACAGTACCTACCTCATGGAGTTGTTGGAAGCATTAAATTATGAGTAGTAAAATGTTTAGAATAGTAAGCACTGTGTTAGCATCATTTTTAGTACTGTCATATGGAAGATTTTCTTTAGAAAGAATGGTAAGAAAGTCGCCAAGCATAAGTTAATTCCATTGTATTCTTGCTTGCACCTCGTTCCTATAGGCATTTTATATTCAAGGGTTACTACTGCCCTTTCCCATATTACAAGATAAGTTGTTCTTCTTGGGATAAAGGATAGGGAAATAGGAAGTTCACATTTGCTGTGTGGCATATCTGATTACAAGTTATTAAGCCAACCTTCCCTTGCCTCTTCTAAGCAATTCATTTCTTAGCACCAGAGGGGAGGAATAATAATAAAACATGGATGATCTTATCACTGATGCTTAGCATTTGTATATTCACTTAAAAAGGTGGCAGAGCAATTTACTGCAGCCCTCAGGCAGCCTAAATGACATGTTAGCAAGTTATATAGATATGCTATTACCTATTTATTCTGATATTCAATGCAAAAATGTCAGGAGATCCCTACTTAAGTACATTAAATTACTGACTCCTAGGGCAGGAAAGTACAGTAGAAGCCATTAGCTATTGAACCCAGCCTCCAGATAAGAATCTATGGCCCATATAGATGCAAACCTTTCCAAGTTCTAGAGAAAGCTATTAAACTCTCTTCTATATTCTGATCCTCATTCTTCCAGGAAATTCTTTTTAAGGTACTCTGGCTTCAGCTTAAGTACACGTACATTTGTCCTGTCACCTGACGGAATGAAAAGAGCTGGTGAGTCTTCTGACCCATCGGCATTTTCTTGAATTCTCTCCTTCATCCCAGACCTGTTATTTCCAGTACCAGCAAGACAGCTTTATCTGAATGCCATCCACTTATCCTATAACCTGTCTTCTCACCTGAGATTACATTTAAAATTCCCTGTGCACTCTGATTCTGAAAATGCAGGAATCATGACTTGAGCTGCAGTCCAGATATGCCTTCTCCAAACTTCTGCAACAGCCATCAGTCAAATAAGGGTTAAGGAAAAAGAATAGCCGCAAGGTTAGACCCTTCTCTATTGTTAGTGCCAATAGTGAGTTACACTCTCTGGCCAAGGATCAGAACTTGAGCAAGAAGTCCAACATCAGCGGATCTTAATAGCACGGTTCATGGCACTTTGGAGCCCGTAAGTAAATGTAGAATTGAAAACAAATAGATGTGAGTGAGATACAATAAAAAGCTCTTGGGATTCTAAACATATTTCTTAATTAAGAAATTCTGGCATTAAACAACTGGAAACAACCTGATGTTTCATGTAAGGAAAAATCAGAATTTTATTTTTTATATTAAGAAAGCTTTATAAAGCATCAGTTTCAGAATGACCGACTGAGCACATGTATCTACCTCCATTTCTTTCCACCGTCATTAAAATTCCTATTTCTTAATACACATGGGATTAGGAAACAAAAAAAGGATCCAGCATCAAAGCACAACGTTTCAAAAAATGTTAGAGGAAAAAAGTAGGACCAATAGAGAAAACAGAATAGGACCAATAGAGAAAACAGAATAGGGAAATCTATAGGCCAAATCACCAAAAGGTAAGAAAAATCCTCTCCTAGGAAGTCCTGAAGCAGGCCTGATTTGGGAATCAAGATTAAGCCTTGAGACACTAATCAAGGTTATTAATTTACAAACTTCATTCAGAAAAACAGGGCAGGGTAGATTTCTCCTTTTCCTATTTCCCCACTTTCAGCTAAGCATAAGACATAAAGCTAGAATCTGGTTTTTGTTCAAAAAGAAAAACCCAAACTTTTAAGAGCTCATTAACGCTTTCAAAAAGTAGAAAGATAATTCAGACAACAAAAAAAATTTTTTTAAATTCTAATTAGAAGGTAGTAATGTAAGTCTAGGTTTTCGCAGAAGGCAATAGTGGTAAAGAACCCACCTATCATTGCAGGAGATGCAAGAGGCGTGGGTTTGATCCCTGGATCAGGAAGATCCTCTGGAGGAGGGCATGGCAACCCACTCCAACGTTCTTGCCTGGAGAATCCCATGGACAGAGATGCCTGGTGGGCTACAGTCCATAGGATGGCAGAGTCAGACACGACTGAAGTGACAGCACACACATGCACAATGTAAGTCTATACATGTGACAGAACTGCATATAGCTACACACACATATATGCAATCATATATCTGGTGAAATTTGAGTAAGCTCTATGGGTTGTACTGATGTCAGTTTTTTGGTTTTGATATTGAAGGGGATCAGAACTTGCCACCTCAAAATATGCCAATTTGGCATATTGATTATTTTGATCCGAAGGCACTTGAGAAACAGCGGATGCAGGAAGGACACTCTGACTTGCCCCTGTCTGCCTAAAAGCAAGTTTAAATTTTCCCATGAGAAAGGTGCCCTCCCTGTACGAGGAAGAGAAGAACACCCTATCAACAGAGATGAGGAACTGACCTGCACGAACAAACCTACCAAGATAACTCTTTATCTCCCACTGGTCTCCCCATATATTTCTAGTCACTTACCCATAATCTATCTACCCTAGAAGCTTAATCCCCTTTTCTTTTGCTACTTTTTCATAAATTCATCATTATTTGTTAAAATGATATATAAGTGCTCAGTTATATCACCTTCTTTGAGTTTTCATTTCTTTTTATTGAGTCTATTAAACAAGAAGAGCCTGCTTTTTAAAAAAAAAAAAAAGTAAAAAGAATAATAACAGAGTGCTAGGAAATCAGAAATGTGATTTTTGAAATTTAAAAATTCCAGTTCTAAAAATAACTAACATGAAATAAAAATGAATTAGACATTAACAAAAAGACACTATGGAGAATAAACCAGACAGTACTAAAAATCAGACAAATAATAAGGAAGGTAAATGTAATGAAATTTTCTGTTATGTAAAATAGAAAAACAAAGAAACAGAAAATACGAAACAAGATTGAAAGACAGTTGACATATGGGGAGAGGATCCAGGAATTTCAACATCTTTAGGCCCAGAGACAGGGTTGAGGAAGCAGAGTGTAGGCAGAGAAGAAAAAAAAAAGAGGAGAAAATTTTTCTGAGTTCAAGAAAAATATGAGTCTTGGGATAAAGATACCTACTAAAATAACCAGATAAACATATTAGGAAAAAATAAAATGGATCCACTTCTCACACAAAGGCAAAATCCAAACAGGTCAGATTTAAATGTAAAAAGTAAAACCATACAAGTATTAGATGGAACTATGGATAAATTCCTTTACAACTAGGAGTGAGGGAAATTTTTCTTAACTATGACCCCAAATTTAGAAGCATTAAAAGAAAAGATTAAGAAACTTGATTACATACAAATTTTAAATAATGTGGGTTTGTTTGTATTTTTGTGAGGCAGGAGTGTTGTTTTTCGTTATGGCCAAAAATATACATCACAAACAAAGTAAGGTCAAATGATGTATTAAGAAAAAAATCTGCAACTTATATCACAGGCAAATGGTAAAAATTCTACAACTTACATTACACAGGGCTAAAATTTCTAGTATATAAAGAGTTTCTAAAATTATTTTTTGAGAAGATACACACCAATGATCATATTAAAAGAAAAATGGACTAGAGATAGGAACAAACATATTACAGGAAATAAAATACAAACCACTTTTAAACATATAAAGGCATGGTCAAAAGCACTTACCATAAAACAAATGCAAATTAAAACCTCAGTGAGGTACCATTTCTCACCTTTGCTTTTGGCAAAAATCCAAATGAAAATCCAAATGTTTGACATGTCTTGGAAAGGTAGGCATATATACTGTTGGCTGGAGAACAAAATGGTACTACCCTCTTCAGGGAAAAATCTGACAATAACTAGCAAGAATACATATATACACTTACCCTTTAACCCAGTAATCTCATTTCTGTGAATTTATCCCAAATATACACTCTCCAATATACCAAAAAAACTGATGTATGCACAAGGCTATTCATTGCATCATTATTTGTAATAGCAAAAGAGTGCAAACAAGCCAAATGTCCACCAATGGACTGATTAAATAAAGCAAATATCCATACAACGGAGTATTATGCAGCTGCAAAAAGGAGTGAAGACTATCTCTATGTACTGTTATAGAAAGATCTCCAAACTACAATATTAGGTGAAAGAAAGCAAAGTAAAAAAAAAAAAAAAAAAAAAATCTAATAAAGAAAGTGAAAGTGAAGTGGCTCAGTCTCGTCTGACTCTTTGTGATCCCATGGACTGCAGCCCTCCAGGCTCACCCGTCTGTGGGATTTTCCAGGCAAGAGTACAGGAGTGGGTTGCCAGAGGGAGGATACAAATATATTTTGTGTTTGCTTAATTAAAAACAAAAAAAGGAGGTATAAACCATGAAGAAATGCCTATTTATCAGGGGAAGAGCATGGATAGAAGCTAAATTTCTCTGAATACACATTGTTTAACAGATTTGATTTTAGAATCATGGGAAAGTTTTCTGTGGTAATAAAAAAAGGTCATATCAAATATATTAAAGGTAATTCTATCACTTAAAAGCAAAATGATACAAATGAACACAACTGTATATGAAATCCGTTACTTAACAATGCAAAGAAAATATATTTCAAATGACTTTAAAACGTAGTCATTTGACTCTGTTTCCCTGGTGAGATCAGACCTAGTGGTGAAGGGAAAAAAAGTCCTCAACTTTTCTCAGTAATCATATTACTAGTATTATAATTCAGGAACCGTACAGAGAGAAGGACAAAGTGAGTAAGTAATCATATTAAAGTCCAAAGAGCAAGGATTTCTGAGCAAGAGAAAAGAGATACTAACATAAAAATCAAAGAAGTGTCATAGAGCCCTGAAATCCTAAATTCAAGCTAGAAATACTAGTGAAGAATTCGTGATGCATTCTCTTTCTAGGAATGTGTGTATCTTCTAGCTATCACCACTAGGACTGAGCAATAACCAATCCAGTAGCATTGAGCACCACCTGCAACCAGGTCCTGGCCTCTAAATATGGCTCTTCCTTAAAGGAGCCAGGACTCCACAGAGGAAACAAGCAGTCACAGGTCTGGGACAGGAACTGTACCACGTGAGCCTGGATATGCTGTCATCAAGAAAGCAAGGAGATTATCGAAAACTATGTGGGGTCATGTCAAAGGGTTCATGAGCTAATTTGAGGTAAATCAACAGAAATAATTACAGCAGTGGGCTGCAAACACATCAAATATGTTAAAATCCATGAGTTTATGATGTTAAAAAAAATCTCATTGGTAACTTTTGTAGAATGCTAAGGAGCCAGTTCATAATTCTAAAACCTGGCAAATAAACAGAAAGAACCAAGCAGTTAACCTGCCTTTTTGTGTTGGATAATTCAGAGCACCACCCAAATCCCCCTCTTCAGAACTGAGACACTCATTCAAGTGCCAGGAGCATTCCCAGGAACTGTCTTTGAGTAAAAAGAGCTATCTTATACAAGCTTACATCCTCAACCCTGGGGCAGCCCACAAAAAATGATTAGTCAATGCAAGGATGGGAATGTGTACAAAGGTACAGCCTCCACTTTCAAGGGCTACCCCAGCTTCAAAGCTCCCTGTGGGACTGACTGAGTGAATCCTCCATCAGAGTCCAACTCCTCCCCCAGCCAGTCCCTGCTTCCCCCAATGGGTGTTATTCCCTAGGGCTCTGCTTTTTAAGCCTCTGACAAGCAAGCTTCATCTCAGAGTCTGTTTCCCAGGAAACCAACCTAAGATATTTCCCATAAAAAACACAACTCAGGGTAACGAAGTAGCTGATGAGGTGATTCAACAAAAAGTGAGACAACTGGGTATTATGTGCCTCCTGAAAGAAGTATACACCACCATCTATGAGGTATTCTTGCAAAAAAAATTTAACATAAATTAAACTGAAGGTCTGGATTCAACTCAGTTTACAGGAAATGCAGAGACAGAGGGTCATATTAAATGTATATCATAGGGATACAACAAAAAACTCAATGTAGGAGACTCAACTGAACAATCAACTTTCTTCAATAAACAGCCTGCAAGGGGAGAAAAAAGGAAGAAGAAAAGTATCAACAAATTACAACAAAGGTATTTAATTTTATCTGGTTTCTGATTTAAAAAAACAACTATAAAAAATTTATGAAACATTATTATTAGGCTACTTTGAACTCTCATTAGATACTGGATACTATATTAAAGAAGTGCTGGGGTTTTTTAGGTATGATTATGATATTGTTATGAATATTTTAAAAAATATCTTTATCTTTTTAGAGATATACACTGAAATTTCTTTCTTTTGAAAAGACCCTGATGCTGGGAAAGATTGAGGGCAGGAGGAGAAGGGGACGACAAAGGATGAGATAGTTGGATGGCATCACTGACTCAATGGACATGGGTTTGGGTAGACTCCGGGAGTTGGTGATGGACAGGGAGGCCTGGCGTGTTGTGGTTCATGGGGTTACAAAGAGTCAGTCATGACCAAGCAACTGAACTGAACTGAACTGAAATTTCAATTTGAAATTTCAATATAATTTAATACAATATAAAATAATATAGGAAAACAATCCCACTGAGTGCTGAGCAGAATGAACAAAATGCAGTACCCCACATTTTCCACTGTGTAAAGTGGTGATTTCTTTTCCTTGTCTTCAAATAATACATAGTGGTACTGAACTGTAATATAACAAAAGGAACATAATGATAAAAATTCTTATTGACTTAAGGTTAAAACACAGAAGATCCCCAAAAATACACAAAATAATTAAAAAGGTAAATTAACCCTAATCTCCTATGTAAAAAGATGAGTGAAAAACAATGGCTGTTTTAAAGGCAAATGTAATTTTAAAGACACTAAATGAACTACCGGATGAATATTGCTACAGAACATTTTATTTTTTCACTACAGAATAATTAGAACTAAGGAAAAAGGAGAGGTCTTCCATTAAGGATGCCTGATAAAACTACAGGATACCCAAATACATATGGATTTCAGAAAAGCAATGAATATTTATTTTAGCGTATGTCTCAAATAGGGCTTCCTTGGTGGCTCAGTGGTAAAGAACCCGTCTGCCAATTCAGGAGACCTCAGTTTGATCCCTGGGTCGAGAAGATCCCCTGGAGAAGGAAATGGCAACCCACTCCAGTACTCTTGCCTGGGAAATCCCATGGACAGAGAAGCCTGGCAGGCTATCGTCCACAAGGTCACAAAACAGTCAGACATGATTGAGAACTAAAACAAGTGTCTTGAATATTTTTATTTGCTATATCTGGCAACCCTACTTCTAATTCCTTACCTTTCTTTTTTTCTAACCTTATTGAGATATAATTGACACTTAATATTGTGTAAGTTTAAGGTGTACAACATGATGATTTGCTATACCTATATATTGTGAAATGCTTTCACTTATTTTTATAATTGATTTTTTTCTTTCTCACCACCGTTGACTGCCTGTCTTAAAATGTTACCCATATGGTACTTCATTAAAGCAACTATTATTTAAAACCTCTCATGTTAAGAAGTCAGGGGAGATTTCTAGCACTATCACCTTGAAGATGACAGTTCTGGTACAGGTATTTAATTTTGAAATATCAGCAGAAAAATTATCCCCTAGAGAAAAAGGAATCTGGAAAGTGTTTTTGACAGATCCACCACATTCTTACACCAGTAAATGCCGCCACTTACTTGGTTCTCTCTCCTCCTCCTGTTTCCCTTGTAATAACACACAAACTGTATTAATCAACCAGATAATGGTGGTGGTGAGTGGGAGTTGATGAGGGCTCCACTGTGCTGACTCTACCAGACGTGGACTGAGGTGGGGAAAATGGTAACCAGAGCACAGTCCCCTAGTTACAACCACAGCCTTTTAAAGATGACCACATATATACACTACTACATATAAAATAGATAACTAATGAGAACCTACTGTACAGTACAGGAAGTCTACTCTGTAATGGCCTAGATGGGAAAAGAATCTACAAAGAGGGGATATGTGTATATGTATAACTGATTCACTTTGCTGTTTACCTGCTAACGCAGCATTGTGGATCAATGATATCACCCCCAAATTTTTTTTAAATAAAATAAAGATAATCCCATCTCTTCTATGTCTCCACCACTACCAACTCATATTGTTTTCAGAAGACTTCCCCAGATTGTCCTTCACTACTCAGAAAAGCTCTGAGGGATAAAGAGGTTAAGCAACTGGCCAAAAGTCATACATCTGTGTGAACCTTGTAGTCCTGACTCTCATCCTGGGATTCTTCCCAGTATAATCTGGATAAGGCTGGGTTTTGCTAAAGTTAGGGATTCTTCCCAGTAGAATTCCTGTGACTTGATCACAGGTCCTGACCCAGCCTTGAATTCTTTTAAGTGAGGGGCTCACTATGCACTTAGACTCTCAGTTCATTCAGCCCTCAACACATACTTTATGAACACTGGACTAACTATGAGGAAACAATAGTGGACAATACAAAAAAAGGTTCCTGCCTTCACTGAACTCACAGTTTTGGGGTGAATAGGCAATTAGGTATGCAATAACAATGAAATGTGAAGAGTACTAGACAGGAGAGTCGTCAGAACATGTACAAGAGTCTCTAACCTCTGTGTTGAGAGGCCTCCCTGGGAAAGGGATGCTTAAGCTGCGACAAGACCCATAGGACTAATCAAAGTGATGAGGAAGAGGATGAGAGAGAACAGAAGAGTATCCCAAACAATCAGACTAGATGTGCAAAGACTTAGAGGAAAGAGGAGATGATGTAGGGGTGGAGTGAGAAGAGGACAGGACCAAATCATGGGGATGCCTGAGCCAAATCAATGATTTTGTGTGGGGATAACACTAGTGGCCTCTCAGCTACTCCTCTGTGGTCCTAAACATGGACACACTTTGACCCCAAACTTACAAAGCCTCTCAGCCAAATACAAGATCTGCACTGAGCAGGACATGTCCTCCTTAGAAGCTGCTTAATGACCATCTATTGCTGAAGCAAGCTCCTTGAGGAGGGGCTGGTCCTTTCTTCCCATTCACTACCCCAAGAGGTTATTTTTCTTTTCAATTTTAAACACAGTTGAGGTTTCAGCAGAATTCTACTGAAAATAATTTCTTCTATCTTGGTACATTTATATGCTTCATTAGCACCCTTCCCAACTGGCTGGTTTTCCACAATTCTGATGTTGTGAGAGAGACAGATGAAACTGAAGAATCAACAGGGGCCAAGAGTAGAGGGTTTTGTACAGGGTGTGCAGTTCACATGAATTTCCTCCAGCATAACTCACTCACTGGGCAGAGTCTTCAGTTCATGCACAGGAACACTACCTGCCTTGTGACTGATACAGAAATAGCAATGTGGAATGGAACAGCAGGCCTCAAACCTCCCTGACCAGCAAATCAAGAAGGCTTCTTAAAATACAGATTCCTTGGTCTCATTCCTGACCTAATAAATAATCAGAATTTCTAGGGATAGGATTTAGGAATCTATATTTACAAAATTCTCCTTGAGTGAATCTGGTGTTAAACAGTTCTGGGACTCATTGGACTTTACTGTTAAAAACACAAATTTCAGAGCCAGTAAAACCTGATGTCAAACTCCAGCTCTGGCATTTATTAGCTGCTGATAAGCTGCAAGTGGGTTAAAATAGATTCTTGGGAAATACAAGAAGTCAGTAAGCAGGGCTGCAGCTGAGACTGGGACCAGAGTTAGCTTGGCATCCTGGGAAGGTAAGATAAGGTAAGGTAGGTCACACAATTAGATCACATGATCTTGGATAAGATGTTTTGCCTTTCTGAGCTTTCAGTTTAAAAAGAAAAGAAAGAGGAGGAAGAAAAAGAAATAATATAACTAAGCTCATATTTTTAGAGGACTGGATGAAATCATGACTAGCAAGTACTTGACAAAACTGTCTGTGAATGGTAGTAGTTACCTACCTTACCTTATCTTACCTCCCCAGGATGCCAGGCTAATTCTGGTCCAAGCCCCAGCTGCAGCCCTGCTTACTGCCTTCTTGTATTTCCCAAGAACCTAGCTTAACTCTCTTCCAACTTACCAGGAGCTTCTATAGGGAATGACATGAGATAGTGGCTGCTGCCTGCTGAGAAAAAGGGCTGAAATTGAAGCCACAGGAAAGAACAAAAGAGTCTGTCTACACACTTCCCACCTCAGGCACAAACACTTTCCCAGAGAGTTTGCCATCCCTCCTGATGACTGGATCAAGCTGCTATATAACGACCAAGGTCTCTTTGACTCTTTCTTGGACACCAGGGTCAGCATACAAAACTAGATCTGAAGTGGTAGTGGCTATCCTGTGCCTCTCTGATGACTGGGACAATTACTTTCAGGAACCTCCATTCATTATTAAGAAAAAATGCTATGCATGGAGACATTGGTCAAAATTTTCCTTTAACATAAATACTTGAATTGTTTAGCACATGTCTGTCAGAATTCAATTTTTTAAGCTCCTGTTATTTCATTTTACTCACAACATCTTTATGAATTAGGCTAACGCAATTCTTTCTATTAAAAACAACATATTTTCTTTATGGTAGTATTAGTATATGTCCATTAAACACAATTTGGAAAGTAGTGAAAATACTATACAAAGAAAAAAATTAAACCCATCTGTAATTACCACCTAAAGATAATAAAATTAACATTTTGATGTATTTTATAATCATCTATCTTTTAAAACTGGCATAACTCAATATATATACTTTCTGAATCATGCTTTTTTCTTGGCATTATATTGTGAATTTTTTGTACTTTGCTAAAAATTTTCAAAATTGGCATTTTAATGTTGATAATATTATAGCATATAAATATTCCATAATTTTTTTTATTTCCCTGTTGTTATTTGGGTTTCCTCCTACTTTTTTTTTTTTTTTTTTTTTGCTGTCATAAATATTAAGAGCTAACTTTCTTATTTGCAGTTTACCTTTGGGAAAACTTGCAAAGGTTAAATGGCTTGCTGCAAGGCTATATCTGGAATGCAAATTCTGTACTCCAGTTTAATTTTTATTTTCATAGACCACAAATACTCATTTGTTTTAGCACTATCAATAAATGCTTAGACCATACTTGCCACTTCAGTAGATTTTATTTCCTGGCCTTCATTTTTAAGACAATACTAACAGTGTAGGAGAGTATGAATTAGTTGAAATAGAGTCCCAGTGGGAGGGCAAATAAGAGTGAGAGACTAATTCAAACATCTTACAGCTCCTTCTTCATTTCTACCTTTTCTCATTGTACCAACTTCCCCAGTTGAGTCATTTAACAATGATATCACTTCCTGGATTTGACTCACAGGAAGAGACAGAGCTTCTCTGATGCTCAACATCCCCACCAAGACATTGGGCCCTGTATTTTAGTGGTTTCCCTCTCTTTCTTACCTGACTTTCTGCTTCTTTCTCTCATACACACACACACACACACACACACACACACACACACACACAGGCTGATTGGTCTTTGATTTTCAGTGGAAACCATTGGCATCTGCCATTCTGCTCTGTCACACTGTTGAAAAGACCCACTTACAGTTTAAGAGCCACCCTGTGACCATCCTTCTTCCATGTTGCTTAAAGTTACACATCAAAAGGATTCAGCACAGTGTTGTGGAAAAAACCCAGTCCTGAGAACCTGGCAATCCAAATTTCAAGTTTTCAGCTGAACTCTATTACTAACTTGCAGTCTGACCCTGAGCAAGTAGCCTTTCTTTGTAGTCTCAGTCCATCTTTATTAGCTGATCTTCACAATTGCTTTCAGCCCTGACATGACATACTTTTGAATAGTCTTATTCTTTTAGATGCCTTTTTCCATCACTTGACACTGCCCTGTTTAAAAAATGTCTTGCTTAAGGTAGCTCCTTTCTGGCCAACAAATGTCTTCGATTCCATTCTCTGTACAGGTCCAACCCAAGACAATGTCTATAGGAGGGCTCTAACCCAAAGTTGTTTCATTAGTAGTACTGCTCTTGATCCAGTCAACCAGAACTTCCTTCCTGGGTCCGACACTTTAGAAAGACACATTCTGGCCCTCCTCCTCCCTACATGAACCATGTTGGGGCTGTGAGCCCAAGGGTGTTCAACCATCTGTAACTTTGTTATCCTCTTCTAGACCAAGTTCTCCCTAACCAGAATGTTTAGAATTCCCTGCTCATGAATCTCCGCTTCCCTGCTTCCAGGGCCTGCTTGGGCTTCTGCTCCTCTCTGAACAACAAAGGACGGACCATATGGCCCAAAGTGAAGCCAAAAAATCGTGGTTTATGTAATTTGTGTTTTGAGTTATGGACAGAGCTTGACTAGGTAGGGTGTAGTCAGCATACTTATACACAGGTTTCTTTGAGGTCAGTATGAACAAAGGGTAGGTGGCCCACTTAGCGTTGGGATGTGTGGAAATAATCATTTGTACATTCACCTTAGGCTCACAAATGTTAGAGATGTGCCTGCTTGTGGGATATATTATCTTGCAAAGAGAGGTACAGAGCAGTCAAGAAGAGTCGTCCTTCAAAGATTCTGTGAGTTATTTGTGGCT
Organism: Muntiacus reevesi; assembly: GCF_963930625.1. NCBI lineage: Eukaryota > Metazoa > Chordata > Mammalia > Artiodactyla > Cervidae > Muntiacus > Muntiacus reevesi. The sequence continues at coordinate 29,536,250 of NC_089255.1, read as the reverse complement.
ACATAGATGGACGTGCTAACTGGAATGAGGGGATAGTAGGAAGAGAATGGGGACGCTACAGACTGCTCACCTTTGGCTCTAGCTAGGTGCAAGTTTGCCATGTGGTGCATTGGTAAACAATCCATCTGTCAATGCAGGAGATGCAACAGACACGGGTTTAGTCGCTGCATCAGGAAGATCCCCTATAGGAGGAAATGGCAACCCACTCCAGTATTCTTGCCTGGACAATCCCATGGACAGAGAAGCGTGGAGGGGTGGCAAACAGCTGGACATGACTGAGCGATTTGAGCACACAGTGAGGGCACAGATGCAAGTTACAGACATAAAGGAAATTTATAATTTCTTACTGGTCTTCGTATTGCCCAACTAGAGTTATGATCTTGTGGCCACAAAGTGTGATATTCTATCAATAGTAATGGCAATAGGTTATTGAGCCTCACTGATTCCTATCTTGATATTATTTTTCTCTATTTGTGTTGGTTCATTTCCCCTCAACTCCCTCCCTCACCAAACTTAGATAAAGTAAAGCAATCTCTTTCAGCTCACCTAGCCAACCTTCAACTAACTTGTACACTTGAGACCAGGGTGGCAAAAAATGGTCTATTAAAAAGTAAGTTAATTCCAAATCTCTTTTAACTCTTTGTCACATCATGACATTTTTCAGAATTAGGAGTCATGATTTTATAAATTTGAAAGTGTTAATTACATACATATGATATTTCAAAAGGACAAGGATGGAGAAATATGTGGCCTTTAAAATGGTTTTAGTTGTAGTTCTACCCAAACCAAAAAAAAAAAAAAAAAAATATTAGCTTGGGAAAATTCTATCCAGCTTACAAAGTAGCAGGATGACACAAAGCAGGTTATTTACCCTCTTAGGGACTCAATTTCTTTAACTATAAAATGAGAGGGTTGGATTAAATGGTCTGTACGGTTCCTTTAAAAATCTAAGGTTTTTATGGCTGCCTATGATTTTATAAGCAGCTATGTCTAGAGCTATTTAACAGAGAAAACAGCAGAATGTGAAAACTTTTAGGACTTAGCTAAGAAATAAAAAGATCATTCATCAGGAAACAGGGTCAAGTTAGACAGTGAAGAGTAGTTGCCTGAGCAACTCTAACTGAAAAAAGAAATTATTACAGAGTTAAACGGAGACCTATGCTGCAGGACAAGGAGAAAGAAAAGAAACAAGATCTTCATTTTTTTTTTCTATTGTCCTATTAGAGGAATCATATGATAAATGCTTAACTTTCTGGAAGAAGGTGAAGAATAAAAGAAACAAACACATATAATACTTAATCATAAGGTAGCAATAGTTATAACTGCTACAGCTTCTTTCCTAGTGCTGTTTTTCTTTCCTAGCAAAAGTCTGAAACTTCAAAGGCCAGCTCTGCATGGGCACTTTAGTGGCTACTCCCAGCATGTTAATTTTTCCTCCCTCTTCCTGTATCAGAAATCCTCTCCAAAATCCTACATGTAGATTCTATGCTGAAGCTGGTGTTAAAAGCTGGTGTCAAGCCCTCAAATCCTGTAAGTAATATTATGAGGAAATAGGACATTCAACTCTGTTGTGAAACTAAATCATAACACATCAGACAAGAATATAAAACTGTTTGGTCAGAGTGCTCAGTCCAAGGCTACAGTCAACTATTCCAGAGATTACAGATGCCCCCAGGAGGGACCATTTCATTCTGTATCTTCTTGCTAAAGAGGAAATTAAAAAAATACACAGCTTGACTTGGAAGTTTAACCATAATGAGAGAAACAAACCTCCTATTTAACCTCACATGCTTTGAAATTAATCAAAACACAGGATATTGCAGGCGTAGAATAAGAAGAAAAGAACAGAGAATACTTGTAAAATCTCAGATCTGGCTAACCAGCTCTTCATTAAATAAAACTTGGCTATATGTCTAAAAGTTATAGTAGTAAAATTTGAAAATGTGGGTTATGGGAATTCCCTGGCAGACTAGAGGTTAGGACTCACCACTTTCACTGCCAGAGCCCAGGGTTTGATCCCTAGTCTGGGAACTAAAGGCCCCACAAGCCTCATGGTGTGGCCAAAAAAACAAACAAAAAATAGAAGGAAAAAAGAACATGAAAATGTACGTTATAAAAATACACTGTCAGTGAATTTTCTATTATTTTCTTATGTTCAGAAAGACATGTCTACTGAGAATCCAATTTGTTCCTGTACTTATGTTTCTGAAATCTGACTCAATTTCTTCTATGATATACATTTTTGCAAATCTCCTCTTCTTGTTAGACTATTTTGTTGAATACAAAGAATGTGCCAACAACTGTAAGGAAATAGTCACCCCAAATCTGTCCATTTTTAACCTGCTTTTTTAAACCTAACTATCATTTCTCATTAGAAGTTTAGAGATCCAGCATAAACCATTGAAATATAGGGCTTCTGTGAACACTAAGTAGAGAAACCCCCACAATGAAGACCTGATAGGGAGGAGAAAGGAGATTTTTCACATGACATTTTGAGCAACTTCAGCTATCCTTGAGCTTTGGGAAAATTTCTCAAACAGTTGTTTCTTCAGGAGATTTCACACTCTCCTTAACATTGTGTTATTTTATCAAACAAACACCCGCCTGTGTGCTCAGTCACTAAGTCATGTCCAACTCATTGTGACCCTATGGACTATAGCCCACCAGATTCCTCTGTGATTTTCATGGGATTTTTTTTTCATGGGAAAATCCTCATGGGATTTTCCAGGAATACTGGAGTGGGCTGCCGTTTCCTCCTCCAGGGGATCTTCCCCTGCCAGGGATCAAACCTGTGTCTCCAACAAACACTTGGATAGTGGTTATTATGTGCCAGGCCTGATAGGTGCTTTACAAATATTAATCTTTGATTGTTCACAACAACCCTACAGAATGGGCAAAATCATCATCAGCACCACACCATCACCATCCCTGCTTTAACTGATACAGAAACTGCAGGACACAGAGGTTAAGTCATTTGCTCCAGGCCGACAGCTAACGAGCACATAAGTCCACGCTCCTAAACATCACTCTCTATTCCTCTCACAAGAGCTCATTATTTGAGGCGATGGAGGAAGCAGAAAGTTAGAAAAGGTCCTGGATGCCACAGCCCTTTAGCATGTCACTTTTCTAATGAGGAAACACCATTTTAACTTCTAGCAACTTCCCTTCTTTAATCTGGAGATTCTTCCTCAGGTCTCTGCCTCTCAGATGTTCTTAAGATAAAAGATATGATGAAGTAAACACCAAAGAAGAATTTTAAGAGCAATCTCCAGAAAGACCTTACATAAGAAACTGAGATTAGTGAGCAAAAGATGAAAACAGCAAGATATTAATAGATCCTACTGGACCTAATTAAAGCTCAACATTCAGAAAACAAAGATCATGTCATCTGGTTCCATCACTTCATAGCAAATAGATGGAGAAACAGTGGAAACAGTGGCTGACTTTATTTTTTTTGGGCTCCAGAATCACTGCAGATGTTGATTACAGCCATGAAATTAAAAGACACTTACATCTTGGAAGGAAAGTTATGACCAACCTAGACAGTATATTAAAAAGCAGAGACATTACTTTGCTAACAAAGGTCCATCTAGTCAAGGCTATGGTTTTTCCAGTAGTCATGTATGGATGTGAGAGTTGAACTATAAAGAAAGCTGAGTGCCAAAGAAATGATGCTTTTGAACTGTGGTGTTGGAGAAGACTCTTGAGAGTCCCTTGGACTGCAAGGAGATCCAACCAGTCCATCCTAAAGGAAATCAGTCCTGAATATTCATTGGAAGGACTGATGTTGGAGCTGAAACTCCAGTACTTTGGCCACCTGATGCGAAGAACTGACTCATCTGAAAAGACCCTAGTAGTGAAGTTGCTCAGTTGTGTCTGACTCTTTGCGACCCCATGGACTGTAGCCTACCAGGCTCCTCCGTCCATGGGATTTTCCAGGCAAGAGTACTGGAGTGGGTTGCCATTAGACCCTAATGCTGGGAAAGATTGAGGGCAGGAGGAGAAGGGGACAACAGAGGATGAGATGGTTGGCTGGCATCACCGACTCTATGAGCATGAGTTTGAGTAAACTCCAGGAGCTGGTGACGGATAAGGATGCCTGGCATGCTGCAGTCCATGGGGTCTCAAAGAGTCGAACACAACTGAGCAACTGAACTGAACTGGACATAAACTCTTAGTCAATTTTATCGTTTGCCTAAAATTCAATAATGTTCTTTTTTGTTGCTGTATTTATGGGTTAATATGAAGGATTTCCAAGAGAAGGTTTAAGAAAACAGATGGTATGATTCTTTACATAGAAAACCCTAAGGATGCCACTAGAAAATTACCAGAGCTAATCAATGAATATAATAAAGTCACAGGATATAAGTTAATACACAGAAGTCTCTTGCATCCCTATACACTAACAATGAAAAATCAAAAAGAGGAATGAAAGAAACAATCCCATTCACCATTGCAACAAAAAGAATAAAATACTTAGGAATAAATTTACCTAAAGAGGCAAATGACCTGTATATAAAAAACTATAAAACACTAATGAAAGAAATCAAATATGACACAAACAGAGAAACACCCCATGTTCTTGGATTGGAAGAAATAATATAATGAAAATAACTATACTATACAAAGCAATCTATAGATTCAATGCAATTCCTATCAAACTACCAATATTTTTTCACAGAACTAGAACAAATAATTTCACAATGTGTATGGAAATCCAAAGACCCCAAATACCCAAAGTAATCTTGAGAAAGAAGAATGGAATTAGAGAAATCAATCTTCCCAACTTCAGACAATACTACAAAGCTACAGTCATCAAGGAGAGTGGAAAATGTGGCTTAAAGCTCAACATTCAGAAAACTAAGATCATGGCATCTGGTCGGCATCTTCATGGCAAATAGATGGGGAAACAGTGGAAACAGTGGCTGACTTTACTTTGGGAGGCTCCAAAATCACTCCAGATGGTGATTGCAGCCATGAAATTAAAAGACACTTATTCCTTGGGAGGAAAGTTATGACCAACCCAGACAGCATATTAAAAAGCAGACACATTACTTTGTCCACAAAAGTCTATCTAGTCAAGGCTATGGTTTTACCAGTAGTCATGTATGGATGTGAGAGTTGGACTATAAACAAAGCTGAGTGCTGAAGAATTGATGCTTTTGAACTGTGGTGTTGAAGAAGACTCTTGAGAGTCCCTTGGACTGCAAGGAGATCCAACCAGTCCATCCTAAAGCAGATCAGTCCTGGGTGTTCATTGGAAAGACTGATGTTGGAGCTGAAACTCCAATACTTTGGCCACCTGATGCAAAGAACTGACTCATTTGAAAAGATCCTGATGTTGGGAAAGATTGAGGGCAGGAGGAAAAGGGGATGATAGAGGATGAGATGGGTAGATGGCATCACCGACTCAATGGACATGGATTTAGGTGGACTCTGGGAGTTGGTGATGGACAGGGAGGACTGGAGTGCTCCAGTTCATGAGGTCGCAAAGAGGCAGACACCACTGAGCAACTGAACTGAACTGAACTGAACAGTCATCAATACAGTATGGTACTGGCACAAAAACAGAAATACAGACCAATGGAACAAAACAGAAAGTCCAGAGATAAATCCACACACCCATGGACACCTTATCTTTGACAAAGGAGGCAAAATATACAATGGAGAAAAAGTGTCTTTAACAAGTGGTGCTGTGAAAACTGGTCAACTATGTGTAAAAAAACAAAATTAGAACACTGTCTAACACCATACACAAAAATAAACTCAAAATGAGTTAAAGGCCTAAATGTAAGATCAGAAACTATAAAACTCTTAGAGGAAAGTAGTAAGCAGAACACTCTCTGTCATAAATCACAGCAAGGTCCTCTATGACCCACCTCTCAGAGTAATAGAAATAACAAAAACAAACAAACGGGACCTAATTAAATTAAAAGCTTTTGCACATTAAGTAAACTATAAGCAAGGTGAAAAGACAGCCCCCAGAATGGGACAAAATAAGAGCAAATGAAACAACTGACAAAGAATTAATCTTCATAATATACAAGCAGCTCATGCAACTCAAAACCAGAAAAATGAACAACCCAATGAAACAGCAGGCAGAAGATCTAAACAGACATTTCTCCAAAGCATTGTAGAAGGATTCTTTATCAGCTGAGCCACAAGTGAAGCCCAAGAATACTGGAGTGGGTAGCCTATCCCTTCTCCAGTGAATCTTCCCAACCCAGGAATCAACCCGGGGTCTCTTGCATTGCAGGCAGATTCTTAACCAACTGCACTATTAGGGAAGCCCCAAAGAAGACATATAGATGGCTAAAAACCACATGAAAAAATGTTCAGTATCACTCATTATGAGAGAAATGCAAATCAAAACCAGAATGAGATATCACCTCACTCCAGTCAGAATGCCATCATCAAAACACCTACAAACAATAAATGCTGGAGGGGGTATGGAGAAAAGAGAACCCTCTTACACTGTTGGTGGGAATGCAAACTGATACAGTAATTATGGAGAACAGTACAGAGATTCCTTTAAAAACTAGGAATAAAACTACCATAGGACCCAGCAATCCCACTACTGGGCATATACCCTGAGGAAACCAGAATTGAAAAAGACACATGTACCTCAATATTCATTACAGCACTATTCACAATAGTGCTGCACTATTTACAATAACTACGACATGGAAGCAACCTAGATGTCCCTGGGCAGATGAATGGATAAGGAAGTTGTGATACATATACACAGTGGAATATTACTCAGCTATAAAAAGGAATGCATTTGAGTCAGTTATGATGAGGTGGATGAACCTAGAGCCTATTAAACAGAGTGAAGTAAGTCAGAAAGAGAAAGACAAATATAATATACTAACACATATATAAGGAATCTAGAAAGATGGTACCAACAATCCTACATGCAGGGCAGCAAAGGAGACATAGATGTAAAGAACAGACTTTTGGACTCAGTGGGAGAAGGAGAGGGTGGGACGATTTGAGAGAAAAGCATTGAGACACATACATTACCATAGGTAAAACAGATAACCAGCGTGAGTCTGATGTGTGACGCAGGGTACCCAAAGCCAGTGCTCTGTGACAACCTGGAGGAACAGGGTGGAGAGGGAGGTGGGGGGAGGGTTCAGGATGGAGGAGACACATGTTTACCTATGGCCGATTCATAATGATGTATGACAAATCCATCAAAATATTGTAAAGTAATTATTCTCCAATTAAAATAAATTTTAAAAAAGAAAACATGTTATTAGTTCCTATAAAATACACACTTTGGCCAAGGACCTTAGAGAACAAGGTCTTTCAAGTACAACTAAGAGGCAGTACAACGATGCTAATCTGAAGGATTATTTGTCATAATAAAAACTTTAAAAGAGCCTATTTACCATCAGTTACAGAATGGTTAAATAAAAGAACATTTCTGCAATAGAACACAAAGCAATCATTAATATTTACATGAAGATACATGTAACATATCAAGTGAAATAAACAAGTTAAGAACACTCTCATTGAATTATGCCATTCTGTGGGAAAACAATACAAGAAATAACATTTGTTTTTGTATGTCTATAATAGATAGGCAGGTTTGGATACAAACCTGAAAAAGTGTACACATCTCTTAAGAGAGGTTACCTCCAGAGAAAGTGCTGAAGGGAGGATGGGTGGTGGTGAAAAAGAGATAAATTTTTATTGTATAGACTTCCACTTGCTTGTGGTTGGTAAGATTCACAAAACACACACAAATTAAAGCACAAGTAAGCATATGGAAACAATTAAACAATTGGAGACAGAGTAGAAATAATCAACTTATAAATAGGCTGTGTAATAAGTTTGACAAAGTAACTCATGAGATACATCATATAATCACTTTATGTACCAGTTCTTCCATAATTATGCATAAATTACTGTGCTAGCTTTACTAGATTTTATTTTGCTTAATGTTATAGATTTTTTAGTTTTCATTTTCATTAAAACTTAAAGAGGAAAAAATTGTACCTTCCAAAGACTGAGAAGTCTATAATTAACGCACCATCTACAAGAGATGGTGAAGGACTGGGAAGCCTGAGGTGCCACAGTTCACAGGGTCACAGAGTTGGATACAACTGAGTGACTAAATAACAGCAATGCACTAGTCTTTTATTTCTACATATTTTTTTCAGAACCTCAAGCACACATTTATGTGAACCATCACCGTATCTCAGACTGATTAGATGGTGCTGTGGTAAAATAAAAACAACCTGGCACAGAGTTATTAGAAAACCAGTCCAGATTCTATCACAGACTCACTGGGTAATTACTGCCACTAATAACACCTATGAGTCCCTATTCATTCTTCTTAAAAAAAGAACCTATGATATAAAAAAGCAAGGGAACTGTATCTTTCTTGGCTGATGAGCAATGAACTACATCTGCTGTGCTGGCAAAAAGCCTGTTCAGTTCAATTCAGTTCAGTCGCTCAGTCATGTCTGACTCTTTGCAACCCATGGACTGCAGCACGCCAGGCTTCCCTGTCCATCACCAACTCCCGGAGCTTGCTCAACCTGATGTCTATTGAGTTGGTGATGCCATCCAACCATCTCATCCTCTGTCGTCCCCTTCTCCTCCTGCCCTCAGTCTTTCCCAGCATCAGGGTGTTTTCCAATAAGTCAATTCTTCACATCAGGTGGCCAAAGTATTGGAGCTTCAGCTTCACCATCAGTCCATCCAATGAATATTCAGGACTGATTTCCTTTAGGATGGATTGTTAGGCAGCTTACTAAGCAGTGCTGAGCATGACATTTGAAATTCTTAGTCTCCTCTTCTAGTTCCCTGCAGGTATTTCTCTGATTCTTCCGTGTTCTGTTCAAGGGTCCTCTGTGCAGTTGTGGGAGTCACGAGGGCCAGCCTTTCACCACCCTTTGCCTCCCTCCCCCGATCCTTCTCTACTCTGAGGTCCCAGAGAAATGCCAAACCCAGGCCACCCCAAGCTCTGCTGCCCAGGAGAGTCCAACCCAGTTTGTGCATGATAGCCAGAGAGATCTTTGTAGACCATGCATAACCTCGTCACCCCCTTTAAAGGTCTTTTTTATAGATCCCCACCATTTACAACCAAGTCCATACTCTTGGCTTGGCATAAAAGCTTCTTCCTGTCATGGCTCCAGTCCACTTTTTCAGTCTCTTCTTCTGCCTCCTAACTCCCAGCATACAAAATCTTCTAGTCATGTGGAAATGTCTCCAGTTTCCTGTCTGTAAGTATTCACTTAACAGAAACCCCAGAGACCACAAGTGTTTCATAATTCATATTTTTTATATTTTCAGCAGGTAATCCCATGCTTCTATGTGTGTGTGTTACATAACACCCCAGATTATCTAAGGCATCAGCTCACTTCAAACACATGTATATTTCTGCAGCAAACCTAGAATATTCACATTAAGTGTATTAAGATCACAAGTGGCCTCAATCAGTTGGGTCTGGCTTTGCCACTGAGTTACTTCCCTTGGCTCCTCCATATTTTTCCACTTACTCTGTGCCTAGAAAACTAACCTATCTGGGCTTCAAGCTCATACCCCATTGCCCCAGGATTCTAGTAAGATACAGCCAATGGAGGGCCCTGCAGGCTATCTGGGAACCTGGGGTGTTTCCTTCTCCTGAAGCACAGTCCCTTAGAGGCAGCTGCTCTTGAAGCAGTCTTCTTCCCATGACTCCTTCCTTCTGGCCTCCAAGAACCACTCTCTCCTCTCGTCTCCTAGGATGTGTCTCTTGGCATCATCACAGCTCTGCTATCCCACTATCACATTCCCATCTCTTGTACCAGCACTCCACCCACACCTTTGAGGGAGTCTCTTTATTAAACCTTCTTTCAATGACCCCAATCTGAGAATACCATCTGTTTACTGATGGATCTATGACAAATGCTACACACCAACGCATTCAGATTGAGGCAGGTTCTCCTGCCTAATGAATTAAGAAAAAGCTTTCAGCTTTTAAAACTTTCTGGACTTAATAATATAAGATATTGTAAACCCATCCATTTTATTGTTTCTTCTGTTTAATATATACTGCTACTTCTACCTGGAATGCCCTTTCCTCCTTGTCCAATTGGCTAACTTCAATTTAGTCTTTACACACCATGTAAACTTCCAGTGAACTTCAAGGGTCAACTAGCCATTGACCAATTCCCTGTAGACAACACCTCATCCAATAGTCCTGGACACATGTAAAGTCCCTGGAATAGCCTTGGAAAACTCATTTGAGTCGGGGCTTGAAGGGAAAACTCCACTGAAGCAGGTGATGGCCTTACAAGTACTGTTACTGTTACATACATTAAACCCATGATGAACAAAAGACTTAACATTTCTTAATATTACTGCATGATTCTAGAAACACTGGGTGAGTGCAGTCATAAGCAATTAAAATTTACTGATGTTAAATTTCTACTATTCACCCTTTTGTGCCAAAGACTCAAGCACAAAACACAAACAAATTTTTGAAAAATACTCTCCCTTAGCATGTGCAATGTACTCTGACATTTTCTACCCTATTGTAGTCAACATTGCTTTTTAAGAATATTGATCAACCCTAGAAACATGTCATAAAATGCACAGTGTGAAAGACACCAAAAAAAAAAAACCAACATTCACTGACAAATGCTTCCAAACTTTGTCAAACAACCAAAAAATGTTAACTACAATTGGAACCACACTTTAGTTTTTTGCCATTTAAACTTTCAGGTTGTTACCCCCATTTTCAGAGTCCCTTGGACTGCAAGGAGATCAAACCAGTCCATGCTAAAGGAGATCAGTCCTGAATATTCACTGGAAGGACTGATGCTGAAGCTTCAGTACTTTGGCCACCTGATGCCAAGAACTGATTCATTGGAAAAGACCCTGATGCTGGGAAAGATTGAAGGTGGGAGGAGAAGGGGACAACAGAGGATGAGATGGTTGGATGGCATCACCGACTAGATGGACATGAGCTTGAGCAAGCTCTGGGGGTTGGTGATAGACAGGGAAGCCTGGCATGCTGCAGTCCATGGGGTCGCAAAGAGTCAGACATGACTGAGCGACTGAACTAAACTGACCCCCATTTTTAGTGATTTGCTCTCCTGAACAGAGCCCAGGAATTCCTGTCCTAAAGCTGGATGACATCTGGCTAGACCACATGACGTGTGCTGAGACAGAAACCAGACCAGCAGGCAATCTGGGAGTTAGGACTGTCTTAGCCAGTTTTGGAAATTTGGTCACCTTATCTGAGATTACATGTAAACTTAATTTTTTCAGTCTCTCAGGCAGCTTTTATTGTGTAATTTTAAAAAAATTTTTTCCCTGTGTTGTTTAATGATTTGGATTAATTTTAAACAAGGGTTTAGGAAATGTGAGCTAGTGCCAAGAAAATGTGGATCAATTGTTGCTTCCCTAGAGAAAGTAGAGGTGCTTTTAATAATAGATTCTAGTAAAGTATCTATAATTCTTTTAGAACTTTAACAGCAAAATATGGGTAGGTAGAGGGATTTTTTTTTATGTGTGGGTGTGTATATAGACAATATACACAGGCTTGACCAAGAAAAAAAAACTGTTCTAATTAGACTACTGTTTGCACCAAGCAGGCATTCATTTAGATGCCCTTGAAAAAAAAGGAGTTAATTATATGGACACTGCTTTACTTAGGATTAACACTGGCTACATGTGATAGAAATAGAAAATAGTGGTGGATACTAATCTTACATCAGATAGAATAGTTTTTAGCTCTCTTGTAAAAGACAAGAAGTAGGAAGTCCAGAACTGGCATGGCTTGATGATGTCAAAGGATCAGGATCCTTTCTACTGCCTACTACTGAGATTGTCAACACATACAAATTCTAGACAGCCAGAATGAGGAAGGGAAGAGGAATAGCATGCCCATTCCTTTAAGGTCCATGCCCAGCAAATTACAGACAAAATGTCCCCGATAGCCCCATTAAATGGAACATCATCACACGGCTATACTTAGCTGCATGGAAGGTAAGGAAGTGTAGACCAGATTTGAGGTCCAGATATTGTCCCAGGCCAGTGAGATGAGCCAGCAGATTACAGCAAAGTGGGTGCGTTGCAGTGGGGCCTTGTGCCCTGCTCTGACCTTTCAAGTGTAAAAGTAACAGGCTACTGCTTCCTTTCTGCCTTCCATATAGCATCCTAAATGCTCTTTGTGAGGCTCACCAACCCTGAGTCTCTCAGGGAGGGGAATTCTGGGAAACATCTTATCCTGGTGGCTCAGATGGCAAAGAATCTGCCTGGAATGCCGGAGACCCAGGTTTAATCCCTAGGTGGGGAAGATCCCCTGGAAAAGGGAATGGCAACACACTCCAGTATTCTTGCCTGGAGAATCCCATGGACAGATGAGCCTGGTGGGCTATAGCACATGAGGTCGCAAAGAGTCAGACACGACTGAGAGACGAACACTTTCACTTTCTTTAACTCAGGATTAGCTAAACTGACATCATACATATTCTCCAAAACCCTTCACTTGACTCTAACAGAGCAGCAATAAATATCACTTAAGAATTCAAATCATACCATTTTTTCTTCTTAAAGCCTTCCAAATGCTTTCTCCTACATCTAGAATAAAAACCAAACTCTTGACCATAGTTTACAAAGCTGCATTACATCTGATGCCTACCATTCTGAGCTCATTTCATCCTGCACTACCTCCTCCTTGAACACCATTTTGAGCCACTAGCCTTCTACCTGCTCCTCAAATACATGGAGGTCTTTCCTGCCTTCATCTTCTCATGGCCTTCTTCTGTATGTGTGTGTGTGTCTCTGTTCCCTTTCCTTAAAAGACCAATCATCACTGGATTTAGGGTTTACCTTAAACCCAAGATAGTTTCACATCAAAATCATTCATTACATCTGGAAAGACCCTATTTCCAAACAAAGTTCCGTTCACAGGTTCCCAGGGTTAGGACTTGAACATATCTTTTCAGGGAACACAATGCACCTTATCACAAGGCTAATGAAAGGTTCCTACTATGCCTGCTTCTTCTGGGACAGGATCCTTTGGAGATCAGAACCTGGGACTGATTAGTAGGACTCAAACTAAATGCTACAGCCACAAGAAATATAGACATTTTCAGGTTATGCAGAAAGGAGGATTTTTACATTCCCTGAACTATTAGAGGCATGACAGTTGGGATATGGACAATAATTAACTGAAAGTTTGCAGAATCCAGAATTAGAAATTTATATGATTACAAAGTTTCCAATGTATCCCTTGGAGTACACCGGGTAGCTGAGTGCTTAACAATACATTTGTTGTTTAGTCATTCCATTTTGTCTGACTTTTTGTGACCCCATGGATGGTAGCCCATCAGGATCCTCTTTCATAGGATTTCCCAGTCAAGGATACCGGAGTGGGTTGCCAATTCCTTCTCCAGGGAACCTTCCCCACCCAGGGACAGAATCTGAGTCTCCTGCTTGGCAGAGGGATTCTTTACCCCTGACCCTCTGGGAAGCCCCCTAACAATATGTGACAACGTGGTAAACTATCTGGATTCGTAAGTTGGATTTTTTACAACTTAAGAGCTGAAAGGAGAAATGACCTTTGCAGTTGTATTAAAACTTAAGCAGCTCTTGCCACAAAGCATCCACGTTGCTATTGGAAAGCAGTTTGGAACACTCGGGCTTTTTGGAGAAAGTTGCTATCGGAGGATTTTAAAGCAAAACATTACAGGAGAAGCTCAGAACTTCCCGGGTAAATGTGAGCTACCCTTCCCACCCCTTGCTCTTAAAGAAGTTATCCAAGGGGAAGAAGAGAAGGGAAGAAAAGAAGTTACTTCTTCCCTATCCAAGGGAAGAAGAAATAAATATTTCTATTTATTTAGAAATAAGGGCACACATCCAGCCATATAGGTACACATCAGCCCCTCAAGTTCAGGTTTCTAACTTCCAAAGTCCCCTGACTATGGGATAAATGACTTCCTCACTCTGGGTTAGAGAACACACTAGAAAAAAGTCCCTGGGCCTTAAATCTGGACCATGACTACTGAATTTTTATCTAGTTGGGAAGCCAGATCCTAAACAAGAGGTCAGTAATATCTCACATATTTGCCCCTGGAATCTAGCAGCCACTTCCCTGCTGCTTCCCTAGTGGCTCAGACGGTAAAGAATCTGTCTGCAATGCAGGAGACCTGGGTTTGATCCCTGGGTTGGGAAGATCCCCTGAAGAAGGGAATAGCAACCCACTCCAGCATTCTTGCCTGGAGAATTCCATGGACAGAGGAGCCTGGTGGGCTATGGTCCATGGGGTTATGAAGAGCTGGACACAACTGAATGACTATTAATTATTATTATCTAGCAGCCACTGAAGACAACTTTAATATCCAGAGCACCCCTTGGGAGTGGAGACTAAGAAGAGAAATACCTCCATATGTTCCAGTTCTTGTGGACATGGGCACTTTTTGGTGGAATGTGCTTGTAAGAAGAGGAGGACACAGCAACTCACTCCAGTATTCTTGCCTGGAAAATCCTCGTGAACAGAGGAGCCTGGCAGGCTATAATCCATAGCATCACAGAGTCGGACATGACTGAGCAACTTAGCATGCACACTTGTTAGAACTGTCCTCCAGAAATTAAGATCCAGAGACAAGAGAAAGATCTCAGTGTCAAGCTCTCCTGACTCCATAAACAAAAAATCTTGGTAGGTACCACACCCCTGCCTTCCCTCCTTGGTTAGCCTCCACCCTGGTATTAAAATAGTTGGAGGGATCTCCATAGTCATGAGGCTCCAATGGTCAGCCCTGACTTAAGGGTGAACAAATGTGATCAAAGTCCTACATTGAGAATCCTGCCTGCTTTATGGTAACCCTAGAATCCCTGTACTACTGAATTTAAACTATAGAGAGTGGGGTGGGATGATGCTACCTAACTAGATCCAGAAATCCAATAGGCATTATCAGCAATGGAGCTTTAGAAGAAAACTTACAGCAACAATCTAGGAAATTGATAACTAGCCTATGAGTTGGAGGTTGTTCAACTACTTTAAGTAAAATACCACTGTACTGTAATACTGCTGTATTTAAGTAAACACTATATTAAATACCAGAGAAGGCAATGGCACCCCACTCCAGTACCCTTGCCTGGAAAATCCCATGGATGGAGGAGCCTAGTGGGCTGCAGCCCATGGGCTACAAGTCGGACACAAATGAGCGACACTTTCGCTTTTCACTTTCATGCACTGGAGGAGGAAATGGCAATCCACTCCAGTGTTCTTGCCTGGAGAATCCCAGGGACAGCGGAGCCTGGTGGGCTGCCGTCTATGGGGTCACATAGAGTAGGACATGACTGAAGTGACTTAGCAGCAGCAGCAGCATATTTCATACCATACTGTATTTAATACCATATTTAATACTGTATTTAAACAAAATACTGCTGTACTGTAAAATACCTTCTGACCCCAACTGACCACTTCACAACCCCAGCATCAGCCACCCTTCCTTCAGAAATCATGTAGCAAAACATAAAGAGACTGCAAATATTTTTCTTGAGGAAATACAAAATGAGAAGGAGACTGTAGTCACCAAAAGTCTTAGAAAGGAAGAGCTGTCTTTATTAGAAAAATTCTTTGAAAAACACCAGTTCAAAAGGACATATGCACCCAATGTTCATTGCACCATTGTTTATGGAAGCAACCCAAGCATCCACCAAGAGATGAATGAATAAAGAAGATGTGGCATATGTATTCAATGGAATATTACTCAGCCATAAAAGAATGAAATTTTGCCATTGTGATACCATGGATGGACCTGGAGGGAACAATACCTAGTAAAATAATTCATACAGGGAGAGAATAAAACTATCTCTTCAGTGATATGTAAAATCTAAAAAATAAAACAAATGAACAGTTGTAACATAACGGAAACAGACTGACAGAAACAGAGAACAAACTGGTCATTACCAGAGGTGGGAGTGGTGGAAAGATAAGAGGTACAAACTACTAGGTATAAAATTAGTAAGTTACAAGGATGCAATATACAACACTGGGAATATAATCAATATTTTATAATAACTTTGTATGGAGTATAATCTTATCAAATTATTATGATACACACTGGAAACTAATAAAATATTGTAAATCAACTATACTTCAATAATAAAAACATTCTCTGATAATTGTTTGGGAGTAGTAACTGACACCTGAGGGATACAGATTTTGGTGGATTAGCTGCAGGTGGCAAGATGGTTTTACTGGTCACTCAACAGGAGGAGGAGGAAGAGGAGAGAGGCAAGTTACAAGGTGGGATGAAAGCAACAAATGCAAGCTCTCTGCTAGGCCAACCACTTGGGGGCAGGAGGAGGCTTTAAAAAGCATTAAAACTCAATGGGAAAAATATTTGCAAAAACCAACAAGGGGTTAATATCCAAAATATATAAATAGCTCATACTACTCAATATTAAAAAAAAAAAAAACCCCAATCATAAAATGGGCAGAAGAGCTGAATAGACATTTTTCTGAAGAAAGACATACAGATGGCTACCAATCACAGGAAAAGATGCTCAACATCACTGATTATTAAAGAAACGCAAATCCTGCTTCCCATTCCTTCCCTGTACATATCCTCTCTTAACATATTGTACTTCTTTATATGTTGAGCTGAAAACTACATAGAAGTCAAGCGCCTAAGTTTCATTTATGAATATTTACAAGTGAGTCCTTTGTGTTTGGTACATGATATTCATTGAATAAATGAACAAATGATTATATCCTTACTTTGAAGATAAGGAAAATAAGGTTTAGAATGGTTAAGTCACTTCTAAGGACACACACTAGTAAGCTACAGAGGTAAAATACTAACTCAAAAGTATGCCGAGCTATTCCTTTGTTTTCCTCGTCACTACTACAATCTCTCACTACAATGTTCTATCTTGTCCACATTTTCTATTATTCATATTGTACACATTGTGTCTCTGTTCAAATCTCGGCTATTCAATGAACTCTTCCAGATGACTCTTATTCACAGTAATTTCTCCCTTTTTTATATGAATGTTTCCTGAGATAGCTCTCATGGTAAAGGGGGGAGGTGATGAGACAAGGTATGTGACCTTGGAGAACAGCCCATCCACTTTTGTTCCACACTCCATATTTCTCAGGTTCTTGGTGCAAAGGCCTATCTATTTTTGCAGGTAATGCACCTTTCATTGGTCCCCAACCTCAGGTAACAGTCTCTCACGATCTTTACATCTCTCCTAAAGATTTATATGGCTGGTGATGGATGCAATTGTTTCCTTAATTTGACTGAGCTGAGCTTCCAAAAGAAGCTGCAGAAGCAACCAAATCTAGATAATTCACATCCCCACCCTGGGATCAGCACTCAGGACACATAAAGCTCTTCCTCTCTGCTTGAGCTGCAAGTTAAGGGCTTCAACCTTCTCAAATGTGACTCTTCCAAGGTTGCTTCCTGAGAAGCAAAAGCTTTTTCCTATTATCCATTTCCCCATGTTACATCAAAAACAGAGACTTTTCATTGGCCCAATGTCTCCCTTTTTAAATACAGGTGCATATACCAATATCAGAAATAACAATTTTTGTTTGCAATGGCTCTTGAAAAATAATGTAAAAAGATACTCACAGGTGAAAAATGCACTCGTTACTTGTTCTCATTTCCTCGCCTCTTAAGCTGAGACAGTTACAATCAGAACCTGCAAAAGCCACAACAAATTCTCCTCTGATGTCTTTTGTACTTAAAATCTTCAATAGATACTCAAGCATCTTAGCAATAATGTGCCACCCTAGTTTGCAACTACACTACAACACATAGTCCTTAATCTTGCCTACATAGTGTTGGGATGTCTACAATTTGGGGGCAGTAGTGAATTAAAAGGACTACCTGTGTTCAAATCCCACTGCCATCATTTATCAGCTGGGTGAAATTCAGCTCCTTAACGTCTCGGTCTCATTTCCCTCATTTTACAATGGGATACTTCTACTTCATAAAGTTGTTGTATTTAAAATAAAAATAGTAACTAATAAATGATCATAATTATTTGGGGGTTTATTATGCACCGGGCATTCCAATGAGCACTTTACACCCATTTCATCTGTCAGATCTGAAGAAACTAGCACTCTGAGCACAGGCCTTCATACATTGCAGACGACCCGAAATACACCGAAGGAATGCTCAAAGAAGCTCAAAGAGTCCGCTGCTAGCAGGATGTTAGCAGAGCCGAGAGTGAAGCCCAGGTCCCTGACCCCTGCGCTATAGTCTGACGACGTGCAGAGTACTCAGGACAGTGGAGGCACAGAAAGTTTTATCACCGGCCCTTTTCTCTCGCATTAGAGAGGACTAGAAGAGTGGGCTTTGAACACGGGCTCACCAGCTTCCAGTAGAGCCTTGAGCCCACCGGTCAAGACTATGTGGTCTTCCTAGTCAAGCAATGAACTGAAACGGAAAATACACCCTTCTTTACTCTCTTCCACCACCACCTCCCCACTCCGCCCCCCCACAACTTCAGTGCCTGGTGAGCAGCGACTGGGTTGGAAACTTAGCTAGAGCCGCATTTCACGCTGAAGACTTCCAGGAAAGCCCAACCGACTGCGGCCCTGGGCTGGGGGGGGAGCCTGTTTCCAGTCGGACCGCGTCCGGAGGCTCTCCCGAGTCCCGCGCTTGCGCACTCAGCCCATCGCCGCGCCGGCGCGGAGGACGTGCGCACGCTGCCTTTGCGGCTCCTGGCCCCGAGATGCGCGGCTCCCGGCCCGTGCCAGCTGCAGGTGCGTGAGGAAGAATTCAGGAATTCAGGTGTGAGGTGGAGCGACCCACGGGAAAGGTCGGGCCTGCCTCAGTCCCTCCAAGGTGCCCGGGGACCCAGAATGGGGGAACCAGGAACTCAGCTCATTTGATTTTCTCGTTTCCCCAACTCCTGACTTCGTCTCCTGGGGAGCAGAAATCTCTGAAAGGAAAATGCAAAAAGCATACTTTCCCCTGCAGTGAATCGTATCACGTGTGGCATTCCCTCCCCCTGCCCCACCGTGGGCAAGTTTTCACCCTTGGCTTGCCTTTCCTGCTGTGGGGTTTTGCAGTCTCTGGACTCTCGTTCGACTCCTAGGTGCTTACTGGTTGTGGACGATTAAGGCGAGGGCCAGTTGTGAGGACCATGTGTCCTGTGCACACACACCACCCCAACCCCCCCGCCCTTAGGAGGAAGAGGTGATGGTTCAAGGGCAAGGGAGTGGGCCAAGGGAAGTAGAGCAGAAGCTACAAAGAGGGAAAGGCTGTGATAAATGTCGCCAAAGATTATTCCCTAACTGAAAGTTCTCTAAGTTTTTCTCAGTTCTTGTGTTTCTTGTTCAATGATTTTTATGATGTCCTCACTTCCTTTTAATGGTGTTGTTTGAGACTGGAAAGCCAGTCTTAAAGTTTCAGCCTTAAAGTTTCGTTGGAATTTTTTGAGATCAGTTTTTTCAGTCTTCCAACTGTAGGACTATTTTGCTGTTGTCAGGATAATCTTGGAGTTGAACCATTGAGATTTGCCGTTTTTTTATTTTTACTTGAGCGTAGGAAAAATTACACAATGTTGGTTTGTTTTTTACAATATTATCGACCAAAAAAAAAAAAAGTCAGTTGAGAACACAAGATCCAGTTGAAGTGGGATTTGGAGTTCTATGAAATTAACGTGCATGTGCTTAAGTACATGTGGGACTGCACTTGGAGCTTGGGGATCCCTGAGCTGTCACTTATAAATAGCAGATGAGATCACTGCTTGCCACCAATGATTCTAACAATGTAGAGCTTCCAGTCAGTGCTTTCCCACATGGTGTGGACGAAAGTGACAGTAGTACCCAGGCTTAGGGCTAGTGTTAGATGATAATCCATGGTCTCTTTTTGGCACAGTAACTGTAGGTAGTCAATTCCTGTTATAATCAGAAATGGTTGTCATGTGTGTAGTTCTAGCGTGGCATTTTTTGCCAGTGTTCCAAAGAAACTGTTAAAGGAAAGAGGAAATACACAATAGGAGTGGAGGAACCTGGCTTCAGGCCAAAATACTACGTGTGATCTTTCAGGCCCAACGGTAGACAATTGCATGGCTTTGCCTGGCCGGCCTCATCAGGGGAAGCTGCTCTCGCAACACCAGACCTTGTGCACTGCAGTTTTGTGGAGGGAGTTGCAGTTGAGGACTCACCAGCTCCCTCCCACTAGCCATGCTCATATTCTGCATTCCTGGTTCAGGTACCTCCATTCTGAGGCCCAGGTCCTTCCCAATTGCCTCCACCCCATACCTCCTTATTGCAAAGGGAGGGAATGTGGAAGGGGCACCTTTGTCTGAGGTACCTTCCTCCATTTTGACTCAGGATCTTTCTACTTGTAGCCCTTCCTTCCTCCACCCCTGGCTCACAGGTCCATAAAGAGCCAGTAGCCTTTTTTTTCAGCCTCCTCCCCTGGGATATGACTGTGTGCACTACATCTACCTAACCCTAACCTAGTGTTGTTCTGTTTAATTGACCACTGGGTGGCCAGTGCTTTTTCAGCCTCTTGCTTGCACTGTTGCATAAGTGAATAAAGATTTGTTAATTACTTGCAGTTTGGCTCATTGTCCTAATTGACACCTCAATACCTGATTACCTGACAGGAATTAAATAAGTTGCCAAATTTTGGCCAGTTCACCTAATTGTAATCTTCATAACTGCTGCTGTGTTAGCACGTTAGGGATATGGAGGCTGTTCACCTGTAATTTCTCTAACTCAGTGTTGTGAAAATGCATACTAATAGTACCAACAGCTGATTGTTGCTAACATGGATATCTGGGTTATAGGGTGTATTTTATAAATTTATAATGGAGTGGCTTGCAGTCAGACTATTTTGTGTGCCATATTACCTTTGACCTCTAATTAAATTTTTTTGTAATATTTTGGGGTTATTTGGGTCAATTGAAGAAAATTAGTAATCCTTAGAAACTCCTGTCTTGTCCTATGGGCCCCAGTCTTACCTAATGGATTACTTGGCCACTTTTGGATAAAGTGATTGGTTTGTTGTGGGTTCCTCTGTCTCCTGTGTGAAGAAATATGCAAGGGAACAGGTTTCACAAAGTTTATCTCTTCCTATAGAAGTTTCACAAAACACTGTCCTTACCATATGTTACGTAATCTGATATTTTCTAATCTATTTTATTAAACAAAAATGCAGATCATGACCCATTAAATTTATTGCACAGTCCATTAATGGATAGTGACTTGGAGATTGAAGAACACTATGATAAAACAACTAGTAGAAGATAGTTTGCTCAATAAATGATTTTTTTCCTATTTTTACATCATTGCTGAAGAGCACTACAGTGGGTGTGTTTGAGATTTTGTGTTTAAGGTGTTTTCTAGACATCTTAAACACAAAAACAGATAATAGCACACAGCACATATGCCAGATTGTCGCTAAAAGAGAAAGTGAAAGTTGCTTGGTCATGTCAGACCCTTTGTGGCCCCATGGACTGTAACTCACCAAGCTCCTCTGTCCATGGAATTCTCCAGGCAAAAATACTGGAGTGGGGTGCTATTCCCTCCTCCAGGGGATCTTCCCAACCCAAGGATCAAACCCAAGTCTCCCGAATTACAGGCAGATTCTTTACTATCTGAGCCACCAGGAAAGCTCAGATATTCCCCTAAGTCAGCTGACAAAAAAAAAAAAAACAGTGAGTCTCTTATCTCAACTTTTAGGATGAGAGAGCTGGAACACCTTTTATAATCTCTGGCTTCCTTATTTAAAGAAAAGGGATTAGTAGAAGAAGGATGAGAAGAAAATTGGCTTTTCAGATGGAATATATGGTATAAAATGGTTGTAAAAGTTCCTCATAAGCTTTTGCATGTGTCCCATAGAGGCATATTAGGGAAAGTGTTTTTATCTTTTTAATAACCCTTAAGATAAAAATGAACTTTTAATTATATTGCCTGAAAGTGAACTGTACTCAACCTGCAATTACTGAGCCATAGATAAATATGTAAGTAGCCACTGTGTCAACCTTATTGCCTCTATACTTGTCTTTTAGGACTTCTACAACAAAGTGGAAAGGAGAAATAAAAAGAACTATACATTTAGTGTGTTTAGCTCTTAGTTAGAAACCCTAAAAAATTAAGTAGATTAAGTTTTTAAGTTTGATTAGTGTTGAGCTAAATAATACCTTACATTTATATACTGCTTTAGTTTTCCAACACCTTCAGATGCATCATCTCCATTGATTCTCACAACACTTTGATTGTGGTAGGCAGGCCGGGAGGCACTTTCCCTGACGTAGAGCTGAGGAGTCTGTATATTTCCTTCTTGCCACCAAGATCATATGGTAGCAAATCCAGGGCTAAAATTCAGGTTTCCTGGAACATTTTCTTCCAGTTGCCTGTTTTATCTTTGTTGGTCCAAAGAAGCAATTTAGAGTAAATACACTAACAATGTGGCTAAGAATTTTGACAGCTGAAACATTCCGTTCTCAGATCATATCCAAGGAGTGCTCTAATTGGATGCAGATACGGCTTGTCTTGTTTTTAGTATTATATTTCTTACAGTCTTTACCTTTCTAGTCCAGTTTTTTAAAATGGCAAGTCTACTTAATAGTGAACTAAGAAAATTGGAATTAAAAGGTCTATTTAATATTCAGAAATCCAACTCAGTCTCTTTAATGTATTATCTCAACTAATTAGAAATACAGCTTAAAATTATGTACATTTTAAAGTATTTCTTTTGAAGACTCCTTATTTCTCTATATGTGTGAAACTAGCTTAATGATTCTAAAGTATCTAAAATGGTTATTAACTTACTGTTAAACACAGGAGAAGTTCAGGTTCCCTATTTCCTTTAATATCTTTAGCCAAAGGGCATTTTAAATTATCTCTTTTCACATGAATAAGTAATTTTTAAATTAATACATTTTTATTTTTAATTTTTAGACATCTGTGGAGTTTAAGAACACTATGGAGCTCATCAAAGTTTATCACTGAAGAATATGATGGCTGAAAACAATTTTAAAATGCTAAAGATTCAGCAGTGTGTAGCAGCCAACAAGCTACCTAGAAACAGGCCATATATTTGCAATATTTGCTTCAAGCATTTTGAAACACCATCGAAATTAGCTAGGCATTATCTCATTCATACTGGTCAGAAGCCATTTGAATGTGATGTGTGTCATAAAACCTTTAGGCAACTAGTTCACCTGGAAAGACATCAACTAACTCATAATCTGCCTTTTAAATGTAGTATTTGTCAGCGCCACTTTAAGAATCTGAAGACATTTGTGAAGCACCAACAGCTCCACGATGAAACGTACCAGAATGATGTTAAGCAGGTCAGAAGATTGTTGGAGGCCAAGCAAGAAAAGCCAGTGTATGGAATGTATCATACTTTTACCTCAGAGGAGAGATGGGCATTACACCCATGCTCCAAGTCTGATCCTACCTACAGCCCTTCAAAGAAAAAAAAGGATATTCACGCATGTACAATCTGTGGCAAGATGTTTCCATCACAGTCAAAACTTGACAGGCATGCTCTCATTCATACTGGTCAGAGGCCT
Source organism: Muntiacus reevesi (assembly GCF_963930625.1). NCBI lineage: Eukaryota > Metazoa > Chordata > Mammalia > Artiodactyla > Cervidae > Muntiacus > Muntiacus reevesi. Next base: position 29,512,745 of record NC_089255.1, on the reverse strand, counting down.
TTTAAATGTGTCCTGTGCAGTAAGTCTTTTCGACAGTCAACTCACTTAAAAATCCACCAACTCACACATTCAGAAGAAAGACCTTTTCAGTGTTGTTTCTGTCAAAAAGGATTTAAGATTCAAAGCAAACTTCTGAAGCATAAACAAATCCATACCAGGAATAAGACTTTTCAGACTCTTTCATTAAAGGTGAAGAGTTCAGAATCATGCTCCCTACCTAATAAATTAAATGCAAAGCAGGATGGCTTTGAAAATGGTGATATAGGTAAATCTGAAGAGAATAATCAACTTGATGTCCACTCTGTTTATATTGTCCCTTTTCAATGTCCTGAGTGTGAAGAATGTTTTGAATCAGAGCAGATTCTCAATGGACACAAGTGTTTTCCTGCCAGAAGTGGCAAAATTCCAAGCAAGCTCAAAAGAAGCTGCAACTATAAAACCACTGTTAAAAAAATCTTAGCTAAGCTTAAACCTGCTGGGGGTAAGAAATTAGATAATTTTCGATCTGGTAAAAAAGTATTTAAAAACACTTTCATGAAAAATTGTGATCTTATTTCTGGTGAGCAGAGGCCTGAACAAACCCAGAGAACATGTCTGAGTTCTCTTGGCCTGCATGGAACATATAAGACAGTTGGCAATAAAAAGAAAACATTGACTTTGCCGTTTTCCTGGCAAAAGCACTGCCAGAGCCAACATATGGGGAAAAACGTAAAAGGTATTCTTACACCAGAAAACATGTTAACTGTGGATAATCCTATGCATAAAAAAGACATATCTATCTATGGTTCATCAGGTGAGGAATTCTTTGAAAACTGTCAAGTGCTCCAGTGTGGCTTTTCAGTTCCAAGTGGAAACATACATACTGGACATAAGATGTGTCCTTGTGACAAATGTGAGAAAGTGTTTCCTTCTGTATCTAAACTACAAAGACACTATTTAATTCATACTGGACAGAGGCCTTTTGGCTGTAATGTTTGTGGGAAATCTTTTAGACAGTCAGCTCACTTGAAAAGACATAAACTAACTCATATTGATAAGCTTCCCTATAGAAAATCTCTTTGCCAAGTAGAATTGGAAAATTTTAACAAACTTTTCATTCACCAGGGTGATAATGTTAGCTACAGTGCTTCCCAACAATGTCAGACTCTTGGTTTTCAAAAATACAAGGTCTCAGAGTCAGATCAAATGTCAGAAACAAAAGTTAAGGCAGAATCAGAGGATTTCATTCCTGGTGCCCCCTGTAGGAGCAGAGAGCCCTGTCTCTCTAGCATACTTCTGGAATCAGAGCAGAGCCATCATAGTCATTACTGTAGTTATTCAGGGCGTGCCGAGAGGAATGATGGCCTTCTTTACCAATGCAGTGTTTGCTCTAAAAGTTTTAGATCCCCATCTAAACTGGAAAGACACTATCTAATTCATGCAGGGCAGAAACCATTTGAATGCTCAGTTTGTGGCAAAACATTCAGACAGGCTCCTCACTGGAAGAGACATCAACTTACTCACTTTAAGGAATGACCACAAGAGAAAATGGGTATCCTAAATTCAGTTATGAAACTGACAAAACCACTGATAGTTTGTGGTGTCTCTGGTGACCTTGTTCTTTAGCCTGTATCATTTAAAGTGTATTCTTATCAAAAGGCCTGTATTAGATTGAATTATTTCATAAGCAGTTGCTTGTCCTGCATACAAAGAGGTAAGATACATAGACATTTAATACAGTGTTTTAGGATCAGCTGAATTAATTTTTAGAGGTAAAAATATGATTTGATGTCATAAAGCAAGCATTTATTTTAACATATTTTGACTGTATGGAAAATGTTGTAAATCCATGGCATGGTACAAATAATTCAGCCTAATTTTTGAAGGAATTATTCCTTAAGACATATGATCTCCTTTTATATATACTCAAAAGACAGGCAAAAATTGGTTTTCAGCTGCAGCAGATAGCATGACTAGATTTCATTTATTTCATAGATTTTAGGTCTATAGTTCAAATTCCATTGGGAAATTTTTTCTTAAAAGCTAAAAAATATAAAGCCAATAAAAGTGAAGGTAGATGAGAAAATAATAACATTATTTTTGTTGGTCTTTTCCTAGCTGTTTTTTCTTAGGATTCTGGTAACTTCACATCCTGTTCTATGGGTGATTGGGTTTTGTTTTTTTTGTTTGTTTGTTTTGTTTTTGTTTTTTTGTTTGTTTTTTTTTTTCTCAGCCTGCTGTTGTCTCCCTCCAAAATTTAAAAAGAAGAAAGAGCCTAGTATGTACCTCTGTACTTTTACCATGTTTACTCATTAAATAGTGTTCAAGTGCCATAATCATTTTGTTAATGTGGATGTAGTGTCATCTTTTCAGAGGAATGAATGTAATGCATCTACATACTTTTTCATAATTGATAGCAGTAGACTTAAGGCTCACTTGTAGATTCCATCTCCACAAGACTTTTACTTTAGTAAACTTTCTTTTAATACCTCTTTAATTGAGTGATTCTATGACTTAACTAAATCTATTAAATTTAATCAAATGGCAGTGACTAGATCTAGTTTTTATTCCTGTTTTTTTGCAAGGTTTTAATGCTAAACAATGTTATTTTGATCATTAGTGAATTGTTATTTTAATTGGTAAAATAATCTTATTCAGAAATAAGATCTTTATGGAATTGAGAGTGTCATTCTAAACAGTTCTGTCATGATTTGGGAAATATTTAATCAAACTGTGAAAGAGTGATAATCACACATTGTCCTTCATATTTGCCATTTTAAATAAAAATCCTTCAGTCCGTTCAGTCACTCAGTCATGTCCGACTCTTTGAGACCCCATGGACTGCAGCATGCCAGGCTTCCCTGTCCATCACCAACTCCTGGAGTTTGCTCAAACTCATGTCCGTTGAGTCAGTGATGCCATCCAACCATCTCATCCTCTGTTATCCCCTTCTCCTGCCTTCAATGTCTCCCAGCATCAGGGTCTTTTCCAGTGAGTCAGTTCTTTGCATCAAAGTATTGGGGTTCAGCTTCAGCATCAGTCCTTCCAAAGAATATTCAGGACTGATTTTCTTTAGGATGGACTGGTTTGATCTCCTTGCAGTCCAAGGGACTCAAGAGTCTTCTCCAGCACCACAGTTCAAAAGCATCAATTCTTCAGCACTCAGCTTTCTTTATAGTCCCAGCTGTCACATCTACACATGACTACTGGAAAAACTCTCTCTCTGACTCGTTGGGCTTTTGTTGGCAAAGTAATGTCTCTGCTTTTTAATATGCTATCTAGGTTGGTCATAGCTTTTCTTCCAAGGAGCAAGCGTCTTTTAATTTCAGGGCTGCAGTCACCATTTGCAGTGATTTTAGAACCCCCCAAAATAAAGTCTGTCACTGTTTCCATATCTATTTGCCATGAAGCTAATCTAAAAATCCTTAAGAATGACACTTCCTAGTAATAAGAGAAAATAGCCATAATCTTTCTAAGGTGAAAAGAATGGGTGGGTATTTATCCTAGTATACTCAGATATACTTGGTGACAGGCCCTCTATTAAAATAGACAAGTGAACAATTTTACATCCCACTGTAAGAACTCTCTTTGTGGGGTGGGGAGAAAAAGTTGGTCTGCTGCTTTTTACAAGTGAATTTTGAAAAACCCGGGTTTGATTCACAAGAGGTTAAACATAACAGTACAGATAAAATCCCAACAATTTACAAACATACAGGAGAGTCATGTTTTAAAGAGTAATTTCTTTATTCTTGAGATATGTTCCTAAAGTGCAAGTAAGATGCTGGTTTATAGAATTTGCTTTACAGAAGAACATTTCTGTTAGGTAAAAGCAAAGGACAACTAGTTCATCTTTTCCAAGAATAAAAGTTCAAGGTTTTTTCTTTAATATGTCTGAAATTATCTATTTGGGGATTTTCCTAAACTATTTATGTAATTTTATTTGAACTTAATGATTTATATACTCCTTTCCCAGCCCTAACAGAGAATCCTAACAGTGTTGTGTTTGTGTGATTATTAGATTTTGTTTGCCCAGATGATACTACTATACATTTTTTTTTTTTGGCCCACGCCTTTTTAAGCTATTTCATATTGAAAGTTGGAATATTGTAAAAATTTTGTCAAAGATGTACTGTAGTGCTATTTGAAGTACCTTTAATTAAATACGTTTATTATCACTACACTCTTCTTGTGGGAACTTTATAGGAATGAAAATAAACTGTCTACATCATGATAAGAAGATTAAACATTAGATGTTAAATGATGTGCTGCATGCTCAAACTGTTATTATTGTTGAATCAATTACCTTGGTTTTCTGAAAAAAAATAAAGTTTTAAATATCTTTAAACAAAAGTAGAAGAATTTTTCATTTGGACAGGAACAGGCTGTAGCATGATGATTTATTTACCGAGACGGTTTGACTGAGTTAGTGGAATTACTGTTTTGTACTGCCATAGGGCCTGTGAGGAGCTTCCCTGGTGGCACGGTGGTAAAGAATCTGCCTGCCAATGCAGGAGATGTAAAAGATGTGGGTTTGAGCCCTGGCTTGGGAAGATCCCCTGGAGTAGTAAATGACAACCCACTCCAGTATCCTTCCCTGGAAGCGTCCATGGACAGAGGAGCCTGGCAGGCTACCGTGCATGGGGTCACATCTGTGACTGAGCACACACACGGGGCCTATTAGAAACTGTATGGGGAGGGAAAGATGAAGATTCTTGAAAAATTCAAATTTCAGAATATTTTTAAAGTTTGAAATTGTACAGTTTGGACTTTTTTTTAAAAGGGAAGATCACATAGAATAGAAACAAGGTACTGATAGGCAAACACTCCTGGGCCCACTCCAATCTGCCTTTTCCACTGAACTTTCTGACATAGTTCATCATTTGCTTCCTTCTTCATAATAAGTTTCTTTGACAGCTTCTTATCACTTGCAAAAGGATATGTTAACTCCCTTCCATGTCACATGATATCTTGTTCATTTATCCTCCTCACTGGCCTCCCTCTCCAGATTTGTACTGAAGGAACAAAGTTATTTCCTCCAATACATGTTCTTGTTACTCCTGATTCCATCTTACCTACATAAGCGCGGTGGCTGCACGGCGCTGGAGCGGCAGGCGGCTGAGGAGATACTCCACGTCCAAGGTCAGAGAAACCCCAGTAAGACAGTAGGCGCTGAGAGGGCATCAGAGGGCAGACAGACTGAAACCACAATCACAGAACACTAACCACTCTAATCACATGGACCACAGCCTTGTCTAACTCAGTGAAACTATGAGCCATGCTGTGTAGGGCCACCCAGGACAGACTGGTCATGGTGGAGACTTCTGACAGGTTGTGGTCCGCTGGAGAAGGGAATGGCAAGCCACCTCCGTATTCTTGCCTTGAGAACCCCATGAACAGTATGAAAAGGCAAAAAGATAGGACACTGAAAGATGAAGTTCCCAGGTCGGAAGGTGCCCAATGTGATACTGGCGATCTGTGGAGAAATAACTCCAGAAAGAATGAAGAGACGGAGCCAAAGCAAACACAACACCCAGTTGTGGATGTGACTGGTGATGGAAGTAAGTCAGATGTGGTAAAGAGCAATACTGCATAGGAACCTGGATTGTTAGGTCAACCTTAATTCATAATCAAGGCAAACTGAAAGTGGTCAAACAGGAGATGGCAAGTGTGAACGTTGACATTTTAGGAATCAGCGAACTAAAATGAACTGGAATGGATGAATTTGACTCAGATGACCATTGTATCTACTACAGTGGGCAAGAATCCCTTAGAAGAAATGGAGTAGCCATCATAGTCAACAAGAGTCCAAAATGCAGTACTTGGATTCAATCTCAAAAATGACAGAATGATCTCTGTTCCTTTCCAAGGCAAACCATTCAATATCATGGTAATCCAAGCCTATGCCCCCACCAGTAATGCTGAAGAAGCTGAAGTTGAACAGTTCTATGAAGACCTACAAGACCTTTTAGAACTAACACCCAAAAAAGATGTTCTTTTCATTATAGGGGACTGGAATGCAAAAGTAGGAAGTCAAGAAACACCTGGAGTAACAGGCAAATTTGGCCTTGGAGTACGGAATGAAGGAGGGCAAAGGCTGATAGAGTTTTGCCAAGAGAATGCACTGATCATAGCAAACACCCTTTTCCAACAACAGAAGAGAAGACTCTACACATGAATATCACCAGATGGTCAACACTGAAATCAGATTGATTATATTCTTTGCAGTCAAAGATGGAGAAGCTATATACAGTCAGCAAAAACAAAACTAGGATCTGACTGTGGCTCAGATCATGAACTCCATTATTGCCAAATTCAGACTTAAATGAAGAAAGTAGGGAACACCACTAGACCATGCAGTTATGACCTAAATCAAATCCCTTACAGTGGAAGTGAGAAATAGATTCAAGGGACTAGATCTGATAGACAGAGTGCCTGATGAACTATGGACAGAGGTTCATAACATTGTACAGGAGACAGGGATCAAGACCATCCCCAAGAAATGCAAAAGAGCAAAATGGCTGAGGAGTCCTTCAAATAGCTGTGAAAAGAAGAGAAGCAAAAGAGAAAAGGAAAAATAAACCCATTTGAATGCAAAGTTCCAAAGAATAGCAAGGAGAGATGAGAAAGCCTTCCTCAGCGATCAGTGCAAAGAAACAGAGGAAAACAATAGAATGGGAAAGGCTAGAGATCTCTTCAAGAAAATGAGAGCTACCTAGGGAACATTTCATGCAAAGACGGGCTCAATAAAGGACAGAAATGGTATGGACCTAACAGAAGCAGAAGATATTAAGAAGAGTTGGCAAGAATACACCAAAGAACTATACAAAAAAGATGTTCACAACCCAGATAATCACGATGGTGTGATCACTCACCTAGAGCCAGACATCCTGGAATGTGAAGTCAAGTGGCCCTTAGGAAGCATCAGTACGAACAAAGCTAATGGAGGTGATGGAATTCCATTTGAGCTATTTCAAATCCTGAAAGATGATGCTGTGAAAGTGCTGCACTCAACATGCCAGCAAATTTGGAAAACTCAGCAGTGGCCACAGGACTGGAAAAGATCAGTTTTCATTCCAATCCCAAAGAAAGGCAATGCCAAAGAATGCTCAAACTACTGCACAATTGCACTCATCTCACACTCTAGTAAAGTAATGCTCCAAATTCTCCAAGCCTTCAACAATACGTGAACTGTGAGCTTCCAGATGTTCAAGATGGTTTTAGAAAAGCCAGCGGAACCAGAGATCAAATTGCCAACATCAAAAAAGCAAGAGAGTTCCAGAAAAACATTTACTTCTGCTTTTGTGACTATGCCAAAGCATTTGACTGTGTGGCTCTCAACAAACTGTGGAAAATTCTGAAAGAGATGGGAATACCAGACCACTGGCCCGCCTCTTGAGAAATCTATATGCAGGTCAGGAAGCAACAGTTAAAAATGGACATGGAACAACAGACTGGCTCCAAATAGGAAAAGGAGTACGTCAAGGCTGTATATTGTCACCCCGCTTATTTAACTTATATGCAGAGTACATCATGAGAAACTCTGGGCTGGATGGAGCACACACAACCTGGAATCAAGATTTCCAGGAGAAATATCAACAACCTCAGATATGTAGATGACACTACCCTTATTGCAGAAAGTGAAGAAGAACTAAAGAGCCTCTTAATTAAAGTGAAAGAGGAGAGTGAAAAAGTTGGCTTAAAGCTCGACATTCAGAAAACTAAGCTCATGGTATCCAGTCGCATCACTTCATGGCAAATAGATGAGGAAACAGTGGCATATGTTATTTTGGGGGGCTCCAAAATCACTGCAGATGGTGACTGCAGCCCTGAAATTAAAATACACCTGCTCCTTGGAAGAAAAGCTATGACTAACCTAAACAGCATATTAAAATGCAGAGACATTACCTTGCCAACAAAAGTCCATCTAGTCAAAGCTATGGTTTTTCCAGTAGTCATGGATGGATGTGAGTTGGAGACTGTAAAGAAAGCTGAGAGCCAAAGAATTGATGCCTTTGAACTGTGGCGTTGGAGAAGACTCTTGAGAGTCCCTTGGACTACAAGGAGATCCAACCAGTCCATCCTAAAGGAGATCAGTCCTGAGTGTTCACTGCAAGGACCGATGCTGAAGCTGAAACTCCAATACTTTGGTCACCTGATGCGAAGAGCTGTCTCATTTGACCTGACCTCAAAGACCCTGATGATGGGAAAGATTTCCTGATGATGGGAAAGATTAAAGGCGGGGGGAGAAGGGGACAACAGAGCATAAGATGGTTTGATGGCATCACCAACTCAAGGGACATGAGTTTGGGTAAACTCTGGGATTTGATGATGGATAGGGAGGCCTGGCGTGCTGCAGTCCATGGGGTCGCAAAGAGTCAGACATAACTGAGTGACAGAACTGACTGAACTGACCTTACCTACATAGTGTGAATTTAAATTAGATACAAACTTTCATACTCTATTCAAAGTAGAGATTTATTTGAGCCAGGTTTAATTTGTTTTTATTCCATCATTATGCAAGGAAACTAAAGTTTAATGTGCAGAAATCAGATTTCAATTTACACTATGTAAGATAACCAATAATAATTGCACACTTTTTTAAGGGGATAGCACCATGTTTGAAGTCTTCCTGTCTTTTAAGAATCCTTTATTAGAAGTGATGTTGGTTAGGACTGTTTCATGCAGAGAGCTGCTCTTCAGAAGCGGTGAAAGAACACACTAATTCCTTTCTTGTTGAGGTGTCTCTTATTGTCAGGTAGGAGGGGTTAGAATTTCAGGGCTAACTGCTGGAATTCTATTAGCACTATTCCATTAGAGAAACAGAATTCTATTAGAGGAAAAAAGAGAACTAAACTGAAAAAGAAAAGTGGTACAATGGTGTTATTAAACAATATGGAACATGTAATATTTTACATCTGTATTGACTAACTTCTATTCATTCTCTGAAGTTTAAACTTAAACACTTCTTCCTCTGGAAGGCTTTTTGATTTACCCTAGCACTCCATTTCCAGGGATCCCACTGCTTTTTGTTCTTAACTATGTTAATTGTCCCTGTTGATTGGTCATTTTCAAACTTTAGCGTGCACTGGAATCTTCCAGAGGGCTTGTTAAAAGCGAGATTGATGAGCTGCACCCTCAGTTTCTGATTCAGTATTTGGCGCTGGGCCTGAAAATTTGCACTTAAACAAGTTATGTTATTGCTTTATTGAAACTACACTTTGCGAACCATTGAGTTAAAGTGCTGTTAGCAATACATGTTTCTGGAAACCAAGAGAAGGCATGATTTTATGTTTTATAAATAAAACAGTATCTAATGTTGGTACATTCTCAAATGTTTACTGAATATTTAAAGAAAGAAATGAATGGAGTCATCATTACAAGCTCTTATATTATCTGTAAATCTCTATTTTCATTTAGAGCCTTTCATTCACTCTTGGAATGAGTTTGCCTTCTAATGTGTTGAGGTCCCTCCCTGATGTTTTTGATTGTCAAAATCTTATCTACCTTTCAACTCTCATCATAAAAGCTTTTCAGAAAATCTTATTTTACCTTTTGTTTTATAGACTTTATTTGTAATTAAAGTGTAATTAGATACTTTATGTATTCAAAATCTGTTGCATTTAAAATTATGATCATGCAAATCATCTTTAGTTCTAAAAACAAACTTTATACCATATAAATTAGGAGTAGAAAAGGACTCCATATTTAATTTTCATATTTACAGACACTTTTGTTTTTCCTTCACAACTGTTTATTTTCAAACAAGGCTATAGATATTACAAAATCCAAAAGTTTCAAAAGGGTGAAAAATGTAAAATAAGACTTCCCTTGCTCCTGTTCTTCCCTCCCCCAGTACTTCCTCCCTAGAGGCAACTGTGTTACCAGTTTCTTGCCTATGGAAATCCAGGCAAGGTTTACTAGAGACACATGTTTAATTTTTGAATGGATTTGTTAGGGGTAGAAGTATGCATTCAGACTCAATGATAAGATAAAACTAGCAATTTGATTAAAAATTGGGCAAACAATTTGAATAGAGGATTCCACAATCATGAATGGCAAAGAAGCACAGGGACACTCAACATCATTAGTCATTAGGGTAATACAAATTAAAGTTACAAAGAGATATGCCACATAACTATTAAAATGGCAAAAATTAAAAAGACTATACCAACTGTGGATGAGAAAGAAGTGGAATTGGAACTCTCATACACTGCTGTTGTAAATATAAATAGTACAACTACTTAAGAAAATAGGCAGTTTCTTAAAAATTTAAGCATACATCTACCATATGATGCAACTATTCCACTCCTACGCATTTACTTGAGAAAGGGAAACACATGTCAACATTAAGAATGCCCTTAGTGCGTTATTTGGAACAGTCAAGAACTGGAAACAATTGAAATGCTCATCCGTAGATGTGTAGGTTAACAAACAGTGCTATGTCCGTAAAATAGACTAGTACTCAGCAATAAAAAGGAATGACTATTAATACATGCATCAGCGTGGATGAACCTCAAGATCATTATGTTGGACTTCCCTGGTGGTACTGTGGATGAGAATCCAGTTGCCAATTCAGGGGCCACTGGTTCAATTCCTGGTCCAGGGAGATTCCCCGTGCTCTGGAGAAGCTAAGCCTACGCACCACAACTACTGATCCCACACTCTAGGGCTTTCCAGTCACAACGACTGAGCCCAGACGCTACAGCTACTGAAGTTCGTGTGCTTAGAGTCTGTGCCCTGAAACAAGAGAAGCTTCTACAAAGAGAAGCCTGTGCACTGCAAAAAAGAATAGCCTCTGCTTACCACAACTAGAGAAAGCCCAAGCACAGCAACAAAGACCCAGCTCAGCCAATAGATAAATAAATAATAAAAATCATTATGTTTAGTGAAAAAAAAGAAAGAAAAAGGTACATATTATATTATTTCATATTTGTAAAATCTTATTAAAAATATATTAATCTGTAGATTAATATACTTTAGATTAATAGAGTAGACTGTAGATTAACATACATTAATATACATTATATATTAATCTGTAGGTTAATATACTTTTAAAAGGATTTTAAAAAAATGAAATAATATAGTATATACCTTTTTCTTTAGTGACAGAGGGGCTTTCCAGGTTGCTCAGTGGTAAACAATCTACCTGCCAGTGCAGGAGATGCTGAGACACAGGTTTGATCCCTGGGTCAGGAAGATCCCCTGGAGAAGGAAATGGCAACCCACTCCAGTGTTCTTGCCTGGGGAATTCCATGGGCAGAGGAGCCTGGTGGGCTGCAGTCCATGGGATCGCAAAGAGTCAGACACGACTGAAGTGGCTTAGCACGCATAGTGACAAAAACATCAGTGCGAATGGATGGGTAGAAGAGGGATACGAATGGATCGCAAAGGAGTAGTAGGAAACTTTTAGGGACACTGGATATGCTTATTATTATGACTTTGGTAATGGCCGCACAGATGTGTGCCTATGAATAAAAGATCAAATTTCACACAAAATATGTGCAGTTCATTATAGACTAATTTATATTTCCATGAGTCGGTTTAAAACGTTAAAATCAAGCCTTGCCTCCCGGTCTAATTTTTTTTCACTACTACTTTTTTGTTGTTGTTGTTTTAGGGTTGAAAGAAATCCCAAGTCTCCCTCTTCCTCCCCAACGGTAACAACAAAACCTCCACCAACACCGTCTATCAGGCCACTAAGACACCAATCCAGTCTCGCTGGTGTTTTTCTGTCGGTTTCCCACTAGGGGGCAGAAGCGGGAGAGGCCGAAGCTCTTTTGCTTCTCTAGCTCAGAGCCGACACTTTGCATGCACTTCCGGCCTTGTTGTGTTCCGCTTCCCGAAGAATGTACAAGCTGCGGTACGCTTTCCCAGTGAGACTGTAAACCTTGAGGATCTTCAGCCCCGCCGAATTTTTGCATCTCGGAATCAGGCAGCTGCAATCGCCTCTTAGGGGAAGTTCTTCGGATTCACCGCTGCTCGGGGCGGTCCTTTCTTTTCCACTGGAGCGGAGAGAGTGCTGCCATGACGGCCCCTGCTCAGCCCAAGAAAATCGTGGCCCCTACGGTGTCCCAGATCAACGCGGAGTTCGTGACCCAGGTGGGCTAGGGCGAGTCTGGTGTGTGTGAAGGGATGAGGACTCTGAGGCCGTGCGGCCAGGGGGTGGAATTTTCCTCGGGAAGGGAGCACCCAGGAGGCATTTGTTCATCAATTCATTAACTCAGGTCTTTTTCCTAAAGTGTATGTGCTGTGTGCCAGCTACCGTACCAGCTCTTGGGGAAACCGTGGTTAAAGAGGCTCTGCCCTGAGGAGTTCACATTCCAGGGGATACAGAAACATGAAAAGAACGCTTATATGCTCGAGTTTGTCGCTGGAGCGATGAATTCGCAGAAGGAATACCCCAGTCTACCTGAGACTGGCAAGATTTCGTAGCAGAGGTGATGCTGAAATGAGGGTTTGAAGGAGGGATAGGCTTATTCTTCTCCTTAGAGTAACCTCGATCTTTGAGCGGAGTGATGAGAATCAGAGAAGAGACTTGCTCCAAATAAATGCGTCTAGGAAGAGCAGTCTCCGATGCTAATGTGTGAGTGTTCCTCTAGAACCTATTACTGTGTTTTATTGTGAACCGCGGTTGGCTTTGAACAGGGAAATAACAATCCCAGTAGCTCTTAGCAACATTCCTAATCCTTATTTGTTGTTTGGGGTATTGACTAACAGTGCAAGTAGCTCAAAGTGGAACTTACTACTCACTTCTTTCTTCTCTGTGCCCTGTCTCAGCAGAGTTGCCAAGGCAGAAGCATAGGAGTCACTTTGAGTCCTTCTTTTTCTAGCCTGCACTTTGCTACATTCTAAGTGTCTCTTAAATCTGTCTGCTTTCTGTGCCCTAAGCCAGGTTTCCATGGCTTTCTTCCTGGACCTAGGTATCCTAACCTCTGTTCCTGTCTCCACTTGCTCTCCTCAAGCTCATTTTTCATATTGCTGTCAGAGTTATTTTACCCAAGTACAGATCTGATCACCTCACTTATCTTCTTACAATCTCTAATGAGTTCTAATTGCCCGTAGGATAATGACTGGAATCATCCCGTGTTTTATAATCTAGCCTGTGCTTATATCCAGTGTTGTCTGTTACTTCCCCTTTTCTAATTGTGTTTTAGCCATACTGAACTGCATTTAATTATGCTGTGTTATCTTTCACCTCCTGGCCTTTCAGCATTGTTCCCTCTACTTAGAATGCTAATCCTCTCTGCGCCCCCCCCACCCCCCGCCCCGGCCATTTTCTTATATGGTTAATTCGTTGTCATCAGTCTACATTCATTTGGAGAGGTTTTTTGCGGACAACTTAGACTAGATTGTTATGGTTGTTCAGTCGCTAAGTTCTGTCCAACTCTTTGCAACCCCATGAGCTGCAGCACACCAGGCTTCCCTGTCCTTCACTACCTCCCTTTGCTTGAATTCATGTCCAGTGAGTCACTGATGCCATCCAACCATCTCATCCTCTTGTTACCCCTTCTCCTCCTGCCTTCAGTCTTTGGAAGACTCATTAGAGTCTTCCAATGAATCGGCTCTTCCCATAAGGTGGTCAGAGTATTGGAGCTTCAGCTTCAGCATCAGTCCTTCCAGTGAATATCCAAGATTGATTTCCTTTAGGATTGACTGGTTGGATCTCCTTGCAGTCCAAGGGACCTCAAGAGTCTTCTCCAGCACCACAATTCAGAAGCAACAGTTTTTAGGCTCTCAGCCTTCTTTATGGTCCCAACTCTCACTTCTGTACATGACTGCTGGGAAAACCATAGCTTTGACTATACGGACCTTTGTCAGCAAAGTGATGTCTCTGCTTTTTAATATGCTGCTTAGGTTTGTCATAGCTTCAGACTAGATTAGAACCCTCTTTTCACATATACTTGAAATTTTTGGTAGAAGTTATTAGTTTCCTCGGCTCAGAGAGATTACAGTTTAGAGATGAGTCAGTAAATGAACAGGGTAGTTTCAGACAGTGATTATTGCTATCAGGAAAATGAAACGGCATTGTGACAGAGCAGATGGAGTGTATGAAAGCAGTCAGGAATGTCCTCTCTGAGGTGATTTTGACCTAAGACCTAAATGCCAAAAAAGGAGCCAGTTGGGGAAGAGCAGGGAAACAGTCTGGGGAGAAGCAAGTGCAGATGCCTCATGGTGTGTATGTAAAGAAGCCAGGAGAGCGAACTTGTGAAAGGAAGGATGGTAGAGGTGGAGACAGAGTATGTAGGGACAGTACCATTTCCCTGCCCCTCCTCCATGATTCCTGGGCACCTGGGGCACCTGACCAGAGAAGGTGCTTTCTAATGATTACTGAGTGAATGAGGTGTAGACGTTAAATCTTAGTTATAAAGATCAGATATCTGAATTCTGTGATCTCACTTTTTTAATGAAAAGCATTTTTTAGCAATAAAGTATTCTTAAAGTATGTACATTGTTTCTTTTGAGACATAATGCTATCCACTTAATAGACTACTGTTATTGTTATGTCCGACTCTTTTGTGACCCAATGGACTGAGCCTGCCAGGTTCCTCTGTTCATGGGATTTCCCAGGCAAGAATACTGGAGTGGGTTTCCATTTCCTTCTCCAGGGGATCTTCCTGATGAAAGGATTGAAACCTAGTCTCCTGCACTGGAGCCTTTGGCCACCTGATTAGAAGAACTGTCTTATTAGAAAAGACCCTGATGCTGGGAAAGATTGAGGGCAGGAGGAGAAGGGGATGACAGAGGATGAGATGGTTGGATGGTATCACTGACTTGATGGACATGAGTTTGAGCAAGCTCCAGGAGTTGGTGATGGACATGGAGGCCTGGTGTGCTGCATTCCATGTGTTCGCAAAGAGTTGGACATGACTAAGTGACTAAACTGACTGACTCCCGCATTGGCAGGCGGATTCTTTACCACCAGGGAAGCCCTCCTGAGTGTGTGCTAATCACTTAAAGATTTATTGTTTTGCAGATCAACATTCCTTTGGACTTTGAATCTGGTATTTGGTACTGGCTCACTTGTTAACATTTTATTGTGGGCAGCTCATTTAATTTTTCTAAACCTCGGTTTCCTTAGCTCTATGCTGAAGATGTTTGACTGTGGTTATTAACTTTCCCCTAGGGGTAATTAGAATAGTATGTTTTGTTTTGTTTTTAAAATCACAGTAGCAGAGTGCCATGCAGGGTATGACTGACATTCAGTAGATTGTGGCTGAAGATGCTAACTGGTCTGCAAGCCCAGGTAGTCCCCTTAGTAAGTAAATGAGTCTTATCCAACGTGGCCCTGTGTCAGGAGTGCTTGTTACTGAATGATCTTGGTCTTTTGGCTCTACAGTGGTATGAATATATGACTTACTACTTATACTGTTTACTTTTGCAGCTAGCATGTAAATATTGGGCACCCCATATCAAGAAAAAGTCCCCCTTTGATATAAAGGTAAGTACTTTTGATTTGCAGCATCCTTTTCGAATAAGCATGCTCTTTGTGTCTTTTTTTCAAGAGCTGATTCATCAAAAGCTTTTCACTTTTTTTTAAAGTTAAAATGAATGGTTTTCTAAACTAATGATTACTCATAAGAGACAAGTTGAAAAATACAGAGGCTACACATAGGAGAATAAAAGATCATTACTCAGTGATCACCTCTACTATCATTTGTTGTGTTTCCTTTAAGTGTTTTAAAAAGCATGTGTGGATTTTCCTGTTCATAGATTCTTAGATTGTTTTTGATTTATCATTATTAGATGACCATGTAATGAATGTCTTTGTAAATATACAGCAGTTTTCCTACAGTTTTTTTGACAATTCACCTAGGATGGAATCTATTGTTTTCTGGTTGATGAACTGCAATGAAGATCTGCAATAATGGTGGAAGAGGGGTGACTTGTTTAGTGTATAGAATGGGCTTAGGATTCATGTGACACAGTTTAGAATAATTGAAAAGAAAAAAAGCCTAAACGTAAGATTAATTCTTACTGAAATAGGTTCTTAAAAAGAGGTCCTTACATGAAATAGAGCTGACATATTGCATGCTACTTAACATGTAGTGAAGATTGACATAAAGCTTTGCTATTATAAATCGAATTGTGGTACTTTAGGCACTCTTAGTAAAACTGAACCCCAAATTTCTTATTATTTGAGCTTAAATGTTTTATCTATAAATACATTTGTTTTGCCAGCAATACCATTTTATTCATTAGGAAGATATTAAACTTGACATACATCAGTTACTCTTCATTATTGGCCAGGTTGCTTTATCTTACTTTATGTTGTCTGTATATGTTTATGCTTGTATATGTTGGGTCTGGGGGTTCCTAGAGTCATTTTTCATTGATAAAAAAATTATCTTGATGATGCTACTAGATTGAGTTGAACCTAATTAGATCAAGATTTTTAGAGATTAAATTTTAGTTAATCATTTAGAATGTTTTAGTTAATACTAGAGATAATTCTAGATAAAGCTATGTATGCCTGTTTAGAAAAATTTTATTTTAACTTGGTATTTAAAGATGATTATGCCCTTCATTTTATTATTTTTTAAACTACTCTATCACTAGCACTACTATTACTTCTGCTACTGTTAACTGTTATTAAAGGATCACCGTATGCAAGGACCTGGGCTGAATTCTTTATGTGTGTTGTCTTTTAGCAAACCCATGGGGTACTTAATAGTATAATTAGATCCTTTTTGTATACTGGGAAACAGCCTTAGTAGCAGTCATGCACTTGCAGAAGTTGTAGCCATCGGCAGTGAAGGTGACTGGTTTCAATCAGGCTTCCAACTCCGGAACCTGAATTCTTAGGGATCATACCATCTTACCCACCCTAACCCAAGTAATGGAAATCTGAGGTTTTATCATGCATTTGGAAAACGGAATGTAACGATTGGATTGGCGTTTGTTTCTGTTGTCTCTTTGTGCTTTCACTTTGCTTTCTGATTTTTGAAAACACATTGTTAAAACTCTGAGATGAAGCCTGGTAACATTTAGTATACTTTGTTAAAACTATGTTTTAAAAATTATCCTGATCTTGTGAATTTTTGTTTTCCCTAGAAATGAAATAAATACATCATTTTAATAATTATTTCTATGATTATTTTTATGTAGACATATTTATTTTTTCTACTCCTTCACTTTCTTGTTATTTTACATTTTGAGGAATATAATGGGATTATAAAAAATATCTCTGAAGTATTATTTCACTAGCAATAATATTTGATAACTTTCCAAAGCAACTTGTTTTGTGTAATCTCAGTAACTGAAAACTCTCAGAGTCTGAAAAACATTATTTGAGATATTAAACATTTTTATATTTTTAACAACAGGTGATTGAAGATATATATGAGAAAGAAATTGTCAAATCAAGGTAGGAACAAGTTTAATTTTTATTCATAGGAATTAGATGGTTCTAACTTGGATCTCATCTGAGTTTTTAAACTAAATGTAATTATAAACTTGGAACTTTCTTTTCTTTCTTGATTTGGTCATCAAGGAGATGGTAGCTGGAAAAATTACATCTAGCTGCTAAAGAGTCAAGATATTTCTTTACCTTGTAATTTTTAACTCAGAGAGATTATGTTCTTTAGGGTTTATTTTGTTTTTGAAGGATGTGAGGAAGAGTAAACATGGAGATTTAAAATTTTCAGTTCAATTAATACTAATTTTCTTACCATTTTCTGATATATCTTTTCAAAAGATTATTTGAAAATTGGAAAAGTAAATGTACATGATACTTGAATACCAAATAATGAAATACGTATTTTGTACAAGCTATATATATAATAAAAAATTATTTTGAACAATACACAGAAGGGGGTAAGTTTCAGTAAATATTCTTCCCTGACCCTTAACCCTCAGTGTCTTTATTTATATATACATGTGTTCCAGTTCCCTACCCCTGTGATTTTTTTAAAACGGCGTCTTGGACGTTTTTCCATATTTGCACCTGTAGACATATATGCCCAATCAGTATTTTAAGAGGTAATTGACTAACCATTTTAGTATGAAATGGAAACATTCATGTTATGAATGTCATAGACCTTATAAAATGGCAGATTTTAGTTTTTTCATGTGTTCCATGAAATTAGGAGGTGAATTTTACTAAATATTGTAAAAACAGTGTCAAAATAAGAGGCTAGTTGTTTTGTTTTAATGATTGATTCTTGAGCCCAATTGATTCTAGAGCCTTTGGTCCTAACAGGACCAAAGACCATGTTAAGGTTTGCTTGTTTTAATTTGAAGAGCAGTAGGAAACCAGTGAAGCCTGTGGTGGTATTTGAAAAATGCCCCCGTTGGAGGGGGCCAGAGTCAGGTAGTTAGCTAGGTGAATATTGTTGTAGTCTGGTTAAAGGTAATAATGGCATGGATTAGCATGGGAAGTTGAGATACAGAGGAGTTACCAATTTGAGAGAGAGGGAAGTGAAGAGATGGTTGGTGGCTGGATGTGATGAGTGTGGGAAGGGAGGAATCAAGGATGACTCCACAAAGTTTTTGGCCAATTTAGTCAGGTGATTAGCTGCCATTCCTGACTTTTGCTGTTGTTGGTGGTGGAATTGGGAATAGAAATGTTGAATTCTAGCTACTAAAGAGCCTTGTAGATGTAGAATAAGCAGTTAGGTATCTAGGTGTAGAGTTATGAATAGAGGACTCGGGTGAGCCTACTTTGAGCACCAACCACCATTTTAGTGCTAAGGGTACATGAGTGAACATGGCAGGTGAAGTCTCATGTTAACTTATGAAGCTTATGATCTCATTCTTACGTGGACAGATAACATATGCAGATGTAGCGTCAGCAGACTGTGAGTGCTATAAATGAAAGTGGGATCAGGATACAGTGGCAAAGACTGCTACTTTAGACTGAATGAGCAGGCAGTCCTCTCTTAAGGGGTATCACGTGTGAGCTGACACGTTAACTGTTCCCTTCCTTTTATGGATGAGAAAACTGAGGTACAGAGAAGTAACTAGCCCAGGATATTTTACCATAGGTAGATAAAGAGGCTGCGCCAGTTATTAAGTCCTTGTTCTCTGGCTCTTATCCAATACTCTTTTCTTAAATAGGACAGGATCCATTTGCTCTTTAGGACTCTCTTAGCCTGTACATTGTGATTTAATGTTAATCCAGTTATGAATCCATCCAAGTGATTTTTATACTGAAGAAAAAGGGATAACTTACAGAGCAGTTTACTTTTGCCAGTGTTTAGATTTCTTTTCATTAAAAATGTTTAAGCCTCTTTACAATGAAATTAACAGATACTGCATAAAATGTACAGAAATGTATAGTCTTCTGGATTTTATCACCACCAAGTTTAAAAAAAAACACCAACATTGTCAGCATCCTAGAAACCCTTGTATGCCCCTTTGCTTTACCATTTAAATATGTAAGTATGCAAACATGAATACTATAGTTTAATTTTGCTTGGTTTTAAACTTAAAAAAAAATGGAACCACATAATATGTACTCTTTTGTGGCTGGCTTCCTTTGTTCACAGATATTATTTGATTTTTTAATCTGTGTAATAATCAGTCTGGAGTAAATAGCTCAGAAGTTCATGTCAAGTCCTTGTCACCCTTTTAACAAACTTTGTATAAGTAATATTTGTCATTATAACTTGTAACTTTTTGTCCTTTAAAGATTTTCTGGCATGTCTCGTCACTAGACCCATTTTTATATCTTATATATATATATAGCATTAGTTAAGTTCTTTACCTGTCTCAGCAGGTTTAATTTGCAAAGCTGGAAGCTTATATCCAGTGGCATGGTTCTGGTCTGGCTTCTTTATTTCTAATATACAGAATGATAAAGCTGAATTAATGGACTTTTGAACCTACCTTTGCAGAGATACCCTGTAACTGCAGGATCATTTATCCATATAAAACAAACACTTCTGTTTCTTAAAGTATATACAGAAATATCTGATACTGCCTCTACAATTTTCTAATATTTTAGACTTAATATCAAGACTACATGACATGTCTGTAATACAGATATGTGTCCCTTATATAGGAAGGCAGGCATGACTTCAGCAGAACTTTTCCATTTGATTATCATTAAATGAAAGAAAATTAGTGCTTAAGAAATTGAGGCAGACTAGCTTTTGGCAGTGGTGATCCAATATTATGAATATTGATAAGAACTTGTGTTTTGATTAAATCTACTCGGCTTATTAGTTTGTGTGTTATATCCTTGTATGTCGTTGTGCTAATTGTGTTTGTTATATGAATAGGATATAATTCTTCTTAGATAGTTTTTGGAGAAGGAAATGGCAACCCACTCCAGTATTCTTGCCTGGAGAATCCAGGGATGGGGGAGCCTGGTGGGCTGCTGTCTATGGGGTCGCACAGAGTCGGACACGACTGAAGCGACTTAGCAGCAGCAGCAGCTGCAAATAGTTTTTAAAAATAAATAAAGTGAACAAAATGAAAATATATAAAAACAAAATATGCTTTCCTCAATGTTTTATTGGATATAATTATTCTGATATGTGAGTCAGTATTAAAATAAGATTCCAGGATACATCTGTATTAGTAACTCAGAAATGTTATATTCTCTATTTAAAAAATTTTACTATTGACTTTTATATTTTTAGGTTTGCCATCAGAAAGATAATGCTCTTGGAATTTAGGTGAGTTAAAAGACTTTATTTTGATGAAGTTAAAGATGACAACATGACTTAACTTTTAGCTAGGTTTTCTGTATACTTCTGTGAGTTGGTAAGAAAATAATTACTATAGACTTTTGAAGATTTATATTTTTGTGTTTGACTTATTTTGGAATACGTGTATGACATCTTTTGCTTCCAAGGCTGTTGTTCCATTGTTAGAGTAACTGTATTTTGAAGTATTTCTCACTAATTGAGATAGTGTGTGCTGAGCAATTTCTGAACTCTTACTTGGTTCCTCTAGTTACAATGGGAGTAAACTGGAATGCATTCTATAGCCATTTTTTTCCTTCCAAGCGTATTTATAATTACCAAACCAACCTTCTCCTGACCTAAACCATTTACAGATATTTCAGGCAGAAGAGGATATGCAATTTTTAGATTACAATTTAGATTCTATTACAACTAGGTATGGCCAGTAGATTGGAAGTAAAAGCCAAGATTGTTATTGATGATAGTAGTATTTGTCATTTATTGAACCTTATGCTAGACATAGTGTTAAATATTTTATATATAGAACAATCATAGCAATCCTGCAAAAAGTCAGTATTATACTTTCCATATAGTGAAGGAAAAAAACTGAGATCAGAGCAGTTAAGTAATTTATTCAAGATAATGTGTTTAAGTAACTGGTGGAGCTAGGATGCCAGTGTCTGATGCCAAAGCTCATGGTTTTTCCACTTCTCCACACCCCCTTGAGGTATAGTCTGTATCAGAAGTCAGTCTGTGAAAGACAGGGAAACCTGATGTGCTTCAGTCCAAGGTTGCAAAGAGTCAGACATTACTTAGAGACCGAAAAACAACAACTCCCTTCATAAACTGATTTGATCCTCACAAAAATGGCATAAGACTAGTGATCTCTTCAAGAAAATTAGAGATACCAAGGGAACATTTCATGCAAAGATGGGAACAATAAAGGACAGAAATGGTATGGGCCTAAAAGAAGCAGAAGATATTAAGAAGAGTTGGCAAGAATACACAGGAGAACTGTACAAAACAGGTCTTCACGACCCAGATAATCATGATGGTGTGAACACTCACCTAGAGCCAGACATCCTGGAATGCGAAGTCGAGTGGCCTTAGGAAGCATCTACGAACAGAGCTAGTGGAGGTGATGGAATTCCAGTTGAGCTATTTCAAATCCTAAAAGATGGTGCTGTGAAAGTGCTGCACTCAACATGCCAGCAAATTTAGAAAACTCAGCAGTGGCCACAGGACTGGAAAAGGTCAGTTTTCATTCTAATCCCAAAGAAAGGCAATGCCAAAGAATGCTCAAACTACCACACAATTGCACTCACCTCAAAATTAAGGTAGTAAAGTAATGCTAAAAATTCTCCAAGCCAGGCTTCAATAGTACGTGAACCGTGAACTTCCAGATGTTCAAGTTGGATTTAGAAAAGGCAGAGGAACCAGAAATCAAATTGCCAACATCTGTTGGATCATCAAAAAAGCAAGAGAGTTCCAGAAAAACATCTACTTCTGCTTTATTGACTGTGCCAAAGCGTTTGACTGTGTGGATCACAACAAACTGTGGAAAATCCTTCAAGAGACAGGGATACCAGACCACCTGACCTGCCTCCTCAGAAATCTGTACACAGGTCCGGAAACAACAGTTAGAACTGAACATGGAACAACAGACTGGTTCCAAATTGGTAAAGGAGTACGTCAAGGCTGTATATTGTCACCCTGCTTGTTTAACTTGTATGCAGAGTACATCTTGAGAAATGCTGGACTGGATGAAACACAAGCTAGAATAAAAAAGATTGCTGGGAGAAATATCAATAACTTCAGATATGCAGATGACACCACCCTTATGGCAGAAAGTGAAGAAGAACTAAAGAGACTTGATGAAAGTGAAAGAGGAGAGTGAAAAAGCTGGCTTAAAGCTCAACATTCAGAAAACTAAGATCATGGCATCCACTCCCATCACTTCATGGCAAATAGATTGGGAAATCAGTGGAAATAGTAAGAGACTTTATTTTGGGGGGCTCCAAAGTCACTGCAGATGGTGACTGTAGCCCTGAAATTAAAAGACACACACTCCTTGGGAGAAAAGTTATGACCAGCCTAGACAGCATATTTGGAGAAGGCAATGGCACCCCACTCCAGTACTCTTGCCTGGAAAATCCCATGGATGGAGGACCCTGGTAGGCTGCAGTCCATGGGGTCACTGAATCGGGACACGACTGAGCGACTTCACTTTCACTTTTCACTTTCATGCATTGGATAAGGAAATGGCAACCCACTCCAGTGTTCTTGTCTGGAGAATCCCAGGGACAGCAGAGTCTGGTGGGCTGCCATCTATGGGGTCGCACAGTGTCGGACACGACTGAAGCAACTTAGCAACAGCAGCAGATAGCATATTGAAAAGCAGAGACATTACTTTGCCAACAAAGGTCCGTCTAGTCAAGGCTATGGTTTTTCCAGTAGTCATGTATGGATGTGAGAGTTGGACTATAAAGAAAGCTGAGTTGGACTATAAAGAAAGCTGAGCACCAAAGAATTGATGCTTTTGAACTGTGGTGTTGGAGAAAACTCTTGAGAGTCCCTTGGACTGCAGGGAGATCCAACCAGTTCATCCTAAAGGAAATCAGTCCTGAATATTCATTTGAAGGACTGATGCTGAAGCTAAATCTCCAATACTTTGGCCACCTAATGCAAAGAACTGACTCATTTGAAAAGACCCTGATGCTGGGAAAGATTGAAAGTGGGAGGAGAAGGGCACAACAGAGGATGAGATGGTTGGATGGCATCACCAACTCAATAGACATGAGTTTGGGTAAACTCTGGGAGTAGGTGACGGGCAGGGAGGTCTGGCATGCTGCACCCCATGGGGTTGCAAAGAGTCAGACACAACTGAGAGACTGAACTGATCAGAACTGAGCTGAGGTGTTATTATTATTGCAGAGAAAAATTGAAGTTTGTAGCTATGAATTGACTTGTAAGTGAAATGACTGCTGTATCTTAAGAACTGTATTGTTATTAAATACTTGATCTCATTTAACCCTCATAATAGTTCCAGTGAGAACTTCCTTATTTTATAGAGAGCACTTAGGCTAGAAATTGGATCCATATGACCCTTAGATTAATACACTTTTTCATCATACCATGCCATCTTTCAAGAAGAACAATAAAAGTCAAGTGGTTGCTGATACACAGTTAGGATAAAACCAGAGTTGTATAGTCCTGGCAGATACCATATACCAAGAGAATTGCAAGAACTAAAGGAGAAAGCAGCAGAACATATTTTCGTGCCAATGACAATGAAAGATTTTTAATAACTGAAATAGTGCGTTGTTACCTTCCAAGAACTTTTATGTAGTTTCTGGGTGAAAATGCAGTTTTCTCTGTGCCACCCTCCAGACAGAATAATTCTCGTTTGTAGTAGAGATGATTGATGGCCTCTTGCTAGAATGGAAAATGAGATGGCATGGGGAAGGTGTCTAGGTATAGGAGAGTGAACTGAATCTTGAGAAAACTCATCAGAGGGACATGCTGTTATAGGTTACATTATATAGGTTACATTTGCTGCAGTTGCCAAAATAGAATCAGGGAATTAGTGAACAGTCCTTAAGTTTGGTTTAAAGAGATGTAGTTTGGAGTGTGGTCTGTATCATCGATTTATCACAGAGATAAGTGCATCATCTTGAGCAGATCATTGACTCTCATATTCTCAGACTCCTCATCTGAAAAATGTAAAGAATAGGTTTGGAGTTCACTGTGTAATCAGGTAATACCCATGATATTACTGTTAAAAACTGTGGCAAGCCAATGATATCTGTGGGGCATCTGGCTGAATCAAATATAAAGATACTCTGAAATGATATGTATTCCAACCAACTAAACTGCAAAAAAAGTGCTACAGCTAAAACCTTGATGAATGTGAGTATCAAATTACAGGGCACTTTACAGCAAGATTTAGTTGAAGCAACAAAGAGCAGAATTAGATACTCCTCAGAAAACCACAGGTAATTAAATCATATACATACTGTCAAATCATGTTTAAAGTTATTATGAGTATAAAAGAAGAAATAAAATATGTGTAAGAAACAAGACATTAAAAATGGACAGGTTTGGGGGAAAATGAAAATAAAAGTCATTGAAATTAAAAAATTCAGTGGTTAAATTGAATAGACACAGCTAAAGAGGGAATTAGTGAATGGGGATTTAGAGCTGAGAAAAAAAATAACAGAAAAGAGAAATAGAGATGTAAAGCATACAAGGCAATTAAGAGATATAGAGTCTAGAATGATAAGGTCCATTAGAAGTTTCAGAAGAGATTTAGGGAAAATGAGGGAGTGGCAATTTAGAAGAGATGATGGTTAAGAATTTTCTACAGTTGAAACATGAGTCTGTAAGATTCAGGAAGTATATATAGAAAGCTGTGAACAGAACAACAGTGACAAAAATCTTAAAATCTGCTGGAGGAAAAATGATTACTCAGAGGAAGAAGAACAAATTGACTGATTGTAGACTTCGCAATTGCAATAATAGAAAAGATAGTAGAATGAGTCTAGTAAATAGAAAAATAGAACTGTCGACCAAGAAAGAATTCTGTCACCAGCTAAACTGCATGAAATAAACAGATTTCAGACAGATTCATACTAAGAGACTTACTAGCAGAAGATCTGAAAGGCGTAATTTAGGGAAAAGGAATTTAAACTTGTTAAAAAAGAATGATACGAAGTTTCATGCATTTACTATATAAAAGAGTAGTCTATGACTTGGAGCCTTTTGGCAGTTATTTAGGATAAAATACTATTTACCAGTTTCCTAGGCTCTTGTAAACTAAGTAAGAATGATTCCTAAAGATAAACCCTTGGAAATATCAACATGAGGAGACCTTTGAAGCTTAAGAGGAAGTAGAAAAATTCTGTTATAGGGCAATCTGAAATGCACAACTGTGTGTGTGCTCATGTGCATGCATGCGTGTATACATGAAGACGTAAGTGAAAAGTTATATTGAAAAGTTATTCATGTGGAGTGATTTAAAATAGAAACAAAAAAGTTCTGTGTTCTGCATTAGTGCTTAAGAGGATTTTACAGCCCATGACAGTAATTGAAGTTTATAACTACTCTGAACAAGAAATGGTTAAGTTTTGTTTTGAAAATCAGAATTACTTAGTTTAGGAATGTTTTCACCAGTCTTAAAATAAGAATTTTGGCATTTTGAAAAGAAAATGCCAGTTACCTTGAAAACTGACTTATGTTAAATGCCTTGTAAATTAAGTAACAGATCCTCCTTTTGAGTAAGTCTTTTTCTTAGTTTTGAGAAATCATTTGGTCCTGATAGGAGTTTGTGTTCATTTCCCAGTTACTTTTGTCTGTGAAGCTGTCCATTGTATCATTTTAGAGCTGGTATTTGTCAGATATTTTTGTTTTTTACTCTATGAAGCACCTTAGAGAAGGAAATATCCAGTGCTCTAATGGTGATAATTATATATGTCAGTAATCTTTGATGTGTTCCTACTTTGAAAGTATAAGATTCTCATTCTCCAGAGCCATATTTGCTACACATGTTTGCAATAGTAGGACTGACCTACATTATAGATTAATTTGTGAAGGACTCTCAGATTATAAATACAGATTTTCAAAAAGTTCTAAGTAATTAGACTTTTTCAGGGGAGTGATATAATGATATGGTAGTAACTAATGAAATATTCTATGCCTTTTTATTCTTTACAGCCAGTATCTTGAAAATTACCTCTGGATGAATTATTCTCCAGAAGTGTCTAGCAAAGCCTATTTAATGTCAATCTGCTGCATGGTGAATGAAAAATTCAGAGAAAATGTCCCTGCATGGGAGGTAACAGATTTAAATTACTTCATAGCTTTCTTACTGTGCTCACTTAAGCTGTTACAAAGTAGCTTTTTTACTGATAATATTTTTAGAACAGAACTTTATCCAAAAATAAAGTAAATATTGAGAAAAAGAATGGATGTATGAAAAGTATTGGTTTGGCCAAAAAACTTCTTCAGGTCTTCCCTAAGATGGTATGGAGAAAGCCAAACAAACTTTTCGGCCAACTCAATGACATTTCTTTTGGTTTTAGTTCTTTCTTTAATATGTTGTGGATTGAAAAATTATTAGTGTGAAATTATTTTTCTGCTTTGTGCTTCAAACAAAGAATGGCTTGGATTATAAAGACTTTTACATCAGATAAAGTAAATTTTATATTAAGTAGCTCAAAGAGTCGGACATGACTGAGTGATTGAACTGAACTGAGCTCAAACAGATAATGTTCAATGAGATAATATTTTTCAGTGCCTTGTTTCACAACAGAGAGTATGTGTTTATAGTTTTACCCGAGTAAAGTAGTATATCTAAAGTCAAGACAGTATTGCATATAGGGTTATTGTTACCGTCTTTCTAAATTCCATATATATGAAAGATTGTTGCTGAACGATAAGACACCAGGATTCTTGGCCTGCAGAGGAGATGAATTCAATCCGGGGCCAGAGACGAGGCTGGATCGCTCAGAGCTTTTGTGTAATAAAGTTTTATTAAATTATAAATGAGATAGAGAAAGCTTCTGACATAGGCATCAGAAGGAGGCAAAAGAGTACCCCCCTCCTAGTCTTTAGCTGTATGTTATATAGTCACTCACAGTCTGTTGATGAAAAGAAAGGAAATGCCATAAAATTTAGAATGGCACCAGATAATTCATCCCTGGCCATAAAACGATTGACTTGAATCTTGTAGAAGGGCAGATTGCCAACAAATAGTTTCATTTACATAGATTAGGGAACAATATCTGAGTAAGTAGGTTAGGCCCTTTGGCGGAACCAACTTGAAGATAGAGTCTGGGGTATATTAACATAGCTTAAGACAACATTTCCATAAGGAAAAGAAATGTATTGGTTAACTCAAGGTTTGAGAGTAGTTAGCTTCAGGTGAAACCAGGTGTCATGGCAACACAGCATTTTAAGAGAAACCTCCTTTTAAATTTGTATAGAGAAGAAAAAACATATCACTGGTTTGTTTCCTCCTGCTGCTTAAGAGAGATAAAAATGTCTGGCACTTGCAGCCTATTTCTTCCGTTTGGAGACCCCTGGCCTTCCTGCCTGTTACCCTCTCATATATGTGTTAGTATACTATATTGGTCTTTATCTTTCTGGCTTACTTCACTCTGTATAATGGGCTCCAGTTTCATCCCTCTCATTAGAACTGATTCAAATGAATTCTTTTTAATGGCTGAGTAATATTCCATGGTGTATATGTACCACAGCTTCCTTATTCATTCGTCTGCTGATGGGCATCTAGGTTGCTTCCATGTCCTGGCTATTATAAACAGTGCTGCGATGAACATTGTAAAGTAATTAGCCTCCAACTAATAAAAATAAATGGTAAAAAAAAATAATAATAAAGTCAAGACAGGTGCTTATATTGTAATTTCAGTCTTCTCTTTATCTGATTTGGGATCTGTTTTCTCTTTTGAAATTTATAATTGACATTTTCTCTTTGAGCTACTGAAACAGAGCCTCGATCAGCTAACAAAGGTCCAAAATCTAGGTTTTCTTTGGCCATGATGAAATGGTCAACTCATCAAAAGAGTTCCTTCCCCTCAATCATACTTCTTTTAAATGAAGGAAAGCTGTGTATACTTGCCATCTCTTTTGAGGGGATAGTCTCCAAAATGAAAAGGTGTTAACATTCTTTAAGATTAAAACCATGGACCCTCAAATATTCATTATTACCATCATATAAGGGCCTTGTCTTATTGAGAAATCTTAGAGGTTTCTTAAAGTTGCTTCGAACCACCAGAGGAAGGGAGAGGGACACCAGAGAATGATTTCACCGGTTTTCATGTTGTAAAGACCACTTTGGTGATTAGAGTCGATACAGATAAAGAGAAGAGGTTACACACAGATTTGGAAAGTAAAATTGATTGGATTTGATCATTGAAGTAGCTTGAGGGAGGGGATATTATTTTCAGTAACCTTCCAGGTTTGGGCAACTGAATGTAAAAGATGAGAGGTGCCTCTTAGCAAGATAGGTAGAAGAGGGTTGAGGAATACTTTGGCGGGTACAAAATTGTTGAATTGAGTTTTGGACTTTCTGAGTTTAAATTGCTTTTGGAATATCTAGATGAAATTGTAGTAGACAAAGCAATCTAAGGAGTGAAGAAATCTGGACTGAAGATGTGTATTTAGAATCATTAGCGTATGGTAGTTGAAGTAATGGGAGAGGGAGAAGAATGAGGCTAGATCCCCAGGGACACTGCCTTGTAAAGTGACAAAGAGAAACCTTCCCATCAAAAAGGAGTTGAGGGATGGTAAGCATCTTTAGGACTTGACAGCTATAACAGCTTCGGGGGAGTGCTGTACATGGAAACTTGTTTTAGAGAAGTTTAAGTGCAAACAGCTAGTGTAGGTCATACATTTGGAGCACTTGCCTATAAAAGAAAAGAGAGGTAACAAAGATGGGGAGGTAGATCACAGAGAAGCTTGAATATGTTTACATTATTTGCCTTTTCTTTTTAAAACGTTATTTGTATATTAACAATAAAAAGATAATATAAAGGAAAGGGTGTCTTTGAGATTAAATAGAATATGAAGACTTCAGTTTTTGCTCAAGATGTTTCTTTGTTTAAATTAAAAGAATTAAAACACTTCAGATTTTTAATAAAAAAACAAATCCTAAGCTAATTACCAGCCTAATACTTGAAGAAAAAATAGAGGAATCAAAGCTGTTATTTTATTAGCTGAAAATTTCTGCAACTCTCACATTTCCCTGCCAGAAGTCTATATTTGACTTGCCACAGTGAATTATAAGTAAGCAAGTAATCTTTTTATAATTATTACATTTGGTTAATAGACTCCTAAGAAGTCTGCTGGTGTTCGCTTATAGAAGAAAAAGAGGTGAGCAAGCCATTTCAAAATGAATTTTTATTCTTTCTCTTTCAGACTTTTAAGAAGAAGCCAGATCACTTCCCATTCTTTTTCAAGTGCATCTTGAAAGCAGCACTAGCTGAAACTGATGGTGAATTTTCACTCCACGAACAGACAGTCTTACTGCTTTTTCTTGACCACTGCTTCAATAGTTTGGTAATTTTACTTTATCTTTTGGGAGACTGTTCAGATTTTCTTATTCTTTTAAGTTGACTGTAAATGAGATTAGCTGTACAGCCAGCTCCTCACAGTTTAGTGAAGAATGAGGACAGTGCTAACATTTCAGCCCCTTCTTGGGAAAATCGTCTTGTAGGATCTGTCTGCTTTTTAGTAGATTTGGACTTGATCCATTCTTTTCTCTATCTAGCTTCTAAGTAAAATGATAAAAACTGAAATTCTTCAAATGTAGAGCAGCAAAGAGTCAGTTAACATGAACATTGAGTAATGAGATGAGTGTCGTAAACTATACACAGGAACGTAGCTTCCTTACTTCAGTCATACTTCACACATAACCTGGCAGGTCAGCAGAAGAGTTCCATTTTGAGTTGACTGTTCAGGGGTGATAATGGATGATCTTTCAAAATCTCTTGGGTTGCCTATGATACATTTTTCATTCTTTGTAAGATTATGTTCTAAAAAATAAACATTTATAGTAATTAATATTTGTACTTCTCTCCTGTGGTTATCTGAAGGTATTTATCTTTAAATAAATAGGTATACACCTGTGTGTGTGTGTGTGTGTGTGTGTGTGTGTGTGTGTGTATGTGTGTATAAAGGTGCTTCTGAATTGATAGTGCATTTAGACCCATGCAGGACAATGCATGAGGTTCTTTCTTACCCTGAAAACAGTGTTGATAGATGAATGGTTATTATCTGTTTCCATGTAGTACCTCACATGAGTCTTGCAAAGACCAGAAAAAGATTTATATTCAGCATTACCTCTTTAACATTTATTAAATTAAACAAAACGAATATAAATAGATGTGATTCCTTGTCAGAAATGGAAGAAAACCAAGATTTAATTAGTATTGGTAGTTTGGTGCTAGTTTAACTAACTTAAAAGCTAGCTTATTATTATTGGTACTTTTTTTCAGTTTACCACCAGTATTCATTATTTGAGGTAGTTATGCTCTAAAAAATAGCTGTGAACACAGAATTAGCTTAAAACTGAACTACGGCTCTTAGGGAAAATACAGAGAGTTTCATGCAAGCCTCTGGTCACGTTTTCATCAGGTGATCAATGTGTAGCCTTGTTTTATGTGTTTCTGTTTAAAGTCACTTTGCTGTTGATCAACAACAACAGCTATGTTGTTGATTTGTTAATGTTGAACTTAACTTATGTGACTCATGTTACATAAATGCTGTAACTTAAGTCTGAACAAACTTCCCTAACACACAGTGTTTTCTCTTTGAGTCACATCACAGCATTCTTCCCCCTGGGAACACCGAACAACCCTGAAGCCCTGTGCCTGGGGCCACTGTAAATAGCAAAGTCACCAACAACGATCACAATGTTGTGAGAAAGTAGCGCTAAATAGGCCGAAAGGAGATGCTAGTGTAAGAGAGCTGAAGCAAGAAGGCAGAGCACACCTCGTCTAGCCCAAGCTCAAAACGTGTGTGTTGGGCAGTTCCCGCTTTGCTCTGTGCTGTCACCGAATGACGGTGAAAGCCTTGGGAGTGTTGAGGGCTACAAATAGATTTTGCAAGTTGATGAAATCACAGATATGGAATTTGCAAATCATGAGGCTTAGCTTTATCTTTTTAAAAATGGATTGAACTTCTTAATAATAAAAAATTGTTAATTTGAAAGAATTGATGGCGTATTTCCCCCCACGACTGTTTTAAACAGGAAGTAGACTTGATACGGAGTCAAGTACAGCAGCTCATCTCTCTCCCGATGTGGATGGGCTTACAGCCTGTGAGTATCTCAGTTCAGAAACTCAACGTGTATTTGTAAGTGGAGCATGTGGTTTTAGATGGTGTAGCTTTAATATGAATATAAAATGGCAGTTAAAAATTCCCCACCAAATTTGTCTAATTTACTACGTATTAACTAATCATAGGTGTAGTTTTTTTTCAGTTTTAAAGCTTTTGTGTGTAAGCCAATAAATGTTTCTCCTAATGTCATTATTTTAAGGTGAAGTAAGGTAATATCTATTGAGCTCATAAAGGGAGTTAATTTAGTAAAATATTATTATTCATAGATAGGTCTTTGGATGAGACTAAATACAGACTTTGAATTTTTAATTTTCCTTGAATGGAATGTACATATAGCTATAGGAGAACATCAGAATTATGTTTAATATTAACAACTTCATTTTTTCCATCAAAGTCTTATTGGATAATATGGGTGAGTATCAAAGCCAAATTAACAGATTTTAGGGTGTTAAGTTAAAACTCAGATTTCTATATAATACTGTATTCAGAATTTCATTTCCTGCACGTGGGTGGTTTTGCAGACATTCAGATATACAGGCTCATTCATAGATACCAGTTGATGAAGGTTAAAACAGGCACCTATAAATAATTATTACCAATGGGCTTCCCTGGTGGCTCAGAGGTTAAAGTGTCTGCCTTCAATGCGGGAGACCCGAGTTCGATCCCTGGGTTGGGAAGATCCCCTGGAGAAGGCAATGGCAACCCACTCCAGTACTCTTGCCTGGAGAATCCCATGGATGGAGGAGCCTGGTAGGCTACAGTCCATGGGGTCGCAAAGAGTCAGACACGACTGAGTGACTTCACTTAAAAATGGATAAGTGCCGTGAGAAAGAGTGGTGGTATGGACATTTCCTTATTATGATAGCTGTTTTATGTGCATTGTTTCAGACTGACTTTTTGAACTTTAAATGTTAATGCTCGTATTTTTCAAACTGAAGTCCTGAATTTTAGAAATAAGAGAGAAAATTTAGAAATTTAGAAATATGAAAGAAAATTTATTACTGAGCTTAAAATCTTAATGAGAAATTTCTTTTGTCTTATTTTTTTTCTATTGACAGGTAATGGAATTGAACTAGTTTTTTAAAGTGTAGGTATTAGTTTCTTAGATTCCAACTTTTGTCACGTTCCTATCTGGTTTTATCCCATTGCTCTATATTATATTCTTGCATAGGGGTTATGGCTGATTTAATGCCACATCATTCTTTCAGGCACGATTGGAATTAGAATTAAAAAAGACACCTAAGCTAAGAAAATTCTGGAACTTGATTAAAAAGAATGATGAGAAGATGGATCCAGAAGCAAGAGAACAGTATGTTGCCCAAGCTTTGTTCCATGTTGGTTTCTTATGCTGAGTTGTGGGTCTCAGATGTTGCTGACTTGTTTTGTTTTTCACTTTATGCAGTGCTGAACCAAATAAACGATTAAGAAGTGCTTTTACCTAGAGCATCATAGAAATGCTATTTACAGAGTTTCAGTGGAGAAGCCACGCATCATCATTTCTCCTTTCCCTTATCTCTGCCCCAGTCACAGGTGTTATCAGCGGTCTTCCCTTTGCCTGTTGTCCAGCATAGTTTGTTCATCATGGATGGGTCTCAATTTTCTCCAGTCTTCAGGCTGTCAGTCCAATTTTTCTTTCTTTTTCCCATTCCTTTATTCTTAACAATGACTTACACACTCCACTTTATACACTTCATTTACTCAATAAATCTAAGTGTTTATTATTTTACTGGGTACTATTATAGGTATAGGCAATATGGTATAGAACAAAATATAAAGTAATTCCTGCTCTTGTGAAGTTTACATTCTAGTTGGGGGAAGCAGCTAATAACAGATGGATTTTATGATATATTATCCAGTGGTTCATGCTAAGGAGGAAAATAAATGAAGTATACAACGAGTAAGGAAGCAGATGAGGGTGTGGGTTATTTTAATAGTAATTATTATCAATTGGATAAAAGTCTGGTATCAAGCATTTATGTCATCAAACAAAGTTCTGTTAGTAGGAAGGAAGGGAAGAATCTGTATACTCTTAAGACAGCAGTCCTCAAACTTTTTGGCACCAGGGACCGGTTCATGGAAGACAGTTTTTCCACAGACTGGGGCAGGGAGTGGGAATGGTTTCAGGGATGATTCTCATAAGGAATTTACAACCTAGATCACAAGGTTTGTGCTTCCATGAGAATCTAATGCTGCTGCTGATCTGACAGGAGGCAGAGCTCAGGCAAGTGATGGGGAGTGGCTGTAAATACAGATAAAGCTTCACTTGCTTTCCTCCTGCTGGGCAGCCCAGTTCCTCATAGGGTTGGGGACCCCTGCTCCAAGAGGTTTGTTCTCTCTCTCTCTCTCTCTCTCTCTCTCGTCTACCTGTGATCTGGCTTTATTTACTCCATGACTCTTCTAGCAATGATCCTTTTTTCTTTCTTCATCCTCAAGTGTCCTTTCCACTCATTTTTTTCCTCCCTCTGCTTATGTATATATGCTTAGGACTCACTTCTTGAGCCTATGATAACTTCTTCTGACTTATTTTTTCATCCACTTAGGATAATACTCTGTTCACCCATAGATAGCAGTTGAAGTCATAAGTATGAGTAAGATTATGTAATGAAGTATATAAACTGTGAAAAGAGGGTTGAGGATAGAAGGGAAGCTTGGAGTTGTGCTGGTGATCACTGAAAACGAGAGAAACTGAAAAAAGCTGGATGTCAGAGAAACAAGTTTGGGAGTAAGGAAATGAGAGGTATGAGGACAGGAGAACAGGGTCAGAATAGGAATATCCTTTCTTTAGCTTCAGACTCCAGTCTCATCTCTTCCATGATATCTTTCTAACCAATAACCTCTTAATCGGGCTACTTACATGGTATCTTTGTGTTATTTGGCTACTTTTTAAAAATTTAAACCCTCTCTTCCCATTACCTTAGTATGATTTAATTCCAAATCGATAAACTGTTCATCGTTTCTTAAACATTCCTTTCCTAACCACCTTTGTCTCTCTACTTGACTTAATTGAGGCTAACCTTTTAAGCAGTCTTCCAGACCAAGTACTAAGCCTGCAGTGTTTGCTTCTGAACTGAAACACACAGTGTTTTTCACTGAAACACCAGCTCTTTTTGTAATGATTAGACTGTGTATAGTTGTTTATAGAGTGTAAGTTCGATGATCAGACTTACCTAGGTTTCACACTCACCTGCTGTGTAAGTTTGGGCAAGTTACTGCGCCTCTTTGAGCCTCAATGTGAAGTCAGGACAGAATAGAACCTGTTTTGTAGGTGTGCTGTCAGCATTAGATTATTTTGTATGATGTCCTCAACACAGCCCAGATCCTAGTGCAGTAGGTGCTCAGTTAATGTCAGGCAGTTTGACTAATTAATGTTGTCTTGTGTTACTGATTATATTTTATGATGTCGTCATTTTAAGTATATTTTAGTCATTTCCCTGCTTGTTATTCCCAACAGGGCTGGCATAATCATTTGTAGCTGTCCAGTACGTGATGATTGGTTTTTGAATAGTTGGTACATGATGCATCTTAAATTAGTAATGAGTGAAAAGTTGTTTTTTAAACTAACATTTAATTTTTATACATTGTAATACTCTTTAGTAACTTAAGCATATTAAAGTATGAAATTGCTCATTTCAACTACATACTTATATTAGATTTTTAATGTTGAAGGCAGACTATAAATGAAATTTTGAAAACTCCTTTCTAGTCCTGACCTTTAAATTACAAGTGAAAACTTTTATAATAAGACAGAGATGCTTTCTTGGCTGATTATTAGGCCAGTAATGAGGCTCCTGTTTTCTTCATGTAATGCTGTATTTCTCTCAAGGAAGAAGCTGCTTAAATTATGGTCCTGATTTCAGAGAGAAATGAAACAATTTGTGCAGTGTAAGAAAGGCTGTTCAACATTTAAGTTTTACTTTTCAAATAATTATTTCTCAAAAATAACTTGCTCCCTGTTTGTTATCTCTCTGATTTTAGAGCCTATCAAGAAAGAAGATTTCTTTCACAACTCATCCAGAAGTTTATCTCTGTGCTGAAATCAGTCCCACTTTCTGGTAACGATCTTTTTTTTTCTCAGCTCATTTGTGAAGTTACCATTCAGATGCCCATCTGGTATTTATATTTAGTCTAAAAACTGCTCTCCAAATGATTTTAAATTACACTGACAAGGGATTATGTTCTTCCCTTTTCAAGTATGCTACCTGTCTGAGTATTGTGACTGCCTTAGAAATTCATATCATTTAAGGGCACCAGCATGGTTATTGAAATGTTCATTTATTTAGCAGTTATTTTTGGAGCTTCCTTATAACACACAGGTTTAGATCAAGGTTTCTGGCACATGGTAAACAAGATAACACGTGGCATTTATAATTTGGTACTGAATAATGTTTTCAAGCCATATCAAATACTGTTTAGGAGGGGAAGAGGAGAATTATTTTGAGATATGAGCTATAAGATGAAATGGGAAGTATTTTCCTCCATCGTGATCCCCATGTGGAGTATAAACTTCAAAATATATCATGATTACCCACTGTATATAGATACATATATGTGTGTGTGTATGAGTATGCGCTTGATGTACCAAGAGGATCTAACTACATTCTGCTGGGTTGGCAAGATTGACATAAGCATCTGGTGAGTGCAAATAGGGTATTGTTTACTTAGTAAAAATATCAAGTAAAAATAAAAAAAAACAAACAATAAAAGTATGTGTATGCTATGTATGATCACAAGGTTGTTAATATTTTATTTTCTAACTGAAATATAATCTAAGAACAGTTCAATAGGTGTACCATATTTATATGCACCAGAGATTATACCATACATATGGATCAGAGATTGTAGCTTTGTTTAAACTAAAATACAACAATAGTGTACTTAGAAATGTTGACTTTCCCCAAGTAATAGTTTACAACAAAAAATCACACCTGTAATTGAGTGAGGAATAGATAATAATGCTACAGATGCTAATTTATGGTACCAGATTTGGGGTATAATATTACTACCAGTATTAGTATAAAGAAAAAATTGTCATATGCTATAATCTGTCACCTAATGTTTATATATTTAAATCTTTCAGTTAAGCACCTTGAACCTGGAAAGAGGACTTAGATTTGGTTTCCTTGACACAAATATTAATAACGAGAGCCACTAATGTATAATAATTAGTGCAGGGTTGGGAATTCCCTGGTTCACAGTATAGGTCTTGGCACTTTCACTCCCTTGGGCCCAGCTTCAGTCCCTGCTCCGGGAACTAAGACCCTACAAGCCTTGAAGTGAGGCAGCACCCCACCACCTCGCACCCTCAAAAAATGGATGTCATCTAGAAAGGTTTGAAAGTCAAGTAAATATAACAGTATAGGGCCTGCAGAAATTTTAATGACTAACAAAGCACTAAATGTTGCCATCGTCATAATGTATTGTCAGAAAACAAAATTTCTTAGATTGATCTTGAGCTTTAATCAGAATTTATTAACTTACTGGCAAAGGAAACAACAGGGATGATAATAGTGTGCCAGTTTAGAAAGGGCATAAAACCAGATGGATTATATTGTTAGAAAACAGAAAACTAATTTTTAAAAGACTAGTTCCATTTTGCAAAGTTTTTGCAAACAACTGTCCATATCAATTGTTATAAAGGAAATCTGTGTAGGATGATTTGAAATGTCAGGGCTGCTATCAAAAGAAGGAAAAAACACACAGTACACATAAAAAGCAAGTGATAAGAATTTATTGGTGTCCAAAATTGGAATAACAGGGCTTCAACTCGAACAACATGCCTCGTAGGGCCAATTAGTGTAAAAATACGCAGCTTTATCCACCAGAACTCAGAAATTGAGTGCCAAGCATCATGTTCTAATTTTAAATAGGCCATTTCCAGTAATTTTCTCAAGCTATAAATAAAAATATGGAATACAGATTTTGCTCATTTTTAAATTTTGGGCAAAATTATTTTCCTTTGCCAGTAATAAGAACAGAAGATACAGCAGAGGACCAGTTTGAATGAATTTAATTTAAAAGTCACTTGTTTAAATTCTTTAGTTTTAGCAACTCTATGACCTAGGCTGTGTCTCAGAAAACTGGATTCCAGTTCTAACCGGCCAAAAATCAAATGATTTTCCTCTGGTCCTCAGTTCTCACCTATAAGATGAAAGGCTAGTAAGATGTTCTCTGAGGTCTTTTCTAGCCGTGATATTCTATAGTTACGTTATTTTAGGGTTTGAACTATGGGCATGTGTTACTTACAAAAGTATTCATATTCTTTCTTCACATAAACCCTTGTATTTTCCTATGTACAACAAATGAATAAGTAGATTTAAATAAATTCAAATAAAGCATTTGTAGGGCACCTTCTGTAGGTCTAGCACTGGGTTATTCACTGCTGGGAGTCTTTAGACTAGGGACCCTAAATTTTTCTCCTTTTCAGTTGAAACAATCTTGCCAGGATGATTTCAGCTGGTAAAATAGCAGAACATTTTCTGACATTAGGAAAAAATAGAGATTTGTAGTCTGAAAGTATATCGTGTCACAGAGTTGTACTTATTTTGAAAACAAAAATGGCCTTAAAAATAAACACTTTAAAAATAGTTTTTGCAGGTCTGATTTTTAAAATGTGTCTCTGATGCAAGCTATATTTTTCGTTTTCTCCTACTTATAGAGCTTAATGTAAGGGTAAGGCCTGCCCTTTTTGAAAATAGTGAGGTCTGTACTCTGAATCATAGTTAGTCCAATTCTGATGAATGAGATAAATAACCTTATTTAAATAACTAAATAGCTGCCAGTTTTAAGATATAGTACCATAGAATGACCTAAGTAAGAAAGTTTTAACATGTTTTCTCTCTTATATCTAGATCCTGTCACTATGGACAAAGTCCATTACTGTGAAAGATTTATTGAACTTATGATTGATCTAGAGGTAAGAAGTGTACAGTGATTTTTCTGTTACATAATCATTAAGGAAGCTAATGATTATATATGCAAGATTAAACCCATGACTATATATGAAATATTTCTTTATCACCTCAAGCTGGCCTTAGTTTGTACCTATTTCAAGTGTCTTATAGAGAAGAAAGTCAAAAGTGATTGACTCTTGAAGTTTCAGGTGACTGTCAAAGGGCTGTGTTTGTATTAAAAACATTATTTAGTAAATCAACATGAGTCCAGCAAGGGCAATTTATTTTCTGACATGTTTAATTACCCCTTCATAGAGTTTTAAAAAGAGCTGAAGTCATAGGTTTATGGCCATCTTTTTAATCATCTCACTTTTCTAAGTGTGCCTAATATTGTTGATGCAGAAAGATATAGCTGCTTGCTATTGTCAATTTTTAAAATTAAAATTCTTAAAAAAACTTCATGCTACTAGGTGTAAGATTTTTGATGCAAAGTTCAGATGCAGAGCTGGCGTAGTTGGGATTGAATTCATTTCCTTTCATTTCCTCTCCCTTTTTAATGCAGGAAGTTGAAAGAAAATCCTTTTTGTTCATTTCTTATTGGGAGAGCTAGAGTGGTTTCTAGACATGAGGATTAGTGCATTGGACTAGCTGTCATGC
This sequence comes from Muntiacus reevesi, assembly GCF_963930625.1. Taxonomy (NCBI): domain Eukaryota; kingdom Metazoa; phylum Chordata; class Mammalia; order Artiodactyla; family Cervidae; genus Muntiacus; species Muntiacus reevesi. The sequence goes on along the minus strand of NC_089255.1, from coordinate 29,473,732 downwards.
GTGAGATCTTCATGCAGGTTCAAGCTCTGGAAGCTATAATCTCTGAGGATCTCAATAACCTCCCCTTTAACATGACGGTATTTGACTAGATTAGTGGTTTCAGAACCATGCTTGTCATAGTTTCTCAGTATTGTCTTGCTGACTGTAGGATGATGTGGGAAGGAGAAACTGAGAAAGGAATCTCCAGTTAGGGATTTTCACTCCCTTTTCTCCATTTCTAAACGCACACACAGTATATATTGGGATTTCACATAGGATTTTGTTTGAAAACTACCGGCCAAGATAGAATCTGAGATTTTTTTTTTCCAGTGCTGTATTTTGTTTAGAAACATTACTACTGAGTTTATTTATAGCGTGGACTAGACCCTTTGCTTTGTGCAGTGTCTTTGAGGGGCTGAAGGTACTCTGTATGTGATTAATACTTCTGCGCTGAGTATCAGTGGACTTCACCTCTAGCTGGGAGAGCATGCAGACTTACTGCTGTGGTGATTACTTTCTCCAGGCCCTACTCCCCACGAGACGCTGGTTTAATACCATCCTGGATGACTCCCACCTTTTGGTTCACTGTTACCTTTCCAATCTTGTTCGTAGAGAAGAGGATGGCCATCTTTTTTCCCAGGTAAGCATTTGTGTATCTGAATATACTTACTGTTTTCATTTCTAAGTTGATTTTTTTCTTCCTTCACCATGCAATGGCGCAAAGTAAATTTTTGCTAAATATTTAGTTGAATGATGTAGATTCCAAAGTAGTCATTTTAAAGTGAAGCCAAGTCTTGACATACAAAGTGGATGCCTCGTCATGTAGGTGGCCTCTACTAATATTATATCATCATCTTTTTTTCTCTTCTAAATACTCATTAAAACAGTAAAACAATTCAGCATTATTAAAATTGAGGGGGATAGTTAATTCTAATAAAACTTTTGTTAATATGTGATGTTATCATTGGGCTAAATTAATGTATGATATAGTTCCACGTGCTCATATATTTTGATTCTGTGTCAGTGACTACTGTGGACTATAAATAAATGATAAGCATTAATTTCAAGGGAAGTTATTTAATGTCATTAAATATTAGCAAAGAGCCTAATATCTTGGCTCTCTTTCCATGAGCTGATAGTGACGGCGGTTGGCACAGCGGAAGTGTGTATACACTTGGCCTGCTGCCTTGACTTGAAAGGCAAATGCACTTGGTCTCCTGCTTTGTGAAGGAAGGCAGAGTAGCCGGGTTTCCCGTTTCCCACAGTGTCATCCAGAAGAAAAGTCTTCTAGCAAACTTCTAACACTTGGCTTTGGTGTGATCACAGCTGGAGATAACATTTTTGTATATATTTACATACCCTCCTAAAAACTCTTATCTTGTGTTTGTGAGCATTCCTTTCTTTCCTGTTCTCTTACTAAATTTTATCCAATGACTGGCCGCATGTATTAAAATACATTAAAATCCTAATATCAAGGAGGGGGTATAAATTGGGAGATTGGGGTTGACATATACACACCACTGGGTATAACTAATAAGAACTTACTATTTAGCACTGAAAACTCTACTTAGTACTCTGTTATGACCTATTTGGGGAAAGAATCTAAAAAAGAGTGAATATATGTATAACTGATTCACTTTGCTATACAGCCAAAACTAACACAACATTGTAAATCAACCATACTCCAAAAAAACTTGATTTAAAAAATCCTAATATATGATCTGCTATAGGTTAAAATTAAAAATAATAAAAATTGGGGGCAAATGCAGCCCCAGATTCTGTTGATGCTGCCGTCACAGGGGGAAAGGAGGCCTTCAGCAGTCGCAGGAACTGAGCCAAAGAAAGGGCTTGATGGCCATGGAGACTCAGGAGAGGAACGAATAGCTTAGCTTTTCCTCCTACCTTGCTATTTTTTTTTCTCAATATAGAGAAGAGTATCGCTAATTGAGAATTGCAAAATTCTGAGTAGCATAAACCCTCAGGAGTTCCCTCTAATTGTATGGGTCTTATATATTTACAGTGATGTAGAGAGATTTTTTTTTTTCCCATTAAAATGATTGACTTACTTTGATTAGTTCCTTAATGTTTCTTTAGTATTGGGATTGCAGTTTTAAGTTCTTCCCTGTAGAAGTAGACCAAGTATATGAGATAGACTTAACAATTTATTCACAGTGTATACTTTATGCTCACCTAAATAAAACATTTGTACATGTTCTGAAATGCTTGTAGTAGTGTTTACATTCCAGGGCTTTTCGGTGTCTCTAAGAAGGTCTGTGGACTTATTTATTATTTTTAATAGTGTCTGTTTTTGCCTTCTTGCTCTAATGTTTGCACAGTTTGTTAATTTAAATGTATCCTTTCAGCTTTTGGACATGCTTAAGTTCTATACTGGTTTTGAGATTAATGACCAGACTGGAAACGCTCTGACAGAGAATGAGATGACAACTATTCACTATGATAGAATTACTTCTCTCCAGGTAAGGGAAATGCATTATAGCCTTTGCTTCTGTTCCATGAAGTTGTGTCATAAATAATTTAGGTTTTATATAGTACAAATGGGAAAAGTACTTATTTAATAGTATGCTCATCTTGAATTTTTAAAATATTGCTAATTCTGATGGATTTATGAAAGAGAAGGTTTTCTTTTATAGTCCTCAGTCTTGAGAATCAGTATATTGATATTTGACACTCAAAAAATATTAGTTATTGGGCAAATTTGGTGCATTTAAATATCAACTTTATTTTCTGAAAGAGTATTTCAACTTGACAAAGTATGTGTGCATACTTCATACATTTTAAAGATAAAGACATGTAATGGGGCTGAAATTTACCAGTGCAGCTCAGATATGCCCCCCAAGTACCTTTGTTTTTATTACTGAGCTCATTTTGCTCTTGAACTCCATTTCCTCGGGTGGAAGAAAAAGACTTTTATTTCTTAATTTAAAGTAATTAAGATCCTAAGCTTTTGAAGAGTCTTTTGCGGGGAGAGGGTGGGGACGTGTAAAGACACAGCCAGCTTAAGTCCAGGCTGTCTTTCACCGTCAGGCCCACCATCTCAAGGCCGTTGCTCTTCTGCGCACAGTCCCAGCTCAGATATCTTTCCCGCCTTTCTCGGAGCGTCCGTGCTTTTGTTCCCCTGCCTCCGCCCCTGAAGTGCCCGTGGCTGGTGTGGCGTGTGCTGTTCTCTTGGCGCCGGCAAGGCCGCAGCGACTGGTCTCTCGGAGGCTGGCCGTCCGCCTGCTGCCGGGGTCCCGGTGCTTGGCCTTGACGGTGCCGGAGGCCTCCCGGGAGCCGACTCCTCGTCTCCGGCTCGGGGAGCGCGCTTGCAGGCCTGCCGCAGGCGCATTCTGCCGTCGTCTGTGGGGATCGCGTGGCAGGCCTTACCCGTGAGCTTGGCAGCCTCTGGGCAGGCCTCTACAGGGGATTAAAAACCTGCGGGTCTTTTCCCTCGGCATCAAGGAGGACTGGAGATGTTACCTCTCACACACGTAACCGAGTCCGCATGGCGCTGCTCTGTTTTCTTGCAGCCTGCCCCGTGCTGGCTGGAGGTGTTAGCCCGGGAGGCCTCTCCTCCCTGAGAGCCGGAGTCCAGCGGGTGCATGCGCACTTCGCTGTAGGCCCCTCAGACGCCGCTTCGGTGGGAGTTGCCTTGACTTCCTGTTAGTTTTGTTAAGCCAGTTCTTAGTAATAAAGTGTTTTGTTTTGTTTTCTGTCTTTTCCTGTCAGTGAAGCGGGCCTTCCCGGCTCTTATCATGTATATTCAAAATACGGCTTTAGAAATCAAAAACTGTACACTGACTCTGGTTTTACACCCTTGCTAGAACAATTCTGTTTTCTTTTCCTATTGTATCTAGTGCTTTTGAACAAGGCAGAGATCACATTGGAGAAGCATATAAGAAAGAGAAGTGCATTAATATTTTTTAAAAAATTTTTTCTGTTTGGCAGTAAGTTGTTATATGTAGGCATTAATTTTTTTTTTCCTGTTCTTTTCTAGAGAGCTGCTTTTGCACATTTCCCTGAACTCTATGATTTTGCTCTCTCAAATGTGGCAGAAGTAGATACTCGGGAATCCTTGATCAAGTTTTTTGGACCTCTTAGGTAAGGCAGTATGAAGGGACGACTGGGTTTTTATTTTCTTTATTTGCTTTTAGTTATTTTTGCACTGTTTTAGGTGATATTATTTGTTGCACTACTATTTATTGACAGTTAAAACTAGCTTCTCTCTAGTTTTCTTATCTTTGGGTTACTTAAATATAATTATACATTCTCTCTTTTTTGTAAAATTTATATCTTTATCTTTAAAAAAAATTTTTTTCTTTGTCGTAGCTTTCTTTTTTATATTTTTTTTATAACTTATACAGTTTTCCTAGGTTATAGGGTTTGAACCTAGGTAGTTGGTTGTCTGATTTCTGAGCCCTAATTTTTTTTTTTTTGAGGAGTAATTGACATAAAATATTATATTAGTATCATATGTATAATGTAATGATTTAATATTTATATTTATTGTGACATTGATCACTGCAAGTCTAGATAGCATTCATCTTCAAGCATGTAGAACTTTATTGGTCTTGTAATGAGGACTCTGTTAAGATATGAATTCTGCCCAAATTGATCTATAGATGTAAGTATATTCCAGTCAAAATCTCAGCAGAAAATTTTATAGAAATTGCCAAGCTTTCTCTAAAACTAATACGGAAAGGCAGAGGAACTAAGATAGTCAAAACCATTTTTGAAAAAAACAAAGAGGATTTCCACTACCTAACTTCAAAACTTACTATAAAGTCACAGTAATCAAGACATTGTGGTATTGAAAACAGGGTAGACATAGATCACTGGAATAGAGTTGAGTGAAATAGACCACACATGTATGATTAGTTGGTTTTTGACTCAGGTGACAAGTCAACTCAATGGGAAAAGGCTAATTTCAACAGTGGTGCCAGAACAATTGGATATCCATGTGCAAACTATGAAACTTGACCAATTCCTCATATCATATACACAGATTATAATCATAGGCATAAATATCACAATGAAAACTTACAAGAAGTATAAGAGAAAATCTTGTCATTGTGCTTTGTGCAAAGTTTTCCATAGATACCAAAGCACAGTCCATAAAGGAAAAAGACTGATAAATTGGACTTGGTCAAAATTTGAAATTTCCATTTGAAAGACATTGTTAAGAGGCTGAAAAGAGAATCCCCATACTGGGAGAAAATACTGGCTAAATTCATATCTGATAATGGACTAGTATCCAGACAGCTTAGAACTCAGTAACAAGAAAAAACTTAATGGCTGTAGATATGAACAGATACTTCATATATAGAAAGAAAATATATAGATTTCAGTGAGTCTATAAAAAGGTACTAGTATCATTTGGCATTTATTAGTTATTCAGGAAAAGCAAACTTAAATCAAAATGAGATACCACTATAGACTTATTAGAATCCTTTATAAAAGCAACAAGGTATTGACTCTTAACAAAGATGTGGAACAGTTGCAATTCTTATGTATTGCTGATGAGAATTCAAAGTGGTAGTGCCACTTTGGAAAAAATTTGAGTTTCTTACACAGTTTAGCATGCACTGACTGTGTGATCTGGTGTTCTCAGACATACCCACGAGAAATGGAAACTTAGATTCACAGAAAAATCTGTCCAGAGATTTATATGGTAGCTTTATTCATAGTTTTCAAAACTGTTATTTTCATTGAAGCGACAGGTTTATTATTGTTTAGATTTTTTTGCTCTTATTCAAATCTGAATAACTATAGGTGGTCAGTCATTCATTCAAGTAAAACATGTGTGCAAAGGCTATACCTCCTGTTCTGTCACACAAAATTTCTAAAAAACAGATACTCAAGTCCAAATTTAATAGCATTAATAAATCTTTGCTGTTTCATCATGGACATTTTAAAAATAGACTTTAAAAAAATGACTGTGGCAGCAGGAATGCCATGACCAGTTACAGCACTCGATGGTGCCACTTCCTTGATCCAGGCCGCCAGCTTTTACCCACCGTCACATTTGCCTGTCACTGTACATGTAAAGACAGTGGGAAAAAGCCTGAATAATGTCTTGGTATTAATATGAAAAAATGTCCTTGAAGCCTCCCTGAAAAGATCTAAGGACTATGAGAGGTTTACAGAAGACTTTTAGAGGTCTGTATTATAAGTTTAGTATTCATATCTGATTTCATATATTTGTTGCCTGTAAAATTACTTTTCAAAAGTGAAGTTATAATTATAAGACAATATTCTGATCTCAATATTTTTATTCTGCAGTTCCAATACCCTCCACCAGGTGGCATCATACCTCTGCTTGTTACCAACCCTTCCTAAAGCTGAAGACACGACTTTTGATAAAGGATTTCTTCTAGAATTGTTGGTAAATATTAGTGTTCCTTGAATTATGCATGTTTTTCCTACTTTTTTGAATCATTCTTGAAGATGTAGGTTTGTAGAGATATTTTTTTCTGGGCTAAAAATTTGGTAGATTCTTTTACCTGGTTTGGATCATATCAGCATTTGATTTTGTCAGATTTCTTTTTAATCTCTTAGATTACTTTTTTCAAGTCTCTTACCTCTTAAAACTGCTTTCTGGTGTGGATTCATCCATGCAGACATTTGTGAGCAACATCTGTATCAAGCACCGGATTAAAGACCCTGGGGATACAGAGATGACCGACAGCATTTCTGCCTTTAAGTGATCACAGTTACATTCACACACACACATGCATGAATAATACACATATATATTCATATCATTTATCTGTTTACTTTTCATTTTATTACTTAAATATAGTACCTTAAATGTTAAACCATACCTTTATCACTAGAGAATTCATGAATGTTTAGAAATAGAGAAAATTATCACTTCGTCAGTCATTTTGGGAAGTGAGTCTTAGTTTGAGCATTAACTCAAGCTTTTTGTGAAGTTTTATTTTTTTTAGTGCAGTTTTAGGTTCACAGCAAATTTGAGAGAAATGGATATACCCTACTTTTTAAACTTCCGTAAAATATTTCCGAAAGAGGATGATTATTTAACCATACCCTACCATGAGTATCTAGGCTGTTTGCAATGTTCACTCTTACAAATAATAATGCAGTCCTAATACAGGCCTCTTTGTGCTCACATGTGGGCCTTTAGGAGAGGTATCTAGAAGGGAAATTATTTGATTGAAGCATGTGCTTATTTAGAAGGTAAAAGATGCAGCCTGACTGTCCTTCAGAAGCTGTATGTTCCCATCAATGGTGTGTCAGAGTCTGTCTCCTTCAGCTCTTTTCAGCATTGGGTGTTACGAGTGTCCCAGTTTTGCCAATCTCATGGGTTTTTTTTAAAAAAACTTGTTTTAATTCTTTGTTTCCTGATTACTGTAAGATTGGGTTGTCTTTTGTATGTTTCAAACATATTTTTATACCTATATAAACTTACACTGCATGGAGGTGTGTTGTACATACCTTTTTTTTGCACATAATAATAGGCAAATGGTTTTGAGATATATTTCAAGTTAATATAAGGTTTAAAACACAGTTCCTAACTGTAAAGAGGAAGATGATATGCTTGTTTTTGGGTAGTAACAGGAAACTATTTGTAGCAGGTGTTTTAAGCCTGGTGACAGGTGTTTAATGCCATTTGGAGAGAAATTCTTGGGAAGGGTTTTAAATTAACCAAGTATGGAGAATACTTTTTATCCATATATTCACTTGAATGAATTGTGTGTCTTGGGTCACTTTCTTTGCCTTCCTTCTTACAAGTCACTTTTCATTGTCTCTGACTGAAAGTCCTTTCTAAAAATTCCTTGTCCTATTTTCTGACAATGTAAAATCTTCTCTGTTAAGTCAGGTTTTGGAGATTAATAATAAATCCTTACTATAGAAAGAAATGAGGATTTTTCCTGGACCTTTCTAATGGAAAATTGGTTTGAGTATAAAATTGATCCTGTCTATGCTTTATAGGGTCTTACAGCTAAAATTTCATCCTTAAAATTTAAATAGTTATGTGAAAAGAAAACAGTTTTAAAAATTTATAGTGCTATATCATTATCTTTCATTTCTCCCTCTCTTAAAACATTTTCCCAGGCTTTGAATTCTGCTAATATCCAACCAAATTATAATTAAAAAGTTAGGATATGCATATTCTTTACATGATAGCACGGTATCTTCCTTTCTACAACAATAATATCTTTACTGAAAAGAATGTGGCACGTTTTTCAAATGTTATTTTAGCATCTCTTAACTAGGTAACAAACTTATTTCTATATTTGAGATAGATCTCTAAAATACTAATAATGGAGGGGTACATAGAGGTCATTAAGTCCAGCTCTCTCTTTCTCATTTTACAAAGAATACTGAAGCCAAGTTATTAATAAACTTACCCAGATTGTTTAACCAGTGAGTACAAGAATGAAAACCATAGCCTAGGACTTGGGGCTCCCATTTTGTTCTTATATTAATGAGTGCTATGTGCTATAGCATTATCTTTTTTAAGGTCTCGGCATGTGCCAAGCTCTTTGACACTGTTTTACAGGATTCCATTTCATTTTTATAGGAAACCTAAGAGGGGAGTTAATCTGTTTTATTGAAAAGGAAATTAAAATCAGGGAGTTTGCAGTAACTTGCCCAGCATCTACATAGCCCGTAAGTAGAGGTGCTGGGAGTTAAATTCAGATCTGTCGAATTCCAAAGTTCATCTTAATCAGTACCTCTTTCATATTTCATTTGTGGAGAATGTGGAAAAAGGAAAAAACATCTCTTGTTAAGTTTTATGAAAATTGTGAAACTTCTCATTCCATATGTCATGGTGAATTTTTTAATAAGTTATTTTGATTAAAAAAAGATGTTTCTGACTTTGATCCTAAACTTGATTCTTTTAGGTATCTCGTCATGAGCGTCGAATTTCTCAGATTCAGCAGTTGAACCAGATGCCTTTGTATCCAACTGAGAAGATCATATGGGATGAAAATATTGTCCCAACTGAATACTATTCTGGGGAAGGTATGATAATGAAGTACAGCATTCAGATGTAACGTGAAAGTTAGTGTAGAAGTCATCATATGTACCTGAACATACTTCTATTTGCTGTATCAGTCAGTTCAGTTCAGTTGCTCAGTCGTGTCCGACTCTTTGCAACCCCATGGACTGCAGCACACCAGGCCTCCCTGTCCATCACCAACTCCCGGAGTTTACTCAAACTCATGTCCATTGAGTCGGTGATGCCATCTGACCATCTCATCCTCTGTCATCCCCTTCTCCTGCCTTCAATCTTTCCCAGCATAGGATCTTTTCAAATGAGTCAGTTCTTTGCATTAGATGACCAAAGTATTGGAGTTTCAGCTTCAGCTGAATGTGAGTGAATTCCAATGAATATTCAGGACTGATTTCCTTTAGGATGGACTGGTTGGATCTCCTTGCAGTCCAAGGGACCCTCAAGAGTCTTCTCCAACACCACAGTTCAAAAGTATCAATTCTTTGGTGCTCAGCTCTTTATAGTCCAACTCTCACATCCATACATGACTACTGGAAAAGCCATAGCTTTGACTAGACGGACTATTTGACTATTACTTTGTTGGCAAAGTAATATCTCTGCATTTTAATATGCTCTCTAGGTTGGTCATAATTTTTCTTCCAAAGAACAAGCGTCTTTTAATTTCAGGGCTGCAGTCACCATCTGCGATGATTTTGGAGCTCAAAAAAGTAAAGTCTGTCACTGTTTCCACTGTTTCCCCATCTATTTGCCATGAAGTGATGGGACCAGATGCCGTGATCTTCATTTTGTAAATGTTGAGTTTTAAGCCAACTCTTTCACTCTCCTCTTTCACTTTCATCAAGTAGCTCTTTAGTTCCTCTTTACTTTCTGCCATAAGGGTGGTGCCATCTGCATACCTGAGGTTATTGATATTTCTCTCAGCAATCTTGATTCCAGCTTGTGCTTCATCCAGCCCAGCGTTTCTCATGATTTACTCTTCATACATTAGGGTAATTTTCTGGTACCCTCAGGTGCAACTGTAGAAGCTAGAAACTATTCAGTGTTTTGAATGCTTAGCATTAAGAATTTTTATTAAACTTAAGCGTTCCCTAATGAATAGTGGTGTGTGTGTGTGTGTGTGTGTGTGTGTGTGCGCGCACACGCGCACACATCATGCTGTATAAAATGTGCCCATAAAGCTGTGTTTTAAGGAGACCTAATAATGCTATAAATGTAACTTTAGTTATGTCATTGGAAATGTATTTTGGGGTTCTTCTTTTTTGGCCTTTTGATGTAGGTGCTGAGTGCTTGGTTATTTATTATCCAAGGTAAATAGTGTTACATGAGGGTAATAGAAAGAATATTATTCACTAATAGTTGTCAGAGAAAGGAAAGAACTCCAGGAATAACATAAAGTCAATGCCTTATCCTTAAATTCTATCAGAAAGGCAAAGGTTCAGAACACAGTGGTGATCACTGAAGATAGAGTTATATAATATAATATGCTAATTCAGTTTCCTTGGTAAATTTGGTCATGGGCTATGTTTATAGTAGCATTATTTACTTTGAGATTTGCCAAATGTAAATTAGGTGGTAAGGAAAGAATTTTTTAGAACCCTTGTGTCAGTTCTTTTAGGTATCTTTAAGCACTATTTAGAAGCACTGTTTGCATATGAGTCATAGATGTACAGATTACGTGTATTAATGAAATACATCCTTTATTCTCAATCTTAATATTTGGCATTTGTTAACTTGGTTTCAGTTTCTATATGGAAACAAAAATAAGACCTTTTCAAATACGCTGTATTTTAAACACTGTTAAATTAGATTCTTAACAAATTTGTGGTGCCTTTTTTTTATATATATAAAGCAGATGTCTGATTAAGAAAAAAAAAAATTCAGTATGGATGTTATTTTCCTTTTCAGGTTGTCTTGCTCTTCCCAAGTTGAATTTGCAGTTTTTGACTCTTCATGACTACCTTCTAAGGAACTTCAATCTCTTCCGCCTAGAATCAACTTATGAGATTAGGCAAGACATCGAGGATAGTGTCAGCAGGATGAAGCCATGGTTAGTAAATTGGTTCCACTCGCAACAAAGAGATGCAAACAGTGACTGACATACTTCTGTCAGAAACCTCACACGTATTTAGAAATAATACATCTGGCGTGAAGATGCACTTTAAAATATGAAATATTTACTCTTTGAGAAATTCTTCAATGTGAATTAGATATATCCAAAATACTAAAATAGAAAATATGTTTCTGGGTACTTGGGAGTGAGACTGAGGGAAAGGCAGGAGAGATCACTGCTCTGGGAGGTGGGGTGGGAGTGCGAATAAGTCGGGCGATAGTTGAAGGGTAAAGAGGGAAGGGGATGGGCTGGCCAGCGGGCGTGTACTCGGCAGGGCAGTTTACGTCCTGCGAGAGGCTGGTGATAAAGGGGTGTTCTGTTGCCCCAACTGCTCTGGCGGCTGTCACCACTAGTCTCGGTCAGCCTCTCTAAAGGACCTGGCAGGAGATGAGGGGCATAGCTGAACATGGCACAGAGCCGAATATTGAAAGTCTTCCCTGGCCCTCCCTCCATAGGTTGCCCTGAAGAAACGGAATCGTCAGCCCTCACTTTTAGGGCCTGTTGAGTAGGTTCTGTTATTTGAGGAACTTTTCTGGCGCAAACTCGACTTTCCACCTGCTAGCTTACGTCTGGAACTCCTTTAGCTTAAGAAAAGCCTTTCATTCTGTTGTAGGCAGTTCTGCATTATAAGATCTGTGAAGATTAGTTTTGCTTTTCAGACTTGACTGACTTTGGGTAAATGCCCTTCATTCACTGTTTCATTTGAAGTATGAAATTATTACTGGTGATAAGTTGCATATCACAAATGACTGAAAATGAGTAAAAGAATTCTGTAAAATGAATTTTCATCACATTAGTGTCACACCATGCAGACATATATATATACAATTATGCTGCATTCTTTGTGAAAAGCTTAATATGTTTTAAATGTGAACTGATTCAGGTATCTTCCAGGCCTCTCTCCTGACTAATTACAGAGAACTGCATGGACTCTGTGATTATGATCCTTTTTTTTTCACTTCCATATTTTATTTCATACACAGTTCTATTTTTTAATTAATTATTATGTGGAAAGTTATTCTGGGTGAGACTATAAAACACAGCATAAAGTATTTTTGACTTAATAATCAGTTGAGTCAGTGGGCAGGCCAGCACTGTATAATTTGTATACCCTCTGGCTGATCATCTCTGCCCACAGCTTTGGTGAAATCACTGCCCATTGTTTGGACCCCGGGGGAGTGCTTAATCAGAAAGCTGCCTTACAATTTATGGCTACCTTGCACTTAATATGTTCAGATTCTGGACCAAATTTTGATCATTTTGCAAAGTAGGGACTTCATAGCTAGCAGTTCATCAAGCAGAATGGACTTACACTTTACTTAAATGCCAAATAAAGCAATAATACTTAGAGTTCTTATGGTCTATTAATAAAGTAATTTTTTTAGCTTACATTATTTTCTGCGAGTAGAACATATGTCTTTTTGGAGATAACTTCTGATAATAAGTTTTTCTAAATTTTGAAAAATTTATTTTTCTGCCCATCATTGAAAACTGTTAAAACCAATGAGATCTAGAAGGGTGGGTCTTCTTTCTGTTTCCTGTCTTTAAGGAGGAAAAGTAGTAGAGGCATTTTTACTCATTGCACAGTTCTTATCATCTTTTCAGCCTGTTGAAGCTACTGAGCAGTGTAAGAGGATGTGCTTACGAGGGTCAGAAAGCTGTACTTTTTTAATACCTCATGTTGCAGGTAGATTTTATAAAGAGGGAAGGAATTGGAGAGAGTAGATTAGTGGTTGCTTGGGAGTCGGAACAGGATTGACTGCAAGTGGGTTGAGGGATATCTTTTAAAGCATGATGAAAATGTTCTATAATTGAATTGTGGTGATGGATGAACAACTTTATAAATCTACTGAAAATTACTGAATTACACATTTACAATGAATGAATTTTATGGTCTATCAGCTATATTAAAGTAAAGTTGTAAAGAATGGAGAAGGTGATAGAAAATTATTACAGAAGCTTTTATACTCAAGGTAATGCCTTTTTAGGGGGCTTCCTTGGTGGCTCAGATGGTAAAGCATCTGCCTAAAATGCAGGACACCCAGGTTCAATTCCTGAGTCTGGAAGATCCCCTGGAGAAGGGAATGGCAATCTGCTGTGATATTCTTGCCTGGAGAATTCCACAGACAGGAGCCTGGAGGGCTAGTCCATGAGATCGCCAAGTCGAACATGCCTGAGCAACTAACACACACACACATTGCCTTTAGAAATTGTGTCAGTACTTACCAAGTCATTGGAATAGCAAACTTTATTTTTAATTAGTTTCACTCTGATGTCATGTAGTTTTGCAATTTTTTGTTATTTACAAAAGCCTTAGGATATTGATTTTCTTTGTCTTGGTAAGCATGTTGTTTTAGGCAGTACTTTCCAATTTTGGAGTGTTGCTGCAGTTTTTAATATTACAAAGTTCCCAAATACACTATTTAGTGTAAAAGCTAAAGCACTAATATAAGAAGAAATAATGAGTATTTGCATGTTAGTGGTTCTCGCTATTAGACCTAGCTTGATTATTCCCCACACTCCCATTCATGGCAATAGCTTTTCAATATCTTACATATTTCCCCTAAAGAAAGCTTTTGCATAGATATCATTTGCTTGTCTTTAGTTTTTTTGTCTAATTTGTTCTAAAACATTTTGAAACAGCTTTTAGAAATATTCCCTGATGGCTCAGATGGTAAAGAATCTGCCTGCACTGTGAGAGACCTGGCTTTAATTCCCGGATCAGGAAGATTCCCTGGAGAAGGAAATGGCTACCCATCCCAGTGTTCTTGCCCGGAGAATTCCATGGACAGAGGAGCCTGGCAGGCCACAGTCCATGGGCTCACAGAGTTGGATACAGCTGAGCAACTATCTAAAGAGGGGGAGAGGGCAAAAATATAAAACTGAATGCTGGATAATTTTATTCTTTAACAGAACGGCTCAGCTCTTACATATATAAATTACATGTTTTTCTGAAGATTTCCATATTATTGTCAGAGCTTAAATACTAGCTAAACGTGTAATTTAGTTACTGGTTTAACTTGTCCGAAAGTTGGGCAAAGTCATTTCCTGTTTGAGTGATCACCTGCTTCTGCTTTTTAGGCAATCAGAGTATGGCGGTGTAGTGTTTGGTGGCTGGGCGCGAATGGCCCAGCCCATTGTGGCCTTCACTGTGGTTGAGGTTGCTAAGCCCAACATAGGCGAAAACTGGCCAACCCGAGTTCGTGCGGATGTCACCATCAATCTGAATGTCAGAGATCACATCAAAGATGAATGGGAAGGTAATTTTGTATTTCAAGAACTGGTTATCTTTTGTCTTTTACTTTATAGACTTTTGCTTAGAGCATTAGTGAAACCACATATACTAAATATTGCCCTTTGAAGTGTACTAAATTTTATCCTTAAAGTTTGGCTTAAAAAATGACAATTGATTTATAATTATTACTAGTAAAAACACCAAGGATTATACAGACTAATAATTAAATAACCTTAATACTTTACTAAAAAGCATAAAATAGCATGCATATCAGAGTGTTTTAAAAATTGCAGTTGGCAGAGCTGAGAGGAGAGCATTTTAAATGTTAAAATGTGTCAGAAATGGCTTGTAAACTGATTTAAATTGGCATTTTTCTATTCCCAGCTGTCTGTGACAGCTCTCACTACCCTGTTAGGAGAAACTGGAGCTGGTGGGCTTTACCTCCTCCTACCCTTGTGGCTTGCCAGAAGGAAAGGAATAGTCCCTTAATGGATCAGTTTTCAGAAATCACTGCTCTCGATACAGCTGTTTGTAACTTTAGGGACTGCATGATACATTTGTCAAGTAATTTTGAAGGAATCCAACAACAAAGCTGGCCAGATGTTTAACAAATGGCCACAATAGTGGGTAGAGTTTGTGACAGATTGTTTTTATGACTCCTGTATCCCTCAAAACTGTTCCAATCTGGCACATTTCACATCTAAAATAATGTATACTTTTGTTATTGCTCAACTGTGAGAGAGGCATTCAGTTGCTGAGGAAGGTCTTATATTTATTCTCCTTAGAGCTTGAGGAGGTATTAAGATAAATACTGTTTTACATAGTGGGTAATGAACTGAAGTAACTTATTGGCTACCCCTCGAAGTACTAGTGATACCTGGAAATAAAACTTGAGGGGAAACAAAGACCCTTTGTAGAGATATATAGACAAGCTCTCATTATGATGTTAAAGGGGAAAAGGGGTTCTTTACCCCAAACCCCTTGGGAACCCCTTACTTCCATTACTTTGGAGACTGCTAATCCGAAGGCCATCAAGTCATCTTATTTTTTTTTTTTTAATGGATCTCTGGCAGATGAGAAATAGAATGGGTAAATTTTGATGGGCAAGATAGGAAACAATAGGGTATTGTGGGATGAGTGATTTATTTGGGGCGGTGGTCCCCAGTCTTTTTGGCACCAGAGACAGGTTTCGTGGAAGACAGTATTCCATGAATGGTAGTAGGGGGATGGTTTGGGGATGATTCAAGTGCATAACATTTATTGTGTACTTTGTTTCTATTATTATTACACTCTGGTATATAGTGAAATAATTATACGACTCACCATAATGCAGAATCAGATCGTCAGGCATTAGATTCTCATAAGGAACATTCACCACAGTGAGGTTCACACCTATGAGGGTCTAATGCTGATCTGGCAGGAGGCGGAGCTCACGTGGTGCCTGGGAGTTGGGACCCCAACAGGGGCATGGTGGGTAGAAGAGTATTTTCTGGGAAGCCAGAGCCAAAATGCAGGCCCTTTATTGGTTCCAGATAGAGCAACCAAATAAAAAATGAGAGAGAAGTTCTGTAAACAGTAATGAGCATTGTCCTATAAAAAACAAAAGTTTTGCGTAAATGAAGCTAAATACTATAAAAGATCATTGTCTCTTCAAGAAAGGATGAAGCTCAGGTCATTCTCTTCTCCATTACCCCATTTAAAATTACAGAAACAGAATTAATGAAACTGAAATATCTAGAAGACAGAGCCAGGATGGAGTAAATGCAAATGGTTGAAAGAGTTGAGATTATTGTAATACAAGTATTTTTAATGTAGACTGAGACATCCCACAGTATCCCTTTGTGAAGCAAAAAAGTGACATTGGTAGAGACAAAATTACTTCTCAGGCCCAACTGTTTGACTCTAAGACTTGGAGGTTTCAATGAGTTGTGTGCATCAGAAGTTATATAGGCAGTGCAACTCACATAGTAGATCATTTCCCCTTTGTTTTCATTGTTCTCCTGCTTCATTGCCTAGAAATTGTTGGGAAATAAGCAATCAATTCATTGTTATGAGTCAGTTATTATTTCTAGCACACTTGAACCATATTCCGTATTGAAGCCACCAGAATGGTGCTAGTGGTATTAGCCACACTCACATTTGCTGATTTGATTGAGTTGTTTATCTTGTTACCAAGGTTATGAGCAAGCAAAATGTTTATATTTGCATTCATACTATACAATAACTAATAAAAAATGAATGAGAAAAAAAAATGACATGTAGCATTACATGCTGTGTGGTCTAAATAAAAATCCCTCATCTTCCAGTATGTTTGCTTTTAATAGAGCTGGGAATCTTATTTAAAATCCATTATTTGAGCTAATGAAGGGGAAACTATGGACTTTGGCACAAGTCGCCTGTTTCTTGACATTTGCTTATGAAAATTTCAGTATTTGTCAACTGAAGCAACATATATTTGGCTGTCTCCTCAAGATGCTGTCTGTAAACAATGCTTTCATGCCTTGATGAATTATTCTAGGGTTGACCTATTCTGGTGAAATGCAGTTAGACCATTGTTGAAATGACACTGATGGATAGTTTAAACTGATGTTAGAAACCTGCTAAATATGATATAGATGCCAGCCATATTTTTGGTTACTTATTAAGAATGTTAGAAATAAGAAAGATGACAAACATCTAATTTTGGAGTTGTAACATGATCTAGAGGAGTTATCCAGTAACGTATATATGGCATAAATTTTCTCATTTTAATATAAAGAGAAACTTTTATTTAATTATTGCTGTCAAACATTGAGTATTAAAGGTAGAGGAAATCTATAATTGTGTTACAAAGTAAATATAATCATTGATCATCTCTGCTATGTTAAATGTTTTTTATATCTTTTCCAAAGATAAAAGAGAATTTACCAATGGAAGACAGAAAGCAGCAGCATTCTAATAAATGATAATGTGTTTGATGTTTTACTAGGCCTTCGGAAGCATGATGTATGCTTTTTAATTACTGTGCGTCCCACAAAACCTTATGGCACCAAGTTTGACCGAAGAAGACCTTTTATTGAGCAGGTTGGCCTAGTTTACGTCAGAGGCTGTGAAATCCAGGGCATGCTAGATGATAAAGGGCGTGTCATTGAAGACGGTATGAGGATTTTTATTCTTGAAAGTGTATGTATACGTAATGATAAATTTCTTTGCCTTTGTGCATCCTAGGTAGTTTTTTAGTTGTTTTATATACTAAATCAGCACAAAGGATTTTATATATATAGAAATGTGTAGAGTACCTACCACCCAGTTTTAGAGGTAAATAATATGGTTTCTGGACTTCTGTATTAGATTTTGGGCAGGCTCTTTTGAAATGCCTATATTTAAAACTCTTCCTTTTATGATACTTTATTGCTTTTAAAGACCTCTGAATACCTCCTATAGTTCACTGATACATTTTCCTAATTTTTCCTTTGTAAGTTTCACTGATCTGATTCATGATAGCAGTGGCTCATAAATGGAAACAACACTGTCCTGTGATTTAAAATACGTGGTGGTATCTGTGATGTCATATGACTGGGGTAGGGAAGCGATGGTCAGCTGTTAATGTTTGATGGATGGGGCCAGGGATGTTAAGTACCTAAGCAGAACTGTCTTCTAGAAGGAATTATCTTGCCCAAGATGCCAGCATAACCCTATTTAGAAACATCTCCTTGGGGATTCCTTGGTGGCTCAGACAGTAAAGAATCTGCCTGCAGTGGAGGAAACCCAGATTCAATCACTGGGTCAGGAAGATCCCCTGGAGAAGGAAATGGCAACCCACTCCCATATTCTTGCCTGCAAGAGGAACCTCACAGGCTACAGTCCATGGGGTCGCAGGAAGAGTTGGACACAGCTGAGCAACTAACATCTTCACACACACACAGAAGGAGCTAGGAGTAACTGACTCAAATTAAGTTCTTTGACTTGTAAGGCGCCTATTCTAGTTGAGGGCTTCAACATCACAGGATTGTTCTGGGAAGAAATAGTAACAGTTTAGAGAAAGGAGAAAATCTTTTCAGCTTGGAATTTGAAATGGATGAGTGGAAGTCATTCTAGTTGGAGGAATGGCTTGCAGTTAAGTCTGAATACTTTACTCATCATTTCTAGAAAAGGAATATTGCTAACTTACTTTGATATTTGAAACGTGTATATTTCATTTAACAAACTTTAAAAAAAAATGTCTAGGACCTGAACCCAGACCCAGTCTTAGAGGAGAATCAAGGACTTTTAGAGTGTTTTTGGATCCAAATCAGTATCAACAAGATATGACCAATACTATACAAAATGGAGCAGAAGATGTGTATGAAACTTTCAATGTAATAATGAGAAGAAAACCAAAAGAAAATAACTTTAAGGTAATTTGTGGGCTATATAATTAAAAGTATTGTGTCTTCATTTAAATAACTTTTAAGACATAACTACACAGATACTAGGTTTAAAAAGATTTAAAATCATGATCACTGCTTTTGATTTTAAACAAGCCTCTTAAGTTATTAACTTATAGATTAAATCTGAAATAAATTTATTTACTAAATCTTATTTTGTCTTTTGATGAGACTAAGAGAATTTTAGGTAGAGGTTAGTGCAAGAAAATAAGACACTATCTTGTTATCTCATTATCTCGTTGGATGTATAGCATTTATAATATAAAAATGTCTGGTTTTGTTATTCTTTGAAATTAATTGGCTAACCTTCTGATTTTCGTATGTTGCATAGATCACTTTGTTGAAATAATTATTGGAAAGTCTAAGAATCCGCCTTGACTTTTAGTAATTACTTCTGACAATGTATATATTAACTATTACAGGGACCTCTTATTGTAGCCCTAATTGTTTCATTCTGAAATTCAGACATTTCATTTTTATCGTTGTTCGTTTATTTTTTATTTCTTGTCTCTAGCAGTGCTAATTTTAGTATTTCTCAATTGTGGTGCATTTCACCATCAAGGCGCACATTAAAGTGCTTCTGGTTGTGTGTGGTCTCAGTAATGAGGAACTATAGGCTATAAGGTAGAGGAAACGCCAGGAATTTCTAAGAGGAAACTTTTTTTTCAAGGGTTTGTTCTGTAATGTTTTCTTGCCATTGTGTAGAACTGATCAAATTTTCATCCTACTCAAGAGAAGTCAAGCGATAAACTCATCTATGACATTCTGTCTAAATGATCCCCTAATGGATAAACTGTTCTTGCTAAGTTTGGTCTTTTGTTTAACTCCGTGTATGGTATCAGCTGG
Source organism: Muntiacus reevesi (assembly GCF_963930625.1). Lineage (NCBI taxonomy): Eukaryota > Metazoa > Chordata > Mammalia > Artiodactyla > Cervidae > Muntiacus > Muntiacus reevesi. Next base: position 29,454,173 of record NC_089255.1, on the reverse strand, counting down.
AAATATAGCTGTTGATTCAGTCTAGCCAAGCACCTGTCAGCAGAAAATAGCTTCTTGCCTTGAAACACTTGGGAATTCTGGATTAGTGCAGCCAGCTCTACATTCCACTGAAGTGCAAATGTTTGAGATGTCTTCTTGACAAATCCGTTTTTGTCCTCCTACTGACAGGCTGTGCTGGAGACGATCCGGAACCTGATGAACACTGATTGTGTGGTCCCTGACTGGCTGCACGACATCATTTTAGGTTACGGGGATCCGAGTAGTGCACATTATTCCAAAATGCCCAATCAGATTGCCACCCTTGATTTCAATGATACGTTTCTCTCCATTGAACATTTAAAAACCAGCTTTCCTGGTCATAATGTTAAAGTAACTGTGGATGACCCAGCTCTACAGATACCCCCTTTCAGGTAAAGTCAAAACTGGATATACTCCTTTCCAAGCTTTCTGTAGTCATTCTCAGTGAGACCATCAGGACTGTAGCTAAAATAAGTTTTAAGTATCACATCTAGATTTTGTTTGGGTAGTTTTCACCTTCCCCATATAATCACTGGGATAAATTTATTTTATTTGACTATTTCTAATTCTTTGTGTAGTAGCTATTTTAAGAGCAGAGTAAAAGTAGCCTTTGTCTTACAAGCGATCAGTTTGAAAAGTATTATATTGATATATTTGTAGCATTTGACTGAAGAAATAAGTCCTAATTAATATAAAGAGCCATGTGATTCTGAACTCGTGCTTTTTAGGAAAAAATCCTTTTTTTCTTTTAACCCTATTTGCTTTCACAATTTTAAATATTAATAATATTGTTATACTCAGAATTAAAGGAGCTTTGGATTAGTTTAAGTAAAAAAAAGAACAGAGTACCTGAAGTACTGAGTGCTTCATGAATTCCATCATACGAGCTAGTGGCGAAGCACTCAGTATACCTGGGATGTTAGCAAAGGACTTAATCACTTTCTTAGTTGCGAATTAGAACATATAGGTTTTAATTAACCATTAAATATAAATATAATAATTATACATATTAAAAACATGTACCCTTTTAAATTCTCAAACCGAGTCTCCCTCCATACTTCCCTAATCTCTAAACCCTCAGCACTTTCCGTCTTTGCAATGGTAGTGTCTTTCCTGCCTCTTGTCGCCTTTCTTAAATCCATTGTATGATGCCTCCTGCCAGAGTAATTGCATTGTCTGACTAGAAACTGACTTCTTAGCTTCTTTGGTTCTTAGCTTTTTTTTAATCTGTTTTTTTTTCCAGAATGTGAACAAAGACTGGAAAAAGTACAAATAGAGAATTAATTTTTTAGTTTAATCTTAAGAGTTTTCATTGACTTTCCACCAGGTACCTATGGGGAGTTGCTTCCTGGGATATCCTTGACCCCAGGCTAAGAACTTCTGCCTTAAAGGCTTGATATTCCAGAAGTGTCATAACAAGGTGCCAGTCTTTCTCTCTAGCCTTATTTTCTCTACTGAATCCTACACTTCTGTAGAACTGGCTATTTGTTTCTTCCTGGAATGTTTTTTGAAATTTATTTTAGATACTAGCTTTCCCATAAAGCCTTTTCTGATTAAATGAAGGACAATGTGTAAAGCACTTTACAGGAAATATGCTCTAAGTATGTAAATTTTCTTATGTAAACATTATGCTAAGTGAAGAAGCTAGACAGAAGAGAACAAATACTATATGATTCTGTTTACACAAAATGACCGGAATAGTCTGATATAAAGACAGAAAGTAGACTGATTCCCAGAAGTTAGGTTTGAGTTGGAATACAGAGTGACTGCTTAATTGACAGGGAGTTTCCTTTGGCGTGATGAAAATATTCTGGCATTAGAGAGCAGTGATGACTGTACAACATTGTGAATGTACTAAAACCCATTGAATTGAACCTTTTAAAATGGTGACTTTTATATGAATATTATCCCAGTTAAAAAAACGTTATTTCCTATAGAAAAAAAAATTAGATAAATGTTTCTTCTTTGATTCTCCCTTAATCAGATGGCTTTTTTCTTAATCTAAATACCCTTAACCACATTTCAGTGCTTTTAAGTCTACTTTTTTGAAATTTATATGCAGAGAGAATAAGTTCCTTTAAAACCATAAATGATTCTTGCTCATGATTGTCCTCTGTACAATGTCATGAATGAGACAGGTACTTGGCAAATTGTTGTTAATTGTGAAAATAAACGAAGGTTTTGGTTTTGTAGGATAACTTTTCCAGTAAGAAGTGGAAAGGGGAAGAAGCGGAAAGATGTTGATGGGGAAGATGAAGACACTGAGGAGGCAAAAACTTTGATTGTTGAACCTCATGTTATTCCTAATAGAGGTCCTTATCCTTACAACCAACCCAAACGGTAATTTCACTGCCTCTGCTAATTATAATGTTAGATAATAGTTTGCTATTTCACATGGATTAGTAATATTTGAAAGTTTTTCTGATTTTTTGAAAATTTTAAGAAACTTCTGATTCTGGACCCTCTTTACTTTTCTTCTGTTAGTTGACTCAATAGTTCAGACATTTTTGACCATTGTGTAATAATATTTCAAAAAGAAACATTTTCAGGTACTATGGAAAAGAGATATTAGCAGTCTTCCTGAATGTGACCACAGGTTCTTACTTCATGACCACGTGTTACATTTAGCAGCTACTCTTGTGCATGTGTGTCATGAGTAATAAAGTGGCACTGTGTTTGGTATTAGATGGGAAACCAGTACTTTGACACTACAGATAAGATCTGGGCTAACCATATTGAAAAATAACTGTAGTCTTTTTTTTCCACAATATTCATTCCGTTTTAATTGGTCTGGGGAGGGGCAGAGGTAAAGAAAATCAGAATAGACTGGGTCAGTCACGTGATCTGCTTGTGCTTATAGTTAGCAATATTGTACTGTACATTTAAAATGTTTTAAAAGAGTATGTCTTTATGTACTTTCTGCTGCACACGCATAGCCACAAAAAGGGGTCGGATGGGAGGAAGAAGAGATTGGGAGACCAGGGACAAATACAGAGCAAATGTTCAGACATCTCATTGTCTAAATTCTTACTAGCATCATCCACCTTTGTTTAACCAATTTCTTATCAACTCTTATTTGCAGTAATACAATTCAGTTCACTCATACACAGATAGAGGCCATCCGTGCTGGAATGCAGCCTGGGCTGACTATGGTAAGAGAATTACTGTTCTACTAGTTCTTAAATGGATTCAGACTAGAAGTAGGCATCAGATTTTCAGAGTATATTCCATTTTTAAGCACAGAAACCCAATTGAATTAAGTGTGTATAAGTAATTGTGGCATCTCATGTCATTGGATACTACCCATTTCAATGTCCATAAAAAATATTTCTTTAGAACCGAACTATGGCCGTTTATGTGCTGCCATTTTTATGCTGCCACAATGCATAAAGTGTTTATTTGCTGGCTGTTTGCAGAACAGTTCTGTTGACACTGATTTAGAAGTGTGTTTAATTTCCAGGTATTTGGAGATTTTCCTGTTGTCTTCTAGTTACTGGTTTCCTGGTCAGAGAGCATATTAAATACTTTCTAATTTTTTTTTTTAACTTATTAAGGTTTGTTTTATGGCCCAGGACATGACCTGTTGGTGAATATTCCATGTGCACTTGAATATGTGCTCTGTTGCCTTGAGTGGAGTGTCCTATGTACGCCATTTGGTTGTTGCTATTGTTCACTACTTCTCTTCCTTGAGAGAGGATTATTGAAGTCTCCAGCTGCAATTGTGAATTTGCTTCTCTGTTCAGTTCTGTTAGTTTTTGCTTCATGTGTCTTAAAGCGTTATGGAGATGTACGTACCCTTCCAGGGTTGTTGTGTCTTATTGGTGAATTAATGCTTTTGTCATGTGTGTCTGTCTTCACCACTGGTAACTTTCTTTGCTCTAAAGCCTACTTTGATATTAATAAAGCCAGTGCAGTTTTCTTTTGATTAGTGTTTACATGACACATCTTTTACTGTCCTTTCACTTCTAACCTACCTGTTACATTTGAAGTGAGTTTCTTGTAGACAGCATATGTTTGGGCATGGTGTTTTCCCTCTATTCTGAAGTCTCTGCTTTTAATTGGTGTGTTCAGTCCATTTACATTTAATGTTCTCATTGATGTGTTTGGATTTAGGCCTCCCGTTTTATTATTTCTTTTCTACGATTGCTCCCTTTTTGTGTATTCCTATTTCCCTTTTCCTGCCTTTTTCTGAGTTATTTCGATAGCTTTTAGTGTTTCATTTCTACTTATCTATTTTGTTTATATCTCCTTTATAATTTTTCTTAATGGCTACTCTAGAGAACTATTATATACATACTTACCTTTTCACAGCCTACTTAGAATCAATATTTTGTCTCTTAAATTGAATGGAGGATCCTTGCTTCCATATAAGTCCCTTTACCTTCCCATTTTATGTTGTAGCTGTCATATATTTTACCTGTAAATACATTGAAAATACTATCACACAATATTAAAATTTTTTATTACAGACATCATACATATTTTAAAGAACTCCAGAGGAGAAGAGTAGTCTACTACATTTACCATTTATCCTTTATTCCTGATATCTCAAGTATCCTCTGGTATCATTTCCTTTTTTAATTTTTTTCCCGCTGTGTAGCATGTGGGATCTTACTTCCCTGACCAGGGATTGAACCCAGGCCCCCAGTAGCAGAAGCGCAGAGTCCTAAACACTGAACCACCATGGAATTCCCCGGTGTCATTTCCCTTGTCTGAAGAATTTCTTTTACCGATATGAAGAACAGATCAGCTAACAATGAATTAACCTTTGTATTCCTTCTTCTGAGAGTCTCTCTAATTCATTTGCATTCTTTAAAATGTTTTTCCCTGGACATAGAATTTTCATTGATAGTTTTCTCTTTTCAGCCCTTTAAAAATGTGATTCCACTTCCTTTTGGTTTCCGTGGTTCTGATGAGAAGTACACATTCATCTGAAATGTCTTTTTGCTATATGTAATATATCATTTTTCTCTAGTTACTATTAAGATTTTTTTTTGTCTTTAGATTCCAACCATTTAATTATTGTATGTCTGGTCTTAGATTTCTTTGGTATTATTCTGTTTATGCTTCAGTGAGCTTCTTGTATCTGTTGATTTATGTCTTTTGCCAGATTTGAGAAATTTCCAGCTGTTATTTCTTTAAATACTTTTCTACGCTGTTTACTTTTCCCTCGCTAGAACTTCAAGGATATCAGACTTTTTAATATTGCTCCATGGATTCATGAGGTCGTGAATATTTTTTTCTGCTTTTTATTCAGGATGGCTGATTTCTATTGATTCATCTTCAAGTGTACTAACTCTTACCTTCTTCATGTTGCATTGAACTTACCTAGCAAATTTTTTAACTTGTTTCATCTTTCAGGTTTAAAATTTTCTTTTTCTAACAATGTGGTAATTCAGTGGTTTGCTATGTGTTCATCTGCTTTTTAGGTTGTGGGTCCACCAGGTACGGGAAAAACAGATGTGGCAGTTCAGATTATATCCAACATCTACCACAATTTCCCAGAGCAGAGGACTCTGATTGTTACTCATTCCAATCAGGTAAGAAAAAGGGAGTGTGTGTGTGCATGTGCGCTCATGTGTGCACGTGCTTGTGTGAAGTGGGTGTGCATATAGGGAACAGAGATGCATGGAAGCACAGTGTAGATTTCTGCTTATACGATAACCTGATTATGGGCACACAGAATACCAGGAAAGGATGATGAGCATAGTGTTTGTTGTTGAGTTAATCTTGGAGTATCACTGGTCATGACCAGACCATTCTAATAGAGGCAGTCCACATGCGGAAAAGCTGAGAGGAATATTTGGATACGTGGTAATTGACTTTTTCCCCCATCTTCTGTTCTTTAGAGCTTTTACTTTAAAACCATTACCCCTTACTAGTAGTATTTTTCTGCTACTAGAATGGATATTCCTAAAAGACTAAACCTATATCATATTGACACTGGATTGAATTTTAAGTTCTTATGAAGTATACATACGAATATGGGTGGACTGTTTTAGGTTGCTGGTCCAATACATAAAACATTTATAAATAGCTGGGGCTTCCTGGTGGCTCAGATGGTAAAGAATCTGCCTGCAATGTGGAAGACCCAGCTGCAATCCCCGAGTCAGGAGGATTCCCTAGGGAAGGGAATGGCAACCCACTCCAGTATTCTTGCCTGGAGAATCCCATGGACAGACAAGCCTGGCAGGCTACTGTCCATGGGGTCACAAAGAGTTGGACACGACTGAACAACTGACCTTTTATAAATAGCTAAAACAAGAAAAACAAAATGATCTTTACATCTATATGTGTGCCAGGGTATTTATTCTAAAGCTGTCATAGAAATAAGGAAGAGCAAGTAATATTTATTAATTCTCATGTAAAATGTGACAGACACCTCTCAGAATCTTCTGAAACATGTTGTGAAACTTGCACGGTAGTCCGTGCCCAAGGTACTTGTTTTCTCTGAATACATATTAAAAACAGTGCTTTCAGTTCACTAGTTTTTTTTTAAAAAAAAAAACTGGTCTATGAAGAAGCACTGGGTTTTTTAAATGCTCAGTGTTATTAATTCTGTTATTCATCAACTTTTAATCCCAGAATTTTAAAACTATTAACTGTCCATCCAATTCATTCCCTCTGTTTTCTTATCTTTAGTGTTTGTAAGTTACTGGCATGGTATACTAAAATTGTGCAGGGGAGAGTGTAATCAGGCTTTATCTTGATAAAAGAAGCAAACTATGACTTTTTCTTTCTTCTGTTTAATGAAATTTAGTCTGTAATAATTTTACCTATTTTCATCTTCTTAGAATGAGTAAGATATTATCCATGTGTTGTTTTAACATACTGGTTTTTTTTTTTAAACAAATTTTGTCATAACTGGAAAATGACTTTCTGTAGTATCCTCTACTTATGCCTGACTTATGTAGCACTGTTTTAGAGATGATGTTATTTTGCAAAAATAGCCAAAGACATCCTTGATCCTTTGATAATCAAATCATCCTCTTTAATGTAAATTGTTTATTTTTCAGAGTTTGTATACCAGATCTTGGTTTGAATATGTGATTCAAGCCATTCTCCAACATTGCTTTAATTTATGATGAAATCTTACAGTTTTTTCTGAGATTGCCATGTGCGAGTATTTTTTGCCCTCTAAATCTATGTGGTTCATAAGTTTAGATAGAGAAGGTTTAAATAGTGGCTAATGCCATGTGGTCTGATCTATTGTATCTCAAGTTTTAGATGGAGAATATTAAGAGTTTGGATAGTGTGAATTATTTTTTCAGATAATTTTGTTTATCTCATCAGTTTCTGAGCTCTAATTGCTAGAATTTTGGTAGTAAAAGATAGCTGTATACTTTATAGCTTGGATGTTTACAAGACTGGATATTGACTTCATGGTCAGGGCTAGACTAGTGTTAAATTCAGAGAATTTGAGTGGGGGCTAATCTTTAAATGTCATTTTTATTAGTATTTCTTTACATGCAATGAAACGCTTGCCTTTCTACAAAACCTTGTGACTACAGATGTTCAGATAACAAGTACTAGGATTTCAGGAAGCCCCAAAGATGAACATTTCATGGGTATGTCTTTCATCAGAACAGTTTGCAAATAGTGCTCTGCCCCCTGTTGTGTCAAGAGCTAATTTAGACCCTCAGCCTAAGATTTGAGTATTGTACTTTGGTTTCCTCTCTGTGGTCCTCTTGATGCCTTCTATCAACACACCTGGGAGGCCTTCTCTAACCACAAAACCCTTCCAGTTTTCTGCAACTCATAGAAATTTTGTTAAGTGAAATTTGATGTGTTTGTTAATTATTTTAGTAATTATTACTACTTGAGGGAAATAGAAACTGAGCCAAAGCCTTCTCTTTTCATAAATTATCAGAGATGTAATAGATAGATGACTTTTTATGATTTCTAGTTATTATTTGACTACACATACATATATTGCATTATCACAAATCAATAAAAACACTATTTCGTTTAAATTATAAATGGCCTAATAAGTTTCCTTCTGTGTTTAGACTTTGATTCTTATCTGACTGGGCAATACTCATTCATTTCTACCCTTGTGATTGTTAGTTTTTGTTACTTTTAAAGGAGCCTACTGATTCTTTAAAACTCACTCATTCATTTTTTTATTCTCCAGGCCCTGAACCAGTTGTTTGAGAAAATCATGGCTTTAGACATTGACGAGCGCCACCTCCTGCGTCTTGGTCATGGAGAAGAAGAGCTGGAGACTGAGAAAGATTTCAGCAGGTGAGCAAATGGGGATGAGTTTTGAAACAGTATGTGAAGAATTTTTAACCTTCTCCTCTTTTTCTTTAATAAAGAAAAAAGCAACAGGAAAGAGAGCAGTGAATAACCCAACTGAATTCTGAAGGGTTTTAGCGTAACCTACATAGGACGGAGGAGCCTGGTAGGCTGCAGTCCATGGGGTTGCTAGGAGTCGGACATGACTGAGCACTTCACTTTCACTTTTCACTTTCATGCATCAGAGAAGGAACTGGCAACCCACTCCAGTGTTCTTGCCTGGAGAGTCCCAGGGACGGGGGAGCTTGGTGGGCTGCCCTCAATGGGGTCGCAGAGTTGGACACGATTGAAGCGACTTAGCAGCAGCAACATGGGTATACTAGGTTGACCCCAAAGTCCGGTCATGATCTCCCTCTGCTCCAGTTCTACATGTTTATGGCATTTTCCCCCTCAAACATATGGTTATTTCAGTGAAAAGAGTTATCTTGTTCATCTTTTTTAAGTTGCAGATTTCCATTTGCTTTAGTTTACTGAAGTCAACATTGCCAAACCCAAACTATACAACTTTACACAATTCCATTTTACATTTCATCTAGACATTTAATTTCATATAATCTGGGCATCTATTAGGTAGATTCACTTAACAAAATGCAACTGGAGATTAGTGATAGTATAAGCTTTGGAGTTGTTAAGTATTATTTCAGGAATTTATTGCCAGTTTAGCTGGACTTTATGTTAATGTGACATAAAGTGACTAAATTTTACAAGTCAGATTTCTTCTGCTTTTAGTATTTTGATTTTTCCTTCAAAGTTGCTGTATAAAAAACAGCTTGTTTTATTTATAATTAAACTAGTTTTTAAAGCTTGATTTCTGACATAGACATAATTAACAGCTGTACATAATTAATACAGCCTTTGGCTATTGAACATTACTTTTGTAATCATTACTAAATTGATTATAGACATCAAAAGAACTAAAAGAGTATTAAATTACCACATTGCATTTATTTTGAGTTCTTATGTTAAAGAGCTCACCAAATATTTTTTAGCTTCTAAAAAGTCAAAGGGCAAGATCAACACACATTAAGTTACTTGGGGCTCTGGATTCTTAATTTTTGAACAGCTGGTAATGCTTCTGAATTCTTCCCATGGGTATTTCTTCTTGTTAAACCTAACTTACACAAGTGGACTCAACTCTAAAAGTCTGCTAATTCAGATTTCAGTGAATGTATACAGGCTGATGAAGTGCTAAGTACAGTAATTATAAGTGTATTGCAGCATAATTTATAGTTTTTAGAGAATATTATAATAGAAAAGAAGTAGAATTTTTAAAAAGTGATTTCTGGTGCTACCAATTTTCTTGAGGAAAAACTCTTTTTGCTTTCTGATGGGTAAGTCAAGCTCCAGGCCTTATTAGTAATGTGTGTGTATTTGATTGTGCAATTATTTCATTTTTCTCTTTGTCATAATTAAAAAGATGGGGGAATAACCAGTTGATGGGGCAGAACACGTAGTCAGAACATGCTCATTCATCAGTTAAGTTTGCCATCTTATATGGGTATGATTTGTGGCACCCCAAAGTGGTTACAATGATAATATCAGAGATCACAGAACACAGATAACAAATATAATAATAATGAAAATGTTTGAAATAGTTCAAGAATCTCCAAAATTTGATACAGACAGCAAATGCTGTTGGAAAAAAATGACAGTGATAGACTTGTTAAATGCAGTGTTGCCACAAACCTTCAATTTGAAAAAAATACAGTATCTGCAAAGTACAGTAAAGTGAAGCCCAATAAAATGAAGTATTCCTGTACATTGCTTTCCCTTTTTAAAATTAGTTCAGACTTTTTAATATAGTTTTAGATTTATAGAATACTTCAGCAAATATTACATAGGATTCCATTGTATACTGTTGCTGCTTTTTTCTGTTTTTTTTTTTTGGTGGTGAGGAATCGTAGCAGGCACTTTGTTATGGTAGAAAGAATTTGCACAGGCTTTGGGATCTAGTTCTGGTTCCACTTGTTTTTCTTAACTACCTGTCTTTGGGCCAGGTACTCTCCAAATTTCAGTTTTCTTACAAATTGAGCAAATATTTATGAACCTATTTGGTCCAGATGCCAAACTGTGTTCAATGCCAAAGAATAAGCAAATAAATTTTGAAATTACATTTCAGAAGTTTTAGAGCTAACCTACTTTTATGATAGTGATATTCAGAGTAGCCAGTTTGTAAACTATATTCTGGTTTGTTATGAGATGAACTAGCACTTGAATATACTATAGTGTTTTCTTCTTTGTGACGATCTTTTTATGAAGAAGAAAGAAAAGATAGCTGAACTAAAGGTGTTTAGTAATATAGTTAATTTTCCTTTCTCACAGACCACCAACACATTTGCACATCATCCTTGATCCATCGGTAGATTTTAAGTAACTTTGGCATAAAATAACTAAAGACCTACCACTTGAGTTATTTTATACCAATGCTACTTAGTAAATATAAACTATGTTTTCTACCTTTTATTTTCTTTGCTCATTTATTATTTCCGTTAATAATTTTCTTAAATATTTTGCTGACAGTTTCCTTGAAAGTCTCTTCATAATATAATTTTGCTTTTTTGCTTAATCGAAATTTTTAGGTATGGAAGAGTTAATTATGTCCTAGCTCGAAGAATAGAACTTTTAGAAGAAGTCAAACGATTGCAGAAGAGTCTAGGGGTTCCAGGAGATGCTTCATACACTTGTGAAACTGCAGGCTATTTCTTCTTGTATCAGGTATAAGAGATTAAAGATATTTAAATCATACTTTATTGGAATATACTCTTTATTTAGAAACTGGGATGGGTTCTGGAAACTCTTTCTTGAAAATTATTTTTTTGAGTAGATTAAAATATATACTGTTGCCAGAGTTATATTTGTGGATGTTAAATGTTTTGTCTCCTATTGTCTTCAATTTTCTTTGCTAAATAACTTTACTTGATGACTCATTCAGTGAAAGGCCAGTGTTGCTACTTTTAAATTTTTTTCTTCTCCTTTTTTGTTATTGAAAAAGTTTCTAGTCTCTCTTTTTTATTTTTTCACTTTTTTTCATTACTATAGAAATATAACTAAATAGTCTAGCTACCCAGTGGTAACAGATGCAGTTTTTTAACTTACTTTTAATAGGCATGTTAATCAAGGAATAAAGAAAAGCATATTTTCTGTTTAAATTTCCAAAAATACATTTTGTTATAGAATTGATTTCAAAGTAAGGAGTTTAAGTTAAAAATTCTTTGACTTCAGTTTAGAGGTATGTTTTTGCTTTTGTTAGGGTTAATTTTGGGGGTTGAAAATTAATGAGAAATAGACAGCCAAATAAAATGAATAAAAATAAGATTTTCATACTTACTTGGTTTACTAGCAATTTTAAATGGATTGAACATCAAATGAAGATTTTTGTATAACTCTATTTGTTCTCTTTGTACTAATGCTACTTATATATTTTAGGCATAAATCACAGTGTTGAAATTTTTAAATGTATATGAAAAAAAGTTTATGCTCATTATAAACTGATAAACCAGTTGAGTCCATTCAAAATGAGTGTATTTCATGGTTCCTTATGAAACATGGGACATATGCTTGATGTTGCAAAGTTATCTTCATTTTAGACTCTTAAGAACTTTGAATAATGGAGTAATGATCATGTTTAAGTGCATGTTTGTCACAAGATAAAAGTCACCAGGCTCTTAGTGAAAACTACTTTTAATAGTGGTAGAAATAACATATAAATTATTGAGGCCTAAGTAATAAATTTGAAAAATATGAACTGGAGGCCTCACAGTGTACATCAACAATTTTCAACACACAGTAATCACATTAGGAAAATTGTTGAAAAGGAAAATTCTCAAGCTCTGTCCCCAGAGACTTTCTTTTAATATGACATGATATCCAGGAATCTACATTTTTATTTAGCTTCTCAGATATTCTGCCTAAGGACCACTGTTTGAGAAACACTGAAGTTATAACAGAAAAACTGAGAGAATTACAAAAATTAAGTAGGAACTGAGTAGGGTCATAGTTAACATTTACTCCAACATATATTTAAACTATCTATATCCAAAAGTCATAAAATGAGCTTTCAAATACATAGTCAGCTTAACCAGAAGTTTTTTATATGTATACTAAAGAGAATTCAAAACATCTTGAAGGTCTCGGAGAAGGATTGACAAGTGCTAAATTGATTAAAAAGCTACTAGAGCTGGACTTAACCATATATGGAAAGAAACTGAGATAGTGAGAAAATAAGGAATTTCTTTGTTCAGAGAGGGCTTTTTGGATCATCGATCATAAACTGTTTTGAATATGCATGGGAAATCTGAAACATCTGAGATAAAAAGTTCCATGAGATAATTCTAGGGTTCTTTCCCATCTGTACATGTTTTATTTAAGGGTTTTTTACCCTACAGTCTTAAAGTTTACTTTTATAAAAGAAGAGCAGTTTGTCAGTGACGGGTAAGAAACAGTCTGGTTGGGTCAAAGATTGCTTTTCTTTTCCTTTTCCTACTGGACCACCAGAGAAGACCAAACTAAGCGCATTTTTTATTTTATTATTTAAAATGTTTTTTAGTCACTCAGTCATTTGGACACCAACTCTTTGCAACCCAATGGACGGTAGCCCGCCAGGCTCCTCTGTCCTTGGGATTTTCCAGGCAAGAATACTGGAGTGGGTTGTCATTTCCTTCTCCAAGGGATCCTCCCGACTTAGGGATCAATCCAAGTCTCCTGCATTGTCAGGCAGATTCTCTCCCACTGAGCCACCAGGGAAGTCCATCTGAAACATAAGTGCTGACCAATTTAACCTCAAGTCTCTTTTTCTTACAGGTGATGTCTCGTTGGGAAGAGTATATCAGCAAAGTGAAAAATAAAAGTAACACGATGCCAGATATTACTGAAGTCTCCAGTTTCTTCCCATTTCATGAGTACTTTGCAAATGCCCCACAACCCATTTTTAAAGGCCGATCTTATGAAGAAGACATGGAAATTGCTGAAGGATGTTTTAGGCATATTAAGAAAATCTTTACTCAGCTTGAGGTAAGGATTCTCAAGTTCTTCTTACTTTCTTTTAAAGGTTTTAAGCTTAGCTGTTTTTTTTTTTTTAATTTTAAGTAAGTAGAATATTCAAATCTAGCAAACAAGATTATTACTTTTAAGTGGAATTATTGGAAGCATGTATTGTTCTGGTTGAAGAAATAAGTAAAAATTATGATATGAATTGAATCACCATTTTTTTTTTCTGGTGTGAAAGTCTTAGTATTTAAGAAAGGAATGCTTTCTTTAGGAGATTTAGCAATAGCTCCTTCATTCAGAATTTGGCTATTCTAAATTCTTTATGCCTTTGACTTGTGGGCAAAAAGTGAGGTTGCTGTGTTACCCAAGATGGTCCTGATTATTAAGGTGAAATAAGAATCACGACCATACACAGGGGACAGAGAAGAATGTTTGGAACCCAGGGCTCCTGGGATGCTTCCTGGTTTTCTCATTCCTTATTGGAAACATCCCTGGAAGACTACAGCAATAGTGTAAAAGGACCACATTTCAGACTAACGTTCCTCTCAGAAGGTTTAGGATTACTTCAGATTAAAAGGGCAAAGATTGTCTCTTTTTAAAAGTCTTCGTACCTTTTAGATATGATTTTATCCCTACTTCCTACAGCAATATCCGGCAGATAGTAAGTATTCAGTAAACACTGACGCATGGTGTGAGTAGGTGGGTAGAAACGGATGAATGGTCGGTACAAAATAATAAATATATAATGTATACACATATGTAGTATATATGTAATATGATAATGATGAATAAAATTGTAAAACCTGCAGAACAGTGTTGTGGTATACTTATGATTACATAAATAGTATAATATAAAAGGATAAAAGCATATAATTTATAATAATAGCTGTCTGGGGAGACAGTAGGAAGAAGGAAATACAGGGTACCTCCACCTGTGCCTGTGATACTTTAATTATTTAAAAATAAATAAACCAAAACAAATGTTTAAAAGTCTGACATAAGAATGACATAATGTTCAGACTTGATAAAGCTTGATATTAGGTACTCTGCATGGCTCGTTTACTCCTTACATCCATCTATTGTTGATTCCCCTACTCTGCTCTGGGATCCTCTGCCATGGTCTGGGCTGGGACTGGTCCTTGGAGTCTTGATTTCCCAGCCTCTCATGTCAGCTGACTTCTGGCTGGGTTTAGCCAATGAGAAATGTGGCAAAAATAGAGGAAAGAAGGAAGCCAGGGTTTTTCACCACCAGCTCTCTCTGCCTGGGGTTTCATCCCTTACATGACTCCAGTTTCAGCTGACCTGGTCCACTGCTGTTCCAGCTTTATATTGATACCTCAGTTTCTGGGCTTAGGTAACACTTCTTCCTTTTTATCCTTCCTAGCCTACGGATGGTCATAATATTCTGCTGTTGCCAATCTCTGGGTTACATCACCATTCGTTGGTTGGCTTTTCTACTCCTCCATCACCTGCATAAACGGGTTCCTTGCAATAAATTCCTTTCATTATGAATGCTTGACATAGTGTCTATTTTCCTGGAGGTACCAGGGTGATCGATATGCAGTATTCTTGTTGACACAGTAAATATTTTACCTTATATAAAAAAACAGCCCAAATTGTAGCTTTAATATCAGTTATTATTTGAACTTAATTAGTAACTTATGAATCATGGACAGAGTTGTTGTTCTATCAGTTCAGTTCAGTCACTCAGTTGTGTCCGACTCTTTGCGACCCCATGGACTGCAGCGCGCCAGGCTTCCCTGTCCTTCACCAGCTCCCAGAGCTTGCTCAGACTCACGCTCACCGAGTTGGATGATAGGCTTAGTTTATGCTGCTGCTGCTAAGCTGTGTCTGACTCTCTAAGCCTAGAGACTGCAGCCCACCAGGCTCCTCTGTCCATGGGGTTCTCCAGGCAAGAATACTGGAGTGGGTTGCCATGACCTCCTCCAGGGGCTCTTCTCAACCCAGGGATCAAACATCTCACGTCTTACCTGCATTGGCAGGCAGCTTCTTTACCACTGGCGCCACCGAGATGTTTATATTAAGCTTGCAGATAAAGTCTCATAAACTGGATTATTGAACGTGTGCATGATTTTCCTAAAACAAGTGTCTCGTTGTTTCCCCACTCCCATAGGAATTCAGAGCCTCTGAACTGCTTCGAAGTGGACTCGACAGATCTAAATACCTTTTGGTGAAAGAAGCCAAAATCATTGCCATGACCTGTACTCATGCTGCCCTAAAACGACATGATTTAGTCAAGTTAGGTTTCAAGGTAAAGACTTATATTTTAGTTCCTTAATTCATCTGTGCAGCTGTTAGTTCCTCTCTTGTCTCTTCTGTCCTTAATACTAGGCCCTTTCCCTTGAATGTTTGCTTCTTACTGAGGTTTGCATTTATAATTACTTTAAAATGGCTCTAAAGTGATAATAACATCCCATGTTTATATGATTAGTAAACTCTAATAAATAATTTTCTAAATGTAGTTATTAGATGTATTAATATGTGTTTTAAGTAACATTATAGCCATATGACTGTCTAAATAACTTCTAGTGCTTTTTAAGGTAAATTAATTTACTTTCACTGTGTTAAAAGAATCTCCAAACAGAACTAAAAACTTTATAAAAACATTTGACAGTATTTTTCACCTATTAGAAATCTGTATGCTTGCCTTATTTACCTTTTAAGCACACATCCACTGCAGTTATTTGTTCATTCAGTAAATGAAAAGCATTCTGTGTGAGGATATGGAATATACTTATTTAGACTGTCAAGTAAGATATTTAAATGACTCCATCTCAGGATAAGGACTGGAGAGCCAAAGGGTAAAGACAGCCTGTTACTTGTTACTCAGCTGAAATGTAATGTAATAATTGATCAGTAAATTTGAGTTTGCAGACACTTTGTGACTTTGCTAGTGGTACTGACTAATCTCTGATCTTAATGCAAATCATTTAACTTCCCTCCAACTGGTTTATCTGGTGTTATTAGTGTTTCATGTACTGGTTTGAATTCAAAGTTAGTAAAACGTTTGTTGCTGATGAAAATAGCTGACATTTTTTAAGTGTTATGAGGTCACTGGAAGATAAGTGCTAAATAAATTCAAGGTGATAGAATTGTTGAGATCTTGGATTAAAGTTTCCTCAGCTATAAGGTAGGACAAATATGATAATTTATTAAAAGGTAGTGTGAACTTAACCTAGTGGTGTGAACTTACCTTTTGCAAATTAGTGAAAAGCTTTCACCTAAATATTTTGTTCTTGCTTTGGGCTGACACATAAAATATACTTTGGATTTGCTGTTAAATCATGTTAGTTTTAACAACACAGGGAAATGATACAATCTAAACTGAGCATTTTATGCTTTCTTGCGGCTGTTCACATGCATAAACTACAAAACATTACTTGTAGCTTATCATATTTTCATTAATCATTTTCTTACATTGCGCTAGTAAGATAGTTAGCGTAAGATAGTCAGGGTATCCCTTCACATTACTCCCCACTCCCCAATTATCTAGTCTTTCAACTCTTTTCATATTTCCTGTGTCCTTTTCATTTATATCAATAAAATGCTAAATTTCCATTTCAGGCACTGTCTTTTGATTCTGTGCTGTCTCCAAGGAGACATGCAAGCACTTTGGTGTACTCTTTTCCTTCCTTAATACATCCAGTATAGTTGTGGCATAATTTTGCTTTGCAATTAAAATCTCCTTTTTAACAGGAGCTATAGATATATTTTTATAAGTTAAATCACATTAGATTTTCAGAGTTCTTTCTCAGGAAGGAGTCTCTTTAAGCTGTCATCTTTGAGCTTTTCCCATTCTGTTCTCCATATTGTGTCTAGCACCTTGAGAGCCCACGTGGGAACTTCTGAGAAAATATGACTCTTTGAACCCCTCCTCCTAGGTTCCCATCAGGATGACCTAACTAATCATTGTAATAGGGAAATTTAGCATCAGATAGAGTTAGAGAAGATACCCATCCACATGCCTAAAACGTTCTACTGTTTTCACTAGAAAACAGTACAGAATTGAACCTTAAATTTCATCATGTCCAGTAGAAACCCAGCTACCAGACTTGAACAAATACAAGCATATTTTGGTAAAAATGAGTAGCACAGAAACTGCTGCTGCTAAGTTGCTTCAGTCGTGTCTGACTCTGTACGACCCCATAGACGGCAGCCCACCAGGCTCCTCTGTCCCTGGGATTCTCCAGGCAAGAATACTGGAGTGGGTTGCCATTTCCTTCTCCAGTGCAGAAACTAGAGGATACATAAACAATTTGCTTAAAAGAAAAAAGTTAATTAAGCATTAAGAGTAAGTATACTCCCCCTACCTTCCACTTCCTTGAAAAAAAATTAGGGGAGAAAACTTTGAAAAAATAAAACAAAAGAACCCAACTTTGTGCTTAGTAAGAGTCTCAAAGAAGGAATTTTACGAGGAATAGGATATCATACTATAAATAGCAATCAGAATTAGAAGAGGAAGGGAAAGATAAAACCTGATGAGAATAAATCTAGAAGAAATTGGGCAGATAGAAGATTCACAAAGAATGAAATTTCCTTCGGTTGGAGCAAGACTTGATTTTTCATTATTTTATAGATGTGCAGTGCCTAACATTCCTGGAAACTAGGGTTCAGGCATGGTGGTAAAGAAGATCATAAACTTTCTGTTTGAATAATTTGTATGTTATTTTTATCTGAATTATTTGAGAGAGTTTTGGATGCTTATTACAGTCATGGTGGTAGCTGTTTGGGTTTCAAACTGTTTCACAAGCTTTCTCTTTCTCCATTTCTCAGTATGACAACATTTTAATGGAGGAAGCTGCTCAGATTCTGGAGATAGAAACTTTTATACCTCTTCTTCTACAGGTAAGATACTGAAATTGAGACAAAGTAGAGGTTTCAGAATTCTGGAGGGTGGAGTCAGAAAACTAGAGTTTGGGGGTGCTAATTGCTATGATTATGTATTCTCCTTAACTTCATTTTGTTCAGTATTCTGTTTTAAGCATGTAACTTCCTTTATTCCCTGGTTATTGAGAAGTTTGTATTATTTGGGAGTACTATTTAAAAATTCATAGTTTGTCTCTTAGTTTTTCTCAAGAAAATTACATTTTTATGCAGTCTGGAGGGAAGACGAGCTCTTTTTTCATTTCTTTCAGAGTTGTTTCTGGAATTATTTTTGATCCCTGGATACATTATTTTTCATTTTATGCCTGAAATTTTTTAGTTCAATGATGATGTTTAAAAATGTTTTCTTATTGTATAATAGTCTTTACTATGGAAGCATTAAAAAAAAATGCAGAATTCTGGATTAAAGAACAGAGGCTCCTCTAATTTATAGATAATTGGGTTTCAAAAGTTGTTTTATAAAGCCAAATTATCTGGTATTTTTATTTTATCAAAATATGTTTCAAAAAATAAGGAGACATGTAGAGTAGGAAATTAAAGAAGGTGTAATTTCTGCTGCCTGTAATTGTGATACAATTTGACATCTTTCCATTTCCCTGCTTGGGCATCTGTTTCTTACTGTGCACCCTTTGCCTGATTAGGACCTAAGCCTCCCAGACCTCTTTGGGTTACCCTGTGTAGGCTGAGTCCATGCCTGCCTTCTCAGTCCCTCCAGCCTTTCTCACACACTGTCAGCCAGTGGTACCCATACAAGTCATTCTATAAATTTGCCAGATTCTTCTCTATGAAACTGGTGAATGGCAAGAATTAGTAAACTGTTAAAGCCATCATGTGAATAGCAAGACTCTTGTGCCATGAATTGGAGATTAACAGGGTAATACATTAATTAGAGTATGTTGCCATTTCCCCACTTTTTATTCCTAGAATCCTCAGGATGGTTTTAGCCGACTAAAACGTTGGATTATGATTGGTGATCATCACCAGTTACCGCCAGTCATTAAGAACATGGCCTTTCAGAAGTATTCAAACATGGAGCAGTCCCTCTTCACTCGCTTTGTCAGGGTTGGAGTTCCTACTGTGGACCTCGATGCCCAGGGGAGGGCCAGAGCAAGGTAAAGGAGAGTGGGCAGTGGGAGCCGGAGCAGGGGCTGGGTATTAGGGGTACTGCTCCTGTTTAAGGACATCAGTTCCATGATCCAACTATTCGATAGCATCTTCTGCATAGACTCTTAAGCACTCTCTGCTATCCAGGAACTTGCCTGGATACACATCTTCAAATTGGAAAATACCTTTATTGCTTTCAGTATGGGTTGTGAACTGAACAAATGAGTTCCTTCATTTTATTAATTGAGATTAATTTAAGTGACTTATAAACTAAGGGTTTCCTTTCACTGTTACCTCCTTTTTCTTCATGCCCCCAAAAGATACATGATTAATATCATTTTGAAATCTAAAGCTAGAGATGAATAAGAAAAGAACACACTAATTCTTATTCATAAAATATATAGGTTCCCTCTCATAGAGTTACTTGTAGGTTTTTTTTCACTGTACAGACTCTTCCTTGATTTTCTTATTTAAGGAATAAAGATAGCATTTACCTTAGGGAACATGATAAAGTTATCATTTCTGTAATGTCATCAGTCTCCTGATTTCCTTGATGGTAGGGAGGGAGACCAAAGGTTGCAAAAGCATTGTTGCTAAAACAATGAGCACGAAGTAGGTAATACGAAAATTAACAGGAAGAACCCAGTTCCTTAGAAACCCCCTTAGGTATATTAAAAGGGAATGTACACTGCTAACTTTTCCTTTTCGGGGGGGATTTGTCTTTGAAAGCTTGTGCAACCTCTACAACTGGCGATATAAGAATCTAGGAAACCTACCCCATGTGCAGCTCTTGCCGGAGTTTAGTACAGCCAATGCTGGCTTGCTCTATGACTTCCAGCTCATTAATGTTGAAGATTTTCAGGGAGTTGGAGAATCTGAGCCTAATCCTTACTTTTATCAGGTAAGAAAAAACAAGAAACTGTTAAGTTCATTTTGTATTTTCCTGGCTTACTTACTATCTGAATTAATATTACTGAACCATTTAGCCAACCACTGAGTAAAGGAAAGTTAGGTTTCCACCTCAGAGACAACACACACTTTTCTATTTCAAATGGATTAAAGATATATATACCAAAGAAAAGAAACAGTAAACATACTAGAAAGAAGAAAGTATTGATGAATATATAATATTGAGATTAGAAAGGTTTTTTAAGCTTACAAAATCCAAAATCATAAAGAAAAATATTGATTTGAGAACAGAGTTTATTTTCATCATTTAACAGGCAAGAATTAACAGCCAACAGAAAAATACAATAAGGACAAGAATATACAGTTCACAAAGATACATGTATAGCGAGTATAAATCACTGGAGCATATTTTCACCTCTGTTGGGTTAGGTTTGGGAAATACTATACTCATGCAATGCTAGTAGGAAAGTTATTTTGTGGACATATTGTTAGTACTTATTAAAAGCAGTATTCTTACTTCTATGAATTTATCCTTTAAGAAATAGACAAACTTGCAAAGACTTATATGGTAAAATGTTCATCACATCTTTTACTGCAAATTATTTTTGAAAAGAAAAACAACCTAAATGTTATCAATAGGGATTAATTACACTTTTACCTATTCCATATAATACTGAATAGCCACTAAGAATAATATTATAACTTGGTTTACTGAAAGGGAGAATTATGCTATACTAGTGAAAAAATCAGATTTCAAAGTGTATCTATAGTATCCCACTTTGTTTTTTAAAAACAAGACATACATATAGAAATTCAGACAGGTAATTACCACATATGTTATTTTCATGTATCATTGTTAATTTAGGGTTAGTTAATTGCTCAGTTTTATGAGAGGTATTCACTTGTCCAAGATAGTAACTTGTCACTTCTTGAGGTGTGATGAATGAGCAAATTGTACTAGTTAACTGTTTTCTCTACACCTGCTGCATACTTAAGTCACTTCAGTCATGTCCAGCTCTTTATGATACTATGGACTGCCAGGCTCCTCTGTCCATGGGATTATTTAGGCAAGAATACTGGCATGGGTTGCCCTGCCCCTCTCCAGGTGATCTTCCCAGCCCAGGGATCAAACACGCATCTCTTATGCCTCCTGTATTGTCAAGCAGATTCCTTACCACTAGCCTGGAAAGCCCTGATTTTTCTCTATAAAGGGAAATAAATGCACAGTCTGATTAATGTTTTCATTACAGAATCTTGGGGAGGCAGAATACGTAGTGGCACTTTTTATGTACATGTGCTTACTTGGCTACCCTGCTGACAAGATCAGCATTCTGACAACGTATAATGGACAAAAACATCTTATTCGTGACATCATCAACAGACGATGCGGAAGCAATCCATTGATTGGAAGACCCAATAAGGTAATTTTATAATATGTTCTCTTATTCATGTTATTGGCAAGATAGAAAGATTTATATTTATTTTGAGTTATATTGTTCTACTTTGCTATCTCCTTTTAAAATATGTAAGAAAATGAAATAAAAAGAACTCTATAAGTTATGTGACACTTCTGACACTGTTATTGATTTACTGTGAATGTCTGTCTCACCTATCACAGTGAAGATTTTTGTTGATAGTAGCCAGAAGTAACTGTTTCTAAAACTTTTTGTTGGTAAATATATCTAATTATATATGTCCTTTACAATAGAAATAGAAATTGTAGCGTTTTTTATCTTGTTTTACAAAGGTATAATTCACACTGCTTCTTAGTGTGTGTGTCTCTGTGTGCATGTATACACACATAGGAAAGTGTTTTTCTTGGGCATAAAGGAAAATCAAGTATATTCAGATCCTAGGGTTTTTTAAATTACTTTTTTTGTTTTTTTATGTGATATGATAGTGCTATCAAATAAAAATGAAGATCCTTGATTTTATCAATAAAAGTTTGAAAAATTAGAATAACAAAACATAAATATAGTATTAATAATGAAGAAATTAGGACTTTGGTTGTGAACGTAGCTATATAAAGCTCTTTCATCTTTCCTTGGAAATCATCCACAAGTAAGAGGAAAATGGGAGTGGGAGAAAACAAATTACACTTTTAGTGAGATGACATGTGACTAAGATCAGGAAGAAAATGTAGGGAGAAGAGAATTTAGGGGATCAGTCTTGAAAGTGACAGCAAAAACACACTTTCTGAAAATGAGTGGCATACTTTGAAGTCTAAGAGCCACATTCCTACCCAACAGTGGATGTGGGTATTGGGGTGAGCAGAAGCCTTTCAGGTCCCAGATTGGTTCAAAGGAAACTACAGGTGAACAATATCTGGGGGAAGAAAAGACTCTCTGTAGTAGCAGTGAAAGAGAGGACCATCTGTTGTGAAAATCACTGAGCCTTTAGGAAACAGTTCTGCTCACCCCAGCCTATCTTCTTTGTTAATACATAGCTCATCTAAGAAACCCACTTAATCAGTGGTGAAATAGAGGGGGAAAGGAAACTAGCACAAGCTTCATGTATAAATGAGGGAAAGAGCAGCAGAACACACTAATTGATAAGGTAAAGTACTCCAGAAAGCATAGAAAGCATGTTGGCCTAGAACAGATGAGAATTTTGAATGCATATTTGGGTATGAATTTTAAAATGCTTAATGAAGTAGCCACTTCTGTAAGGGAAGGCTACAAAACAAAGAAATTGAAGAACCCAGGAAGAGATAAAATGAGAACTAGCAGAAAGTAAAACAAAATCAAAGAGATGGAGACAAAAGGAAAGGGGAGGAACAGACATTGTGGAACTTTCCGTAAGGGATATAGAGAGTGAAAATGAGAAATGAATAACTTTGAAATATAGGAAGTTTAGAAATATAAGAATCTCTATCTCTGTCCTTTTACTTATAACTAACCAAAAAAACTTCATAAGGAAAGGTACTCTCTCTTGTATCAGGAAGATAAAAGGGACACTAGGTGTATAATTAACGAAGATGGTCCCTGCTTTCATGGGGCTGAGTAGTCTAGTAGAGGGAAGACTATTAATGCCACAGATAGTTACTTCATTATCCACAGAGTTAAAGACGAGTGCTATAAGTGTGAGTAACATAGGGACATAGCCTCATCTGGTCACCATGGTTTATTTCATAGGGTTCATTTACTTGTTCTTTCAGTTCCAACTGTATAGTTATGTTCTTTTGGGATTGATTATTTTAAGGATAAGATTTTTATTTCTAGCATATTATTTTAATGATCTCTCAAGAATTTTTGCTTTTGAAAATATACCACATTCCCCTTTTTTTCCTCCCAGGTGACAACTGTTGACAGATTTCAAGGTCAACAGAACGACTACATTCTTCTGTCTCTAGTACGAACCAGGGCAGTGGGCCACCTGAGGTATGCAAGGAAGCATTTTCTTAATAGTGTTGAATCTCACTATCTGCTTCAATTTTGAGCTTTCATATCTAAGTGGTTTTCAGGTTTAAAGTATAGTTAATTGTTATAGCAACTTTTGGTGCTTTTTGTTGGAATGTAACGGTATCATATTCTTTGTGTAATCATTGCCATTGCTTCTGAATTTTTTGAATCTTAAATATTTTAGTCATTTTAACTTTTTTTCTCTTCAGGAACATTCAGAGATAGCATTTGATCATAAAATGTTATACACACACACATATATGTGTATATATATGTATCCTATACCTGTTTGAAATTTAATATAAGAAATTCAAGGAGGTAAAGTGGTAAAAAGTCTCTTAAGTAAATTTTTCATTGCACAGGATTTCTGACTTTACCCGACACAGTCTTTTAGCTTAGTGTTAGAGAGGATAAAGGAACCATTTGTTCTCTCAGGATTAAGAATTGTCAAAACAAACAGTAACCTATTTTTATCATTTATTGTGATGTATTTATGTGCTAGAGATTTTGTGGGAATAATATCTCCTTATTACAAAGCAGCCATTTAGTTTTATATAAACCTTCATCTCATATGACTTACTAGCAAAACTGTAAGGAGAGTTCATTTTATTATTTTACTTAATGGATATAAAAAGAAAATTCTACATGCTCTCTTAATGTTGTCATTAAGTCAAGATCTATGTGGTATTTAACCCAGAGCAATCAGGTTCCACTAAGCCAATAATTTTTATGTAGGAGTAAACAAAGATGGAATGTTTCAAGAAGTAATTTCAAGACTATAGCATTCTAAAATGCAGTTTATTTTTACTTAAGTGTCAAACGTGTTTTTGGAGACTAACTTTTCTAAAAAGCAGTTCCATTTCCACATTGAAATTTATAGCTGCTGCTAAATAGGGCATCATTATGATTTACCTAATTAAAATATCTTATCCATGCTCACAGTATGAATACGAGAATACTGCTTCCTCCTCTCCCCACCTTTTCTCTTACTCTGTAGTACTTTTGTCTTTGTCACATTCCCATGACTTTATTTCTATGCTGTTCTTTACCTGACTTTTCTGAAAACTCAACTAAATAAAGAGAAAGATGATGATAATAAAATGCTTATAAATGAGGGTTTAAAAAAGAACCTGATTTCATTATCATCTCACATATCCAGCTTTTCTTTATCCAAATAAATTTATCTTCTTTATATTTGCCAAACTTTTGTTTTGGAAGTTCAACTTCTTCGGTGGCTGCTGTTGACAGTGATGGTAGTTTTATTAAAGCTCAGAGGGGGAGAAACTTAGTTTACCAATTACCTGTAATTCAGCTATCCAGATAGTTTAGGTATCTTGGTGAGAATTTTATCAAGCTCCTCATAGAATTTTTTGGTTTGTAAATGCAATCTTTCATGTCTTTGTTTTTCTAAGAAGCAGTGAAATATTTTGTCTTTCAAATTTCAAGATACCAAGGAAACCTGTCTTCCATATTTTTCTTTTTAGTAGCATCTTTATTGAGATATAATACACATGCTGTACAATTCAATGTGTAAATAAACTGTATTTTTAAGTGTACGATTCAATGATTTTTTTGTGTACAAATAAACTGTATTTTAAGTGTACAGTTCAATGATTTTTTAGTATATTCATAGAGTTACACAACTATATTCACAATTTGAGAACATTTTCTAAAATAGCAAGAGACCCTATACCTGTCAGCGGTCACTCCCTTCCTCTCCCCTTCAAGTCCTTGGCAACCACTGTTCCACTTTGTCTATAGATTTGCCTGTTCTGGACACTTCATGTAAATGATGTTACTTAACATAATGTGTTCAGGATTCATCCATGTTGTAGCATGTGTCAGTACTTCATTCCTTTTAATAGCTAAATAACATTTTGTTTGTGAATATTTTACTTTCTGTTTACCCATTCTTCAGTTGATGTACACCAGGGTGGTTTCCACTTTGTGACTATTTGAACTGCTGTGAAAATGCATGTACAAGTTATTGTGAGAAAGTATGTTTTCCTTTCTCTTGGTTGTAGACCTAGGAGTAGAATTGCTGGGTCTTGTGGTAACTCTGTCTTGCCCTTTAAGAGACTCCTAAACAGTTTTCCCAAGTGCCTGCCATATTTCTTTTACCCATCCAGGATAGACTAGACAGGTGATAGACAGGATAGACTAGACAGACTATTCAGCTTTGGTTCCAGAGAGCTATTTTAGGACAACTGTGGAGCTGTTCAGAAGCTAGACTAGTGAGACATTTCTGGTCCCTTTTCCAGCATTCATTGTTCTTGTCCCTACTGACTTGAATAGCCCAGCTACAAATAGAAATGCTTGTGACTCGTTCAGAGCAAGTCAGTGAACCTGCCCCCAGCCATCCTCTGGAGAGCATGAAAGAAGGTAGTAGTTCCCATTGCCCCAGTTTCAAGATACAGCTCCAAGGAACCCTCTCTCTTCCTGCTGCCACCCTGTACTTTTTTTGCCTGGTAGTTTGTTCTGTTTGTGGTGTTTGATCATTCATTTAACAGATATTCTCAGATCCTTCTATTATTTGGCAGTAGGCTAGATTCTTGATATATAGTGGTAAGTCTAGCATTCATTATCTCTGCCCCCATGAAGCTTAGAATCCAATGAGGGAGACATTAAATCTGTCTTTGGGAAATACCTGCATTTGATTCTGCAGAAGATTTTAGTCTGTACAGTGGAGATGAGCTTAGTAGAGCCACTTAAGTGCTCTGCAGTACGGGGGACTAGAGGGAAGAGCTCCTCAGAGGAGCAGGATTGTTGTCATTGCGGTAGCGCTGTGGCTATGCTCCGCCTAGAGAAGGAGCCTTCTGGATGAGAAGAGAAGAACTGAATAACGTTTTAATACTTATCTGAGAGTTCATGCTGAGTATTTCTAGCATTGTACCTCTAGTTACTAGTTTTGGAACCATCCACCTATGGCATGACCCCTCGGGCCTCTAAGGAAGGTGGAGGAAGTGAAAAATAATTTGACTTGCAGTAACCTAAAGAAAACATTTCCTTCAAGAATCCAATGTGTCACAAATGTAGAAGTTCATTAGAACTACTGTAAAAGGGTATGCTTCTCCTTCCACCTAAATGAACTTCTCTTAGTTTGGGTTGGTGGGGTATAGGGATTGTACACCCCCCAACATAACTGCTATTATATACTGAGGTTGTACAGTTGCTTCTGATAAGGGAAACTAGATCCTTATCAAGGCCATAAAACACAACAGAAAATGAAACTGAATTAGAGGTATTCCCCAAATATTTCACATTATACAGAGACAAAGAAAAGCCATTTGATAAATATTTCACTTACCAATTCTCTGTCTGGTTATTATATGACCTTTGTAACGTTTGGTCCCTATAACACTGTTTAACACTTTCTTTCAGGTGTTAGGGATGCTTATACCAGATTTTATTATTATTCGTAAATATCTTCTCTTTTGTAGAATACTCACAGATTTAAATAGCCATCTAACAGCATCTTAGGAAAACAAATTGTCCTCCATATTGGAAACTAAAACTATATTTTCTTACAAAAAAAATTGTAACTAATGTGAAATAATGAAGTGAAATCAGGCTTACATAGCTACTCTTTTTTTTTTCTTTTTACAGTAGATCTTTGTTGGTTATCTGTTTAAATATAGCAGTCTATACTTGTCAATCCTAAACTCCCAGCCTATCCCTCCCCACCACCCTTTTCCCCAGGGAACCAACCATGAGTTCATAATCTAAGTCGTTTTCTGTTTTGTAAATTAGTTCATTTGATTCAGGTAAATTCAGTAAAGTTTTAAGAACATATTCTTTCTAAAAGATAAAGGAAACAGCCATCATTCATCAGATACCCATCTACCTGTGTAGCTGAAGCATGCATTTTGGCATTTTTATCTCTATTTATGTGAACACTGAGACCTATTATAAACCAGGGATTGGGCGTAGGTACTAGAGTAAATGCATGAATAAGACATGGTATTATTGTATCATATCATCATATTGTATTTGTTTGTATTGTAATTATTATTATTATAAATAAGTATAAAGCAGTGTGATTAGAGTTATCCAGGAAGTAAAATTTGACCTATTAACCTTGACAGAGCATGGGAATTTGGTGAGTGAAGTAGAGGAAGGGCTGGTTTGGATTGACTTATTGGTGGTGACACAGCAAATTGGTAACTAACAAGTGAACTATTATTGCTACTTAAACCTTTTTTTAACTTCTTACTTTATATTGGAGTATAGTCAATTAACAGTGTTATGATAGTTTCAGGTGGACAGCAGAGGAATTCAGCCATCCATATACATGTATCCATCCTTCCCCAAACTCCCCTCCCATCCAGGCTGCCACGTAACTTTGTATTTAAGCCTTTTAAATCAGTGCATTGGTTATTTTGTGATTTCCCCCCTACTCTCTCCACTCAAAAACACTTAGAAGTTGGTAATAAAGCATTAACTTCTTACTTGGTTAACTAGTTACATAGCACTGATTAACTTAATGTTTATCCTGTTAAGTTTTTGAAAATCTTAACTCTTTATTGCTACAGCTTAACAGTAATAATTAGTAGAATGTTATAAAAGGCTGCATAAATATATTTTTAATCTTGATATATTTTAATTATTAATTTTGTTTGTTTTTCAAAGGGATGTCCGTCGCTTAGTGGTCGCCATGTCTAGAGCCAGACTTGGACTTTATATCTTTGCCAGAGTATCCCTCTTCCAAAACTGTTTTGAACTAACTCCAGCTTTCAGCCAGCTCACAGCCCGCCCACTTCATTTGCATATAATTCCAACAGAACCTTTCCCAACCAGTAGAAAGGTAAGACTTTCTTCATTGTGTGGGGCAGCATTTCTTACAGGTGACTATATTGTTTGAGAGTACCACATAGGTCATCTGATCTCTGGTTTAGAGTGCTCCTTACACTAAGGAACTGAATTAGATCTTCTATGGAAAAATAATACCACCAGCTATCATAATAAGGAAATCCTTATTGGACTCTAACTTTTACATCTTAATGTCCTCTTACTGTTCTTATGTCCTCCAAACCCTAACAGTGTTCATACATAAGTTGGAGACATGAACTTCTATTGAAGTGTTATCTTTCAGTGTTTTCACTATATACTTAACTTTCTTTTTCTGTTTTTTAAAATTTATTTTATGAAAGTATGGTTGATTAAAATGTTGTGTTAGTTTGTGGTGTACAGCAGAGTGATTGAGATATACATATATATACATTCTTCATACTTTTTTTCATTATGGTTCACCATGGGATATTAAATATAGTTCCTTATGCTATACAGTATGTTGTTTAGCCATTCAATATATAATAGTTTGCATCTGCTAATCCCAAACTCCCAGTCCATACCTCCCTCACCCACTCCCTTGACAACCACAAGTGTGTTTTCTGTGTCTGTTTCTTTCATAGATAAGTTCACATGTGTTGTATTTTAGATTCTACATATAAGGGATTGTACTTAACTTTCTTTTGGCCTTCTTCTAGAATGGAGAGAGACCATCCCATGAAGTACAGATAATAAAGAATATGCCCCAGATGGCAAACTTTGTGTACAACATGTATATGCATTTGATACAGACCACACATCATTATCATCAGGTGAGTTTTCTCAGAATTGACTTATTTTTCTTGCTGTAGAATCTTCTCTGTTGGCAAATAAATCTTTAAAGTACTTGATTATTCCCTGTGAACACCAGCTAAACCAAAGTAGATTACTATTCATATAACATCCATATTTTAAAAACATCTTTTATAGATATAATCTGGCATATAATAAATTCCACATATCTAAAGTATACAGTATGATATGTTCTGGTATTTGTATGTACCCATGATTATAATCAAGATAATGAACAGATACATTATTCCCCCCCAAAGTTTTCCATGTACACCTGGATAATCCCTCTCATCCCTCACCAGTTCCTGTTTCACCTTCTCCAGGAAACTGAGAGTCTACTTTCTGTCACAATAATTAGTCACCATGTTTTAGATATTTATGTAAATAGACTCAAATAATATGTACTCTTTTCCCCTACCTGTTATTGCTCAGCATTATTTTAATATTCATTTGTACTTCAGAATGTATCAGTAGTCCTTTTCCTTTTATTGTTGAATAATCCATTATACAGATGTACTAAGTTTACCCTTTCATCATTGATGGACATTTGGGTTTGCCTCCAGTATTGGCTCTTACAAGTAAAACTGCCTTGAACATTCTCCTGCAAGTCCTGGTACCCTCTCTTTGGTAAACTTCTAGGAGTGGAATGGTTGGGTAGTGTGGGAAGTACGTATTCAACGTCTTTGAGAAACTGCCCACCCGTCTTAAACAAAGTTGTCCTTGGTCAGTTGCTGAGTTGTACCCATCTCTGCAGCACTGTAGACTGCAGCTCGCCCGGCTTCCCCGTCCTTCACTGTCTTCTGGAGTTTGCTTAAACTCATGTCTGCTGAGTCACTGATGCCATGCAACCATCTCATCCTCTGTCACCCTATTCTCCTCATGCCCTCAGTCTTCCCCAGCATCAGGATCTTTTCCAATGAGTGGCTCTTCGCATCAGGTGGCGAAGTATTGGAGCTTCAGCATCAGAACTTCCAGTGAACATTCAGGGTTGATTTCCTTTAGAATTGACTGGTTTGATCTCCTTGCTATCCAAGGGACTCTCAAGAGTCTTCTGTAGCACCACAGTTCAATTCTTTGGCAATCAACCTTCTTTATGGTCCAGCTCTCACATCCGTACATAACTACTGGAAAAACCATAGCTTTGACTATAGTCTTACAAAATTGTACCATTTTATATAGGTTGTGCTCATTTATATAGACTGTGCTCACATATACTTACGCTTGGTCTTTTTTATTTTAGCATTCCAGTAGGTTTGTAGTGGTCTCACTGTGGTTTTAATTGGCATTTTTCTAATAACTCTTGATGAACATCTTTTCATGTCGTTATTTGCCTTCTGTATATCTTCTGTGAGGGTGTGTCTGTTTAGAGCTCTCACTCTTTTGGGTTATTATTAATGAGTTTTGAGAGTTTTAAATTTTAATCTGACTACAAGTTCCTCATCAGATGTTTGTTTTTACAAATATTTCCTAGTCTGTGACTTTTTTTTTTTTTTTCATTTTTAGGTGTCTTTCAAGTCCCAGTGTATCAAGTTGTTTCTTTGTGATTCATGCTTTTTATGTCCTAAAAGCATTTAGCATTACCCAAAGTTACAGTTTTATTCCAATGTTTCATTCTAGAAGTTTTATATATATATTTTTAAATAAGTATGATACATTGTGAGTTAATTTTTTTATTTAGTGCAAGGGTTGAATTTTACTCATTTGCATGTGAATATCCAATTGTTTCAACACCATTTCCTGAGGAGGCTGTTTTTTCCTTCTGTTGACCTGACTTTTTTTGGAGATTAAAAAAGCAATTTTTCAAATTGAGATCTAATTGATACATAATTTTATATTAGTTTCAGGTGTATAAAATAATGATTCAATATTTCTATATATTGCAAAACAAAACCACAATAAATCTAGTTAATATCCTTTGCCACACAAAGTTACGTGATTTTTTCCCCAATGTTGAGAACTTTTAAGATCTTATCTTGTGGTCTTAGTAAAAAAAAACCCATTGACTGTGTATGTGAGAGTCTTATTTTTGGGCTTCCTGTCTTGCTCTGTTGATCTTTGCATCTTTCCTTTTGCCATTACACTATCTTTCTTAGAGTTTCTTTATAGTAAATATTGAAATTAGATAATGTGAGTTCTGAAAATTCCCTTGGTGGTCCGGTGGTTAGGAAGGACCCCACGCTTTCACTGCCAAGGGCACAGGTTCAGTCGCTGGTCAGGGAACTAAGATATTGCATGCCACACATTACAGCCAAAATGATAATAATAATGTGACTCCTTCAGCTTTGTTGTTCTTTTTCAAAATGTTTTTGCCTGTCCTAGTTCCTCTGCTTTTCTCTTTACATTTTAGAATCAGCCTATCTCTTTCAATCCCTAGAAAAAAGCGTGCTGAGGTTTTAATTAGGATTTTTGAGTGTTATTGCTTAGGATCAATTTGGGAGAAATTAACATGACAATATTGAGTCTTCCTGTCCATGAGAATGATGTCCCTCTCCACTATATTTAGGTCTTCTTTGAATCCTCTCATCAGTGTTTGGCAGCTTTCTGCCTACAGCCTTCATACATATGTTGTTAGTTTTATCGCTAAGTATTTCACATTTTGTGCTGCCATTGTGAATACTGCTTTAATTTTTTTCAGTTTCCAACAAGAGAAACAAAATTCCTAAAGAGAGAAGCCAAGCCTTAGCTCCAGAAAGGGCAGCCGGGTGTTCAGGGCCACTCCAGTGCTCTGGTTAAGTGGGGCAGAAGCCCTGTGCCTGCAGCTCTCCCCTTGCCTGTCTCAAGGCGTGGATCCTCCTCACCCTCACAGCGCTCCTTGATGGAAGTCGGCCCTTTCTTGAACTGGTGTGCCAGTCAGTCCTAATCAGCCACTCTTTTCCAGTGTTTGTAATAAGTTCCTTCATGAAAAAATTTAATAGCTTTTGATATTGGTTTTTCTCCCCAGAGATTTAATATATATTCTCATCTTCTTATCTGATATCTGTGCAAGCATATTCCATGGAATCGGCAAAACCTAGGCCATTATCATCAGAGTTGTTACGTCTGCAATATAAAATAGCCCTCGGTGTTTTGGAGCTTTCTAGAGTGACAGTATGTATTAGGAAGATAATGCAAGAGCCTAACTTTATAAGCCAGGTGGTTTTCTTTTCTTTTTTTTTTTGACTCATTAATGTTTTCCCTCTTTTTTTTTTTTTCTTCATCAGACTTTATTACAGCTACCACCTGCTATGGTAGAAGAAAGTGAGGAAGTTCAAAGTCAGGAAACAGAATTGGAAACAGAAGAAGAGGCCATGCCTGCTCAAGCTGACATTGTACCTGATAAAACAACAGATGCCAGCTCCAGTCAGGAAACCTCAGCCTCTGAGACTGAAACCACCCCCAATCAGACAGGAGCCAGCTCCAGTCCAGAGGCTACCCCTGCTGACTCTGAGATCTCTGGGACAGGACCGGTAACTGTACCAGCGGAGAATAACACCACTCATGATGTCACATCCACTCCCGGAGAAGCCGAATAGCCAAGCTGTAGCCCTTCTTACAGAGGACATTTCATTAACAAAGTCGTAGGTAAAGTTACTTCTTGTATTTTATATATGCTGCCATTATAATAGCACTAGTTAATATTCAGTCCTTATTTTTGTTAGCTGATTGTCAATGTTTGTCTTCTTGGATATATTAAAAAAGAATGTATGTGTGTGAACAACTCCAATTTTATTTGTTCAATCAGAAAAGTAAATAACCATTCCTTTGCTATTTTGATCATTAACTATGTCTGTAATCATACCCACATTAAAAGAATTTTGTATGGAATAATAGTTCACGTTTTTAGTGAACATCTCTAAAAAAAAAGGATAAAATATACTGGAATTAACCATAAATGACCTTAAGCAAGTGTCCAAATTGGGGAGGAAATCATTTCTTCTATCATAGTGTGAGATGCTCAGGTCATGTTTCTTTCTGTCCTTCATTTCTTTGCTGTTTTCCTTGATGGAAAGGCATTAACACCATAGGATATAGGTTACTCCAGTCCATCAAAGAGGACATGCATTTCCTTCCCCCAGATCTCAGAATGTATTAGAATCACCTAGAATATCTATTTATTCTTGAGGCTGCTCCAGATCTAATGAATCAGAGTCTCAGGGTTAGAGCCCAGGAGCCTGCATTTTTATGTTTACAGGTGCTACACCATTAACATTTGAATTGCTGACTGAATGGCATTGGGCTAGTCTGGTGAGGCTGAGCCAAAATTCGTCATTCAGTTAAGCAAGAAGAACATGGCAAATCCATCTGAACAGAAGCAAAGGCCCAGGGTCCAGGCAGTGAAAATCAGTGAACTTAATTAACTCCTGTATTCATGATGGATTTCTCCCAACACAGAGGTTCTGAGTTTTCTGTCTTGTTTAGTTCTCTTGATAGATAACCAGCTACAAGGAGACCTCAAGGTAAAATGTGCTTCAGATTTGAGAAAGCCACTGTACTAGGACCTTGCTCCTCAAGTGTGGT
This sequence comes from Muntiacus reevesi, assembly GCF_963930625.1. Taxonomy (NCBI): domain Eukaryota; kingdom Metazoa; phylum Chordata; class Mammalia; order Artiodactyla; family Cervidae; genus Muntiacus; species Muntiacus reevesi. The sequence continues at coordinate 29,420,436 of NC_089255.1, read as the reverse complement.
TTGCAAATCAGCAGCATCAGTGTTGCACTGAAATTTGTTAGAAATGCAAAAGTTTGGGCTGTAGCCCAGGTCTACCAAATCTCAGTCCACATTACCACGAAGTCCCTTGGTGATTCATCTGCACTTTGTAGTTTGAGAAACACTGTACTGAGATTACTGTGCTGTCGTCACATGAGCCAGAGGGAGAATAGTGATTCTGTGATGATAGAATTTACAGTGAGTGTGACTTATGTTTCTGACTATGAACCTCTACTTACAAGGTCCCTGGGCATGGTGACCAGAGAAGAGATGAATATGTGTATGTGGGGAAGGTGAAATTGCCCACTGGTTCTCTTCCCCCGCTTTCCACATCACTGGAGTGGCTCAGGGACACATTTCCCCAAAGTTCTCCTTCAGTGCATCTACCTTGAGGCCTGACCATGTCCAACAAAGTTTAGAAGAATTAAGCAGGAATTGGCACAGCGCCAGTGAAATGCTTCTCTGGTCTTGACATTTCAAAGGGATGATGAATTCGTCAGGAAATTGAACCCCAAATCAAGTCCCTGATATTTTTGAGTAACTAGTGTTTACTTAACTTTACCAGTCTAAGGTGGGTATAATTTAGACTCTCATCTTGAAGCTTCCTGCAGCATCAACAATTGTGTAAAGATTGGATGGGGAAGGGAAAAATGAAAGTGTTAGGGTAATGAGGAGAGTGAAATGCCAAGGAAACTAAACTCAGAAACCCACCTCTGTTTGTTAGCAGAGCCAGGATGGCACCAAATGGTCTGTTACATAATTTCTCTGGGTATAAGAATTTGAAAGCAGGTGTTGTGGGCCTCACCTAGTATGAGGACTGCTCTCAGAATTATTTCCATTCGTGAATATATAGTATCAGGCTAAGCAAGAGGAAAGCAGCTTTACCGTATTACTGTCTTTCCTAGAAAAGATTGATTTTTCCCTCTAGCCTTTAGAGGATATGAATTGTGGTACCTGAAACCAAAATAAGCAAACTGTTGTGCTGTCTTTCCTTGAATAAACCTTTTTCCTGGACTGTATATCACTCTGTCTAACTCGGTGACTGAGCTTTTTTATCTGCCGCTTGATTTTTATCATTAAAAAGAAAATTTTAACTGGAAGGTGAATAATTTCTTTGCCTTTGTCAAATTAAGAACGGGATGATGAAAGTGGGACTTGAATTATTTTAAATTGTTTATTCACTAGAAAGGCCAGTGAATTGCAGTTAACTATAAAATTGTGGAATTTTTAAAGGAACTTAAGAGAGCTTTTCTTATTTTAAATAATGAGGAAACTGAATCAAAGGTTCTTAACCAGGGTCACAACCATAGGAGACTGGGGTAGAATCCAGTTTATAGACTAGGGCAGTTTTTTGCTTTTTTTTTTTTTTTAAGTCAGCCACACATGAGTACTTGCTTCATAAATTTAAAACTTTTCTATTTAACTTGGAGTTACTACAGACACGGGTATTCTCACCAGGTGACCATTTCGGATTAATGTTCCCATCGCTCTACATCCTGTTTTTCATATCTGAATATGTCATAATTCTGGAGTTTATTTTTAAAAGCAAACCAAAAAGACACATGCCAAGAGAAACAGCATGAAATGAAGCAATTCAAGTATTTAGACTTTTTTCCACAAAATGCTGAGTTAAGAAAGTTTATTACCAGCAGTTGAAAATAAATACCAGCAGTTGAAAATAAATAGCTGTATTGATTTGGGCAAGTGAGTGGAAAGATCTAAATATTATCAGTTCCCTTGAAGTTAGTGTGAGGATAAAAGATATTTTGCTAGATACTGAGAGAAATAGTACAAATGGACCATTTGTGCTCCTATAAAAAAATGAAGTTTTTTATGATCAGGAGACAGCATGATATTGTAAAACTGACTTTGGATTCATCCAGTCCCGACTTAAATTTTACTTCGTTTGCTCATCAGCACTTGGTTTGACCTTGACGAGTATTATAACCTAAGTCCCAGTTTTGTTATGTACAAAACGGGGGAAGATCTATTTGTTTGTTAATAGGGTAATTCTTACGAAAATATCTGGCACCTGGCTGCTCAGTAAATACCAGTACTCATCCCAACCCCGCCCTCCATTTCCCTCCAAATCTTTGAGACACGATATTAGCAAATAATTCTTTGAGTCGAGCACTTAGCTATACCCCTATCCAGGGAGCAGGGAGGATGATGAAGAAGGCCAAACGTGGTAGCAGTTGACATTTGAGATCAAGGGTCAAATTTACTGATTTAGAACCTTGAAATCAGCCCATAACAACACTGAGGAAGGTCTCTGCTGAAATTAAAATATCTGGCAGATGAAGACACTGGGTATCATTGTGCATGGGATGTACTGATAACATCAGTTCCGTATCCTATATCCCTCACCCCAAGATCATCTATATTATTGCACTTATATAGCTTGAATATGCTTTTTCCTTTTCAGCTTGCAGTCACTCATATGGTGTTTTAGAGATGTTTCTTCAATTAAAATAAGATTAAACAGATTGAAAGAAAAACCAACCCTTTTGCACACGCTAGAAGAGCTGTTAAAAACAGTGCTTTGCATTCTGTGAAAAATGCTGGGCAGTTAGCCTTTGTAATTATGAACTAGTCATGTGAATAGATGTTGAAGAATGATAACAACTGGAGCTGTGCTGAGCCAATGATGGAAATGAGTGTGTGAGACTGTTTTTTCTTTTTCCATTGCTAATCTTCAGTACCCAAGAAAGGGTTCTAATTCAGTAGTATCCAAAAGCTTTGGACATTCTTGTCTTCCTTCATAAAGACAAACCCCAGCTCAGTCCTCGGGAGCTTGACTCAGAATGCAGCACAGTTATTGCACAGACTGACAGCTTTATTGCTGGTTCTACCTTTTGGTTTCTATTTAACTTCACTGCCTGCTTAAACTTTTGCACTTACATATAAAGATGGCTAATCCCAGTATTTCTCAACATATGTTACAAAAACCATTCATCTGAAAGAATACTTGGAAAAAAACATGTTCCGTGGTCAAATAAGTTTGAAGAACATAATTAATTATTATTCCCCATTTGTAGAAATGTAAAACTTGCATTGTTAGTTAATGAAAGGTTATTTCCTGCTGGAAAAAATCTAGTCAACTTTATTTAATATAGCATTTCTCAAACTTATTTGACATTGGAACGCTTTCTTTTTCTTCTTCAAAGTAAGGCATTGTAGGGAACTGGTTCTGAGGTTTGATATTTTTACATTAGCAAATGAACTTTGATTCCCCCTTGGGGGATAAGAATATACAAGCCCCAAATATGCTGCTTTGGCAAAAGGAATATTTTGAGCTGAAGGCAATTGAGAAGACACAGATACAGGAAGTTTTCTCGGTCCTTTTGCTTCTGCCTGAAAGCAGGGCATGAATTTCCCTTTGTAAAGATGTCCCCTCTCTCCTGAACTAGGAAGAAAACACCGCTTATTATTATACACAGAGATGATGCTGAAATGAGTCTGCATAAACCTTACTAAAATAACTCACCCTTATCTTCCATTAATTTCCCCATATATTTACTTTCCCACAATTTAACACCCCTAAAAACCCGAACTTCTTTTTTTGCCTTATTTACTTTTCCATAATTTATTATCTTTTGTTAAAATGGTATATAAGCTTAGAAGCCTAATAGTCTGGAGGGAATTTTTGCTTCTTTTCTGTGCAACTCCATGGAAGTAAAGTTAAAAACATCAATTAAATTTGTATGCCGTTTCTCCTATCAGTTTCTTTTATTAGCTTAATTCATAGGCCCCAGTTACAGACCTAAGACAGCAGAGGAAAAGTTTTCTCTCCCCTACAAAAATAAGACTTTAATAATTGTTTTTCCGCAAGTAATCAGAGGCTCAAGTAACAGCAGAAGAATCTAGAGATGAAGTGATTTGTACAAAATGTCATAGTGTAATTTGTTGAGTGTCATGTGGTATTAATAGCAACATCCTGAAAATGCAAATGAGTAAAAGTTTGATCAGTGTACCATGACATTTGTTCATGTGAGCCTTCGAAGAAAAGGTCACTGAGCATTTTCTGTTTACATTTTGATTTTAGGCTCCAGGATTTCACACCAACTTTTTCTCATTTTTTCACTCTGCAGTAAAAGAACAGTCTGTATTTCCAATGTCTGTTGTTTTCTCGATTCTCTAAATGTTTGTTTTCTTTAAAAGTTTGTTTCAAAAAGGGAGAAGATTTAACAGGGACAATGGGGTCGACCAGAAATAATAGAAGAAAATTTAGACAAATATAAAACTTGAAAAAAATTTCCTTTCAGGAGAATGTAAGATAGAAGACCCCAAAACTTACCTTGCATCAGACATGTTGAATTCTTAGTTGATCTCCAGAGATGACTGCCCACTTCTTTCTCTCCGTCTTTGACTTACATGATACATTCACCTGAGACCTCTTCTTACAATAAATCCAAGGGCAAGAACTTCAATTGTAGCTATTTCTCCTTGGGAGATGCCTGGTTTAATATGAATAGCTATTTTGAGACACTGATTTTATTGACCTTTTTTTAAAAAAAAAGTCAAGAGTTCTTGGTAGAAGGTGGTCATATAAAATATTATCTTTTTCTTCTCCAGTCACTCATTCATTCTGAGGGGAGTTTTCTCCTGGTGTTTAGTTCAGTTGATCACAGTAAATATGGTTCTGTGTTACGGTTATTTTCATGACCCCTCTGCTTCTAGTAGCGCTTTCCAGTGCTGGGTTTCCTCTAATCCCAGACTTCCCCAAGAATAGTAGTGGAGCAAGAATAGACGGAGTTAATTTACATTTTATTTTGCTGGTTGACAGCTTTTCACAGAAGTGAATTAAGTTATAGATAATAAACTGTTGGAAGATACCTTTGAAATTGTCTCATTCTTGCGAATTCCTAGACTGAGTCTCTACTGTGTGACCGGCAACAATGCCGTAACTCATAGATGAGAAACACCGAGGCATTGGCTGGTTTGCCTCGGACCCGGCGGTTCGTTTACCTGGGACGAGAACCACCATCTGATATGCAGGCAGATCCCTTACCTCACAGACGAGTAAGGCAAACCTAGCAAACCTACCAAAGAGTTCCTCTCAGGGGAGTTCCCTGGTGGTCCGGGGGTTAGGACTCCACATTTTCACTGCCAAGGACCCAGAGTCCGATGCCGGGTCAGGGAGCTGAGATCCCATAAGCCATGCAGTGTGGCTAGAAAAGAAAAGAATTCCTCCCAGGCTTAGAATACCAAAGAGAAGACTAGGTTGCCAGAATCAGGATACAAAATAAGAGGTCTATAAAAAAAGATACGCTTTGATGTTTACAGTGTTTATACTTAAGGGTGAAAGCCAAATTAATATTTGTTTTGGGTTGAAAAAAGTTATGAGAAACATAGAATGTGTAGGGACTATAGTAAGTAATGTTTAATTGTCAAAAGGTTAGTTAATTATCCTAAAGCTATTTTTTATTTTTAAGCAAAGCCAAAGGAGGTTAAATAGCAATTTTGAAAGAATGTAACAGATGATAAGGGAAAAGTTAGAATGTACCAAGACCTGCACTTTCAGTTACTATTATAGGCATACCTCAGAGATACTCTGTGTGTGTTCCTAACCACTACAGTATGTTGAATATTACAATAAAATGAGTCACACTTAAAATTTCAGTTCCCTAGTACATATAAAAGTTGTTTACACTAAAATGTAGTCTGTTAAGTATGCTAAATAGCATTATGTCTAAAAAGATGTACACACCTTTGTTTAATATTACCAAAAAAAACCTCTATCCATCATCTTAACATTTAGCGAGTCATAATCTTTTTGCAGTAATAACATGCAGGATCACAGATCACCATAATAAGTGTAACAATAATGAAACAGTATGAAATATTATAACAATTACTAAAATGTAGCACAGAGACTCAAAGTGAGCAAATGCTGTTGGAAAAGTGACCATAATGGGTGCCACAAACCTTCAATTTGTTAAAAAGTAGGATCCATAAAAATGTTATATCCTCGGTGCACTGTTCTGTGGCCTTTGTCACAAATCCAATAATTGTATATGTGTGGGTCTGTTTCTGAAAGTTTCATTGGTCTATTTTTCTTTTCTTGTGCCAGCATTTCACTAGTTTAATTACTGCAGCTCTATGTTAAATCTTGACATCTGGTTGTGTATATTCCCTTACCTAATATTCTTCAAGTTACTGGCCACTCTTTAGTATCTATTTTATAGATAGTATATATATTTATGTCGATTCCAATCTCCCAATTGAAAATCCATAAAAGAGGGGATTATATATATATATACATATATGTGTGCATGTATATATATATATATACACACATACATATATATATATTATATATATATGGCTGATTCACTCAGCGTACAACAGAAAGTAACCCAACATTGTAAAGCAATAATACGCCAATAAAAAAATTTTTTTAGGATATTGTCTACTCTTAATCTCTGTATACACTTTAGAATCATTTTGTCAATTCTAAAAAAAAAAAAAAAACTTGCTTGAATTTTTTTTTGGGATTGCATTGATTCTATAGACCAATTTGGAGGAAAGCTGACATCTTTATTGTCTAGGAATGTGTCATCTCTTTCCATTTAATTAAGCCTTCTTTAATCTCACTAATGTTTTGTAAGTTTTCTAAATTAAGGTTTTGGCCATCTTTTGTTAAATTTATACTATAAATGGTACTTTAAAACCTACGTTTTATCATTATGTTTTGTCATTGTTTGTTACTGGTATATAGAAATACAGTTTATTTCTTTTATGTTGACCTGATACGTAACAATCTTGCTGGATTCACTTATTTCTTATAGTTTGACTGTAGATTATCTACATATATAATTACACTCACCTATATAAATAATGGTAGTTTTATTTCTTCTTTAATCATTGTACTTCTTATTTCCTTTTTAATCTCTGTGCCTTACTGACCTATTGAAGACTTCCAGTATAGTGTTGAATGGAAGCAATCAAAGTGAGTATCTGTGTCTCCTCCCAGTCTTAGAAACAAATCTTTCAGTATTTAACCATTAAGTATAGTGTCTGCCACAGTTCTTTGTAACACTCAGATTTTAATAGTTTCCTTCTATCCCTAGTTTACCAAGTGTTTTTCTTTTTAACATGAATAGATGTTGAAATCTCACAAATACTTTTTTTGTATCCATCAACATGATTATGTGCTTTTTCTCCTTTATTGGATTAATGTGGTGAATTGCACTGGTTTATTTTTCTATTGATTTTTTTTTTCTTCAGGTCATGGGCCAAAATTACTATTCTTCAGATGCTTGATAACTTTAGTTGAATACTAGAAATTACAAATGCTGTGTTTTTTAATGTTTAGATTTTGTTGTCTTTCTGTAAAGACTGTTAAAGTCTGTTTTAGCAAGGAGTTAATTGTGGGTATTAGGTTGATTTTTGTTTTTTGTTTTGTTTGGTTTTGGTTTTGGGGGGTGAGGCACAATACATGGCCTGCAGGATCTTAGTTACCTGACGAAGGATCGAACCCTCACCCCCAGCAGTGGAAGTGTGGGGTCTTAACCACTGGTCCATCAGGGAGGTCCCTAGGTTGATCTTTTTTGTTTTTGTTTTTAAACTTTGTTACGCAAGTATAGTAGGGCTTCCCTGCTGGCTGAGACAGTAAAGAACCTCCCTGCAATGCAGAAGACTCAGGTTTGATCCCTGGGTTGGGAAGATTCCCTGGAGGAGGGCATGGCAACCCACTCCAGTATTCTTGCCTGGAGAATTCCAAGGACAGAGGAGGCTGGCAGATACAGTCCATTGGGTCACAAAGAGTCAGACACGACAGCAACACAGCAGAACTCACAGGTATAGAGTACTTTACTTTTAGCTCTGTCATTAATTGTAACCTTTCTGTGGTCATTGCCCCAGGTGTTCAACTGAAGTGTCTGTAATCGAGCTGGTAGAAATTTAAACCTTGATTTTTGTGTGAGCTCTGGGAAATATTTAGCATATAGTGCTCAGATTCTTTGATTGACTTCATGGAGTTTCACCCTGTATATGTACAGATGAGTATTCAGCCAAAGATTCGAGGGGACACCTGTTCAAACTTCTGAAGTTCTTTCTTTGCATAATTCTCTCCTTTCATAGACTCTGCCCCCAAAGTCCACCCAGCTCAGCCTCCTCAGGTTTTAGTTCCTAAAGTCAGTGAGACTACTGGGCTTCTACTCAGGTTCTTCTTCCATGTGCTGCTGTTTGGGAAGTTGTCTTTTGGCAAATAACCAAGGCAATCACAGGGCTCACTTTATTTTATTTCCTTCAGGGATCACAGATCTTTGCTGCCTATTGTTCAATGTCTGAAAATAGTTATTTTGTATATTTTATCCAGTTTCCTAGTTGATTATAGAGAGATGATGAGTTACTTTGAGCAAAAGCAGAGGTTCTTACATTGGTTGGTTTTTCAAATATTAAAGCGACCTCATATTCCTATACTTTGGCCTCCTAATGCAAAGAACTGACTCAATGGAAAAGACCCTGATGCTAGGAAAGATTGAAGGCAAGAGCAGAAGGGGACAACAGAGGAACAGAGGATGAGATGGTTGGATGGCATCACTGACTCGATGGACATGAGTTTGAGCAAGCTCCAGGAAACAGTGAAGGACAGGGAAGCCCGGCGTGCTGCAGTCCGTGGGGTTACAAAGAGTCAGGCATGACTGAGCGACTGAAGTGAACATATTCCTAATATTTAAAAAATAATTGCTATATCAAGTTTACTAATGCTTTTTATTAGGACTCTTGCATCTGTGTTTATGCGAGATGGTTCTATAATTATGGTGATGATGATATTAGTTTATCAGCTTGAGTATCAAGATTATTTTGACTTCATAAATTTAGTTGAATTTTCTGTTTCTTTTACCGGAAGTGATTTTGTAAAAGTGGTGTCATTTTTTTTTTTTTTTTTAGCATTTGGAACATTTTACCAGTGATGTCATCTAAGCCTGGAGATTTCTTTGTGAGAAGGTTTTAAATTTCAGATTAATTTATTTAATGGTATAGGACTATTCTGCTTCTTGTTGCGTGTTTGTTTTGGTTAGTTGTTTTTCTGTAGGGATTTATCCATTTAAGCTGAATTCTCAAATTTATGTGGGCAAAAGTAATGTATAATATCAATTTTTTAGCACAGCTCTAGCTGTATTGCACACATCCCATATGTTTCCATTAACATCCATTTCAAGATGTTTTCTAATTTCCATTGGGACTTTTTTAAACATTTTTTCATATTCTTTGAAAATGTTTTGGAACCTAATAGATACGATAGTTACACAACACTGTGAATGCACTAAATACTACTTAATTGTTCCCCTTAAAATCGTTAACTTTATGTTACATGAATTTCACCTCAGTTTTTAAAAAAACACCTTTTAAGAAGTGAGTCTCTTAATTTCTAAGCATTTGGGCATCTTTCTTATCTTTCTGTTATTTCTAGCTTTGTTCCACCATGGTCAGAGAACATACGTTATATGATAATAATCTCTTGAAATTGTCAGGATTTTTATGGTACATGTTTCATGTGTCCTTGAAAAGATTGTGTATTTCGTAGTAGTTAGGTACCATTAGGTCAAGTTTGTTAATTATTTTGTTCACAACCTTATTCTCACTTTTTTTTGTCTGCTTGTTTTATCAGTTACTGAGAGGTGTGTTTAAAAAAAAAAAATCTGAGTGTGTTATAGACTTGTTTATTTCCTCTTTGAATTCTCAAGTTTTGTTTTGTGTATTTTAAGATCATGTTATTAAAGGCATACAAACAATTATTATGCCTTCTTGATGGATGGATTTTTTTAATTATTTAGAAATGTCTCTCTTTAAATATACTTCTTGCCTTAAAGACTACCTTGTCTAGCATTTATTATAGCTATACCAGCTTTCATTTTTTTGCTCTTTACATGGCATTTTTTTTCCCATTCTCTTACTCAAACTTTCTAGGTCCTTTATATTTAGGGTTTCCTGTTTTAGGTTTTCCTGGGTTTAGGATTTGATTGTACATATTTTTAAATAATAAGTTGAAGATTCAAAAGTTCTGGGTGAGAAGCAAAAGACTACATCACTTGCAGAATATCAAGCAACATGGACATGTTTGTTTGCATCAGATCCTCTTGCTCTCCAAGTCCCACCGTGGTGACCTGGTGGAGGCCCTGAAGGGCGCCTGCCTAGTCACAGGTTATGTTATAGGAGAGGAACAGTGGGGAACCCCCTACTTTTACAGTAAGCAGCAAGCAGACCTGTTCGTAGTCCCAGAGGGAGACATGTCCTCATCCCTCAAGGTGTTTTTGCTGCACACTCAACCCTCTTGGGAAACGGCCTGAGTGAAGTGCAGCCTGGCATTCTTGACACACCCCCTGAGAGCGGGCTGGGATACTCTGTGAGCTTCCTTATTTCTCCTTGGATTCTGTCAGCTGTTCCTTGGTGTATTGACCCCTTCATGGACCACAGCCTTGTCGTGGCAAAGGGGCTTGCGTAACTCAAATGAAGCTTTGCCATTCAGGGCCACCCAAGATGGATGGGTCACAGGGGAGAGTTCTGACAAAATGTGGTCCACTGGAAGAGGAAGTGGCAACCCACTCCAGTAGCATAGCCGTAAGAACCCAGTGAGCAGTTTGAAAAGGCAAAAAGATACGCTCGCCCCGTGGAAGGAAAGCTGTGGAGGACAAAGGAGCCTGGTGTGCTGCAGTCGGTACGGTCAGAGTCAGACACGACTTAATGACTGAGCAGCAACGGTCAAAATCTTATACCTTCTTGATCAGCCCTGTGTTATCATGCGAAAATGCCCCGCTTTAACTCTAGTGATGCTTCTTGCCCTTAAGTCTACCTTCTCATATTAATTTAATAACACCAGTTTACCTCAGGTTAGATTTTCCACTCCATATCTTTTTAAAAACCATCCTCCTTCTCAATCTTTCTATGTCTTTAATTTTTTCTTTTGTAAGCAGCTATATAGTTATTTAATTTTATATAATTGATGATATATTGGGCTTTATTTTAACCATTTTACTCTCGTGTTTTTAGTTCACTTTTCATCTTTCTTGCCTGCCTTTGGGTATATAAAGTATTTTTTATTATTTAATTTTTTCCATGCTATTAATTTGTTAAGAATACATCTTATGGCCTGACACTGCGTGTGAAACATCCCATGGGCCTTGGATGATGCTTTTGCCTGCAGGAAGTGTTCCCCCTCTCCTCTCACAGGCAGCCCGCAGGCAGATCACCTCCATCCAGAAGGGCCACACCTCTCCCAGACTGGAGTGCCATCTTTGGAAAGGTCAGCTCTCATTCCTAGGATACAGCCATGTAGAGGTTCCAGCTGCGAGTCTGAGATTTTCTGGGGAACCAGTCCTTTTGGGTGGGTTCTGAATTCAGTATTGGTCTCCATAGCATTATGAAATGGTCAAAAAATTCAGCTTTGCTTTTCCACCCACTTTCTATTTGGCTCTAAGCCTCTTGCCTACACACCTTAATCAGTAAATAACTTGAAGAAAACTCATGCTGATGTTGGGGTCACACTTCTGCACCCCTGTTCTCTGGGATCTTGATTCTGCATGTCCTAATTACCTGGACAGCTTCAAACTTCACTTTTTATCTTCCCACCCCCATCACATTACTACTAACTTCTCAGCCATCTGCCCTACACTGAGAATTGCCAAATGCCATGTCTTTTTTCACTTGGGTTGCTTTAACAAAAATACCATAAACTGGGTGGCATAAGCAACAAACATTTCTCAGTTCTTGAGTCTGAGGAGTCTAAGATAAAGGTGCTGGCAGATTCAGGTCGGTGAGAGCCTGCTTCCTGGTTTGTAAAGGACTATCTTTTCTCTGACCTCACACATTGGAAAGAGGGTAAGAATATTTTCTGGAGTCCCCTTTAAAAGGGCAATAATCCCATCCGTTGGTTTTCCAGGTAGCTCAGTGGTCAAGAATCCGCCAGCCAGTGCAGGAAACACAAGTTCGATCCCTGGGTCGGGAAGATCCCCTAGAAAAGGAAATGACAACCCACTCCAGTCTTCTTGCCTGGAAAATCCCATGGACAAAGGAGCCTGGCGAGCTACAATCCATGGGGTCGCAAGAGTCAGACATGACTGAGCGATTAAGCAACAACAAAAATCCCATCCATAAAGGATACACCCTCATAATTTAGTTATTTTCCAAAGGCCACACATTCAAATAACCATCACAATGCAAGTTAGGATTTTAACCTAAGAATTTGGAGAGAATACCCGTTCAGTGCATGCCCCTAGGCATAGAGCAGTGTGCAGAAACTTGGAAATTACCTCAGTAAGTACCTTTCCCTCAAGTCCTGGCTATGTCAGCAGGTTTCTAGTGCCTCAAGCATTTTTTTCCCCTCTATTTTTTTCTAGCTTTTTCAATTGTTCTTGATGAGTGTTGGCTAGCCCATCCCATCAGAGCTGGACTGGACTGCCTTTGAACAACACTGATTAAATGCCTTAGCGTACCTATTTTATAATGTCCCATTTCCCTTACTGAACTCTTAAGTCTCTGCAGAATTACCATTAATTCTCAGCTTGATCAGACTAGGCCTCCTTCCTGAAACGACCAGTTGGCTCTTCTTTTCATTAAGGAATATCTTGACCCCACCTGCAGGTGTAGCATTAACCCTGTTTTTCAGTCGCTCAGTTGTGTCCAACTCTTTGCAACCTCATGGACTGTAGCATACCAGGCTTCCCTGTCCATCACCATCTCCTGGAGCTTGATCAAACTCATGTCCATCAAGTCACTGATGCCATCCAACCATCTCATCCTCTGTCACCCCTTTCTCCTCCTGCTTCAGTCTTTCCCAGGATCAGGGTCTTTTCTAATGAATCAGCTTTTCGCATCAGAGGGCCGAACTATTGGAGCTTCAGCATCAGTCCTTCCAATGAATATTCAGGACTGATTTCCTTAAGGATTGACTGGTTTGAACTTCTTGCAGTCCAAGAGACTCTCAAGTCTTCTCCAACACCACAGTTCAAAGGCCTCAGTTCTTCAGCGCTCAACCTTCTTTATGGTCCAGCTCTCACATCCATACATGACTACTGACAAAACCATAGCTTTGACTATATTGACCTTTGTCGGCAAAGATAATGTCTCTGCTTTTTAATACGCTGTCTAGGTTTGTCATAGCTTTTCTTCCAAGGAGCAAGCCTTAACCCTGATCTCTAACCAATCCTGGGACTCACTGGGAAAAGATGAAAGAAAGGCATGCATCACAGACTAGCCCTGTGATCCGCAGCTTCAGGTCACCCCTGCTATCAGATGGGCTCAGAGCATATTCATTAGCCACAGGCAGTTCCAGGTTTCAGTGGCCCAAAGTGTATACAATTTAAGAGCCATGTTTAAGAAAAAGGATTCAAAATTATGATCACAAAATAAAGTGTAAGGTTTTAGAAGAGGTCATACACAAGAGGAGTCTTGAAACTTAAGTTTCATTAGCCTCATACTAACTCTGTGTCTGGTATGGGTTTAAATTTTTGGTCCTAGCTTTCTTTCTCCACCCTTTTTAAACCCCTATTTTAAGGAGTAGCTCCTCTAGAAGTGTTTCCTTCACACAAGGTTTGGATTCTAATGCTGTACCTGGCCTAATTGTATCCCTAAAAGTGGCTGGCAGGAAAGAATGTCCTAAGGTCCTCCAGAAAGGACTATGGAGTCAGGAGAAGGAAGCTCAGAATCAATGAGAAACAAAAGATATTTACTAACTACACTATTTGTCAAATATTGTGCTTTTACTTGCCTTCTCTCATTTAATCGTCTGTGACCCTGAGACTTAGGTATTACTTTAAAATCCCTACTGTACAGATGAGAAAACTCTAAGCCTTATTTGTCCAAAGTAATCAAATGTATAAGTGAGAGAACTAGGATTTGAACTTTGACTCCAAAGTCTATCTTTCTTTACACTGCTTCAAAATATAACCATTTCATTATATTTACCTACAGAAGCCTGGCCCATAGGTGGGTTATAGTGTCTCCGATGACATTGGAAATGTTACTTTATGATGTTGCAATCATGATGTGTCACAAATCTACTTTTCTTATTAACTGGAGATAATAATATTTTGCTTATGACAGCCACAGAATTTGCTTCAGGCAGGTCCTCTTTGATTCAGTCACCATGGTTATGAATTTATTTACATCATTTGTATTTAAGCATTTTTTAGTTTCTTGTGAATCAAGTGTCAGAGAACTCTCCATTACCGCTATTCCTAGTTTGTACCGTAGTGCATTTAAAGTATCATAAGGAGAGGCTTCCCTGGTAGCTCAGTGGTAAAGAATCTGCCTGCCAATGCAGGGGACATGGATCTATTCCCTAGTCCAGGAAGATCCCACATGCCACAAAGCAGCTGAGCCTGGGCACCACAACTCCTAAGCCTGGGCTCCAGAGCCTGCAAGCTACAACTACTGAAGCCCGCACACCTAGAGCCTGTGCTCTGCAAGAAGAGAAGCCACTACAAGAAGAAACCCACACAGCAACAGAGACCCAGCCCAGCCAAAAAGAAACATAAATAAATAAAGATTTTAAAAATTATCATAGGGATACAAACTTGATCATTTCATTGTTTATTACAAGAAGAGTCAGTATTCCTCCAGGACCAGAAGAGAAACCAAACAGACACTGTTTCATCTTAGCAGGACCTGTAGTTTTGTCAGCTCTGCTTATGTAATTCCGAAGAAGAGCACTTAGCGCTGTTTAACAGACTTTTTCTCAGAAAGGGCCTGGGTGTGCAGCACCCTGCCAAGTCTCCCATTAGTTATAGAGAAAAGCCATTTGTATTCTGAAATTGCAAATCAGCCAGGCAATCACCACGCAGAAATAGCCCCCATGAAAATAAAGCAGTGCTATATTTGAAACCTTAATCATGTATATTTATAGACCTGAGTTCAGTTCTATTTGGAAATTTTCACATTATACAGTAACGTCGTGATTACCAACATGCTCAGAGGGTGAGGGGGATGGGACATTTGATCCACTTATATTTTCTGAGTAATGGGGACTTAGTCACAAAGAATTTTTCTGTCCATCCTTTGCTGAATGCCTTTCAGAAATTGCTTTGGTCACCTCGCAAGAAGCTGAGAAAGCCGCCTGTGAAGTATTGGAGGTGGGAGGAGTAAGGAAGTGTGTCACTCACCAGATTTGTCATTTGACACATTAAAAGTCCACCATGAGAGTTTTATGGCTTACGACCTTGTTCCCATAGCAAGACAAAAAGTACTTGGGTTGGCTAATGCACTGCACATGTTAGTGTTTCAGGACACAGTGCATTTATTAGGAGATTTCCTGAGAGAAGATTCAGAAATATGTAGGGCACCTGAGGCTGGAGGAGAGCGTGGCAACCCACCCCAGGATTCTTGCCTAGAGAATCCCCATGGACTGAGTAGCCTGGCGGGCTGCAGGCCATGGGGTCGCGGAGAGTCCTACACGACTGAGTTACTAACCACAGTACAGGGCACCTGAGGGCCTTTGGTCCCTGGCGTTTGAGAGCAGTTCACCTGCTTCCGAATGCCGCCCGGGGCCAGGCCTCTGGGCAGCAGTCTGCCCCACTTCAGGGACATTCATCACCTGTCTTCGTGGCTCAGCTTTCATTGGTCTCTCAGACTCACATGCAAATAACTTATGAGCTTCCACACTCTCACCCCTGTTTTGTGACATTCACGCTCTCCCTGTCTCCTAGTCATTCATGATGGTGAGGAAAAGCCCCGCTGAGCAAACACTGCAAGGAGGTGAGGCAGAGAGAGATTTGATATCTAGAGGAAGAATATTGCAGGCAGGAAGAACAGTAGTGGAAGGTCCTGACCCAGGACGTGGCCCAAGGGTTTAAGACAGATGAGGGGTGCATTTTGGAGCCAAGTGGACCTAAATTAGAGCTCTCCAAAGAAGCTCTGCTGCTTGCTCACTGGGTAACCCTGAATCACATGGCTTTGGTTCTCTCATCTGTGTAATTGGGGTAGTAATACCTTCCTTGAAGGGTTGTTATAAGGATCAAGTATTTTGAGATATAGGATTGAATAATATAATGCCAGACATAGCAGAAACTCAGTAAATGGTAGCTGTCATCACCATGATGATTATCTACTAGTCCATGGCCTATTAGAACTGGGACACACCCCCAGGAGGTGAACAGTGGGCAAGCGAGTGAAGCTTCATCTGTGTTTACGGCTGCTCCCCACACTTTGGGTGTCATTCTCCCCTCCCATTCAGGTGGGACTGTCCAGGTGCAGGGAAATAAGCAACCCATTCAAAAAATTATGAAACCCATTCAAAGTTTTCACAGCCAGTAAGTGGTGGAACCAGGATCTGAACTAGGAAAATAAGCTCAGGGCTCCCACTGATTTTGCATTATGGTGAGCTGTATAATTATTTCATTATATATCACCATGTAATACTAATAGAAATAAAGTGCACAGTGAATGTATATATTTGAATAATCTCCAAACCATTGCCACTCACCCTCTCTGGTCCATGGAAAAACCATCTACCACAAAACCAGTCCCTGGTGCCAAAAATGTTGGGGACCGCTGACACACCTGAATGGTGGCGTTACCACATGATGGTACAGTTACTAGCTTATGGATCTTCTCTCCCACATTAGACTGGATTCCAGAGTGGCCTTCCTATTTCAAGCAGGTTAGAAGCCTCCTCATATAAAGAAGGAATATGTGCCTTGGTTTGCTAGACAGAAAATTTCCAGGAATCATTTGTTTGTCTAAAAATGTTTAGAGCACTCTTACTGTGTAGCAGCATCCTTCCATCAGACAGACCAATAGTATGACAAACATGTATTAATACATCCAAACATGCTTTCTTTGCATGGTTTTAAATATTTGCAAAGATCTGGTCAAGAAGGTTCCTTCTTAGTCCTGACAGCTTCCAAATCCTTCTCTGTGATACCTTGGTTTAGCAGAACAGTGTCAGAGGGTGGCATATGAGATGCTGCTGCTGTTGTCTGGCTCTGACACAGAGTAGGCATAATCTGAGTTGGGGAAAGACCTGAGACAATGACAGTGATGATGTTGATGGTGTTAATTAAGCATTTATACTTCAGATACTGTGGTATGTGTTTTACACAGACGGTTACATTTGATTCTCACAACGACCCTAGGGTAATAGGTTTCCTGTTTTATAGATGAGGACATTGAGGCCTAACAAAATTAAGATTCCCATGCAAGGTTTACACAGCCAGTGGTGGAAGAGCCAGGATTTGAACTAGAATATTTGAGTGCAGCCTGGCATGCTGCAGTCCATGGGGTCGTAAAGAGTCGGACACGACTGAGCGACTGAACCACAATAACAACAATTTGAGTACAGGTCTGTACCTGTGACTGGTTCAGGCGTGGAGGTGCTACCCAGAAGGGTGGACCCAGGTTTTGGGAAGGGGGAAAAGAGTGGCAGGTGTGTGTTCATGCCACCAGGAAGCAAGGTGGCATGTGGAGAGGGGCCGACTGAGACAAAGCGGGTGCAGAGTCCTTTTTCGTCTGCTCCTGAAAGAAGTGTAGTAGGTGAGCAGACTCACTGTGCTGGGCTGTGCTTCTGCTTAGACTGACTCTTTGTGACCCCATGGACTATAGCCCACCAGACTCCTCTGTCCATGGGGATTCTCCAGGCAAGAATACTAGAGAGTGAGACATTCTTTTCTCCAGGGGATCTTCCCAACCCAAGGATCGAATCCAGGTCTCCCACATTGCAGGCAGATTCTTTACCATCTGAGCCACCAGGAAAGCCCAAGAATACTGGAGTGGGTAGTGCATCCCTTCTCCAGGGGATCATCCCGACCCAGAAATCAAACCGGGGTCTCATATTGCAGGCAGATTCTTAGCCAGCTGAGCTACCAGGGAAGCCAAGCAGACTCACTCTGGCCTCCCAGATGAGTGTAAGTGCCACTTGGCTTTCTGGAGTGAATTTCTGGTGGTGGTGATCTGCAGACAGAGCCCCACGGGTCGCTGCTGGTCACACACGACATTTCCCTTGGCGCCATGGGCAGCAGCATCGCTGATGGACAGAATGTGTTCAAGGAGCATTCATTCTCCAACATCACACTCCTCTGAAGATGGGACTGCTTTTATTAGTAAAACACATAATGGGTTCGCTCACATCCGTTCTGAAGGGGAAAAAAATCAGCTCCTCAATCATTTTTCTTTTTTCAGAAATGACTAGAGACTTGGCTTCAAAAAAGGATGCATGACTGCCGGGTGCTGACTCACCATTCAGCTGCGACTGCCCAGCCAAGGGCAGAGGCGGGGCGGCGCCCTGGGGCATCGGTGCAGAAGCCGTGTCTTGCCCAGGTGGCGCGTGCTGGGGAACGGCAGCTCAAAGCCTTCTCTTCTGTTCTGGCTCACAGCCCAGGCTCTTCCCTGGGTCGCTTTCTGCTCCTCCTCATCAACATGTGCTGTGACCTCCCAGTGGCAGAGATCTTGAACACCTCGCTACACTCCCCAGACCCATTCCAGTCTCTGTCCTCACTGGCTCATTTTCACGTCCACTGGAGCGTCCTCTCCTGCATTCCTGCATGGGGCACAGAGCATCGCTCACCTCCTTTCCCTCCCACTCCCACCTTGGCCTTTCAAAATGTTTTCTTCCTCCTTCCTTCGCTGTGATAGAGAAGCTGTCCAACAGCATTTAGATGGAAGTGACCCAAAGGGCACACCTACTCCCAGCAGCCATGCTCTGAGCAGACCTCAGGGCCATTCCAGCCAGAAGCTGCTCTGTCTAAACCCTCCCTGGAGCTTTGAACAAAGAAGACCTTTGCCATCACAGACAAACTAAATCTTCACACATTTGACCACTGGGGGGAAAGTGGTCCACATACTATGAGAGATGTTCACATCAGGAGAGGAGCTGGGAGAAAGTGCATCAGCTAAGGTCACCTGTTCAGCATGTGGCCAGAACTTTGCGAGGATGTGGTCACCTGAATTTTTTTTCAAGCCTGAGAGGGTAGCACAACCCCATTTAAGAACTCAACAGGAGCAGTTTTCTGCTCACGTACCCATGTATTTAGAGCTTCTGAAGGATGCTGGCCAAGCTGCAGCTTTATAGTCGCTCAGGCTCAGCGCCGTTACCTGTGGTGTGTGCTCTGCTCACTCGCTCAGTCGTGTCCGACTCTTTGCACCCTATGGACCGTAGCCTAACAGGCTCCTCTGTCCATGGGATTCTCCAGGCAAGAGTACTGGAGTGGGTTGCCATGCCTTCCTCAGGGGATTTACCCAACCCAGGGACCCAACCCGAGTCTCTTAACATCTCTTGCATTGGCAGGTAGGTCGTTTACCACTAGCACCACCTGGGAAACCCCTAAATCATTACCTAGAAAGCTCTAAATGCTCACTCAGTGACATGTAGTGATGTACTTACAAAATCTCGAAATGGTGGAATTTACGTCTGGGTGTCTTGGCTTCTCCCCAGGTAGTAAAAAAAAAATCACTCATTCCCATACCTGGAGAGCCAAAGAAATGCCATAATATTTCTCAACCACTATCATCACCACCACCTTACAAAGAGTGAGAGGAAACCAGTCAAGGGTCCTTTTCATTAGCCCCTCACTACCCCAGACTGCTTGCAGTGTATGTAATCCCTTCAATTTTAGAAGTAAATTAAATAGAAGTTCTGTGATATCAATTATTGACTGGAGGAAGCATCAAGGTGTTACACAAAAGTTTCTTCAAACAGAAAGAGACTTTTATGAGGAAACTAGATATGAAGGCCTTCCCATATCTTTGTCCCAGGAAAACAGGTGAAACCTGCCTTGTTCCCAGCTGCAGAGAAATTGAAGACCCATCATGCCTATGTCGTGGGCTTTCCAGATGGCTCAGTGGTAAAGAATCTGCCAGCCAGTGCAGGAGATGTGGGTTCGATCCCAAGGTCAGGAAGATCCCCTGGAGAAGGAAATGGCAACCCACTCCAGTATTCTTGCCTGGAAACTCCCATGGACAGAGGAGTCTAGTGGGCTATAGTCCATGGGGTCGCAGGGTCAAACATGACTGAGCATGCATACATGTGCACAAACCCATGTTAGAAACTTGAAGCTGTAGAACTACTCAGCTTAAGAAAATAATAATGACTCAGTGCTGGAAAACAGTCTATAAATAAGACTATGAGAACCATCCCATGAGAACCAAATTGGAAACTATGATCCTTGAAGAAAAAGTCAGACTCTACACACAGATCCATACCTGTGTGACATAAATAATTTGCACCTTAAAGATGGGACCAAACAGACAACATTCCCCATCCACACTGGTTAAGAGTTACCAGCAGCCTCTTAATGATATTGATACCAGAATCCTCTGTATTGTCTTTACAATACACTAGAGTGTGGGTTGAAATTCTCAAAAAAATCCCCCTTGTCATCATCATTATTTTTTTGTCAGAGATAAATGACCTTTTGGGGCACAGTTATTTGTAGATAGCTAGATCTTCCTATCCCATTGCTGAAAGAAGACTTACATAAAAGAATATATAAATTATTCAATTTATATAAAATTCAAAAGCATGGTCACAGGAATCTATGGTGAGAAGAATCAGAACAATAATTGCTTGTGAATATAGAGATTGACTGGAAGGGGGCCTATGAAAACTTTCTGGAGTTATGGAGGTGTTCTGCATCTTGACTAGAGGTGTTGGTCACACAGGTATATACATATTTTAAATTCATCAAGGTACACACTTAAATATGTCCACATCAGGTTTGCAATTCTAAGGTAACATTTATAGAATTTTAAGTCAATCTAAAAGAAAAAAAATTACCTAAGCCCTTAGGTTTTTATAATGGATAGCACTTTCTAGAATAGCCCTTTCACAGAACATATTCTAACCTCTCAGGGTCTCAAATCCCTCTTCCTTTCTAGTATCTGGAGAGTTTCTTTTTATAGAGACTTCTACACACTTATAAAAAATATATTTTTACTCAGCATTTCTAATTGTTTGTCCTGGGCTAAAGATTATCCTGGTCCACTATCTGCTGAAACCAGAAGCCTCTACATTTTGTAATAACTTTGCAGTACATTTTGCCTTGCCTTTGAAATGTATAAATATATACACATTTCCCTCTGTGTGTGTATATATACACATGTACTCATACACTATGTAGAGAAGTCTATCTTCTCTTCAGTAGCTTTGAGATTCTTATCTTGGATTAAACCATGTGCTTTAAAACCATTGTTCAAAATCTGCTAGCGGACAAGCCAGGTCATATGTCAGGAATACCTCGAGGCAGTTACCTGTTATCAGTAGCGTCTCTCTCAGTCCTGTAGCTGAACGCTGCTCGCCAAGCAGCATGCAGATGGGTAAAGCATTGAAAAAGGAGACAGAAAACACCATCATGAAAGCCAAGAGGTCCTTTGGGAGCTGACAGATGGCTATGTCATCTTCTATTCCTGTTTCTCTTTTCTCATTTACCTTATATTTTTCTCTTGTGGTTAGGAGCCATGTTTAACCTCCCCCACAAATGTCACATCTAACCTCTTTATTGACTTTTACAGAGTGATTGGTCCTAAATAATTAGAATTATATAAATCAACATAAAAAATAATCCATTTCCCTTTGTGATATGATTTAAATGCCTCGGAACACAATGAAAATCAATGTTGGGATCACCACTGCTATTTATACGTAGCCGTGTTCACATGTGATGTTTAGAAGTTATTCATCTAATTTGGGAATTTCCTGACTGCAGTAAGTTTAAACTGAGCATGATATCATCACACTGAAATTCTCATTTTCACTGTAATACCTAAAGAGGAGAGAATGGCACCCGACCTGTGAAAACTGCCTCACTTATGTGAGAAGAGTGCTTCTGCTGATGGCATGTGTTAATCAGGACGTGAGGTTGACATAGATTTACTGTGATGTTGGAGGTTTTCCCATATAGATAATGATGATGGTGTGTGTCTTTGAGAGAGATGCTTTTATCTATTGAAAATACATGCTTATGAGAAAAAATGCACATTATATATGTATGTCCTTATAAAAACATTAAGGGACTTCCCTGGCAATCTAGTGGTTGAGACTCTGCCTTCCAGCAGGGGATGCAGCCTTGATTCCTGGTCAGGGGGCTCAAATCCCACACATCTCATGGCCAAAAATACCAAGATATAAAAGAGAAGCAATATTGTAAGAAATCCAATAAAGAGTATGAAAATGGTCCACATAAAAAAAAAAATCTTAAAAAAAAGAGCATTATATATTACCTAGATTCTAAGATGTACCTATCTCTCTACTTTAACATTTATAATCATGTATACCTTTTTTAGGGACTTCCCTGGTGGCTCAGACGTTAAAGCGTCTGCCTACAATGCGAGAGACCCAGGTTCGATCCCTGGGTCAGGAAAATCCTCTGGAGAAGGAAATGGCAACCCACTCCAGTATTCTTGCTTGGAAAATCCCATGGATGGAGGAGCCTGGTGGGCTACAGTCCATGGGGTTGCAAAGAGTCGGACACGACTGAGCGACTTCACATACCTTTTATAGGGTGACTTCTTTTTTCCCAAACATCTGTTGTTGAACTGATGGCACGCTTACAGTCATTAACCTCCTAGTCATGGGAATATTGTGCGCACCCATGGAGAACTAAGAATTTTGGTGAAAGAGGTAGCATCCGAACATGCATTTCCTCACCATACAGATGCTCATACCTACTAAACCATCTGGTTTCGTACTTCACAGAACTTCACAGAATCAACATTTTCTGTTTGTCAGGTTGTACTTTCTGGGGACACTTTGAACATACTTTTCAGAAAACCCAAGCCTCCCAAAATACCACATTTGAGAAATATTTATTTTAATTAAAAGAAACTTGGTTTGGCCAACATTTCTTCAAAGAAGTTAGGTTAAATGAACAAATGTGTAACCATTTTTATGGCATTCTAGGATATATAGATTGGATGCCACCAGGAGAAACATTGATAGGTAGAAATAAGGAAATACATTTTTAAACTTAAGAAACTTGGAGAATAAATCTTCCACATTTTGGCCTGTTTGATAGTAGCAAGCACAGTGTCTGGCAAGTGCTTATTTAATGATTGTAAATATTTATTTAGTGACATATTTACCTGTCAAAAAAGAATTTCAGTCTTTCAATGAAAAATAATCAGTCTGCAATGCTAATACTTTGCTTGATGCAGATATGATCTGAGATGCTCTTTCTCAATATCTTCTCTTCATGCCATTGGCTGTTACATTCAAATGTAGATATAATTGAAAATTCTGGAATGCATGCAAGCTAAGAAGTGCATTTGGAAGCCCTAAAACTTGGCCCCTTGTCTCAAGATTCATTCCTTTCACTCTAGTTAGGAAGGACTGACTACTGAGCTGTTGAAATCATGAGCAATATTGTTTTTTTGTTTTTTTTTTAATCTGTTCTTTTTTTTTCTTTTTCTTCTTTTTTATTTTTCAGTGGGTTTTGTCATACATTGATATGAATCAGCCATAGAGTTACACGTATTCCCCATCCCGGTCCCCCATCCCACCTCCCTCTCCACCCGATTCCTCTGGGTCTTCCCAGCCCACCAGGCCCGAGCACTTGACTCATGCATCCCACCTGGGCTGGTGATCTGTTTCACCATAACAATATTGTTTTAATACAAACTTCATAAGTTGATTCAGTAAAGTAATAATAGGACAATAGAAAATAAAAGTTAATTAAAATGAAGTATGGGCAATATGAAAACACTAACTCTAAGTGGAAAATATAACTGTAGTAGAATGTAGGTGGTGGCTTTTCTTATTTCAATTTTAGTGCTAACTGCCTAAAGTACCTACCAATATTAGTATATCAGAAATAAGACCATATGCTAAAATAACATAACTTCAGAACTCATTGCTTTATAGGTAAATGTGGGGACTTTTAGCTGTAATGCTGAATAGAATAAAAAAAAAGATAATAAATTTCCAACCATAATCCAACTGTTATAACACTTTAGAAAAACTCTGCAAGGTCCAGCTGTCTTTCCTAGTCTGTTGCTTGCAAAGCTGTGCATTCTCCAGTTCATTCAATTAAATTCATTCCGTTCCTCCCATATTTTCAAAACTTTCTGGTTAGATTGCTATCTTTGATTCTTCCTCTACTTCCACATAATCATTTGGGTCTGTGGTTTTGTTTTATTCCTGAAATATTAAAGCAAGTCAGAAATGCATCTGATTCTCTGTTTGGGAGAGAATTAGATTTTTAGTAAACATTTCATAGTCACATCTTTTACTAGAATTTTCTCTTTTGCCAGTTTTATAGTCTATTTCATGAAAACATTACCTTTATCTTTATTCTGGCTTGATGGTCTGTAGCATATCCTGTAGAAACAGCATATCTGTCTCTTCTTTTTTGCCTAGCCAAGTATCCTCTGTTTATGGCTATCCATGATTATATAATTTAAGATTTCCATATAATTTAAATACAGTTTAAAGATGCATTTCTATACAATGTAAGAGCAAAATAAAAATCTGATTTAAAAATGGACAGAGGAACTGAATAGACATTTTCCAAAGAAGACATACAAAATGGCCAACAGGTATGTAAAGGTACTCAACACCAGTAATCATCAAGGAAATGCAAATCAAAACTACAATGAGATATCATCTCACATCTGATAAGATAATTGTCATCAGAAAGACAAGAAATAGTTTTGGCAAAGATATGGAGGAAAGGAAATCCTTGTGTACCATTGGTGGGAATGTAAATTTGTATAGCTGCTGTGGAAAACATTATGGAGTTTCCTCAAAAAATTAAAAATAGAATGACTATATGACCCATCAATTCTACTTCTGGGTATACATATGAAGGAAACAAAATCACAATCACTATCTTGAAGAAATATCTGCACCCCCATGTTCATGGCAGCATTATTTATATAATTAATTATATAATAACCAAGACCTGAAAATGGATGAACGGACCGAGAGGATGTAGTGTATACATATATGGAGTACTATTTAGCCACAAAAAGTAAAGAAATCCTGCCATTTGCAACAACATGGGTGTACCTTGAAGGTATTATGCTAAGTGAAATAAGTCAAAGACAAATGATGCATGATATCACTTATACATGAAGACCAAGAGAAAATGAATTCATAGAAGCAGAAAACAGATCAGTCATTACCAGAGATAGGGGGCAGGGGGTTAGTGAAATGGGGGAAGGTGGTCAAAAGATATAAATTTCCAGTTATATGATAATTAAGTTCTGTTGATATAATGTACCTCATGTAAATTACTTTAAAATATACAATATTTAACTATACTATTGTATACAACTATAGCTAACAATATTATACATTTGAACTTTGCTAAGAGAATAGATCTTAAAAGTTCTCATCACAAGAAAAAAGTTGTAACCATGTGAGGTGATGGATGTAAATAAACTTGGATATTATTTCACAATATTAAATAATTATGTTGTGCCTTAAACTAATTAAATATTTACATCAATTATAACTCAATAAAACTGAGAAAATCATAAAAATGCAATTCTATTCCCCTCAGGTTATTTTCAACATGTCCTAATCATGAGTTTTATTTCACCAAGTCCATGATACCTAGGAGATAATTCCAAGTTAATTTATTGTCCATGGATGTGTGAAAATATATGAAGAACTTCCAAATGAGATTGGTGGCTATTTTTTCAGAGCTGTCTATAGTCAGGGACTCACCACCTTCACTGGTGTTTAGCAGAGACTCAAAAGTAGATAGGGAGTGGAAAAGTTTCATAGTACAGAAAGGAGAAGGCCTGAGGTATGCTCTGATTGAAGACTGTTGACCTGAGGAAGCAGGAGGTAGGCTAACTACAAGCAGGCCATCTCACATCACTGGTTTGGGGAGCATACTGACTTTCTCTGATTGGTCCTGCAGTGGAAGCAGGGATTAAACACAGGAAACCTGGTAGTCATTGTCCAAGTTCTTACCCTTCTAGGCTCATTGCTACAGGGGTTGAGGTTTGGCCTCCTGGATTGGTTGCTGTAGACCTGTGGGTCAGAATTTTATGATCACATATACTGTCTAACTTTGCTGTTGTCTGTTTACATACTCATTCTCTTGCGTGTCAAAGTTTTGGCTTAGTGGCTGTTTGAATCAGACCCGAGAATGACTGGTAACCAAGACATGGAAATAACCTAAGTGTCTCTCAGTGCATGAACAGACCAAGAAGAAATGGTGTATACTTATACAAAGGAGTACTATTGGCCATAAAAAACGAGGAAATATGAGGTGGGATCACTTGGACATGGCATAGGAGTTGGGATAGCTAAAGCAGCATCCTGACATCTGACAAACCAAATTCTACACAGTAGACTATGGGTAAATAGCATGGATGGGAAACACATGTAAGGACTCCAAAGACTTCTTCTAATGCTAAGAATCTCAAGATTCTATGAGATAGTTGTTGAGAAATGTAGTTTTCAGTTCCTGCTCTGCTACATAAAAATGGGCCTTGGCCCTGAAAACCTTAAGAAAATAAAGAGCACATCCTGTGCTGAGTTTATTGACCTGTGTTTAAATATCTTTTCCTGTTTTAGACTCAAGTGTACTCCTTTTGTTCTGTGTAAGCCTGTGTGGCATATGGCACTCGGCTGACCCCACTACTGTATCCATTACTGATGAGGAGGGAACCAGGCCCCTCTCTTGCAGTACGAGAGGGATGTTTGCAGACCATCACCCTGCATCAACTGCAGGGTGAGACCCACTGGCTGTGGGGGAACCAACACCCACCCCTGAAGCTGATGTTGCTCTGTCTCATCTCTGTTTGAGTGAAACGTTTTTCCATCCAGTGCCTGTGTGCATTATATCCTTCTTGGTGACCTTGAACCATGGAGTGGATTGACATTTAAGGACTGCCACTCCTGGGGGACTGGGACTTTTCCCCTTGAGGTGATGGTGGGTGTCACTTGCCTGATAGTTGTCATCAAGGAAATCTGGCTGTAGAAAGAGGGAACTCAGACACAAGACTAGGATTCCAGAGGAAGATTAAAACCCTAGGCTCTAGGGTACTACCAGGTCCCTTGCAGGTAGATGAATGAAGGGAGGACAGAGAAGAAAACACAACCTTATCCAGCAACTTAGGGCGATGAAAAATGGTGCTAGATCTGGATAGTAAGGTTCTCTGCCAGAAGCCAGGTACTATTAATAGAACAAGGACATAAGGTCCTGCTTGATGCTGAGTTACTCGAAATTGCTCATGATTAGAAATTAAATGGGCCCCAAACAACTTTATGTGAAATGGCAGCTGCCTTCCAGGCAACATCACAAGCCATGGGTCTCCTTTAACCCAGGGCTGAGCTGACTGCAGAAGACTGTTGCCTGGACTGTTCATGTTGTTCCTCTGAGCACGCACCCTCTCTCCTTGCCTCCTTTCCAGAGTATTCCTGTGCCTCCAGAGCACCCACCAGATCCCCAGTTCCCTTAGACCTCTGATTCAGGACTTCCCTGGTGGTCCAGTGGTTAAGACTGTGCTTCCACTGCAGGGGCATGGGTTCAATCCCTTGTCAGGTAAGTTTCACATGCGGCACAGTGAGGCAAACACACACACACACACACACACACACACACAAAACTCTTATTCAAGCATCTCATCCTTCCACCGCCTCAGCCTTCTCTCTGAGGTCTTTGCCACCAACTCATCAGAAGGGCCCCTAGCCCTCCTCTCAAGCTCCTCCAAGTCCTCTTTTTACACTTGGTACCATTGTTACTGTCTTTTGTAACCAGCCTCCTTCTTTGAAGCTATAGTATCCTGTTCCTTCCTCTAAGTCTATCATTTCACTGTTTAAATCCTTTGGATACCTTTTGATTTCTCTTAAGATAAAGACCAATATCCTTAATAAGGCCATGGAAGGTGCTAAGTGAGCTGTTCCTTGCCAACAGCATGATGAATGTTACCACAAGGCATGTGGATTTACGTAGCAGAGAGTTTAACCTAAATGAATGCTCCCTACCTCCAGGTACAGACTTCACCTCAGATTCTTGAGCATTACGCTCATCCAACAAGTGTTTAAGTCGTACGTGGCACAGGGCACTGAGGCAGACACTGAACATCAAAACAAAACAAAACAAAAAAACAGCAGATGTGATCCTTGCCCCTCAAGGAGTGAAGACTCTCTCCATTGGCTCTCAGACTTCAGAATCACCCTGGGGGCTGGCTAAAACCTGAAATGCTGGGCCCTGCCCACAGAGTTTCTGACTCAGTAGGTCTGGAGTGGGGCTGGATGATTTGCATTCCTAACAAGTTACCAGGTGATGCTATTGGTCCACAGCACACACTTCGCAAATTCCTGCTCTAGCAAGGCATAAAAATAAAGCAGTTAATTACACAATACTTTACTTACTATGTATGCCAAGGAGAAGTATAGGGTACTATAATCTAGGTTAGCCAAGGCCTCCTTGAGAAATCATTGAGCAGAACCCTGGCAATGAACTCAAACGGGATGGATGAACAAGGAGAGGGAGTAAGATCCTTCTAGGGAGAGGGCCTTTGTGAAGGTTTGATGCATTTGGAAGAATGAAAGAGGGTCTTGGTTGGAGGTCAGAACAAGAGAGAAGGCATGCTTTCAGATGAAGCTGGACTCATCTCCCTTTACTTAACAGGTGGTGTTTACTGTTGATTAACTAAAAGAGCATTTCTCCACCCAGGGTGCACATTGGAATCACGAGGGGGAACTTATAAAACTACTAATGCCCAGAAGTTCTAATTTAACCAGTCTAGGATGGGACCTGGATTTTAATAACTTAAAAAAGTTTCCCTAAGTGATTCTACTTTACAGACAGGGTTGAGAATCTAAGAAGATTGCAATTTCCATTTTTCCTCTCACTTTTCCAAAGGACTTGTTTCATTGTTTTCTTCTTTTCCAGTGGGTTAACATTCCTATAGTCTAATTCTCCACCCTCTCCTTTAAAATATATCCTCTGGGATTCACTGTAAGATAAGAGAAACCAACACAAAATTTACCAGTAGTCTCTTCTTTTAAGCAATAGTCAAAGTAAAAATTGAAACAGGAGAGAAAATGACTGATTTTAATCAGCTAGGAATCTTAAGTTGGGCTCATTGACTTTTAGGTGATAGAATTTCTGTCTGAAACTGAATTTTATATTCTAAGTAAAGTGGAGTTTTTTTTTTTTTTTCATTCTTATATGTAAAGTTATAAACATCTAGGTAGAAGGATTATGTCTTATATAGTGAGACATTTCCCACAGAACCTGGTTTGCAATGACTAAATAAAGAGCTAATGTAGAATTAGTCATTATTTTGTGTTTTATCCCCATCTACCTATGGGCTTAGGCCTCCCTGATGGCTCACGGGCAAAGAATCCTCCTACTAAGGCAGGAGACTTGGGTTTGATCCCTGGGTCGGGAATATCCCTGGAGAAGAAAAGAGCAACCTACTCCAGTATTCTTGCCTGGAGAATCTCATGGACAGAGGAGACAGGCAGGCTATATAGTCCATGGGGTCCCAAAAGTATCGGACACGATTTAGCGACTAAACCACCACCACCACCTAAGGGCTCATGATTTTTCCCCATTACTCTCCCTTAAAGGAAACCAATATTCTTCCACTCAGTATATGTTTGTCTGATTCATTTTGCTGTCCAGTTGGAACTAACAGCACGTTGTAAAGCAACTAAACCCCAATAAAAGTTAAGTTAAAAAACTATTCCACTCACCTGGTCACTCTAGTCAATGAATACTTATTAAGGGGAAAGACAGAAGGAAGGAAGCCTGAGAGAATGGGTGCTGGAGGAGGAGAGAAAAAACACCAAGATCAAGACTGACCTCAGGAGTCTGCCCATACAGCAGAAAAGGAAAAGCAAGGGGGCCAAGTGGTGTGCACTCCACACACACTGCTTCATTTTATCCTCCCAAATACCCTGGACAATGTTACTATCATTCTTATTTTGCTCACAAGGAGCCAAGACTGAGAGATTTTAAGCTCACAGATCTTTTTACTCCATTCTAGACACAGTGTTAAGTATTTTCTGTGAATTATTTTTTCAAACACTCACAACTACTTGAGTTTGGCACCGTGATCCCCATTTTACAAAGAAACCACTGGTGAGAGACAAAATCACCTGCCTGGTCATACACACCTAATCAGAGATGCAAGTGGGACCTGAACTCAGGCAGAACCTTCTCACCCCAATTCTGGACTGTTCACACAAGGCTGCTTCACAAACTGAAGCAGGGAAGGATGTGGTTCTCCATGCCCCCAAGTCCCTGGCTTTCTCAGAGATCCCACACTGCCAAGGAAAAAGGATATGTCTGCAGCATAGAAAAAGGAGAGTCAGTCAAGAATAGGCTTAGGAACGGGGAGATGAGACACTAGAAGACATTGGTTGAGGGACTTCCCTGGTGGGCCAGTGGTTAAGACTACACACTTCCACTGCAGGGAGCTCAGGTTCGGTCCTTTGTTGGGGAATTAAGATACTGCACGCTGTGCTATGCAGTCAAAAGTAAAATAGAAGACACGTGTTGATGCTTATTTATGTTGTCTTCCTAGGACAACCTGTGTGGAACTCCATACCTGTATCTGGGCAGAGGACAAAAAGGGAGAAAAGTCATGACTTCTGTCCTTAAAGATGGAAGAGAGAATGTAAACAGATATTATGAGCATGAGGACACAAATGGAAAAGTGACACTGTGTAAATAGACCCAATTAAAAATACACATGTGCTAGGGGCTCTGCTAAAACTGGACCAAGGATCTGGAGCCAGGGAGGGTCAATCAGGGCAGCAAGTGTGAGCTGGAACGGAGAGGTGAGTTGGTGGGAAAGTAGGGGTGGGCAGGAGAAATGCTTTGAAGGTGACCGTGTGAGAAGCAAAGGATGTGGGCTTTGCCAGGATGGGACTGAGAATTGAGCCAAAATGTGGCAAAAGATGAGGGCAGTGGGGTCACAGAGTTGAAGGGTTGGCAGACCTTGCTAGAGATTTTAGACCTGCTGAGTGTCAATGAAAAGTCCTACAAAACAGGCCAAGCAAAATTCTCCAGCCAGAGCTGGATAGGACCTTAAAGGTCATTAGGTCTGATGCTACTCAAAGGTGGTCTGGAGAGCTTATTGGGCTGCCCTGGTGGCTCAGATGGTAAAGAATCTGCCCGGAATGCAGGAAACCTGGGTTCGATCCCTGGGTCGGAAATATCCCCAAAGAAGGAAATGGCAACTCCCTCCTGTATTTTTGCCTGGAGAATTCCATGGAGAGGATCCTGGAGAGCTACAGTCCATGGGGTGGCAAAGAGTCGGACACAACTGA
Source organism: Muntiacus reevesi (assembly GCF_963930625.1). Lineage (NCBI taxonomy): Eukaryota > Metazoa > Chordata > Mammalia > Artiodactyla > Cervidae > Muntiacus > Muntiacus reevesi. The sequence continues at coordinate 29,389,238 of NC_089255.1, read as the reverse complement.
GTGACTAACACACACACACACACATACACACACACACACAGAGCTCATTAACATGTGAACTCTCAATGCCCTCCCCTCTCCTGAATTAAGATCTACATTTTAACAAGACCCTCCAGTAATTGTATGCATACTGAAGTTTATCCAGCACTGAAGGAGAATGCGTAAGGGATTAAGAGTCCTTGCCTCCTGTCAATGTTGAAAAGAACTAGGTCCAGAATGCTAAGAAATGATCATTTTCTGGAAGAGGAAAGTGGCTTTTTAAAGCTTCTTATCATTTAATGCTTCCCTGGCCCTACAAGAATATTGAACTTCTCGAGAGATAAAAGGTGAGCCCTCACCCCTTGGAACAGTAGAAGATGTGGTTTGTCCTCCTGCAGGTCTAAGTCAGTAATTTCAGAATGCTTCGGCCAGCTGATCCTAGTTGCTGCAACTCTATTATCAGGCACAAAACCCCTACAAAGTCCAGAGAGTCAAGGCCCCTGGGAAGAGTGGTCTGAGGAATGAGAAGGGAGCTTGATGCGACGCAGGAGATGCAGAGAGCCAGAAGAGGTTCCCAGGTTTTCAGCGGCTGTCAAATATTTCAAGCTGGTGGTAACTTGAAATCACATGTAGCAGGAATCTTTATATCACAAAAGTCAACAAACAGTACAAATGCAGGCTTTAATTTTTTTCAGAGAGCCAGTTTAGCAGCACATGGCTATAGGAAGTACAGGTGGGAAGAGAGAAAGCTCAGGAGTCAGTATGTGTAAAGTGTGGAGGGAGAAATTCAGGGAAGAAGACAAGCGAAATCCTAGGAAATGGTGCTACTAGAGGTCCCTCATTTCAAACTCGTTGTAGTGACTGGGATTCATCAACAGCCTCACTTTTAAAAGCCCTTTTCAGAGGGCTGTCTTAAGAGTGGGAATTCACTGAAGCTTTGACAAACATGAAAAAGTGTGAACTAATGTGGAGAATAACACCATGAACTGACTAGAGAAACATAGAGATGACCGGCAGCTGCTGCTCTATGGGGTGAAACGGCCTGGTAAGTTTTCACCTACTAGGGTATAAGCCTAGAGAAAGTGCCTGGTAGGTTCATCTGGCCTGGGGACTTTTTGTCAATCACCTGGATATGTGTTTAATTCTTATCATGTTTGCACCCAAAGCAATCTTTCCTGTGACTTACATTTATCTTTGTGCTTCTGATATTATCAGTACTTCTGGTTAAAAAAACAAGTGTCTGAGAAAGAAGCATGTCATAAGAATGCATCTCTCTCTTTTTTAATTAATGCATTTAATAAAATATATCCCCCAACATCTCTGCTTCGTCAGGCCATTTTCCTTAGTTTCCATTGAAAATGTCTTGAACTTTTCCACTTCTATGGTTTTGCTTTTTTTGTGCCTCATGTTTGGGATGCTATTCCTTTTCCTGTCCTCCAGGTCAACTCTACTCAAAGCTTAAGACCAAATACTACCTCTTCCAGGAAGTCTTCTTGGATCACTCCAGCCTGTAGTAACCTCTTTTTCCATTCAATGCTGATTGTCTGGACAATGTCCTTGGAATTGTGTCTTGTACTTTCCCAAGTGAATTTTAGGAGGTATGGTCTATCCAGGCTTCTGTGGTAGCTCAACTAGTAAAGAATCTGCCTGCAATGCAGGTGACCCCGGTTTGATTCCTGGGTAAGGGGTAACCCCTGGAGAAGGGATAGCTACCCACTCCAGTGTTCTTGAGCTTCTCTGCGGGCTCAGTCAGTAAAGAATCTGCCTGTAGTGGGGGAGATCTGGGACCCCTGGGTTGGGAAGGTCCCCTGAAGGAGGGCATGGCAACCCACTCCAGTCCTTGCCTGGAGAATCCCCACGGACAGAGGAGCCTGGTGGGCTGCAGTCCATGGTGTCACAAAGAGTTAGACACGACTGAATGACTAAGCACAGCACAGCACATAGTCTATCCTTTGCGGAGTTCCAGCTATGGAGACTTATGACAGTCAGCAGTGGCCTGCGGTAGGGCACTTGATAAAAATAATACACATTTTTCCTCTTCATACATCTTCTCTCCACTCTCAAATTCCACAGTAGTCTAAGCATGCCACCCTGTGCTAGTTAGCATTCTTCTCGGTCTCTTTGTTCTAAAACTAGGCATTGTGACAATACCAATGGCCCCACCTCCCTTCCTTCCATCCTACCAGCCAGCTCAAATCAGTAAAAAGGATCAACTGACTTTGGTTCTGATCTAAAGCTTTGCTTTGAGATGATCAAATTGCATAAAACCTAATTTAAGTAAACAAGAATAAGTGCATTAATAATACAATAGGCTTACCCTTACTGGAGCAAAGGGAAAAATAGATATCTTGATAATCCTAAATGAATCTCTTACTAGCTAAATAGAAAGGGATATAATTTTGCGAACTGGGAGAAGGGAGCAGGGAAAATATTCCCAGCCTTCCTCCCTGGCATCCCAGGAGACCCATGGCAGCACAGTTGGGTATTGGGGTGGCCTGATCACGTGGGCACCTTTCTTACACATACACAGTATTTTCCTTGAAGAGAGGATTTTTTTTCTTTTTTCTCTCTTTTTTTTTTTTTTTTGCCTCCTGGTGCCTCATGAAGAGCTTAGACTAGCTCGTGTCACACAGAGACGTGACCAGATCTCTAGAAGAGCTTCTAATTATAAACATGTTGTTTATTTTCCTGGCTTCATGTCATCTGATTTTCTTTTCATTTATATGAAATAGGAGACATCAGCTTTGAAGACTTGCTGACACTTTAATGAAAAGAACTTTGGTTGTGAGTTGGGTGTTTTTATTTGCTTCCACGTAGTCCCTAAACTGAATATCTCAAATTCGTTTTGGAGCTGAGATTCACATCCTACTTTCTACTAGAGAAAATCCATAAATTAGCACAAGATAGGAATCTGGCCCTGACTCCCAGTTATTATATTTTTTGGTTTTACAATTTCATGTGATCCTTTTTCATAGGTTCCAATCCTTTGATGAAATTCTCTATTTTGCCATTGATTTTCTTGAACATATTCACCAGGTTTTAAAAAATATATCTCACATCCTTGTCAGATAACTTCAGTGTCTGGATATCCTGGTGCTCTCTTTCCATTGTCTATGAGTTTTTCTCACAGATTTTTAGCTATTTGGTCTTGCCAAGTATTCCTTTATTACATACTAGACAGTATTCATGAAAAAAGGTAGAGATAATTTAAAGCTCTGTAGGATATCTTTGGGCTTCCCAGGTGGCACAGCAGTAATGAATCCACCTACCAATGCAGAAGACCTGGATTTGATCCCTGGGTAGGAAAGACCCACAGGAGAAGGAGATGGCAACCCACTCCACTATTCCTGCCTGGAGGATCCTATGGACAGAGAAGACTTGAGGGATACAGTCCATGGGGTTGCAAAGAGTCCGACATGACTGAGCACACATGCACGCAAGATATATTCCTCCAGAGGCAATTTACTTTTGATTTTGACAGACAGGGTAAGGCCAATTACTCTAAATCATCCTGGGATTGAGCTGATTCAAATCCTGTGTACTGTCAGGCTGTCTTTACTCATGGGGTGTAACACACTTCAAACAAATATTTTTATATAAATAAATGTTTCAAAAATACACCTTCAAATAAATTCCTTTTTAAAATGCTTGGGACTTCCCTGGTAGTCCAGTGGTTAAGACTTTGCCTTCCAATGTAGGGAGTGAGGTTCAATCCCTGGTTGGTGAGCTAAAATCCCACAGGCTTCATGGCCCAAAAACCAAAACAGACAACAGAAGCAATATTGTAACAAATTCAATAAAGAATTTTTTAAATGGCCCACATTAAAAAAGAAAAAAAACAACTTAAATAAATAATTTTAAAAATAAAATCTTTATCCAACTTTCCTAGTTAGTACTGGATGGGGAACATGCTAGCCCATCGTAGCCAGTGGAGGTTTATGTGAGTTAATTCATCAACAACTTAGCGTTCATCAACAACTTAGAAGAATTTTTATAGTGGGAATGGTTTTCTATGAAATGTCACTGTGTCAATAAACTTTACGTTAAGAAGTCTTAACTACTCATCTGTTTAAATTAGAAAAATACAACTCGAGGAGGACAAGATGGCAGAGGAGTAGGTGGACGTGGAGTACATCTCTCTCCACAGATACATCAGGAATACAACTTCAGACACAGAAGTGCCCGCAGAACACCAGTTGAGAGCAGATAGGAGTATCTGACCAGTGGAAAAGAATATATAGAACCACAAAAACTTGGTAGGAAGAAGAAACTAGAAGGGGGGAAACAGGAGTGTTAGTAGGACTGGACCTGCGCTTGGCGTGTGGGGGAACTGAAGCAGGGGTCCAATCCCCACATCGGGGCAATTGTCTGAGTCAAAGGAGAAACATTTAAGGCTGAGAGTGAAACAACTGATCTGTGGCAGCCTAAATGGAATGAGACTCAGACAGTCCTTGCCACAGCCATATATGCCCCAGGTAGGAACGCTGGTCCCCTGGAAAGTGCGGCAGCTGGGAGCTGGAGTTTAGGGATTGTGGAGCAATCCCAGGGCGAGGGCTGCTGTTGACTGTGGAGAGGTGGATTGAGGGAATGTGAGGGAGGAGACTGTGGTGGGAAATGCCTGTGGAGGAAAGCCAGCCAGCCGTGAAAGCAAGGCAATCCTGCTGAGTCAGGCATAGGGGGTGGAGCCATCACTGTCTCCTCACACCCCAGCATCGGCAGCTGAACAATAGAGAGGCAAGCCCATCAAACGCCTGATGCCCTGAACTATAGCATAGGACCCCACCCAGGGTGCCCCTATAAGTGCCTGTAGCACAGAAAAACAGAAAAGGACCCCAGGCAAGGGAGCCCTCTAAGTGCCTGCCTGAATGGAGAAAGACTGCCTAGAGGCCTTCTGAGTCCAGCTATAAGAGGCTTGAAGAAAGACTCCACTCAGCTCAGTGCAGTTCAGTTCAGTTGCTCAGTCATGTCTGACTCTTTGCGACCCCATGGACTGCAGCATGCCAGTTTTCCTTGTCCATCATCAACTCCTTGAGCATGTTCAAACTCATGTCCATCGAGTCAGTGATGCCATCCAACTATCTCATCCTCCGTCATCTCCTTCTCCTCCCACCATCAGTCTTTCCCAGCATCAGGGTCTTTTCAAATGAGTCAGCTCTTCGCATCAGGTGGCCAAAGTATTGGAGTTTCAGCTTCAGCATCAGTCCTTCCAGTGAATATTCAGGACCAATTTCCTTTAGGATGGACTGGTTGGATCTCCTTGCAATCCAAAGAACTCTCAAGAGTATTCTAACACCACAGTTCAAAAGTATCAATTCTTCAGTGCTCAGCTTTCTTTATAGTCCAACTCTCACATCCATACATGACTACTGGAAAAACTATAGCTTTGACTAGACAGACCTTTGTTGGCTAGTAATGTCTCTGCTTTTTAATTTGGTCATAGCTTCTTTTCCAAGGAGCAAATGTCTTTTAATTTCATGGCTGCACTCACCATCTGCAGTGATTTTGGAACCCCCCAAAATAAAGTCTATCATTGTTTCCATTGTTTCCCCATCTATTTGCCACTAAGTGATGGGACCAGATGCCATGATCTTAGTTTTCTGAATGTTGAGTTTTAAGCCAACTTTTTCACTCTCTTCTTTCACTTTCATCAAGAGGCTCTTTAGCTCTTCTTCGCTTTCTGCCCTAAGGGTGGTGTCATTTGCATATCTGAGGTTATTGATATTTCTTCCAGTAATCTTGATTTCAGCTTGGGCTTCATCCAGCCCAGCATTTCTCATGATGTACTCTGCATATAAGTTAAATAAGCAGGGTGACAATATACAGTCTTGATATACTCCTTTCCCGATTTGGAACCAGTCTGTTGTTCCATGTCCAGTTCTAATTGTTGCTTCCTGACCTGCATACAGATTTCTCAAGAGACAGATCAGGTGGTCTGTTACTTGCATCTCTTTCAGAATTTCCCACAGTTTGTTGTGATCCACATAGCCAAACGCTTTGCATAGTCAATAAAGCAGAAGTAGATGTTTTTCAGGAACTCTCTCCTTTTTTGATGATCCAACAGATGTTGGCAATCTGATCTCTGGTTCCTCTGCATTTTCTAAATTCAGCTTGAACATCTGGAAGTTCATGGTTCACACATTGTTGAAGCCTGGCTTGGAGAATTTTAAGCATTTCTTTACTAGCGTGTGATATGAGTGCAATTGCGTGGTAGCTTGAGCATTCTTTGGCATTGCCTTTCTTTGGGGTTGGAATGAAAACTGACCTTTTCCAGTCCTGTGGCCACTGCTGAGTTTTCCAAATTTGCTGGCATATTGAATGCAGCACTTTCACAGCATCATCTTTTAGGATTTGAAATAGATCAACTAGAATTCCATCACCTCCACTAGCTTTGTTCGTAGCGATGCTTCCTAAGGCCCACTTAACTTCACATTTCAGGATGTTTGTCTCTACATGAGTGATCATACCATTGTGATTATCTGGGTTATGAAGATCTAGTTCTTCTGTGTATTCTTGCCACCTCTTAATATCTTCTGCTTCTGTTAGATCCATACCATGTCTGTCCTTTATTGTGCCCATCTTTGCATGAAATGTTCCCTTGGTATCTCTAATTTTCTTGAAAAGATCTCTAGTCTTTCCCATTCTGTTGTTTTCCTCTATTTCTTTGCATTGATCACTGAGGAAGACTTTCTTATCTCTCCTTGCTATTCTTTGGAACTCTGCATTCAAATTGGTATCTTTCCTTTTCTCTTTTGCCTTTTGATTTTCTCCTTTTCACAGCTATTTATAAGGCCTCCTCAGACAACCATTTTTCCTTTTTGCATTTCTTTTTCCTGGGGATGGTCTTGATCCCTGCCTCCTGTACAATGTCATGAACCTCTGTCCATAGTTCTTCACGTACTCTGTCTATCAGATCTAATCCCTTGAATCAATTTCTCACTTCCACTGTATAATTTTATTTATTTATTTATCAAATCCCACTGTAAGGGATTTTATTTAGGTCATACCTGAATGGTCTAGTGGTTTTCCCTACTTTCTTCAATTTAAGTCTGAATTTGACAATAAGGAGTTCATGATCTGAGCCACAGTTGGCTGTTGGTCTTGTTTTTGCTGATTATTTGGAGCTTCTCCATCTTTGGCTGCAAAGAATATAATCAATCTGATTTCGGTATTGACCATCTGGTGATGTCCATGTGTAGAATCTTCTCTTGTGCTGTTGGAAGAGGGTGTTTGCTATGACCAGTGTGTTCTCTTGGCAAAACTCTATTAGCCCTTGCCCTGCTTCATTCTGTACTCCAAGGCCAAATTTGCCTGTTACTCCAGGTATTTCTTGATTTCCTACCTTTGCATTCCAGTCCCCTAAAATGAAAAGACATCTTTTTTAAGTGTTAGTTCTAGAAGGTCTTGTAAGTCTTCATAGAACTGTTCAACTTCAGCTTCTTCACCATCACTGGTCAGGACATAGTCTTGGATTACTATGATACTGAATGGTTTGCCTTGCAAACAAACAGAAATCATTTTGTCATTTTTGAGATTAAATCCAAGTACTGCATTTCGGACTCTTTTGTTGACTATGATGACTACTCCATTTCTTGTAAGGGATTCTTACCCACAGTAGTAGATGTAATGGTCATCTGAGTTAAATTCACCCATTCCAGTTCATTTTAGTTCCTGATTCCTAAAATGTTGATGTTCACTCTTGCCATAACCTGTTTAACCACTTCCAAATTTGCCTTGATTCATGGACCTAACATTCCAGGTTCCTATGCAATATTGCTCTTTACAGCATCAGACTTTACTTCCATCACCAGTCATATCCACAGCTGGGAGTTGTTTTTGCTTGGCTCCGTCTCTTCATTCTTTCTGGAGTTATTTCTCCACTGATCTCCAGTAGCATATTGGGCAACTACCGACCTGGGGACTTCATCTTTCCATGTCCTATCTTTTTGCCTTTTCATACTGTTCATGGGGTTCTCAAGGCAAGAATACTGAAGTAGTTTGCCATTCCCTTCTCCAGTGGGCCACGTCTTGTCAGAACTCTCCACCTTGACCCGTCTTGGGTGGCCCTACACATCATGGCTCATAGTTTCATTAAGTCAGACAAGGCTGTCGTCCATGTGATCAGATTGGTTAGTTTCCTGTGATTGTGGTTTTCAGTCTGTCTGCCCTCTGATGGAGAAGGATAAGAGGCTTATGGAAGCTTCCTGATTGCAGAGACTGACTGAGGGGAAAGCTGGGTCTGATAGGGCCATAACTCCTGCAGTAGAGGCAGTCTGTGTCCCTGCACACTTGGCACCACCAGGGTCCCTGCAAGCCCAGCAGCTGTGCCACCGTCATGCTCAACTCTCACTGGGGCAGAGCTGCCACAGGCAAAAAATGTCTTGCACCTATGGTGCTCAGGGTTGCTTCAGTAGTGTCCGACTCTTTGTGACCCTGTAAACTGTGGCCTGCCAGGCTTCTCTGTCAGGGAGGGGGTTTCTCCAGGCAAGAATACTGGAGCACACTGGCCAATTCTAGTTGCCATGCCCTTCTAGAGCTCTATATTTCTTTCTGCCCTAGCTGCCAACTCCCCGAGTACCTAGTGCTGCCAGAATCCCTGCGACCCAAGCAGCTGCACCACCTCCACACCTGGCCCTCACAGGGGCAAACCCAAGTCCTCCAGGGCAGCCTCAGGAGCAAACCCCAGTGGATGACCCACTTGCAGAGGTGGAAATAAAACCACATTTGAAACCCAGGGGCAGAGTGGCTAAAGAAGAAAATCCAAAACATTCCCACCAGCTTTTGAGCTTTTCTCTCAGTCACATTTTTTTACTGTCATTATAAACCTCTGCCTCTACATTGGACTTTTGCAGTTCTGGGGAATTTTCTTTTTTTTCTCTCTCTCTCTCTCTCTCTTTTTTTAATTTTAATTTTTTAAACCTATTATTATTTTTTCTACATTTATTCCTTTCTTTTCTTTCCCTACTACTCTTTTGCCCTTGCAGTTAATCTTTAACATATATAAATCTTCTTTATCTACCTCTATTTAACTTTGCATATCTATTCTTTTTTTCTTTTCTTTCTCTCCTTTCCTCTCAACATATTTGTTAGTTTCATTTTCATTGTCTTATTCCCCAATTGGCACCTTGCTTTTGCTTTGTTTTCCAGTTTGTGCTTTAGTTAGTTTTGTTCTGCTAGATATAATTTTTGGTTTCCTTTGTTCACTGTGTCAGTCTATTATACTTTACTTTTGCTAAACTGTTTTGATTTTGCTTATGGGTGTATATGTATATGTGTATATTCAGTCGCACTTTTTATTGTTGTTATAAACCTCTGCCTCTACGTTGGGTGGATTTTTGTAGTTCTGTGGTGTTTTCCTTTTTTTTCCCCCCCTTTTATCTTTCTTCTTCCTTTTTTTTCTCTTTTTAATAATTTTAATTTTCAAAAACCTATTATATGTTTCCTACATTTATTCCTTTGTTTGCCTTTCATACTGTTCTTTTCCCCCTGCAGTTAATCTTTAATGTATATAAATCTTCATCTACCTATATTTAACTTTGCATATCTATTCTTTCTTTCATTTCATTCTTTCCTTTCCTCTCAACATATTTGTTAGTTTTGTTTTCATTGCTTTATTCCCCACTTGGTACCTTGTTTTAGTTTTGTTTTCCCGTTTGTGCTTTAGTTAGTTTTGTTCTTAACTGGTAAGTGTAAATATTGATTTGCTTTGTTCACCTGGTCAATCTACTGTACTTAATTTTTTTGTACTGTTTTGACTTTGCTCATGGATATATATATATAGGTGTGTATATTCCATTATTTTAATTATTATTTGTCTGATTTTATAACTGCCATTTGTCTGGAGTTCATCTTTGGCTTCTCATTTTTGGATATTTGTTTTAATCTCACTTAATGTCATAACAAACCTCTAGTGGAATCTTTGTTCCTGACCAGAGATCAAGCCCTGAACATTTGGAGTGGGAGCACTGACTCCAAGACCCTAGACTACCAGAGAACTAACCCTGCAGAGTATCAAAAGTGAGAACTCACACAAAGGAAACCACTTGAATACAAGACCCAGCATCACCCAACCACCAGTAGCACCCTGTGCAGGATGCTTCATCTAAACAACAAACAAACAAAAAAATACAAACCCAATCATCAGCACACAGGATTACCACCTCACTCAGTCTTGCCCATCAGAGGAAAAACAAAAAAACAAACAAAAACTCAGCACAAATCTCACCCTATATGAAGCTGACACAAACCACTGGACCAACCTTAGGAGGGCAGAAACCAAAAGGAAGAAAGAATTCAACCTTCTTTTTTCAAGAATTCAACTTTCCTTGATGCCTGGGAAAAGGAGACCTCAAACAAAATAAGTTTAAAAGAATAATGAAAAGGCAGAGACATACTACACAAATGAAGGAACAAACTAGAAACACAGAAGTCCAAATAAATGAAAAAAAAAAAAAAATAGGCAAACTACCTGAAAAAGAATTCAGAATAATGATAGTAAAGAGGATCAAAAACCTTGAAAACAAAATGGAAAAAATGCAAGAATCAATTAACAAAGACTTAGAAGAATTAAAGAATAAACATACAGAGACAAACAACACAATGACTGAAATTAAAAATACTCTAGAAGGAATCAATAGCAGAATATCTGAAGCAGAAGAATGAATCAGTGAGCTGGAAGAAAAAATGGTGGAAATAACTTCTGAAGAGGAGAATAAAGTAAAAAGAATGAAAAGGACTGAGGATAGTCTCAGAGACCTCTGGGACAATATCAAGTACACCATTTGAATTATAGGGGTCCCAGAAAAAGAAGAGCAAAAGAAAGGGTATAAAAAAATTTTTGAAGAGATTATAGTGGAAAATTTCCCCAACATGGAAAAGAAACTAGTCAATCAAGTCCAAGAGGCACAGAGTCCCATACAGGATAAACCCAAGGAGAAATACACCAAGACACATACTAATCAAACTAACAAAGACTAAACACAAAGAAAGAATATTCAAAGCAGCAAGGAAGAAGCAACAAGTAACATACAAGGGAAACCCCATATGCTTAACAGCTGATCTTTCAGCAGAAACTCCGTAGGCCAGAGGGAATGGCAGGATATATTTAAAGTACTAAAAGGGAAAAATCTACAACCAAGATTACTGTACCCAGAAAGGATCTCATTCAAAATTGATGGAGAAATCAAAATCTTTTCAGACAAGCAAAAGTTAAGAGAATTCAGTACCACCAAACTAGCTTTACAACAAATGTTAAAGGGGCTTATATAGTCAAGAAATACAAGGGAAGAAAAAAGATCTACAAAATCAACCCCAAACAATGAAGAAAATAGCAATAAGAACATATATGTCGATAATTACTTTAAATGTAAATGGATTAAAATACTCAACCAAAAGACACAGACTGGCTGAATGGATATAAAAACAAGACCCATGTAAATCATGTCTACAAGAAACCCACTTTTGACCTAAAGATTCATATAGACTGAAAGTGAGAGGATGGAAAAATATATTCCATGCAAATTGGAAGCAAAAGAAACCTGGAGTAGCAATCCTCATATCAGACAAAATAGACCTTAAAATAAAGAATATTACAAGAGATAAGGAAGGACACTACATAATGATCAAGGGATCAGTCCAAGAGGAAGACATAACAACTGTAAATATCTATACACCCAACACAGGAGCTCCTCAACACATAAGACAAACACTAACAGATATGAAAGGAGAAACTGACAGTAACACAATAATAGTAGGAGACTTTAACACCTGCTCACACCAATGGACAGATCATCAAAACAGAAAATAAGGAAACAGAAGTCTTAAGTAATACATTAGATGAGATGGATCTCATCAATATCTTCAGGACATTCCATTCAAATGCAGCATAATACACCTTCTTCTCAAGTGCATATGGAACGTTCTCCAGGATAGACCACATCTTGGGTCACAAATCAAACCTCAGTAAATTTAAGAAAGTTAAAATCATATCAAGCATCTTCTCTGACCACAAAGCTATGAGACTAGATATCAATTACAAGAAAAAAACTATACAAAACACAAACACATGGAGATTAAGCAACACATTTCTACATAACCAACAGGTTACTGAAGAAATCAAAAGGGAAATAAAATAATTTCTAGAAACAAATGACAATGAAAATAGGACAACTCAAAACCTATGGGATGCAGCAAAAGCAGTTCTAAGAGGGAAGTTTATAGCAATACAATCCTACCTCAAGAAACAAGAAAAACATCAAGTAGACAACCTAATTTATATCTAAAACAGAAGAAGAACAAAAAAACCCCAAATTAGTAGAAGGAAAAAAATCATAATGATCCAAGCAGAAATAAATGAAAAAGAAATGAAACAAAAAAATAGTAAAGATTAATAAAACTAAAAGCTGGTCCTTTGAGAGATAAACAAAATTGACAAACCTTTAGCCAGACTCATCCCAATAAAAAAGAGAGAAAAATCAAATCAACAAAATTAGAATGAGAAAGGAGAGGTTACAGCAGGCAATGCAGAAATACAAAGGATTATAAGAGACCGTTATGAACAACTATATGGCAATAAAATTAATAACCTGGAAGAAATCAGATAGATTCTTAGAAAAGCTCAATCTTCTAAGACTGAACCTGGAAGAAATAGAAATTATGAACAACTCAATTACAAGCCCTGTAATTGAAGGTGCGATAAAAAATCTCCCCAAAAAAAAGCCCAGGACCCGAAGGCTTCACAGGAGAATTCTATCAAACATTTAGAGAAGAGCTAATGCTATCCTTCCAAAGATCTTTCAAAAAATTGCAGAGGAAGGAACTCTTCTAAGCTCATTCTGTGAGGCCACCATCACCCTGATACCAAAACCAGACAAAAACAACACAAAAAAGAAAACTACAGGCCAATATCACTGATGAACATAGATGCAAAAATCCTCAACAAAATTTTAACAAGCAGAATTCAGCAACACATCAAAATGCTCATACACCATGATCAAGTTGGGTTTAATCCAGAGATGCAAGTGTTCTTCAATATACACAAATCGATCAATGTGATACACCATATTAACAAATTGAAAGATAAAAACCATATGATCATCTCAAGAGAGGCAGAAAAAGCCTTTGACAAAATTCAGCACCCATTTATGATTAAAATTCTTCAAAAAATGGGCATAGAAGGAACCTATCTCAACATAGTAAAGGCCATATATGATAAGCCTATAGCAAACATTATTCTCAGTGGTGAACAACTGAAAGCATTCCCTGAAGATCAGGAGCAAGAGACAAGGGTGTCCACTTTTGCCACTATTATTCAGCATAGTTCTGGAAGTCCTAGCTACAGCAATCAGGAAAGAAAAATAAATAGAAGGAATCCAGATCAGAAAAGAAGAAATAAACCTCTCACTGTTTGCAGGTGACATGATATTCTACATAGAAAACCCTAAAGATAGTATCAGAAAATTACTAGAGCTAATCAGTGAATCTAGCAAAGTTGCAGGATACAAAATCAATACACAGAAATCATTTGCATTTCTATATACTAACAATGAAAAATCAGAAAGAGAAATTAAGGAATCAATCCCATTCACCAACAAAAAGAATTAAATATCTAGGAATAAACTTATTCAAGGAAAGAAAAGAACTGTACAGAGAAAATTATAAGACACTAATGAAAGAAACCAAAGATGACATAAACAGATGGAGAGATATTCCATGTTCCTGGGTAGGAAGAATCAATATTGTAAAAATGACTATACTGCCAAATGCAGTCTACAGATTCAATGTGATCCCTATCAAATTACCAGTAGCATTTTCACAGAACTAGAACAAAAAGTTTCACAATTCATATGGAAATACAAAAGACCCTGAATAGCCAAAGCAGTCTTGAGAAAGAAGAATGGAGCTGGAGGAATCAACCTTCCTGACTCAGTTATACTACAAAGCTACAGTCATCATGACAGTATGGTACTGGTGCAAAAACAGAAGTATAGACCAATGGAACAAGATAGAAAGCCCAGAAATAAACCCATGCACCTATAGGTACTTTATTTTTGACAAAGGAGGCAAGAATATACAATAGGGCAAAGACAGCCTCTTCAATAAATGGCACTGGGAAAACTGGACAGCTACATGTAAAAGAATGAAATTAGAACACTTCCTAACACCATACACAAAGATAACCTCAAAATGGATTAAAGACCTAAATGTAAGACCAGAAAATATAAAACTCTTAGAGGACAACATAGGCAGAACATTCAATGACATAAATCAAAGCAAGATCCTCTATGACCTCCTCCTAGACTAATGGAAATAAAAACAAAAGTAAACAAGTGGGACCTGATTAAACTTAAAAGCTTTTGCACAGCAAAGGAAACTATAAGTAAGGTGAAAAGACAACCCTCAGAATGGGAGAAAATAATAGCAAAAGAAACAACTGACAAAGGATTAATTTCAAAAATACACAGCTCATACAACTCAATGCCAGAAAAACAAACAATCCAATCAAAATGTGGGAAAAAGACCTAAACAGACATTTCTCTAAAGAAGACATACAGATTGCTAACACATGAAAAGATGCTCAACATCACCCATTATTAGAGAAATGCAAATCAAAACTACAGTGAGATTTCACTTCACACCAGTCAGAATGGCCATCATCAAAAAGTCTGCAAACAATAAATGCTGGAGAGGGTGTGGAGAAAAGGAAATGCTCTTGCATTGTTGGTGGGAATGTAAATTGATACAGTCAGTATGGAAGACATTATGGAAATTCCTTAAAAAAACTAGAAATAAAACCACCATATGACCCAGCAATCCCACTCCTAGGCATATACCCTGAAGAAACCAAAATTGAAAGAAACACATGAATCCCATTGTTCATTGGAGCACTCTTTACAATAGCTAGAATATGGAAGCAACCTAGATGTCCATCGACAGATGAATGGATAAAGAAGTTGTGGTACATATGCACAATGGAATAATACTCAGCCATGAAAAGAAACGTATTTGAGTCAGTTCTAATGGGGTGGATGAACCTAGAACCTATTATACAGAGTGAAATAAGTCAGAAAGAGAAAGATAAATATCATATTCTTTTTTTAAATATCATATGCTAATGCATATATACAGAATCTAGAAAAATGGTACTGAAGAATTTATTTACAGGGCAACAATGGAGAAACAGACATAGGAATTAGACTTATGGACATGGGGAGGGGGGAGGGGGGGGACATGTGTGGAAAGAGTAACACAGAAACTTACACTACCATATGTAAAATAGATAGCCAGTGGGAATTTGCCATATGGCTCAGGAAACTCAAACAAGCGCTCTGTATCAACCTAGGGGAGTGGGATGGGGAGGAAGATGGGAGGGAGGTTCAAAAGGGAGGGGATGTATGTATACCTATGGCTGATTCACTTTGAGGTTTGACAGAAAACAGCAAAATTCTATAAAGGAATTATCCTTCAATAAAGATAAATTAATTAAAAAAACAAGAAAGTACAATTCATCTGTTCAAATTAACCTATTAAATTAAATTAAGAAAGTCAGAAATGTAGCCATGCTTTAAAAACAAATGATGTGCTTATTTTATTTGTCAAGTTGGGTTCTCAAGTCACCACAGATGGCAATGCTCTAGCTTTTAAACTATACATTTCATGCATTATTTTGTCTGCACACTTATGAAAGCTTAAATGAGAGACTTCATATTTTTCTCAAACTATAGCTCCTTCTATCTAAGATGCCCCAAATAGTATATTATAAATTCATAAAAAGTAGCAGTGAGAGGAACACTAGATCAGTCTCAGGAATTGGAAAAGAGGAATGACAAACTATGTTCGATTTAAAGCATGTGTCAGACCCCTGCCCCAAGAGCCTGTGACTCCTTAGATTTGAGGAAGAAAATTTCCAGATGATTCCTTTGCAGATAATCTGAGAAATACAAGTTAATAGATTTGATCCCAGCAATTCCCAATGTCTACTCTTACTCAATTGTATCTGTATTTCATGAATACCAGAAACTGATCTGAAGTTTCTGGAGTTGCATGTACATTTAATTTTTAATACAATTATATCCACGGCCACCATAAAAAAATCTACAAATAATAAATGCCAGAGCGGGTGTGGGGAAAAGGGAATCCTACCATACTGTTGATGGATTTTTAAATTCAGATAGCCTCTATGGAGAACTGCATGGAGTATGAGGTTTCTAAAAATCTAAAATTAGAACTACCATATGACCCAGCAACCCCACTTCCGAGCATATACTCAGAGAAACCATGATTTGAAAAGATACATGCACCTAATGTTCATTGCAGCATGTTTACAACAGCCAAGACATGGAAGCAACCTAATACCCATCAACAGAGGAATGGATAAATAATATGTGTTACATATATACAGTGGAATATTATTCAGCCATAAAAGGGAACAAAATGTTAATAGTGCCATTTGCAGCAACATGGATGGACCTAGAGACTATCATATTGAGTGAAATAAGTCCAACACAGAAAGACAAATATCATATAATATCGCTTATATGTACGATCTTTAAAAAATGGGTACAAGTGAACTTACTTACAAAACAGAAATAGAGTCACAGATGTAGAAAACAAACATGGTTACCAGGGGTGGGGTGGGGGAGGATAAATCAGGAGATGGTGATTGACATATATACATAATAGATAACTCAGAAGAGCCTGCTGTATAGCGCAGGGGACTCAGGACTCTGTAATGGCCTATTTGGGAAAAGAATCTAAAAGAAAAGAGTGAATATGTTTATGCATAACTGATTCACTTTGCTGTACACCTGAGAAGAATACAACATTTTAAATCAACTGTACACCAATAAAGATTTAAAAAATTATATGTAATTACTATTCAAAGCAGTGAGTATTTATTGCATCATCGTAGTGTAATACTTAAGTGCATGAGTTTGGGAGTATCCCTAATGTTCACATTCTAATCTCATCCTAACTAGCTGTGTGACCCTGGAAAAGCAACTTAACTTTTCTGAACCCTGTGCAGGGATTAAACTGTTATAATGTATGAAATGTGTTTATCAGTGATAAAAAGCACTTTTAAAATGCTAATTATTACAACAACCTTCTGAGTAGACAGCATAAGGTTTTTTGTTTTTTGTTTTTGCTTTCCTGAAGGGGAAGTTTAAGTCTAGAAAATTTGAGTAAACTATTTAAGATCATGCAGTTGCTGAGAGGCAGAGGCAGAGGCAGAGGTAGAGGCTCAGGTCTTTATGAGCTCATTCATTGGCTCTTACTCTAAGCTGCTTCCCACTCTCCGAAGTTGCCAGCACCCTCACCACCTCGTGGGTATAAATGTTGTCTCAGTGAACATTTACCCTAGGTCAGTGCCACTCAGAGTGTGTTCCTTCAGCATCAGCATCTTGCAGGAACATCTCAGAAATACAAATTATCATGCCCGCCTCAGACCTACTGAATCAGAAACTCGAGGGGGGTGGTGCCCACCAATTTGAGGCTGACCAAGCTCTCCAGGGGATTCTGCTGTGAGTTTAAGTTGGAGAAGCACACAGTTAGATCGATGATTCTCACCTTTGGCTAGACATTGGCATTACCTAGGGAACTTAAAAAAAAAAAAACCATAGGGACTTCCCTGGTGGTCCAGTGGTTAAGAATCCGTCTTCCAGTACAGGGAATGTAGATTCGATCCCTGGTTAGGGAACTAAGATCCCACATGCCACAGGGCAGCTAAGCCAGAGCACCACAACTATTAGGCCCACTTACTCTACAGCCTGTGGTCCACAAGAGAAACCAGCATGCAGCAACTAGAGAAAAACTGTGTGCCGTCACAGAGAGCCTGCTGCAACGAAGACCCAGTGCAGGCAAAAATTAGTAAATGAATAAATAAAGAGTGCTGAATAATTCCCATAAAAAATTTCCCAAATGCCAGGTGTACCCAGACCAATTAAGTCAGAATCTATGGAGGCACCACCCAGCTATCAGCTCCCCAGTTGATTCTATGTGTGACCGAGATGGAGAACAACCGGCCTAGATTTTTGTCTGCTAGATGCCCCTATCCGCACAACTGATGGTTCCCATCCCCATCCCTCATACACTCCTGCCTTTTTTAGGTTCCCAAGAGTCCCTGGGGATCCTTCCTCGGTGCTCAGGGTAAAGTGTGGGCTGTGCCCTCTGGCCGCTGCCACGCCTCGTCCCCTCCGGCATCACTTGAGCCTCCTGTGCCACTTGCTCCTTACTGCCAGCATTCCAGCCCCACTGACGCCTTCTCCTGGGGCTGCATCTCAGGCCAGACACCGTTCACTGCTCAGCTGTGGATCTGGACCAGCTCAGGATACTGGCTTCCCATCCTTGAAGTTCTGCTCTTTTACTCTGGGATGGCTCTCTTTGTTTGTAAAATAGGCCTTCCAGTTCAAGTGTTCACCCGCAGCAGCGGGAGCTCAGCTGGGACGTTTCATAGAGCTACCATGCTGTTAATCAGGATCATCACCCCTCTCCAGTCTTCCGTGTCTGCTGAGGCTCTTCGTAGGACCAGATTCCGCCTTCAGTAGGTGTAAACTCTCTCTGGGGCTCTTCCATCGCGCTGTGGTTTGCCTACTGTCGTCAGGACCTGATTTGTCAGACTTGCCCATGGACATTGGAATCTCTTCAGCCTCAGTGGCACCTAATTGCACCTGCCAGATCTAAATTGGGCCAGCCAGTGTTCTTGCAACAAATATAGAAAATGAGATATATTTAATAGGACTAGTATTTAAATTTCATAACTATGGTAACCTGAATATAGGAACTAATTCATTCAGAATCAGACTGAATCAAAAACTGAAAACACTGGATTTTAGGGAGTGTACCTTGTGTTTTATTTTCAGCACTTTTATATTTTGAGATAATTGTAGATTCATATGCAACTATGAAAACAATCCAGAGATCCTGTATACCCTTCATTCAGATATAACTATGAAACTCTTCATTCTTATATAACTATGAAACCATATCATAGCTAAGAAACTGGCACCGATGCAATCCATCAACAGCATTCAAATATCACCAGTTTTAGTTTTACATGCACTCATGTGTGTGTCTATGTGTGTATTTGTTGTTGTTTACTCACTAAGTCATGTCCAATTCTTTTGCAACCCCCAGGGACTGTAGCCCGCCAGGCTCCTCTGTCCATGGGAATTCCCAGGCAAGAATACTGAAGTGGGTTGTCTTTTCCTTCTCCGGGGCATGTTTTCAACCCAGGGATTGAACCTGCATCTCCTACATTGGCAGGGGGATTTTTTAACACTGAACCACCTGGGAAGAGCATGTGTATATTCAGTGCTATGTAATTTTATCACACGCAGAGATTCACATGGCCACCAAAACACAGAACAGTCCCATCACAAGGATCCCTCATGCCATCCTGATGACACCACCCTGGTGGGAGAATAGGAGCATTGCCTGTTGATGACAGGCAGGAAAGATTAGATCAGCTCCCAGATCATCCTACAATACCACCAGGCAAGAGAATTAGAGTACCACCACCTGCTTCTGCAGAGATGGGGTGGGGAGAAAGATCCACTCCCCATCCTGTCCCACTGAAATGAAGGGATATCAGGATGCAACTTCCTTAGTGTTTGGCTGGAGTGGGGTAGGTATTGCCACAAAGGTTTTCCACTGTGAGGCCTCTCTTTTATTGGTTCCTTGACCAGAGCCCTGATGACTCAGATGGTAAAGAATCTGCCTGCAAAGCAGGAGACCTGGGTTTGATCCCTGGGTTGGAAAGATCCCCTGGCCTACCCACTCCAGTATTCTTGCCTGGGAAATCCCATGAATAGAGGAGCCTGGCGGGCTACAGTGCCTGGGCTCTCAAAAGAGTCAGACACAGCTCAGTGACTAAACAACAACCACAGAGCTTTACTTCGTGCTTCCTTTATCTGTGCGCATTGGCAGTTCCAGGATGGAGGCCACTAGAGTTCCTGTCTGGGGTCTATGGAAGGCGATAGGGGAAACTATAGAACTCATCACTGTCCCAAGGTCCCTATGAGTCCACCTCTTCTTTCCTCCCTTGAGTCTTCCTCTGTTTGCTTATTATATAATGTCCATAGTTATAAGAGGGAGGACCTGGGAGGAATAGTATGATTTACCTTGGCCAGAACTAGAAGTCAGATCTACACTTGATTTTTTTTTAAGTCTTTATTGAATTTGTTACAATATTGCTTCTGTTTGATGCTTTGGTTTTTCAACTACAAGGCGTGTGGGATCTTAGCTTCCTGACCAGGGATCGAATCTGCACTCCTTGCATTGAAAGGCAAAGTGTTAACCACTGAACCACCAGGGAAGACCCTTGATTTTTAAGAGGAATAAATATTAATAGATAACAGGTATGTTGATACCAACAATTATTTCATATAAGCGACTTTTCATGGTTCCAATTTTAATTCAATATTTCAATTTAGCTCAATATTCCCCATGTGTCATATATATTATGCCATAGTATTTAACAAGAATTCATTTTCAAAATGAGACTATTCTATAAATAACTCCTGAAACATCAACGAAAATTAAATTATCTTCTCTGTAGTTTTGTGTAGGTGTACTTAGATGAGTTTAATTCTCCAAACAATGGTTGTTTTCCACTTAACAAGAAACTCAGTACCTAACCAATTTAACTAAAAGAGATTTTATTGCACATGGGAAACTTGGAGCAAAGTGAGATAATTGACCAAATATGAGGACAGTTTTAAAAATAGCATTACTGGAGAAAAAGATCCTAAACAACACTCAGAGATGCAATATCTTTCTTCAAGTATGTGGAGGCTATTATGTAGAAATCTCCACTGGCTAAGCAAGACAAAAGCATTGATTGAATCAACAATATCTTGATTTTAATGGCTAACCCCATTTAGCCACAAAATTGGACTCTTCCTCTTGTTCATGTCTATATTTGCAAAATAAGCATCATTCTTTTGATCTTGCTTAGTTAGAAAGAATGCTTTTTCAAATCAGAGGGTTTATTCATTTAAAATATTTTGCTCAGTGACTTGCAAAATGACAGACTAAGAACACATTTGAGCTTCCACATAGGTGAAAGCAAGCCTGAATCTCTCAGAGGAATTATTTGAAGCCCTTTGTTCAAAATCAGTCACTGAGAACTGAATATCTTCTTGGCTGATGCTGAGAATTTAAATAGTATTCAGAGACACTAGGAGGTAAAAGATACTTTATTAGGAATGACACAAACTCTGAGAACAGGGTACCAAATTTTCCTAGCATGACACTTTTTTTGGATAAAAGGTATATTGCCACACATCAGTCTCAGAGTAGTGACATTATGAAATGTTATCAGGCCCTTCTACTCCCACAAATAACTGAGGAAATAAAGAGCATTAGTTCATTCTTAGCCACTGCCCAACACCAACCTTTTTAAAAATTTATTTTTTTTAATTGAAGTATAGTTGATCTACAATATTGTGTTAGTTTTAGATGTACGGCAAAAAGATATAGTTGTACACATATTCGTCTTCAGATTCTTTTCCTTTTTAAGTTATTACAAAGTATTGAATACAGTTTCCGGCGCTATAATACAGTAGGTCCTTGTTTTTCTATTTTACATATAGTAGTGTGTATATGTTAATCCCAAATGCCTAATTTAGCCCTCTCTGTCACCCTTTCCCCTTTGGTAACCATACATTTGTTTTCTATGTTTGTGAGTCTATTCCTGTTTTGTGTATAACACCAACTTTTAAACAATTCTGTCTGTGTGATTGTGGCTAAAGCAGATGCTTTGGGAAGGTGTGCTGGGTCTCTCCACAGCAATCTTTTTATGAAATAGAGGAAACAGGAGCAAAAAGATCCGTACTCAGAGTCTCTTGGATTCACACAATTATGTTCCAGGTGAGCAAGTAGGCAAGCCTAACATTTAAGCTTTCATATTTTCCAGGCAGATCAAAGAACATTCTTGAGTACACAAAGATATAAACTATGAAACAATATTTTAGGATCTTTTTTTAGGCCCGAGGGCCTTCCCTGGTGGCTCAGTGATAAAGAAGGTAAAGAACCTGCCTGTCAATGTAGGAGACCTGGGTTCAATCCCGACCCCCCTGGAGAAAGAAATGGCAATCCATTCCAGTACACTTGCCTGGAGAATCCCATGGACAGTGGAGCCTGGCGGGCTACAGTCCATGGGACTGCAAAGAGTCGGACACCACTTAGTGACTAAAGAACAGTAACTTCAGATCTGAAGTGTGGGTACTTCTAGAACATTGGAGCAGTTCTAATAAACGTTTTCTGCCTCTTAGGCTCACTTTTGCCGTTTCCATTACCATTCTGGGGTGCACATCCCTGAGCCGGACAAGAGGAGCACAGTTTACCTAAATTTTTCCACTGCCCAGTGTGAAAGCAAAGCATCACAGTATGTACAATGCATTTCTGATTTATCATTTTTTATTTCCTACTCAGACAGAAACTAATGGGGAGGGTGGGGGGGACATAGGTTTGTACCCCCACCACCATCTCCCCACTTGTTTCCCTCTTTTTCCACCACCACCTTTGTCAATCCTTGAGTGAACACAGAAGGAACTGGTTGTGCCTGTCTAAGGGATCCCTTTCTGCACCCTCAGGAGTAGGGCTCTGAGCAGAGGATACAGAGAGAAGATAACTGTACCCACAATGGAGAGGGGAGCCCAGCATAAATCTACAGATGTTGAGCTACAAAGTTATACCGCTACTGTGAACTCCCTGGAAAACAGCATATTTAAATAGAGTTTGCAAAAGGGTTAACTGAACAGGGGGCATCCTTCCTGTTCACCCGTAAAGAATATTCTCACTTGAGGGCTATCTAGTCCTTGCAAGTGTTTCTTGGGTGACATGATACTTTATGTGGTAACACCCTGTGGGTCATGCTCAAGATTGTTCTGATTACTTTTCAAAGTCACATCAGGGCTCAATGGTGGATTCTTTTCTCAGCTCTCAAAGCCTGGCTCGTCTCTCTGAAATGCCATATGCATGGAGACCTAGTTATGTGTGTGAGTGCCAGCATCTTCACTCAAGTAACAACTCAAGAAGACTTTTCAACTGTTTTTTTTAATTGAGTTGGCCAAAAAGTTCATGCATTTAGTGAATACATTGTTCAATAAAGTTCTTGGCAAAAATAAAGTGTATGTCTTTTATTTGTACTTAAAACCGAACAAATTTTTGGTCAATCCAACATTTTGGAGGAACAACCTCAGTTTCCTATCTCTGGTGAACACAGGCTTTAGGCAAAGCCTTTATTTTTATTACTTTTTAATTTATGAAACTAAGTTAGAGGCTATAAAGGAAAGAGGAGTTGTTTATTTGTAGTCCTAAGAGTTTGGAAATATTGATCATAAAGTAGCTATAAATATGTTCCCTAAAAACAACTGTTTCCAGACTCTTCACAGAAGGACAAAGCCTTCAGCAATATAGTTACACAGTTTAGTTTTATGTTTATGATAGATTCCTCTTTTTAGACTGTAATTTTGAAACAGTTCAACAGCTGGGTTGACAATGAAAACCCACCCTTGAAAATATAAAAGTGAAACGTAGAATCTGTAATCCTAAGGGCAGAGCCTGTTCCCAGTTTGGCATTCTTTGGTTCCAGCTGTTGACTAGAGATAATTTAGATTAATATAGTAAAACCAAAAAATGCTTTTAATGCAAATTCCTTGCATTGCTTGCCTCTCTTTAAAGAGCAAGTGGACATTCTTACAAACGACCAGAATAGGAGGAATAGATATGCAAGCCAAGGCCTCATGAATTTTATGTCACATTTAATTTTATTTTAGGGAAGTTAAAATGGAGGGTTTTAAAAACCCAACCAGACATGTCATTTTCTTTGTCCTTCCCTGTTCAGTGTTTCCTAGTTTACCACAAAAGGCACTTATTATTTTTATAGTGAGGGGAAGGTTATTTTGAATTGCTAAGTAGATTTACCATGATATTAAGAGTAAAATAAAAAAGATACAATCTCTCATAGGCAAAGGGTGTTTTCATAAAGCATATATGCTTGTATTTGGAAGGAAGAAACCAGGAGACATATGCAAGATATCTTGGATTCTTGGTTACTTGATCACCCCAATTTCAATTTCAAACCTTCTCCCCATGGTCCCGTGAGTTCATTTTTATTTATTTATCCATTCATCCTTTGCTATCTCTCATAAAAGATGCATGGCAGCTTATAAAGATAGTTGGACAAAGAAAATTTAAAGGTGGAAGAAAAAGAAAATGAAAAATAGAGGTGGGTGCACAAGACAGAACATAATGGACAATTGGGCCACAAGTGTAGTTTTCTGAGGTTTTTCTTGTGCAGTGCTTAGTTGCTCAGTCATGTCCAACTCTTGGTGACCCCATGGACAGAGTCTGTTCTCCAGGCAAGAATACTGGAGTGGGTGGCCATGCCCTCCTCCATGGGATCTTCCCAACCCAGGGATCAACCCAGGTCTCCCACACTGGAGGCGGATTCTTTACCATCTGAGTCACCAAGTCACCAAGCCCAAGATTACTGGGGTGGGTAGTCTATCCCTTCTCCAGTGGATCTTCCCGACCCAGGAATCAAACTGGTATCTCCTGCATTGCAGGGGGATTCTAAGGAAGCTCTGAGGGTTTTCTTGGCCACTGCAAAAAGAAAAATCTGATCGGTCACTAGATTCAGGATCTACAGGATCAAAACACACCAGTTACTTGGTAGAAATCCTTTGTTCTTGGTACAAGAACCAGACAGTAAATTCTTCTAAGAGGCTCATAAAGAAGACCGTACTTTATGTATTATTGCTGATTTGCGTTAAGGCAGAAACCAACACAACATGGTAGAGCAATTTTCCTCCAATTAAAAAATAAAAAAGAAGAATGCCCATGACAACATCCTTGCATCCTTCTAATAGACGTGTGACTTGTTTCCTACACAGCCTCTGCATGTAGGCTGCTGCTGCTGCTGCTGCTGCTAAGTCGCTTCAGTTGTGTCCTACTCTGTGTGACACCATAGACGGCAGCCCACCAGGCTCCGCCGTCCCTGGGATTTTCCAGGCAAGAACACCGGAGTGGGTTGCCATTTCCTTCTCCAATGCATGAAAGTGAAAAGTGAAAATGAAATCTCTCAATCGTGTCTGACTCTTCGAGACTCCATGGACTGCAGCCCACCAGGCTCCTCTGTCCATGGGATTTTCCAGGCAAGAGTACTGGAGCGGGGTGCCATTGCCTTCTCTGTCATATAGGCTAGTAACACCATATTAAAGAGCAGGTCTGTAAAAATGGATTCTGCAGCTAGCAGTCAGTCCAGATTCACCTAGAAGCTTACAATGTTGATCATGTACACATATGAAGTCTCAGTATAGTGCATGGACCCAGTATGCACTTGAAAAATGTTAGCAATTAGTCTCACTGCTACTTCTGTTGCATGTCAGATGTGTGCCTACTTTTTAAAAAATTTTATTTGCAGTATAGGTGATTTACAATGTTGTGTTAGTTTCAGGTGTATAGTAAAGTGAATCTGTTATACATATACACATATGTATTAGAGAGCATTGAGTAGCATTCTTTGTGCTATGAAGTTCTTATTAGTTACCTATTTTATATATAGTAGTGTGTTTATGTCAATTCCAGTCTCCCAATTTATTCCTCCCCCACTTATCCCCTGATAACTATAAGTCTGTTTTCTATATCTATGACTCTATTTCTGTTTTGTATATAAGTTCATTCATACCCTATTTTTAAGATTCCACATATAAGCAATATCATAGGATATTTGTCTGTGTCTGACTTGTTTCACTCAATATGACAATCTTTAGATCATCCATGTTGCTGCAAATGGCACTATTTCATTCCTTTTGATGGCTGAGTAATATTCCATTGCATATGTACCACATCTTCTTGAGAGATGTGAGTGTTGGACCATAAATAAAGCTGAGCACCAAAGAATTGATGCTTTTGAATTATGGTGTTTGAGAAGACTCTTGAGAGTCCCTTACACAGCAAGGAGATCAAACCAGTCAATCCTAAAGGAAATCAACCCTGAATATTCATTGGGAGGACTGATGCTGAAGCTGATGCTCTAATACTTTGACCACCTGATGCAAAGAACTGACTCATTGGAAAAGACCCTGATGCTGGGAAAGATTGAAGACAGGAGAAGGGGATGACAGAGGATGAGATGGTTGGATGGCATCACCAACTCCATGGACATGAGCAAGCTTCATGAGTTGGTGATGGACAGAGAAGTTTGGTGTGCTGCAGTCTACAGGGTTGCAAAAAGTTGGACACGACTGAGCAACTAAACTGATGGATCACATCTTCTTTCTCCATTCCTGTATTGATGGACGTTTAGGTTGCTGCCATGTTCTGGCTATTGTAAATAATGCTGTAATGAACACTGGGGTGCATGTGTTTTTGAATTACAGCCTACTCTGAGTATATGCCCAGGAGTGGGATTTCTGGGTCATATGGTAGTTCTATTTTTATTTTTTAAGGAGCCTTCATACTGTTCTGCATAGTAACTATACCAATTTACAATCCTACCCAATTGTGCCTGCTTTTGACAAGGCAGAGATGGACTCCACACACACAGCTGAGCGAATGTGGCTGGCAGAAGGATTGCTGAGATCACAGCTCTCACCTCCCACACAGACCCCCTAGCTCTTGTGTGATCTCAAAACTTAGGCTTGGGTTTGGGTGATGCTACATTTGGGCTCTCTGGGGGAAGACAGGATTGCTCCAGGTAACACTTGAAAAGTCGAAACTCCATAAATAGTTACTGCCAGTGTGGGGAGGGAGCCAAATCTGAGCTAAGAGGAATACCTTCCAAGCAGAAACCTGCGAGCTTCAGCACTTCATTCTAGAAGGATTCAAACTCCTTTTAAGGAATTCAGATTAGAAATCCTTTGTGATTTCCCAGAAGAGAGTAAAGATTTGGCTTTTCAAGCATTAGTCCCAGGTGACTCAGAACCAGAAGGATGTCCTTCTATATGATGCTCCTCTTCCCTCGTCCTCCTCGTCTTTTCTCTAAATCTCATTAAATGGTTCATCACAGTTGCTCCTATCATGTCAGAAGGCAGTGACTGCCAGAATCTGCCTAGAACAGAATCCATTTGGAGTTGAAATACCCTCCCCCTGGGTTAATCTTCTCGGCGGCTGCATGTAGAACATGGGGCAGCATGTGGCGGAGATTAGGCATGCCCTGGTATTGAATTCTGAGCGCCAGGATGTGTGGGGGCCTGCATCCCTCACAGCACGTCACTTTCCTCTTTTAATGAAAACTGAAGCCCAGCTCCTGCCAGAGGGCAGGGGGAGTGAGCAAATGTGTAGGAAAAGAAAATAGAAATGGTTAGGAAGGGTGGCTCCCTGACCTCTGGTCTGGGCTAGAAAAAGCACCTCCCCACACTGCCTCCTAGCACGTGGAATGCAGGAGGGGCTACAGGAGGAGCTAGGAGAGCTCCTGGGAAGGAATTAAGTGTGGCTCAGTCTGTTTCTGGCTTCTCTGTAAATACTGTGACACCTCCGAATGGAGGAACAGCTGAGATAAGTGACTGCTAATCCCCCAGTGCCGGGAGGAGGCCGGCCGCTCCCTTACAGATCCCAGCAGATGGTGGATGAAACAGGCTTCCCTCGAGGCAAGGGCAGCGGGAACTGTCCCACCTTCTGTTCCTTCAGCCAGCCCTGCACGTCTCCCTCATGGCCTGTCCCTGCCCAGAAGGGCCTTGCTGGCCCTCGAGAGCCTGGGGATATGCTCGAGTTTGGCTTTTGCCATCCCGTTGGGATGTTCAAGGTCAGCCAAGCTGGATTCAGGCCAGTGCTGGCAGCTTGGGCAGTCTTCAGCACAGCTCCTCGGGCCTGGGGAAGAAGAGCCAGGCAGTGCCTGCAAGTTTCTCTAAGAAGTACCTGGAGAATAGGGGTGGTGACTTATTTGAAATGCAGATTCACTCTTCCCGGGTGAAATCTGGGAATCTGCGTTGCTATTAGGCAGTCCAGGTAATTTGGCTACCAGTGGTTGCAGCATTCCATTTGAAGAAACAGCAGTCTGAGTGGACTGATTGGCATTTGAGGTGGTGGTTAGGATCAGGGAGTGGTCTGGTGTCTGGATTTGAAGCCTCACTCTTCCATTTGCTCACCCACGTGACCCTGGGCAAAGCAGGCACAACAATGGTTCTCTACCATGTAAAAGACAGTCTTTCTCAAACTGCAAGGCACAGTCATTCCTGGATTTTGAAGTCAATTTAGTCACAAGTTGCATCAAAAACTGGGAGTTTGGCTGGCTGCACAGTAATGTGAATGTACTTAACACTACTGAACTGTGCAATTTTAGAGGGTTAAAGTGGTTCATTTTGTGGTATGTATATTTTACCAAAATTTTTTAAAAATTCCAGAATGCACCACAAAAGGTAAGTCACTTTTCTATACTTAAGTAGACACTATCAATTTTCAAATTAAGTGGATCCCTGAAAAATGGTGTCAAAGGAAAATCAGTCTTGGAATCTTATATTCCCATCGACTTAAATTTTAAAATATATAAAAATAAGGTTTAGAGTTTTAAGATGTGGAAATTGAACAGTATTACAATGAACAAAGATCAAACCATCATGTCTTGAATGGGAAAAAGTGTTCTCACCATAAATACAATGCACAAGAAAATGTTTTGTTCTAAATGGGAAAACATGAAATTGTTTTTTAAACATTTTAAGGGTGATGATTATGAAACTGGCTTCAGTACTCCACCGACCTTCTCCAGGGCAGACTGAGCCCTAGGTGGGTGGGCTGGAATTGGTGTCCTGAGCCCTGGAAGTATTTACAAAGGATTCAGAAATAACCATGGTGTTTGGTGATCTGCTAGACTTTCCAGGGGTTCCTTTTACACAAATAGCAGTGAACGTGGGAATGTGCCCTCAGCCACTCCCAAGGAGAAACTGCTTCTTTCACACAAATGGTCATGAACTTCAGTCCTACTCTACTTTAAAATAATGAAATATTTCCTCAGGAAGCCTTTCTCTGAACTCTTTTTTTGATGGGGGAAGCATACCACGAGGCATGCAGAACTTTCCCTGTCCAGGAATTGAACCCTCACCCTCTGAAATGGAAGTCTGTAGTCTTAACCACTGGACTACCAGGGAAGTCCTGAACCCTCTTTTCTTTTTTTTTTTCCATTTATTTTTATTAGTTGGAGGCTAATTACTTTACAATATTGTAGTGGTTTTTGCCATAAATTGGCATGAATCAGCCATGGGTTTACATGTATTCCCCATCTCGATCCCCCCTCCCACCTCCCTCTCCACCCGATCCCTCTGGGTCCTCCCAGTGCACCAACCCCGAGCACTTGTCTCATGCATCCAGTCTGGGCTGGTGATCTGTTTCACCATAGATAATATACACATTTCGATGCTGTTCTTTCGAAACATCCCACCCTCGCCTTCTCCCACAGAGTCCAAAAGTCTGTTCTGTACATCTGTGTCTCATTTTCTGTTTTGCATATAGGGTTATCGTTAACCATCTTTCTAAATTCCATATATATGCGTTAATATACTGTATTGGTCTTTATCTTTCTGGCTTACTTCACTCTGTATAACAGGCTCCAGTTTCATTCATCTCATTAGAACTGATTCAAATGAATTCTTTTTAATGGCTGAGTAATACTCCATGGTGTATATGTACCACAGCTTCCTTATCCATTCATCTGCTGATGGGCATCTAGGTTGCTTCCATGTCCTGGCTATTATAAACAGTGCTGCGATGAACATTGGGGTGCACGTGTCTCTTTCAGATCTGGTTTCCTCAGTGTGTATGCCCAGGAGTGGGATTGCTGGGTCATATGGCAGCTGAACCCTCTTTTGAATCTCCCTTTTTGTGACTATCCCAGTGATTCTCTCCTTGTCCTTCCCAGCATGTACCATAAATAACTGCCTCTGTCTCCTTTGCAGTTGCTCTGCAGTATGAGTCCTGCTCTGCTTTATTGCTCACATTTCCCAGTGACAAGCACAGTTCTTGTCCCAAAAATATTTGCTGAATCGATAAGTGAATGAAATTGACCCAAAATTTCAAAAGTGAGAACTACAGCTGCCTGTGTCATTATTACTGAATTGTAATAGTTCTATGTGGCTTATATCACTTGTCTCTAATTATTACTATAGCTAGTAACCCCTGCCGGAAAAGAGTTGTATCCTTTTTCAAAGGGTAAAATTGGGGCTTAGGACAGTGAAGTGATTTGCCCAAGAGCAAAACAGGTAGTAAGTGATAGAGGTAAGGGTCAAACCCAGGGATGTTGGGCTGTATCACTAGTTGCATTTCTGCTTTTTCTTGGTTCTTCTGCATCTGCCTGAGCCCAAGCAGCTCTGCTGTTTGCCTCCCATCTATGGGCATTTTCACTGAAAAAGGCTTACCACATGGCAGAATGAGCCCAGCTGGCATGATCCTCACCTGGCTCCATCACCCAGCCGCCCTCAGGCTTTTTTCTCCAGACCAACCCAAACATGGTTGGGGAGCTCAGAGGGGAGGACCCAGCATTCCCCAGTCTGGACAAGTATCTAATCAGTAGGCCTCCTTAGCATATCAATCCAAGACCACTCCAGAGATGGATGCCTGTGCCCAGTTTTCTATTTTTAACTGGTGTGAACAGGAGGAAAAACACAAGCATTAAAAATCAAAGTGCCGGTCAAGAACTGAGAATACAGGGCAGGCCAGGGCAAACCAGGGATCTGTGTCCTTCTTCTATCTCTCTGTTCCTTCCTCCCCTCCTTGCTTCATGTCATCCCTTTCTCCAAAATCCCAAGATCCTCCACAAAAGAGCTGATTATTTATACCTGGGCTTTTTACACATCAACATACATATGAATCAACTAAGCGTCTTGCTAGAAAGCAGCCTCTGCTTCAGTAGTTTTGGGGTGGGGCCTGAGACTCTGCTTTTCTAATTCATGCCTGGTTAGGATGATATCTCTGTGGTATGTTCATAGGGTTGAAGTTGCTGTTATCTTCTTGACAAGAATAGTTCTCTTTCAGTCTTATCTTCACCTGGAGTAAAGGCTTTGGCGCTCAGTTTATGGACGTTCCACTGTGTGCTTGTGTTAGGCACTTAGTGATGTCCGACTCTTTGGGACCCCATGGACTGTAGCCCGCCAGGCTCCTCTGTCCATGGAATTCTCCCAGCAAGAATACTGGAGTGGGCTGCCATTCCCTTCTCCAGGGGATCTTCCCAACCCAGGGGTTGAACCCAGGTCTCCTGTATTGCAGGCCGACTCTACCATCTGAGCCAGCGGGGAAACCCTCATCCACCAGCTAATGGACAAGCAGCCTTTGGTATTTGTTCATTCATTCACTTTGACAACAAGAAGTCCTTTTCTGGCCTAAAGACAGGACTCTGAGTTTGAGCAAAACCCTGGAGACATGGAGGAGAGCCCACCTTATGTCTGGGCCGGGGTACACCTGCTCTGTCCCCCAGCAAGACTGGGCAAGCTCTGTCTGGCCTCTTCCCTAACCAGCCCCTGGAACCAAGCATAAATTGCGGACCAAGGTGGCCTTGGTTAATCTCGGCTTTCTGCCACAGAAGAGTACAGATCCCTGAGCTGTCATGCAGGTTGGTGGGGACTAGCCCAGGAGGGTGTTCTGCACCACGCGCCCCTTTTCTGGCCCCCAGTTGTGCTGCTGGGGTGCAGTTAGGGTGCATGAGGACTCCCAGGGCTCCGCTCCTCCAGCTCCCAGAGCGGGAGGATGAGAAGTCGCCGGCACTCCCCCGCTGCTCTGGCCCAGCTGTCAGGACCCCTCAGCAGAGGGCAGGGCGCCAAGCCTTCCCACTCGTCTGTGGCTGATTGTCTCTTAGGCTGGCGGGGCTGCGGGGGAACCAGTCCGGGCACACCCAGGGAGCACCCCCACCCAGGAAGGGGGAGGGGGTGGCTGGCGTCACTCAGTCTTCCCCTGCCCCCTACCCTTCCCGTTCTGCGCCTCCCTAGCTCCCTATTTGGCCATCCCCCTGGTTGCCCCCTCCCCTTCCTTACATGGTCTGGGGGCCCCCTGGCCGATACTCTCCCCTGCCCTTGGCTCCATGAATGGCCTCGGCGCTCCTCAGTGGTGAGAAGGCGACCAAATAAGGCAAGGTGGCCGGCCGGGCCCCCCACCCCTGCCCCCGATCGCTCCAACTGACCCCGTCCATCAGCGCGCTATAAAGCCGCGCGCCGCGCGCGGGGCACCAGCGCCTGCCGCCGCCTGAGCGACCGAGCCGAGCCCGCCCCGCGGACAGTGAGTCGGCGCCACCCGCCTCCGCGCCTCCCTCCGCCCCGCGCCCGGAGCGGGTGCCCCGCGCTCCCGCCGCTCCATCACTTTTCCTCTTTTTTCCTTAAGACCAAACTTTCCCTTTGGCTCTCTAACTTCTTTTGCCCAGGGTCTCGATCTTCACAGGAGAGGGGCTCGCAGAGGGGGAGCCTTGCGCCCCATAGGGGGTCCCTGTTGTCTTGTCCTTTTCTCTCCTCCTGGGGCTGGAGCATGGATGGGAGTGTGGATGAAGCCGTAGTGGGGTCCCAGTTTGTGAAAGGGCGCAAAGTGTGGAGGGCTGGGGAGGACCTTCTAAGGGATGACTGTCCCGTTTGCCCTGGGGCAGAGGGTGAGCCTGCTGGCCGCGGAGCATGCACGGGTCCCCGCCCCCCTGCTCCGGAGCTGCTTCTCACTTTTTCTGCCCCAGGGGAAGGGAGATGGCCGGCGCCCCCCGCCCCCGACTCCCGTCCGCGGAACCTCCTCTGCCTGTCCCCTCCTCCGGGGGAGCGGACCAGGCCAGCTCCGCAGGCGCTAAACTTGGGCCGCCTTGCTCTGCTCCCCCCGCAGACCCCGCCGAAGCTGTGCCAAGATGTGCGACGACGAGGAGACCACCGCCCTGGTGTGCGACAACGGTTCCGGGCTGGTGAAGGCCGGCTTCGCGGGCGACGACGCGCCCCGCGCGGTCTTCCCTTCCATCGTGGGCCGCCCGCGCCACCAGGTAAGCTTCAGCCCGCTGCGCAGTCCCAGCCCCGTTGCACACCCCTCTCCTGCCACCTCTTCAGCCCAGCAACCGAGGAGATGTCTCACTTGACCCTCCTGTCTCGTGAACTCTTTAAGTCAGATAAGAAAAGATGAATTAGCTTCAAATCCGAGCTGACAAGTAACTTAAACCCGCCAACATACCAGGAAATGTGCATTCCACTCCCCAACCCCAGTCCACTTCAGGGACACAGCTCGCCAAGGGTCCAGCTCGCTGGTGTGAAAAGGCAGCAGCATCTCTCTTTCAGTCTTCTCTTCCTCCTATACATTTCACCTTACTCCTTGGCCTTTTTTTTTTTTTTTTTCATTCCAGTTCAGAACTCATAATAATACAACTTCTCCCAGCCAACCAGGGGCCAAGCCACATTGCTCCCTCTTGTTCACAGCCAGTTTATAGGGCTCCCCAAAGATGTGATCTATCTGCTTCCTGGCTATTGCATTTTTAGAAGCCAGGCGTGACAGAGGCAGTAAGTGCATAGTGATAGTGACATACCACCTTGTTTATTAGAAGAGACACCACGCTCTCTGGCTGTGCCACAATGCCTGGCAGACAGACTGCCAGGGAGGAGAGCGGTATTCCTCAGTGTGGGTGACTATGGGTACTCCGGGACACTCTGGGCAGGCTGGATTTCACAGACACGATGATAATGGCATATCTGTCCTTCTTTTTAGGTTCACTTGATGAATGTAAAAATCTTTTCTGAGGAGACATGCAATGTGTCATTAATGCAGTCATTCCACAGTGTAGTCATTTATATTCCAGTTGACATAGGTGATAAGCTTAATAATTTCATGAAGATATTATAACAATTTAAAAATGAGATGTCGCTCTGCTTCTTCAGTGAAATAGCTTCATTCCTCTTCACCCCCAGTTATATTCTGAACAATAGAATTATGCCTCCTGAGGGTGGGGTGGGGAAAGGTACAGGACTGATTTTAAATGATATTTCTGAATTGGGGTAAACTATTGTTTATTATTTCTCGTATTCATAAGATGCCCCTTGATTTGGGCAGTTAGACAAATTAATTAGGCATTGAATATATTCCTAACATGGAGGAAGCTTGATTGTCTAATCTCTTTCTTCTTGCAGGGAGTCATGGTGGGTATGGGTCAGAAGGATTCCTATGTAGGTGATGAAGCTCAGAGCAAGCGAGGTATCCTGACTCTCAAGTACCCCATTGAACATGGCATCATCACCAATTGGGATGACATGGAGAAGATCTGGCACCATACCTTCTACAATGAGCTCCGTGTAGCCCCGGAGGAGCACCCCACTCTGCTCACCGAGGCCCCACTGAACCCCAAGGCCAACCGTGAGAAGATGACTCAGATCATGTTTGAGACCTTCAACGTCCCCGCCATGTATGTGGCCATCCAGGCGGTGCTCTCCCTGTATGCTTCTGGCCGTACCACAGGTGTGTTTGGATTGTAAGGTGTGCGATTGTGAGATAGTTTCTGGTTAATTACACTCCCAAGTCACTGACCTTGCTGTGAATCAGTTTCCCCAATGACAAAAGAATGACCTCTTTCCCCACACTCCCTGGGAAGGTGTCTGTGCCAAGACAGAGAGGTAACAAGAGTACCCTGAGCACACTTATTTCTAAGAGCAGAAAGAATATGGAGTTAGAGCCTTTCCTTGCCTAAAATATGTGATGTCAGATATTGAGGCTCTGCACAAACTAATTACCTGGAATGTAGCAGTTGTTGGTGTGTGTTCACATTATCCCAGCCCCTGGGCAAACATCTCCAGTAGAGATGAACCCAGAGAGAACCTACATTCCCTACAAAGTCTGAGTCAAAAAAGAGAGAAACGTGTTAGTTAGATGTGAGGGGGAAAAAAAAACAAAAAACACACCTGGATGCTTGCATAATGTGCAAATGACTGGTAAGAGGGATGGCCATTTGAAAGTCTCCTGGGGAAATTCTTCTACCACAATATTTAAAAGGATGAGCTGTCGCTGGCTTTAGTCTTAGCATGCATTGTACTCATTTTATCTGGATCTTTGCCCAGTGCTAGTATCTCTTAGCCAAGAGTGGAAGTAGACTTTGACATGGCGAAAGCAGTGGTGTCCTGAGAGATTTACCTTGTTTTTGCCTATTTCCTCTGACAGGCATTGTTCTGGACTCTGGGGATGGTGTGACCCACAACGTCCCCATCTATGAGGGCTATGCTTTGCCCCACGCCATCATGCGTCTGGATCTAGCTGGTCGGGATCTCACGGACTACCTCATGAAGATCCTCACTGAGCGTGGCTACTCCTTTGTCACCACCGGTGAGTCTGTGTGTGTTTCATCTGCCACAGTAGGTGTCTGGCTTTCTCCACCAGTGAACCCACCTACCTCTCCAAAGCTGATGTCATCCTTCAGAGCTTACCTGTGACCCCCTTTATTTCTGCAGCTGAACGTGAGATTGTTCGTGACATTAAAGAGAAGCTGTGCTATGTCGCTCTGGATTTTGAGAATGAAATGGCTACGGCTGCTTCTTCCTCCTCCCTGGAGAAGAGCTATGAGCTGCCTGATGGCCAAGTCATCACTATTGGCAACGAGCGCTTCCGCTGCCCTGAGACGCTCTTCCAGCCCTCCTTCATTGGTGAGTTGTATGGGCTGGTGCAGACACACAGCTTGGGGCTTCCAGAGAAAAATCTATTATAATCAACAATGATTAAGGGGCCCTTGTGTTGAAAGTAGTCATAGCTTGGAGACCCACACAGTTCAGCCTCAAGTCCCGATGGTTTTTGCAGGGATGGCCATTCCTCTTCTGCAGCAATGATATGACAAAGGATGACTTTATCATATGACACCGGCTTCATCTTGAAACATGGAATGAGATAGCGTAGTAACTGAATAATCCTTATTTGCAAGGAAGAGACAATGACTCAAGAGAGCTGACTTATTCTGGTAGATTCCATCACCAAGCAGCTAGACCTTACTTCCAGGTCACTCATTATTAAATGTGACAACAATCTTACTTATAGTAATAACTGGACACTCACACCTTTCCTAAGCAGGGATTTCTAAGAGGAAGCTTGTCAGTATCTTATTTTAGTCCATAAATAAGATGGCATTCATTTCACATGAATGTGTGTCTCATGCTTTTCTATTGCATCTCCATAGGTTTGATGGGTACAGCAAGTATTCCCTCTAAACAGGTGCTAAAAGCAGTTGTTTGTGTCTTGGCAGTCTGTTGTAGATTACTCTCAGCATTTTTAAGACACCTGTTCCACAAAACTCTGCAGTACATTATAGAGGAACATATGTTTCAGAGACAAATGGCAACAGTTTACCAACACAGAGGAGTCTTGTTATCTTCCCTCCACCCTGGCCCCATGGCCTGAATGCACTGTGACTTTTTAAAACTTGTTCATAGGTATGGAATCTGCTGGCATCCATGAAACAACTTACAACAGCATCATGAAATGTGACATTGATATTCGCAAGGATCTGTATGCCAACAATGTCTTATCTGGAGGTACCACCATGTACCCTGGTATTGCTGATCGCATGCAAAAGGAAATCACTGCTCTGGCTCCTAGCACCATGAAAATCAAGGTAAAGAACTTCTGTGGTGGGGTGGGGGGAAACCAAGGCAGGTCTCCATAGACCAAGCAGAATTCCTAACTCCTTTCCCCTCACACAAATAGCTTCCTGTCTCACAGAAACCTTTTGCTTTTATAGCACCTTTTCTGATTTTTCTGGCACTTTTCCCAAGATAGGAAATTTTAAAACACTTTAAAGCAGTGGATAAAAATAAATCTTTGAGGAAAAAAAGTCTAAACCTTTGAACACATTTTAAAAGACCCCAACTTTCAGGCTAAGCTTCCTATAGCTTATTGTCACATTATTCTCTGGTTCAGAGAAGTAGGGAACTTCTATTTTATAGAGTCTTTAATCATGGAAACGATGAAATAGAGAAAATGCATTCATCTTGAGTCAACCATATTCATTTGTAGGATTACTGGGATTGTTCATTTGTATCACATTACAGTGACTTGATCACCAGTGTATTTTCTGTGAATCTCCCCACCATGTTGCTTACTCTGTTGCTTGGAACCTCAGAGTTCACTGGCAGCTTTTGCTTTCCTTCTGCAGATTATTGCTCCCCCTGAGCGTAAGTACTCTGTCTGGATTGGGGGCTCCATCCTGGCCTCCCTGTCCACCTTCCAGCAGATGTGGATCAGCAAGCAAGAATATGATGAGGCAGGCCCCTCCATCGTCCACCGCAAGTGCTTCTAAGGTGCCTTCTCTCTTAGTCTACATTACATTCAGGATGATGGTATGATGCTTTTTGGAGTCTTCTGAACCACCCTCCCTCATCTCTCATCAATCATTGTACAGTTTGTTTACACACGTGCAATTTATTTGTGCTTCTAATATTTATTGCTTTATAAATAAACCAGACCAGGACTTGCAACCTACAAAAGCAAGCATTTCTTATTTCTGTTTGGGGTTTGGGGAAGGAGTGGGATGGGGCCAATGTTTGCTTACTCAGTCTGTGAGCTCTCATATACTGATGGCCTTGACACCATGAGCTTTGTAATATCACAGCACCACATCAGTCCATCAGTGTGACTTTTAGCTGGGAGTTACAATATTAAATTTTGATTTTACCCTTTGGGACAGAATCATGAAGATAATTTATACCTGAAAAGCAGATTAGGTTTTCAGTTCAGTTCAGTCACTCAGTCATGTCTGACTCTTTGCGACCCCATGGACTGCAGCACGCCAGGCTTCCCTGTCCATCACCAGCTCCCAGAGCTTGCTCAAACTCATGTCCATCGAGTTGGTGATGCCATCCAACCATCTAATCCTTTGTCAGTTCATCAGTGTGATTAGGTTTAGGTCCACATAAGTGAGAAATGGATTGGAGAATACAGTCTGTGAAGATTAGTTTCTATGATAACACTGAAAATTGTGGTTTTAGCACATGTGCCAGTTATTTTTGTGACTTTGCCAAAGCCACATAGATATTGGTAATGAGAAAGTCAAAGGTTATTTTAAATAGATTAGTATAAATGCTCAATTCACAGCCTCTTCAGTTGTCTTCCTAAGGGTCATGCATGTTAACAGTGAAACAGTGAGGTCAGCTGACAAAAACCCAGCCATACCCCATTCCAAATACTCCCTAAGCAAATCAAGACCACTGTACTGTGACTGTTCAAAATAAGTGTGAGGATGGGGAATTCTCTGGAGGTCCAGTAGTTAGGACTCTGAGCTTTTACTGCTGTGGGTTCAGTCCCTGGAACTAAGATCACACAAGCCACATGGTGTGGGCAAAAAGAAACACAGAAAGAAACGTGAGGAAACAGGCAGCAGACACCTCTGCCTAACCAGTGGCTAACCTGGGGAATGGACATCTTCAGGCTCTTCAGGTCTTTAAAATCTTGGGATTTTGGGTTGAGTAGAGTGAAGGCTCTAAAGTCCTGAGGGGTTAAGGGGGGCAGAAAGGCACAATATTTCCTTCACTCTGTGCTGTACTCTTTGCAAAAGACTTTGGGGGTAGCACCTCTATCATACTCTGTCCTTGAAGGGTTCACATACACACGACTCAGAAGCTCCCAGTGTATGTGGTTTGGGAGGCTTCAAGGAAGTGGACATATGTGTATGGGTCTTGAAAGGTGGTTAAGAATTAAAGAGATGGGATGAGGAGGGAGAAAGCTTCAGCAGGAGACAGGGCAGAAGACATCACACAAAGCACGAGGCAGCCTGGTGGGAACTGATGAATTTTAGGCCATCAGTTTGGAAAGGTAGATTTCAACCTGATTGCAGAGCTTTAAAAATTTTAACTTTCAACTTAACTGTTGATGAACTGTTAGACCATTTGTATATGTGTGTGTATTTCCACTCAGTCGTGTCTGACTCTTTGCAACTCATGGACTGTAGCCCACCAGGCTCCTCTGCCCATGGAATTTTCCAGGCAAGAATACTGGATTGGGTTGCCATGCCCTTCTCCAAGGGATCTCCCCAACCCAGGAATCGAACCCAAGTGTCTTACGTCTCCTGCATTGACAGGCGGATTCTTTACCACCAGTGCTACCTGGAAAGCCATGTAAGACCAATTGAATGAAGTTAATTAAACTTTTACCTATTGATGAGAGAATTAAAACACAGATAAAGCAATGGGTACAATGCTATATGGGCTTCCAGGTGGTGCTAGTGGTAAAGAACCACCTGCCCATTCAGGAGACATAAGAGACACAGGTTTGATGCCTGGGTCGGAAAGATCCCCTAGAGTCGGAGATGGCAGCTTACTCCAGTATTCTTGCCTGGAGAATCCCACGGTCAGAAAGACCCCCTAGAGTGGGAGACGGCAGCTTACTCCAGTATTCTTGCCTGGAGAATTCCACGGTCAGAAAGACCCCCTAGAGTGGGAGACGGCAGCTTACTCCAGCATCCTTGCCTGGAGAATCCCATGACTAGAGAAGCCTGGTGACCTACAGTCCATGGGTTGCAAAGAGTCAGACAAAACTGAGTGCACATCCCCCTCCCCGCCAAACACAATATATAGCTTGTTTGTGGAATACCCAAGTCAGGAACCCAGATGTTTTGACATCTAATCTAAAGATTCTTCTACAACAATCTTTTCTAACTTAGTCATAGTTTATCAAAAGTAACCACATTCTATCACACACCCTTTAGAGAGTCTGGGTTCAAAATTCGGAGTATTGTTAGCTCATCAGACAGTCTTAAGAAGTTCCCAATGTCATCATCATTCCAGGTAGTGATTATGTCTTTATGTTCATTCATTCATAAAGACATCTCTTGACCCTTGATTCTGGGCCAGGTACAGTAGTAGGTGTGGGGGCACAAAGATGGAGGAGAGCACATTGGCTGTGCTTCGAGCTCCATATTTAGCACAGCTAAATGGAAGTCTTTCTTTGCATTAAGGGTTAAAGAATAAATTAATTAGTGACATTTACATAAGATACCATTAACTTTCCTGTAGATTTTCTTTTCTTCCCCCAACTTTTTCTTGTAGCACAGGTAAATTGATTTAAAAGCTAAGTATCAGCCAGAGACAGGTTTGGAGCATGTATGGGGAGACGATTTAGCCAGTCTCTGTGTCTCTTTTTTCTCAAATTGAATACATTGTAAATTATGAATTTTATTCTCTAAATACAGTATTAATACTTTAGGTTTAGGCAACTGGCTTCTGTATCACCTGTGGTTCTTTCTATGTGTGAATGTAAGTGGAATGGGTATTGTTTCTGCTTAAAAGTGGAAGTTTTTGGAATCACTTTCTGATATTTGTAGCAAAAGTGGAAAGTACACAGGTTCT
Source organism: Muntiacus reevesi (assembly GCF_963930625.1). Taxonomy (NCBI): domain Eukaryota; kingdom Metazoa; phylum Chordata; class Mammalia; order Artiodactyla; family Cervidae; genus Muntiacus; species Muntiacus reevesi. The sequence continues at coordinate 29,349,015 of NC_089255.1, read as the reverse complement.
TGTTGAATTTTGAGGTTTCCTCAAAATTGCTTGATAGGGTGTGAGATATTAGAAAACTGATTCTTCTAATAATCATGCTTAAGAAAGATATTAAGGCAATAGGATTTTTCTTAAGGCCACCCTCACATGTGTAAATTGAAATGTCTACAGTAAATAGATCTTGGTTAAGATGCAATGTAAAACAACCCATATTGGTCATGATATTTTTCTCAGTTTAAAATGAAAGAAGTACTTTGATTTATTTCTAAGATCCTAAAACACTATGTCTTTATTTTTCTTAATAATGGTCACTTCTTAGCAATGGTTATTATGTAGATGTGCTTAAATCATTAGAGTGTAGAGTTAGAAAAGGATAATAACTGAAGAAAATGGAACAGAGAGGTAGGATCGGTTTACTATACCCTGAGCCTAATACAATGTCCGGAGAAGGCAATGGCATACCACTCCAGTACTCTTGCTTGGAAAATCCCATGGACGAAGGAGCCTGGTGGGCTGCCGTCTATGGGGTCGCATAGAGTTGGACAGGACTGAAGCGACTTAGCAGCAGCAGCAGCAATACAATATCAGCCTAAAACTGGGTCTCCACCTTTTTCTCCACTTCTTCTATGGAATCTGTTAGGGCCTGAATTATGTATGCCACTCCCACCCCACTCCAACCCCTGCCACAATTGCAATTCATATGTTGAAACCCTAACCTCCGCAATGTGACTGTATTTGGAGACAGGACCTTTAAGGAGTCATTAAGGTTAAATGAGATATAAAGGTGGGGCCCTAATCCAACAGGCCTGGTGTTCTTATAAAAAGATGAGCCACCTGGAGTGTGCCCATTTGCAGGAAAGGGCAGGTGAGGACACAGCAAGAAGGTGACTATCTGCAAGCCACAATGCAAAAAGAAAGAAGAACACAGGATCCCTACACCTATGTTCTTTATCTCTAACCCCTGACTGCAAGCCCCAACTTGATTCTCCTAGATTCCCTATGGAGGGGAAACACAGTTCTTGAAGCCTGAGCCTACTGTGTTCTCTCCGCTACTGGTTTGAGGATTAAAGCCATTTTTCTATTTCCTCCAAACTGTCTCTGTATTTTCTTACTTGGCTCTGGTGAGCAGAGAAAGCCAAGATTTTGGTGGCAACAATCTCTCCAGACTCCACTGTGGCCTGGGGATCCAGAAACCCAACAATCTCTATAAGATCTGATTAGCCAGGTGTTGAAAAGGAAATAAAAAGTCAGACTCATTTTATGATTAAAATTACATAAATACTATAAATATTTCCTAGGAACTAATAGGTAGGGAAGAAATTTCAGGTCTTTTAGGCCTGAAATAGCCAAAGTTGTCTATATTCAACTTGAGCTCTTCCAGGCTCATTATAGAAGGAATCTCTCCTTCAGGCAGAGCTTGGCCATTGCTATGGCAACCAAGCTCATACTAGGAAGAAGAGGGAAAATGCAAAAGTCTGCCTCTGGTCACTGGTGAACTGATGCTAGAAGATAATTCCTGCAATTCACTCATCAGCTCTGCATGCAACAGATGTAATCAATCTTCCTTTGAGGCTCAATGGTAAAGAATCCCCTGCCATTGCAGGAGGCAGGTTCAATCCCTGGGTTGGGAAGATCCCTTGGAGATGGAAATGGTAACCCTCTCCAGTATTCTTGCTGGGAAATCCCATGGACAGAGGAGCCTGATGGGCTAGAGTCTATAGGGTTGCAAGAGTCAGACACGACTTAGCAACTAAACAGCAACAACAAAGATTGACTAGTGGGATAAAGAGCTTCAGTTAAGCATAGCTCTCTTGAGTCCCCTGATCCTGGGCCCTCTTTCCTGCCAGGGAAAGGGAGATGAGTCAGAAGAGATGTAAGCAGGGATGGTCTGCAGTTCCTCCATGGCATTGTTTGCTAATTGCTCTGCACTTTTTACTGCAGCTTCCTTGGGAATCAGTGTTGGGGAACAGCTGCTGCTGCTGCTGCTGCTGCTGCTAAGTCGCTTCAGTCATGTCTGACTCTGTGCGACCCCATAGACGGCAGCCCACCAGGCTCCCCGGTCCCTGGGATTCTCCAGGCAAGAACACTGGAGTGGGTTGCCATTTCCTTCTCCAATGCGTGAAAGTGAAAAGTGAAAGTGAAGTCACTCAGTCGTGTCCGACTTGTAGTGACCCCATGGACTGCAGCCCACCAGGCTCCTCCGTCCAGGGGATTTTCTAGGCAAGAGTATGGGAGTGGGGTGCCATTGCCTTCTCCGTATTCTACCCTACTTCATTACAAAAGAAATGCCAGGTGGTATACCTATGACAGAAGTATTTACTCACAGTATCCAAAAGGTGACAGTGACCCAAGAGGACAATGATGAAAGAATGTACCAAAATGTGTACACACACACATTAGAGTATCATTTTGTTGTTTAGTAGCCAAGTCCTATCTGACTCCTTTGCTCCTTCCTGGACTGCAGCCTGCCAGGCTCCTCTGTCCATGGGATTTTCCTTGCAAGAACACTGGAGTGGGTTGGCAGAGAGAAAACAGACCCAAGGGAAGATTGCAGTAAAGCTGAACTAAAATGTGGCATCAATAGTAGATGAGAAGTGAACTCTGGAGTCAAGGGTAAGCAAGAGATTAAGTCAACTAGCTTAGTGCTGAACACAGAGAGATGATTTGAAGAACTCTGGAAATACTACTGGATGGTGACATCATATTGGGTAGGATATGATAGAGCAGGCAACGTATGGGAAATTCAAAAGCAAACCTGCCCTAGGCAAAATACTGAAATTTTCCCAAGGCATCTTTAACTCTAAGATCTATCCTTTGGACTTCTTTTCCAGTGCCTTCGACCAAGGCTGGCCACCCAGGAAATTCTTCCTGCTATTCATATGGTGATGACACTTGCCTGACCTTTATATGCAGTCCTCAAAAGCAGGCTATGCTAATTAACATGTTAGTTACCGAGTTACCTAACCTGCTGCTGGGGAAAAGTTAGAACATATATTCCCACTAGAAAACACACTCATAATTTAACAGTAATTTTTGACGTTGCATGGGCTTTCATTCAAAATAGATTTGAATGCAAATCCTAGTTCTGCTGTTGACTAGTTGCCAACTAGTTAAGTAAATTAATTACCTAAACTCTCTAAACTTTAGAACAGAAGGACTAACTAAAATCATGGTCTGCAAGTTGTCATGGGAATGTAATGGTATCATGATGCATTTAAGACACTAAACAGAGTGCCCATCAGGAGGGCATTTGGGCTCCAGATAAATAGCAACAAGGTTTACTTCCCTCTCTCTCCTTTATTTTGTTTCTAGCATGGATTCTGGAGGCTTGGGTTGGGTGGTAGACAGGGAGTGAGCTGTAAATGTCTCTTTACACTGCAGTAGTTTCTCTATTTGTTGCTATTTTGTCGCTCAGTCATGTCCAACTCTTTTGTGATCCCATGAACTGGGGCCTGCCAGGTTCCTCTGCCCATGGGATTCTCCAGGCAAGAATACTGGAGTGGGTTACCATGCCCTCCTCCAAGGGATCTTCCCGACCCAGGGATCAAACTCACGTCTCTTACATCTCCTGCGTTGACAGGTGGGTTCTTTACCACTAGTGCCATCTGGGAAGCCCGTGTTTCCCGGTAAGATCTTTTAATTCTATTGCTTGGAACTTTTCTTCATTCCTCTGCCCTCCAGACCAGCTCCTATATCTTTGAAACTCAGATCCAAAATTGCCCATATACTCATGTATCCGTTTGGGAAAACATATCATCAATCATAGAGAAAGCATGGGGGTCAGGGGGTGTCTCTTCAGTGTTTTCACAGTGCCTTGTTTCTGACTCTACAAAGCATTTACAGCACATGACTACAACAGCTGGTGCACTTGTGAATCTCCTTAGACTGTAAGCTCAGGGGAGAGATCTGTGTTGTTAACGTGTGTGTGTGTTAGTCGTTCAGTCGAGTCCAACTCTTCGAACCACTGTCTGGAGCCAGCCAGGCTCCTCTGTCCATGAAATTCCCCAGGCAAGAATACTGGGATGGATTGCCATTCCCTTCTCCAGAGGATCTGCCCAACCCAGGGATTGAACCTGGGTCTCCTGCATTGCAAGCAGATTCTTTACCATCTGAACCACCAGGGAAGTCCATGTTACTTACATGAGTATCCAATTCTATGTACTCAAACAGGGATTGCTGATGATAAGACATTAAAGTTTTATTCATTAAAGACATTGAAAGGTTCTTTGATTTACACATTGCTCTGGGCTGCTCATCCTAATTAACCAAAAAATGTGATGATATTTTCTTTTTTGTAGTAAACCACGAATTTGGCTCTGTGCCCTCATCCTTGCCTTTGCATAAGGAAGAAATGACTCCATTCCCAGAGCTTATTAGGAGGCTGGCCAGACAGTTTTATCCCCTGAACAACTGCAAATAGAAAGCAAGAGGGGGTTAGTCTCTGGCAGTGTGATGATGGGTTGAAATGTCCTTTGACCCCAAACCTTTGGGGAAATATTTTCATCTCTAGCACCAGATACATGGTGCATATTCTTCCTTTGTTCCTCCCTACTGACTGGTTCCTGCAAGCTATAAGAAGTCAGTGTTAGTCACTAAGCTATGTCCAACTCTTTGCAACCCCATGAACTGTAGCCCAGCAGGCTCCTCTGTCCATGGGATTCTCCAGGCAAGAGTACTAGAGTGGGTAGCCATTCCCTTCTCCAGGGGAATCTTCCTGACTCAGGGACGGAATCTGTGTCTCACATGGTGCAGGCAGATTCTTTACTGTCTGAGCCACCAAGAGAGCCCCTTATGGTGGCTCCAGTGGCTAAGTTCCCACAGCTGCTAGACCAGCCAGAGTGGATGAGAAAGCAGGCAGCTGCAATGCGGTAGCAGCCTCCCACTGCTCTTCCCAACCCTCTTCCCGAACAATTGCTTGTACACGCTCTTCTGCAGCCAGTGGGTGTCCTTAGCAAGGAAAGCAGACATACAGGATGTACTTATGCTTTGTTGAACTAAGTCGGGTTAGAAACTTAGCTTACGTAGTGGGAATCCTTACTGCTTCCTGGAGTGAAATAGACATGGCTTCTTCTTTTGGGAGGCAGCTTTTTATCTTTGTGCTTCTCACCTTAGACCAGAGCAACTTGACCTCACCAATAGGTTGGGTGCCTAAAATAATGATGAGGATACTAATGTTAATATTTAACAATGACTGAGCCCTTACCTGTGTCCTCCACTGCACTAAACCCTTCAAATCTATTATCTAATTTAACCAAACAATGAATTACTATCCCCCTCCACTTTCATGCACTGGAGAAGGAAATGGCAACCCACTCCACTGTTCTTGCCTGGAGAATCCCAGGGACGGGGGAACCTAGCGGGTACTGTCTCTGGGGTTGCACAGAGTCGGACACGACTGAAGTGACTTAGCAGCAGCAGCAGCCCCACCCTTTTTGATGAAAACTGAGAGCTGAAGAGGCTATTTGCCTTAGGTCAGGCTGCTGGTAAGTGGCGGAGCCGAGAATCAGCACTCTTGGGGCGCAGCTCCACGCTTCCTGTCAGCAGTCCAGAGGGTCTCAGTATCGGGAGGATAGCTGGAAACCAGAGGACACCCTCTCTCAGCATGTGGTCAGATACTCGTCCAGTAAGGAGTTTCTGAGTTCCAGTCATATTCTCCGTCAGAAAGGATTTTTTTTTTCTTTTTTTACAAAGGAGTTTTAAGGAGAAGGGGAAAAAATGGTGGGATGAGCTGAGAGAGTAGCAGAGACATATATACACTACCACATGTAAAACAGATAGCTAGTGGGAAGCAGCTTTATAACACAAGGAGCTCAGCTCAGGGCTCTGTGATAACCTAGAGGGGTGGGGTGGGGATGTGGGAGGGAGGCTCAAGAGGGAGAAGATATATGTATATACTTACAGCTGATTCACATTGTTGTACGAAAGGAACTAATACAACATTGTAAAGCAATTATCCTCCAATTAAAAAAACATAACTTGTCAAACAGTTTAAATCTGGTTAGGGGAATTGATTGTTTGATTGACTAGTTGACTAGATCAACATATACTCATTGAGATCTTTCTACTGGGTGCTGGGGACAAAACAGACATGGCCACTGTCCTCACGTGGCTTACAGTAGAGTGGTCCAGGGCGCATGTGTGTGTGCTCTGGGGGGAAGGGAGACAAGCAATAGATAAATCTTCAACTACACAGATACGCAGATAGAACATGATCCCAGCCCATGGAAGGAATAACAGAGTGCAGGGAAAGGAGATTCTAGTTGAGAGGAGGGTTTTACTTAGATAAGGCTGTCAGGAAAAGCCTCTTTGAAAAGGTAACATTACATCTGAGAACTGAAGAAGGGACAAAGCAAGCAGGGAAAACATCACCTGCAATGACCCGGGTGTAGGAAAATCTATCATGTTCAAAGATGTGGGAGAACCCAAGAGGATGGATAGTGATGGGGGGCTGTGGGGAGTGGGGTAAGTGATGCTAGAGAGGTGATCCAAACATCCATCAAGGACTTCCCTGGTGGTCCACTGGCCAAGACTCCATGCTCCTAATGCAGGGGGCCCAGGTTTGATCCCTGGTCAGGGAACTAGATCCCACAAGCTGCAACTAAGAGTTCTCAGGCCACATCTAAAGATCTTGCAGGCTGCACATTAAAAAAAGAAAAAAGGATCTTGCATGCCACAATTAAGACCTGGCACAGCCAAATAATAAAAGAACACCCATCATACAGGGCCTTTAACTATGCCAAAAGTTTAGATTCTAAGTGTAAAACAATGATTCTAGAAGGTTTAAAACATGGACTTAGGAACCATGTATTCTAAAAGCTTGTTCTAGGTACCATAGGAGACAGGATTTGAGAAGCAAGAATAGAGACAAGTAAACCACTGGGAAGCTCTTTGATGCAGCTGGGATATTGTGGGTCTCGGACCCAGAGGAAGCTGTGAAGATGGAGAGCAGTGTGGACAGGGTCCAGGTGGATCTCCTGAGAAGCAATAACAGGATGTCCTAGTGGGCTGGAGAGGGTCAGGCAAGAAGAGAGAGTGCTATGGAGGCTGCCCAGGCTGTGGGCTTGAGTGGACAATGCGTCTTCAGGGAAATTAAGGTTTCAAGGTAATTCAAATGCAGTTTCAGCCCAGCATTGGAAAGGAAGGTTTTGCTCTCTCAAACCTCAAAAATGGGATTTTCTCTGGGTCTTGGAACTGTTTTCTGGGAGAAAGGGAGGGCGACTGAATGAGCAGGGAGTGGTTTTGGGGACAGGGAGGTGGAGAACTGAGTGGGGAGTGTGTGTTGGGATACAGGTGGATTGGGACCTGATAGGGTGAGGGCCACAGCACGGATTTTACAGACACAGGTGGGCTGTGTTTTTGCCTATAACACACAAATGATGATAGAACTGTCCTTTGAAGTTGCTGGTATGGGATAAAGTCAGTACTATGCTCAGGCCTTGGCACATACTGGGAGTTTAATTAATGCTCAATGATTATAGTTATTGATATTGTTGTATTTGCATATATTTATATTTGGCACATATAATATATATTGTATGTTAATATACATGCATATGTATGTGTGTGTGTGTGTGTGTTGTAGAAGAACTGAAAGACAAATGTAGGAATTCGAATTTGATAAGAAAGTGTATGTGGTTCTGCTGATGACACTTCCTGACAGGTGGTTCATTGAATGATATTTGAATTCTGGCGGCTGGGCCCAGAGCAGTCTAGTGATTAGAGAAACTTACTGAACCACCCAATAGTCCAAGAGCAACTAAAGAGCACATATTCCAAAGACTGGGACTGTAGAGTTAGATTCTCCTTCATCTATCAAAGAGGAGACTGACCTAAAGAGCTTCAAGAAGTCAGGAAGATACAGGATATAAAGAGTTTGATTAACAATCACCATGGCCTTACATTATAGGAACTGTTAAGAAAATCTAAATTGGCTTCCTGAATTCTCAGTGCAGGAAGAACTTTTTATACACTTTTGAGTCTCCTCTCAAGTTGAAGGAATTTATTTTAGAACTGTTTAAACCCTACAGCAAAGGGCAGCCATATTCTCTTTTATACCAACTACCCTAGAGTGTCAGTTCCATTGTGTTCTAATAAGTGGTTTGATTTTAATACATAAAAGGAAACTCCAGCACTGAAATATAGTATGAGGATTCCAGTCTTTAAAAAGAAAAGTGTAGGTTGGTAGGGAAAAGGGATTCAGTAGGAAGAATTTGATTAGTGTTTACTCCAAACATAAATCTTAACTTGGAGGATATAAAACATAAAAGTATGCCTCCAAACTCTGAGAATAAAGTACAGTACTAGGAATCAAAAATCTACTGTAATGCTCACTTGCTGAATTGAAGCTTCCATCAGCCTGGGTCCTCACAAGATTAGAATGAGCAGCAGCCCCTGCAGACTGAAAGCATGAGTAAGACATGAACTGTTAAGGTTACCACTGAGATGGTGCTTGTACCATTGCACAACTCAGCCAGTGCTGACTGTTATCACCAGCTTTTCACTCACCTCTGGAAGATTTCACTTTGCTCTGGGGCTCTGAGGTGATTTAATGCCAGCTGAACAACACATTTCGAATAACAAATGTAATCATGGACAGTTTTTATTTCAGTCAGGATGGCTGTTCATGGTGTCCAAAGTGCCACACTTGTCAGAAATGAGTTTAGTATTGGGTAATTTTATTCCATGTTTGGAGGGAAGGCATGGAATTTTGTTTTTCTTTGGCATGTGAATGAAATAGAAAATGTATCTGAAGTTACCCCACATATCTCTTGGTTCAACATGTGAGTAGGAGGCTAAAAATGAAGAGTTTCATTCAGCTTACTTTGCTTAATCTATGCTTAAAGTTTGCACCTGAACTGGCCTCATCATGGAATTATATAACCTTATTGTTTCAAAATATCATTCGCATATACAATTCACTAAGATTTGGACATGACTGAGCGACTGAACAACAAAAAATATACAATTCAACTGTTTTTTAGTAGTTTCACATGTAAGTGCTAACCATGGCCATAGCCAACTTTAGAATGTTTTCATCACCTTAAGAAGAAGACTCAGTACTAAAAAATACAAAGGGAAAAGAGAAGAAAAGAAAGATGCCTCAGACTCTGTAGCTCTTACTCCATTGTAGCCCACCCCTCTGCTCTCGCCTCCGCATGGAATTAGTGGGATGGTCTGCTTGCCGGGGGAGAGTAAAATTAGGATTCTTGTCTTAATAAAGTCCTCTATTACAAGAGACATAAAAGAATGATCAGGGTTTTTGCTCATGTGATTCTTTTTGCATCAGCCTCTTTCCTCCTGGCGGCCAAGAACCTCCTTTGCAGAGAAGCCTTCTTGAGACACCCTTCTCAGTTGCACTCCTGCTTCACGTCCACTCTTTGCTTGTTTTATATCCCATATTATGTTTGTTTCAGTTTAACTTGATTAATGTGTAATTTAAATAAAATAAAATGTGCTATTGTAAGCATGCAATTCATTTTGCCAAATGCTTATAATCCAGTAACCACCCCAATCAAAATATAGTACATTCCATCAGCCCCTAAATTCCCTCTCATGCTCCAGATTTAACCCTCTGTATCTCAACTCCAGAGAACCCTTTTTGTCATGATAGATTAGTTTTGTCTGTTCTCAAATTTCATAATAATCATAATTTAAATTGTTCATTTATTTTCAGTTTCTTCAACTAGATCTTTTTATACAATTCTTTTTTATTGAAGCATAGTTGATTTACAGTGTGTTAGTTTCAAGTGTATAGCAAGGTGATTCAGATATATATATGTATATATACACATATATATATATTCTTAAATATATATATTCTTTTTCAGGTCCTTTTCCCTTATAATTTATTACAAAATTTTAAGTATAGTTATCTGTGCTACATAGTAGGTCCTCGTTGATTATCTATTTTTTTCTATAAATTGATATTAGAGTATAGTTGCTTTACAACATAGATTATTTTTTTACCCATAATTTTCTAGCACAAGGCCAGACAATGCCAGAATGAATAAATGCCAAATCATTCTATTTGTCAGGTTTAACTTAAAAAATTGAAGCAGCTAAATATTTGAGTGTAACAGTGAGGATTAGATTGCAAGGGTTAGGAGCAGAAGTCTTATTCATCTTGTCTGCTTTCTTTCTTTCCCTGCCTTTCCCCTTTTCATCACAACAATGACAAAGGAAGCCTCGGGATGGGAGAGAAAGCTGTGTCAGGAGTCACATTCCTTTGCCTTTGGGCAAAATGTGTTACCATTTTGAACAGGTAGAAATAGTTTCATTCATTTTGTGACTTTCAGCTTTGAGCTTTCAACTTCCTTGAAGACATTTTAAATCTGCGCCCTTGGTAAGATAGGAGATTCACTCAAATGGTATCTCAGTTTCTGAAAATACAGCTGAGATTTGTGTTCTATCAGCAAAATCTTAGCAGCTCTGTTAATTTCTGGCAAGATATTTCTCTCACTACAATGTAATCAAGCCTCATCACATACCTGTAGCTGGCCTCGCTCACACACAGGAGAGGAAGGGGTCATGTTCAGCATCTCTTCCTCAGAGGCGGGAGCTGAAGTAGAGACTTTCCTAAGAGCTGCTTTTCCTTGCTTCTTTGCGCGCATTCATTTCCGGTTTGGCAGTGTGTGCATCCCCCTTCAGCCCAAGTTCTAAATCTCTTTCTCTCTCACTATCTAGGACACATGAGAATTAACCTACTCATGTAGATTACAGGGCCCCAGCCCTCATTAACCTTAATATTTATTGAAAGAAATACAGCTTTTGCAGTAGGAGAAGTGAAAATGCCCTTCCTTTCAGCATGAATAGTGGCACCAGTGTGAGCCAAGGAGATGGGCTTTTTAGGTGGTAGTTAACCGACACACGCATTTCCGCCCAGTCATTGACAATTTCTCATGGGTGATATTTCTGGATTTGTGGGCACCTTGATAAAGCATTGTAAAATTGCAGCCCTGAGGTGATTTTGGAGTAGCTCAAGATGCTGTCTATTCTGTATTTTCTTTGTGTCCTTTGAATTATTAATTCTGTCCTGAAATTCTCATCTTCCTTCCCAGTGGGTACCCAACTGGTACCTACTGCAGGACTGAAGAGCTGACATTTCTCTCTTAAACACTGTAGTCAGTGTTCCCTTGACCTCTTCTCTTGCAGACATCAGGTGTTCTGTCTGTCCCCTGCTCGCCAGGCCTGACCTTTGCTTTAATGAGATTTGAGTACTGAGTAGATTTCAGCCATGTCCTCATCCCTCCTCTATGGAAGATGCCGCTTTTGTTGATGACCCTTGAGTTTGGCGAAGACAGTAATCATTCGGGGATGGAGAAGGGGCAAGAGGGGACAGGATATAAATTCATAACCCAGACAAGGTTAGAGGAATGCTGGGGATGGGCTTGAACCTCAGAGAAGACAAAACCAGGAGACAGGTGGAATGAAAAGCTGTTCAGAGCGGTCCAGGCCATGACCTCTGGCTAGCAGTCCAGTTTCTGGAATCAAATAGAGAAGTGGGGCAATGGGCTGATGTACAAAGAAGTGGGGTCTTGTGAAACTCTTTCATTTCTAAGCCCGATGACACCAGAAGAGGGTCAGGCTTTCCCAAGAACACTGGGAAAATTTTCATTCATTCTCTTCCATTGCTCCCACTTTTCTCTTGATTTAGGCCAACAGGAAAATATTGAATTGCCTCCAGAATGATCTAACACCATTTAGAACTGTATTCTTCAAACTGTGAATCAAGATCTATTAAATGAGTTTTGAATCAGTTGAGTAGGTTTCAGCTAGTACACGCACATAAAACAAGCAGGGCAGAGAACAGAAAATATCAGAGTGACAGTTAATAATATTTTGTGAAACTGCTTTAGTCTCTAGGTATATGTATTAAGTTGTAATATGAATGTATTTTGTGGATCATGGTAAAAAAAAGTTTAAAATCAATGGTTTACAATGATCAATTTTCATATATTATTAAAAAACTTTTTATTAGAAAAATATAGATAAGTAATAACAATAGCAAATATACCTAAAATAGCAATATAGTAAGATAGACCCTGTGCATCATCATCTAGTTTCCAAATTGTCTTTTGTAGATAGTACAATTCTATTTATTTCCTTCAGTAATTTAAAAAAGTTTTTTCTCCACCCTACTAAATTCAGGGGAGATTTTGGGTAGAACTGAAGTTGTCCTTCCTAAAGGTTCAAGCTGTGAATATTTCAAGTCAATCGAGAGCCTTCCTGAGAGGCTACAGGAAATTACTGTGGAAAATAAGTTTGGAAGAAAAATTGAGGCAAATCTCACAGATGCTGCTTGTACCCAGGGCTCTGTGCTTTTTCTAGAGTCAGTGATGTCTCCTGGTTTAGTTCAATGTTCTTCTTTGCCCCCAGCCCCCTTACAGAATAGAGAAAAGTAGAGCTGGGTGGGACTGAAGAACACTCAGTCCAACTTTTGTGTCTTATGGATGAAAAAACTGCACTCTAGGAGTGGGAGCTGGGTTATTACGCAAGAGAGCCTCTCATCTCAAGGCCCTTATCCCCCATGCCAGGAGCCATGTATATTTCAGATACAATGAAAAGTTTTTTAATACTCAGCCTTAACCCCCTTCTCTGCTTTTCCTCCAGTCTCCTGAAATGGGTTCTTACTCTTCTAATCCATGAATCGGTACTCTTTATACATTTGCCAACTATCCACATAGCTACTAAATATCCATGTAGAAAGTATAGGCTATTGCTTCCTGTGTTTTACATTTATACAAATGGAGTTATAATCTACTTACTATACAGCATCTTGCTTTTTTCACTCAATATTTAGTTTTTGAAATCTATCTTTGTTGAGATATATAGATCAATTTCATTCATTTTTCACTTCTGAGTATTATGCCGTGAGATGAATAAATCACATTTTGATACTTCTATCACTGAATTTTGTGTTTTTCACTTACTATTTTTTGTTTTGCTTTGCTTCCTTTTCTTCTTTAACTGACAGTTATGGGTTGAATGTATCTTCACAAAATTCATATGTTGAAGCCTTTAACTTCACTGTGATGGAGGCTGGGCCTTTGTGAGTAATTAGAGTTAGATGAGCTCATGAGAGTGGGACCTTTATGATAAGATTGACTCAGACAGTAAAGATTCTTTAATCTACCTGCAATGCAGGAGACACCAGTTCAATTCCTAGGTCAGGAAGTTTCTCTTCAGGAGGAAATGACAACCCATTCAAGTATTATTGCCCACAAATCCCATGGACAGAGGAGCCTGGTGACTACAGTCCATGGGATTGCAAAGAATCAGACATGACTGAGTGATGAACACTTTCACTTTCAAGAAGAGACAACAGAAATCTTGCTTTCTCTTTTCTCTATTTGAGGACATGGCAAGAAGGTGGCCATCGGCAATTCCTGGAACACAGGAAAAGATCCCTCAGAGAAATCAGCTGGCATCTTGATCTTAGACTTTCAAAGATTGTGAGAAAATACATTTCTGTTGTTTAAGCCACCCAGTTTATTTGTTTCAGCAGTTTGAGCAGACTAAAACACTGAACTCTACTGAGTTGATGTTTTCTCTACTAGTCTGTAAGTTTTTACATTCCATTTCTATTCTTTCTTAAATTTTCCCTAGAATTTTTAATATACATTAAAATAAACACAACCTAAAATTAATTTATATGTCTCTCCTATTATGTGCTCATTCTTAGTCACTCAACTGTGTCTGACTCTTTGAAACCCTGTGGACTGTAGCCCACCAGGCTCCTCTGGCCCCAGAATTTTCCAGGCAAGAATACTGGAGTGGGTTGCAATGCTCTCCTCCAGGACATCTTCCCAACCCAGGGATCAAATCCAGGTCTCCCACATTTCAGGCAGTTTCTTTACCGTCTGAGCCACCAGGGAAGACCCTCCCACCTTGATTTATCCCCATTCTGCCCGCATTAACAGTGGATACTTACCTTTATAAGCAAAACTATCTTTCTGTTTTCATATTTTTTTTTTCTAATACCCCGCTCTGGGTTTAATTTTTTTCTTGACTGATAGTCCTTCACTATTCTTTCAGTGCAGATGTGTGTATCAGAAACTCCTTCATTCTTTGTCTGAAAAAAATATTTTACTCTCCCTCCTTAAGAAAGTTGGTCATAACGTGCACCCCAATGTTCATCACAGCACTGTTTATAATAGCCAGGACATGGAAGCAACCTAGATGCCCATCAGCAGATGAGTGGATAGGAAGCTGTGGTACATATACACCATGGAATATTACTCAGCCGTTAAAAAGAATTCATTTGAATCAGTTCTAACGAGATGGATGAAACTGGAGCCCATTATACAGAGTGAAGTAAGCCAGAAAGATAAAGAACATTACAGTATACTAACACATATATATGGAATTTAGAAAGATGGTAACGATAACCCTATATGCAAAACAGAAAAAGAGACACAGACGTACAGAACAGACTTTTGAACTCTGTGGGAGAAGGTGAGGGTGGGATGTTTCGAAAGAACACCATGTATATTATCTATGGTGAAACAGACCACCAGCCCAGGTGGGATGCATGAGACGAGTGCTCGGGCCTGGTGCACTGGGAAGACCCAGAGGAATCGGGTGGAGAAGGAGGTGGGAGGGGGGATCGGGATGGGGAATACGTGTAACTCTATGGCTGATTCATATCAGCCACTGAACCCACTGAAATATTGTGAAGTAATTAGCCTCCAACTAATAAAAAAAAATTAAAAAAAAAAAAGAAAGTTGGTCATAAAGGCAAAGAAAAATAACTGCAAGGTAGTGCTTATATCTGAATGGAAAAACCACTGGCAGTTTTCTTCAGTTACTTGCGCATTCTAATTTTTCTAGGTTGAGTATTTGTGTAATTTCTCAAAAGTTAAAAAATACACACCAAGATGCAGTAGGATGTGAAAATCCTTTGATTGATGCCTCACCCAATCAATGCCATATCTTCAAGTATTCTGATCCTGTTTCTGCAAGATTTTCTTCAGGAGAACTATTGAAGGTGATGCTGTTGCCATGGCACCATAGAAGTCGTCCCCAGAGATATTGAAATGGAGGAGTCTCCTCATTCTAGGCTCAGGTTTCAGCTGCTCTGGGCTGCTTTTATTTGCATACCTTCAATGCAAATGTGCCTTTAATCTTGCTTTCTACTTGACATTAGAAATTCTTCTTCACAGTGATGGAATTTAATGTCTGTCTTCATGCTAGACTTGAAGCTAGAGTGCAAAAGAACTCAGACCAGCACCCACTATACCTGGAAAGTGTGGCTACATGCCCTCTGCTTTCAAAGTAGCTTTTTGTTTGTTTGTTTTTTAATGCAAATGATGCTCCATTTGGCCTTGAGAGCAGCATCTGTGCATGAGATGGAAATCCAGAGCACAATCCAGGTCCTCTCCAAAGTCACCAAATTTCAAAGGACAATAGTGAAAATTAGATTTTGAGAGAGCAACACATCTTGAGTGACCTTGAGCTAAGATCATTTTCCAGCTGCTCAAGGAGCTGGTCAGCTGGAGAAATCTGAATTGTTTTCACACAGAACTTCAGTTAGTCAATTAGTCCACACTGCTATTTTATTTTTAGTAAATTATGTTTGGATTCTTGTTTTCTCTTGGGTTTAGGTTTAAAAAAATGTTTTTTCCTGGCTCCTATCACACTGCATCCTGCAGATTAAATGGGCTCCAAATTAGCTTCTCCTCATATTTAGTCAGTAGATTTATTTAAGAAAGAAACCACATGCATTTACTTTCATTTGCTCTCTGTCCCTTCAGAAGTCTCACTAATAAGATACTAACAGGACTTTTAAGAAGTCATAGTCTATAAAGGCAAAGAGAATAGGAAACTGGAAAGCAGATACATAGTGATAATAATTAAGCTCAGATATAGAAAAAGCTGAGCAACAAGGATTTTGCTTAGTAGAAACCCACCTCTGCCCTCCAATGAAGATTTAGAAACTGGGCATGAAGGGGAGGTAAGAATGTAGCTAAAATCAGGATGATTGCTTAAAAATCTATTTAAGAAACTAAAATTCTATGTTTCCATTTCCCATTTCATACAGCCAAGTAACTCACTTTCCTCCACCCTAGAAGCAAACTGGATGCTCAGCCTCTGGAGGGGGGGTTCTCTGAATTGAGGGAACAGTGGCTATAGTTGATGATAAGGAGACAATGTTGTCAACAGAGTGATTGCCCAACAACTGTTAAAACCATAAGCCCACCACTCCTGGTTTTTGGAATCCTGGAAGACTGGGCTATCCCCACCAGGCAGGGGGCTGGTAGGTTCTTGTCTGCAGAATCTGACCCGATCAAGAGGAAAAAAAAAAAAAAAAAACACAATCAGGAATTTTCCTAACTAATTGGTCCAATGAGATACTCTATATTAGGATTTCTCAAACAAAACTAGACATTCGGGACAGGGTAACTCTTTGTTGCGGAGGCAGTCCTGGGCATTACAGGGTGTTTAAGAGCATCCCTGGCCTCCACCCACCATAGGCTAAAAGCACCACTCCGCACTCAAGCCCACAGCAGGCCCAACTCATGCACTTGGTCTTCCATCACTTCCTTAGTGCTTCATTCAGTTTCCAGTGTGAGCTGACAATCAAAAGTCAGAAGACACCTGAAGAGGAAAGCCTCTGATGTGAAATATGGACATGAAAACAATGGAAATGTTTTTCCACTGGAGGACGGTGCATTGAGGAAGTGCACAGAGATCTGCAGGCCTGGAGTGCAGACATTGTGTGGGAAGAGGACAGGCCTTTAAACTAGAGAGGCGGGCACAGACCAGATCTGAGAAGTCTCATGGGTTTGTGTATGGTCAGGCAGCTAAGACGGCTGTCCTCTTGCTCTCTGTACATCCCCTACTTGACCAGTGCCTTCTTTACCTGCACCCTATTCATGTCAATGTGTTTACCCCCAGCTCCAGCGAGCGATTGTTCTAGTCCTTAGGCCAGAATGGTTCTACCAGCTAATTTATTAAAGGGAAATATTTGCCCTTGTGATGATTGTTAATCTGAGGGGCTGTGCAGGTTTCCCTGACCCAGCTGCTGGTTTCCTTGGTAACAGATAAACCAACCTGAGGTCATGCTACATGTTCAGATGCTTCAGTAGTGTCCGACTCTTTGTGATGTTACAGATTGTAGCCTGCCAGGCTCCTCTGTCCATGGGATTCTCCAGGCAAGGATACTGGAGTGGGTTGCCATGCCCTCCTCCAGGGGATCTTCTTAACCCAGAGATCGAACTTGCATCTCTTATGTCTCTTGCACTGGCAGGCAGGTTCTTTACCACTAGCGCCAGTTGGTAAGCCCAACCTGAAGTCAAGTCCTGCTGAAAACAGGGGGTTCACTCTCTCCAAAGAGTGAAGACTGCTGTCATGTCCTGCCTGCATTTGCCATACATGGTGGGGTGTCACTCCAGGACTATTTCAGACATGTGAAATCCCCTCTCTGATGCACCACTTATGTCACCATCACCATATCCAGGCTTTTTCTTTGGACGTGAGGCTGGGTGATTGCAAGGCTTGCAGGCCTACAGGGTGGAACCCAAGAGTTTGCTAAAGAGTCTGACTTACCCAGAAGGCCACAGGAAGCACTGTAGAACCGTCAGTAAGTTGGATTGTTACTGTAATAATATTCCCAGTAAACACAGGTTGAGTGAAAGGTTAATCTATCCAGTATGACCTATCCATTCATCAAAAAAGCTATGCAGTTTCTCACCTCATATTATCAACACACAAACTTGACAGTGTGAACCGCAACATATTTCAAAGTAGCTCCTCTGTACACTACTTGGAAGGTCCCACATATGCTTCACAGCATGCCCCCAGTACACAGAATATTTTAGGAACTTGCTTGATGTTATTTGCTCTGGAGCTGGCAAATATGTGTATGAATATTTTCGAAACCTTCTAACTTGAATGCTAAAGAAGCAGAAGGAACCTGAATCCCAGCTCACAGTTGGCAAGAAACTCTATATGATGCAGGTGCAAATCATTTTGTCTCCCTCTTTTAAATTTCACTTATTAAAGTATGTATTTTAGAAGCTACTAGTGAAAATAAACTGGGTAATCAAAGTGGCTCTTATACCTTGTAGTATAAAACAAGGGGTGGTTTTTCAAATAATGAGGGTTTTCGTACATGTTAATAAGGGGATGAATCAAGCACATTACATTTATTGTGCACTTTTATTATTACCTCAGCTCCATCTCAGATCATCAGGCATTGGATTCTGGAGGCTGGGGTCCCTTGCCCTGGATCATTTCACTGAGAGTAGATGGGCTTAGATACTGGAGGTGCTTCCTTGGTATGGCCACCCAGTCTCATAGGAAGACAGGCAAATGCATATAGGTGTTACTGAGTGTAGCCCATCGGTAGTGGTGGTGTGGTCACTGGTTTTCCTGCATCCAGCCTTGCCCAGCCCCTCCAAACTATTCTGTCCACGATGCAAACAGACTGAGCTCTCAAAAACAAGCCTAATTATGTCAGTCTCCTCTTAAGCCTTCAAAAGTGGCATATTATTTTTACGGAAAAAGGAAACTGCTTTACCCTGGCCTGTTACCCTGGCCTGTGGATCTTTCCTGGTGGCTCAGAGAGTAAGCAATCTGCCTGCAATGCAGGAGACCTGGGTTCGATCCCTGGGTCGGGAACATCACCTGGAGAAGGAAATGGCACCCCACTCCAGTCTTCTTGCCTGGGAAATCCCATGGACAAAGGAACCTGGCAGGCCACAGTCCATGGGGTAACAGAGAATCGGACACGACTGAGTAACTAACAACAACCTTACTCTGGCCTGTAAGGTTCTGCTTGATCAGATTCCTGCCAGTTTCTCCAGCCTCCCCACTCCCCAGCCTCTTGCTCTGTGAACCACCATATTAGCTCTTGCAGTTCTTTGAAGGTGTTACTTTTCTCCTGCCCCAGGGCCTGTTCACTCCTCTTCCCCCAGCTCAGAAGCAACTCTTTCACCCTTTGCACTTGCTTTACTCCTCCTCCTTTAGATCTCAGCTATGGAATACCTTTTACCCCTACCCTTTACCACAAAGTAGGTCAGCCCCTCCCCGTTCCATTCTTTTTTTAAAAAATTATTTATTTGACTATTTGAGATCTTCATTGAGGCACTCAGGATCTTCATTGCTATGCTCCAGCTCAGATGTTCTGTGGCCTGTAGGATCTTACTTCCCCAATCAGGGATTGAACCTGTGTCCTAAGCATTGCAAGGTGGATTCTTAGCCACTGGACCACCAGGGAAGTCCCCCCGCTCCATTCTTTACTCAGGGCTACAGATCTATCTCAGAGTTATCCACTGATAGCACTTAGCTCAATTGTAAAATTATACATTAGTATTTGAGATTATTTGATTAATTGGTTTGTCTCTCCTAATAAACTTTAAATTCCATGAGGTCAAAGTCCATGTTGTTCTACTCACTTTTGTATCCCCCTGGCACAGAGCAGGAAATGAATAAATCTTCACTCAAATGACAGGGCCAAGAGTCTATGTGCAAATAAAAAAAGAATCTGTGTGCAAAGATGAAATGTAATGGGTTGGTAGAATTTGGTTGTAGCATAGCATATATTGCTACATGGTAGATACACTTGCACCTCTGTCGATTTTTAAAATGTATGTTCTAGGAAGGTAAAGGGGCAGGCGAGGACATGACTAGTTAATACAGAATGAAATGAAAAGTAAAAGTGTTAGTCGTTCAGTCAGGTCCAACTCTTTGCGACCCCATGGACTGCAGTCTAGCAGGTTTTTCTGTCCATGGAATTCTCCAGGCAAGAATACTGGAATGACTAGTCATCCAGAGGATCTTCCCAACACGGGCATCAACCTTGAGTCTCCTGCATTGCGGGCAGATTCTTTACTGACTGAGCCACCAGGCAAGCCCAATAAAGAGTGAGTAGCATGTTAACTAATCCATTCATTCACATTTCATTCATTTTTGTTCATTCGGATGTCACAAGATGGAAAGACCTCCTTTTTATTTGAACAGTTGGCACTCTGATTTCCCTTTGGAGAAGAACTGTCTTGATTGCAACAACACAAAAGACTATGGTAAGTATTCAGGTTAAGTTGGTCCCCCCACTCTCCACAGCCTGCAACCCTTTCCTCCTTAACTGAGAAGGCAAAAACATAGAGTCCAGGCATGTGACTTTCTGACCATCTGTACTGTTGCAGAGACAAAGCCTAAACAAACTAAGAAAAAGTTATTAACTCAGCTCTGAGGTGATCCTTCTTGTGTACCAAATGTCACAAGTTGGTTATTAATATGAACTATATGATGGACATTTGTAAAGAGACTAATAACAAGTAGTTTATGCTTTTCACTGAAATACCTATATCACAGATACCAGGCAGCAAAATTAAAAGCTTATTGAAAGCATAACGTCATTTGATTTATACTCTTACCTTAATGGAAGACCATGTCACCTCTGCCTGAAGTAGAAAGAATAATTTAATTACTGACATCATGACAGAAGCAGTGATGCTGGAGAAAACACACAGACTCTTCTTGTGCTCTGAATAAAAGATGTAATCGGATGCAATCATTTCATTAATACACACATGGCTCTCTAATGGGAAGACAGGGGACCAGATGGCCAGGGATGGACTGAGATGAAATGAGATGGGTGCTTGCAGTTTAGCAACTAACTACTTAGCCTGTATGGATTATACTAAGTCCTTACAGAACCACAGGAACACATTTTCAGAATGAAATTCTGGCTTTGTCTCCAGAAGCACCATTCCCAGCACAAGGAGAAAGCCCATCTTATGGGACTCCTACAGGGCTGTTGTGTATAAGTCATTGATGGTGGTTATAACTGCACTAGTGCGCTAGTGCTCAAACTTAACTGCATGTTAGAATCACCTGTAGAGTTCTTAAAAAAAAAAAATACCAATGCTTGGGGCTTATCTCCAGAGATGCTGGTTTAATTGGTTTGGGGCCCAGCCCAGGCACTGGAATTTTTCAAAGCTCCCCAGGTGATTCAAAGGTGCAGTAAAATTTAAGAACTACTGCATTAATGTAATTCCTGTATTTATACAAGTAGGCCCACTTCATAGATCAATAAAAGAAGCCAGTGCTTGCATAGTATGATTTGGGACAGCACAGAACATCTCTGGCCCTCTAAGAGCTATTCTCTCCTTCAGTGTTTGGAAAACTCCCTAGAAAAATTCATTTCTTTGAATGAAAGCTTTGCAACTTAAATGAGGATAATTCCTCTGAGAAGGATAATACATTAAGTGGTTATCAGTTATTAACACCCTGGTGTGCCTGTTTATCGGATTACTTTCCTTAATGGTGGGGGAATCAGGGGGCAGGGAATGAGTGAAGCATGATGGTGGGAAGCTCAAAGGTCAAGAGGATGTGGTTTCAAGGTGAGTTCCATTGCTGGGGAATATGACCAAAGGAAATCTATAGGCAAGGGGGAAGGATGAGTTTAGACCAAAAAGATAAATCTTTGTGTGAGATTCTGAAGGTCAGAGAAGACTGTGAACCAAATCCAATGGACAAGTGGGAGAGTTGCTCTTGACAAACCGTTGGCTGACTATCCAAACACCGCAACCAGGGAGCTGAACATGTCAGTGGCAAGAAAGTAGAAGGCCCTTTCCAGTCTCGCCCATCTCCAGAAACAGGAGGCTCTCTGGACCAGACTTGGACATTCAAGAGGGATCAGAAGGCAGGTAGATTGACAAGAACTGGAACATCACAAAGGCCTCTGGGTTGATCATGCCTGAGTTGCCAGAATTCAGACAAAAATGGGAACTGGCTAAATTTCAGGAGGTCAAGATACCAGGCAGCCAGGAGCATCCATGCATGATTGATTGAAGAACCTTGAAAATCAGCTCCAGGTCTTAGAGAGGATTCCTTTGGGGACAAATATCAATTCAGCATAATTATCTTGGCTGTAGATATGAGGCAACAGGATGAATCCAGCTTTTGGCAGCATACTCTGATGTGGCAAAACTGCAGGAAGGGCGTCTATTGGAACTAACATATATTCTCTCAGCTTAACGATTCTGTCCAGGGTAGGTCCTACCCATGTGCATTTCCCCTACAATTTCCTCATCTCTTCTATACAGACTGGAAACGAACTCAGCAGGAAGCCCAGCTATATCCCTTGTGGCTGGAACTCTATTTGGACCATGACAATGAGTATAAAGAGGAGGATGTTCACCACCCAGGCAGGCTCTCCTGCACTGTAGCTGAATGACTTTTGAACAGCGTTGACTTAAAAGAAATCTCTTCCTGCAGGTTTAATGAGCCCCCCTGGGAAGTTCCTGATGTGAATGGGGATCACGACTTGACATAAACATGAAAGATTACGTGTCAGCAGGCCTGATTTGATTCTTAATGAGTGTTAATTTATTTGCTGTGATTTCACACATCTGCTTTGGCCACAATGTCATATTACATTAATCCCTGAGATATTACTACACATACTATATCTTCTATACTCAAGGTGGAGAATGGGAAATTAGTACATGTGATGTTTCTTAAAGGGATGCACACCCTTTAATTCAAAGGACCAGCAGGCAGATGTTAGATGTCCCCACTATTTGGATATACAATCTCTTGAGGCTAAAACATAACTTGGCGTTTGTGTCCGTGACATTGCAGAATAGTTTCCATGGTAACAGGCTCAGGGGAATCCTAAGGTACACAGTAAGCTACCATATTTAGGGTTACTTATGATTGGTGGATCGGACAGTTCTATTTCTGTACGGACTATTATTCTCTATTACTTTGTCTGGACAATAAAAACCAAAAGGTGTGTCCCTAAACATTTAAGCCAGGGCTTAAACAGAGAGACGGAAACACACACAAAAGAGGAGAAAAATCACTTGGCGGCATAAAAGAGTCTGTTTAACCTGCCACTTATGTTCTTTCAAGTCTCACAAGACAGGTTGGGTTTGTTCTGTCAGAAGACAAATTTGATGGTTTCATTAGTAAACAGATGTATGTAGGCCACTGGGGGAGATAAAGCTCAGCTAATCCTAGCTGTTTGTGAATGAAATGTGGAGGACTTTAACACAGAGACCAATCCCCAACCGAATGCAGTCCCTCACAAATCCCAGAGGCTACAGATGCTGGCGCTTCCCAGAGGCTGTGTATCCAGAACTGAGATCAGCTTTCCGAGGCTGCCTCTCTGATGCTGAAGCCCAAATCTTGCACACTCAGCAGCATTTTCTGGGTTAGTTCAGTGGGTGTTGGGATCACAGTGAGTAAAAGCAGCACAAAGGTGAGAGCAGGGGGCTAGTGGTCGGCAAGAAAGCTTTTTAGTGAGGGGTCTGGCTGCCTTAAGTGTGTGGGATTTTCACTGAACAAAGGGAATTTCTTTCTTTTCTTGATTTGAATGTAATCTATAGTTGTGCAGGAGCCAGGATCCGCCTCTGTTCAAAGAACATGCAGTTTTCCCAGGTTTACGGTAAGAGAGGGCCAGAATAGTTACCCTACTCCTCCAACAAACTTTAAGTTTTCACAGTGCTAGTTTCCACAACACTATGGAAACGCTGTGAGGTATAATGCATGCCCTCTGCTCTCCAAGAATTTATGATCCAGGAGGGGACAGATCAGTGGATTCACTATCATTCTTACACCTTACAAAGTTCCTAGGGGGTTTCATTTACCAAGTATTTGAAGCTACTAAGCTACTATACCTGGGAATCTGAGGTTGAAAAGAGAATGAAACTGGATGAAGGTGGTCAAAAGCTATAGACCTCCAACTATAAGATAAAAGTACTAGGGATATAATGTACCTGATCAATTTAATTAACACTGCTGTATGTAATATATGAAAGTTGTTTAAGAGAGTAAATCCTAAGAGTTCCCATCACCAGGAATAAATTGTTTCTATTTCCTTTATTTTGTATCTATATGAGATGATGGATGTTCACTAAACTTGTGAAAACTATTTCATGATGTATGTAAAGTCAAATCATTATGCTCCACACCTTAAATTTATATAGAGCTGTAGGTCAATTATATTTGTAAAAATCTAGAAGAAAAAGGATAAAATTCTAAGCATATATAAAGATAAGAGCAAATCCAGATATATCCATGTAGAAAATTGGATTATTATAGAGCTGTATGTCAATTATATTTGTAAAAAACTAGAAGAAAAAGGATAAAATTCTAAGCATATATAAAGATAAGAGCAAATCCAGATATATCCATGTAGAAAATTGGATTATTCTTGGTAACTCTTCATTTCCACCCTGTATTAGAATATTTAACTAGGCCCTTTGCTATGTGTCTTTACAGTTTTTTTTCTCACTAGACATGGAGAGTCTTTCCCTGACCTACCAAGGGAAATTTCTGCTTGGAAAGACCTAGCTTCAGAAAGCCAACAATCCAGGTATTATTTTACTTTAGATGCTTGCAGGTGGTTATGTCCCCATGACCCAAACCATGTTTAATTTCTTCTTCTTTCTTAAAAGTCCCCTTTTTTCATCTTTTGAAATTATTTGTTCCTCCTCTCTAGGACCCTTAAATAGTACTTTGTTCATAGCTTTGTCCTTAACTACTTGCATGACTTTAGGTACCTAATCTTTGGATCAGTTTTAACATCTATCAGAGCTACTGGTGAGAACTTGATAAAAATGTAGGTACCTAAACCTCACTTCTATAGATTTTAATTTATCAGATGTGGGAGAGGACCTCAGCATCTGTATTTGTATTGAGTATCCTTAGACGGGCTAAGATACACCAAAGTTTATTCTTCAAGTTCTGTTTTTTTTCATGCAAAGCTATTATTTTAATAGAGTAGAATGAGTTTTAAAGAAGAATTAAAGAACTTCCCAGCTGTCTTAAATAGGGATCTTCAATCAGATGGGAATTGAGTCAGAATCCAGTTGGTTGAGGCAATGTATGGAGGAAACAGAGATTCCCAGTTCTATACAGAAACTTTTCATATAATTTCAGCACAACCAGGACAATTTATTAATTAAGAGTATTGGGCTCAAAAAAAAAGAAATATATAAAAAAAGAACAAAATGTTATTTGTATTGACAGGGATACACTTGGAAAAATTTATGCTAAGTGAAATAAATCAGAGAAAGACATTCTGTATGACAGGGGTCCCCAACCTCTGGGATCTAATGCCTGATGATCTGAGGTGGAGTTGATGTAATAATAATATAAATAAAGTGCACAGTAAATGGAATGCCCTTGAATCATCCTGAAACCAACCTTTCCCACCCCATTCTGTCCACGGAAAAACTGTCTTCCACAAAACTGCTCCCTGGTGCCAAAAAGGTTGGAGACCGCTGCTGTATGATATCACTTATGTGTGGAATCTAAAAAATACAACAGACTAGTGAATATAATGTAAAAAGAGACAGATTCACAGATACAGAGAACAAGTTAGTGGTTACCAATAGGGAGTGGGGAAATGGGGAGAGGCAATGTGGGATAAGAGATTAAGAGGTACAAACTATTAGATATAAAATAAATTATAAATATATACGGTATATAAAATAAATTATAAAGATATACTGTACAACACAAGCAATGTAGTCAATATTTTATAGTAACTATAAAGGAAGTATAATCTTTAAAAATTGTGAATCATTATATCGTATACCTGTAATGTATATATTGTATATCAACTATATGTCAAAAAATTTTTTAAAGGTTAAAAAAAGGAAACATAGCATAGTAATGTAAGACAACTTATAAATGATTTTTAAAAATAAAGAGTTCATTTTTTCAAGGTGTAGTGGGGAGAATAAAGATTTTATCTAAAAGCAAGCTACTGAATCTAATAAATGAGTCTTTAAAAAATACAAATTCTGTATATAGGTGTTTCTGTGTGTTTGCACATGTCATGTATACATGCGTGCTCATGCATTAAATCTATATGTCATGTTAATGTAATTTTAAAACAATCAATTAAATGATAAGCAATCTAGTCATAGACCAGTACTTCAAAACTGCACTGTGAGAATGTTTGAAATGTCTTTCCTGTGATCTATGTCTTTAGGATCACCATCTTAAAGGGTTTGGGAAAGCCACATGTATAGAACATAATAATTTTGAATCATGCAGGCTATTTTTGGGACATGTAAATATGTGAAACAGATTTCCTTAGGGACTTTCTCATTCATTCACTCCTTTCTGAGACCCTTCACCCCAAAAAGTCTGCTAGGGAAGGAGGAACTACAGGGAGCTAGAGCCAAAGGGAGCAGACGGGAGTCTGAGCAAACACACCAAGTCTGAGTTGGGGGATCACCATTCCGTCTGGAGGCAGATTAGGTAATAGGCTATCCAACCACTCCCATCTTTGTTTCTCTTCTCTACCCTGCGGGAAAAAAGGGCACTTGCCATAGCTCTAATGTTCCATTTTTACCCTACACCTTTCTCCACTTTCAGTGGACTCTTCCCTCCGTTGCATTGAAAACCAACTTCCTTGGTCTAAAGGTGTCAGGTCTAGGAGAGATCTCACTGATCCCTCTCTCACTGAAGCTTAGGTTGTGCCTTTGAATGTCATTTTATGTAGAGGTGCACTGTGAGTAGACTCAAGCCCATGCCCTGTACCCAATTCTTCCCAGTCTCTGGGCCACCAACGAGCCAACTAACTTGTATGGTCACAAACTGAAGGCTCATCATGATGTAGCTTATATAATACATGCATAACATGTGCGATGATCCCTGTGGATAATTAAGGCGGCATTACCTGCCTAGAAGGGAGCTAGCAGCTCTTTCACAGCTGTGTTTTCTAAAAGGGTGACAACCACTTACTGTGCTTTTCATACCCAATATGAAACAGTCTCTACTACGTCTCCTCATACCCAGCTCTGCGCAGGCGAGCTCAGTCACTCAGTCCTGTTGGACTCTTTGTGACCTCACGGATTGTAGCCCACCAGTCTCCTCTGTCTGTGAAATTCTCCAGGCAAGAAATAGTGGAGCAGGTTGCCGTTTCCTCCTCCCCAGAGACTGAACTCACATCTCCCGCGACTTCTGCATTGGCCGGCAAGGCAGATTCTTTACCCCTAAGCCACCTGGGAAGCCCCTCCTAATACTGATCCCTGAGCTAATTAATATCAGTGTGATTGTCTTAATTTTCTAGCTACCAATTAAGCAGTTGCTCCAGAGAGAACTGTGAGCAATATGTAAATTTAAAAACAGAAGCCAGGAGCTGCTGGTTGACAGTATGGAAAGCCAAGGTTGGAAAACAAAAGTGATGGTGGAGTGAGATTGTGAGTGGCCGTTCTAGCTAGTTGAATACTGAGCTTCCTTACGATCCGATTAGCTCACAGTTTACCCGAGAAGTACCCACTCCTCCAAATAAATAAGTAAAAGATAGATATAGAATAGCAGAGCGTCTGGGTTTGCGCTGGGGAAGCGAGTCCTTTAACCATGGCCACCCGCTCGCTCAAACTAGGCACCTATTTGGTTAGAGAGTCTTGTGCTCAAACCCCCATCCTCAGAGACAGCTTCACTCCTACATTTAAGCTTCAGCCTAAATGGACACTCATCGAGCTTTCCTCATTCCTGTATCGGATTCACGATGGCACCGACCGCAGACTCACTCTTAAGCCACGCAGTCCTCTCTTACGAGAGACTGAAAATGTCCTATTGTTGCCCCCACTCTCCTTGCCCCAACCAGCATCTCCATTTAGAGAGGGAATTTCACTTGCATCACCAAACACAAAAAGCAAAAGGTGAGGGATGCAGGGAGAGACGCCAAACTCCCTACTCACACCCCTCCCCACTCACCCACGCGTCGGCTCCCGGCTCCCCCTCCTCCTGCCCCGGGTTGGCGGTCAGGTGAGGTTACCTGGGCGCCCCGAGAAGCCTCGAGGGGCGCTGCGATCCTTCCTCTCGAAGTCGCCCCACTCCCCAGCGGGCCCCCAAGACTCTGGCCCCTTCTCCCCCTGCGCGCGTCCCCTGCCCCTCGGGCTCCGGCGCGCAGCGACAGCCGCACGCAGCGCTCGGCTCCCCTCCGCCGACCTGGCGTGACGCAGGCGGAGACTACTTAAGGCCGGATTAGAGGCGGCGGCCGCGGATTGCCGAGCCCTGCGACCGGCTCCGCGCGCTCCGCCCCGGCTTCGCAGGCGGCAGCGCGGGAGCGCCCGGTGCCCGCTGAAGTGCCAGGCGCGGGGATTGGTGCCCGGACCTTTCCTCGGCCCCTAACCCCCGGGAGTGAGTGGCGCTCAAACCCCTCGCTCGGGCGGGCGAGAGCTCGCGGACCTGCACGCGGCCACCCCCGCTCCGCCCCGCCCCTCGCCCGGCCGTCCCCCGGCTCCAGACCCGACCCCCGGACGGCGCCCGAGGTTCGTGCCCGCTCTCCGGACCGCGCCAGCTGCCCATCAGTTGGACGCGCTTGGGTTTCCTTCCCCATTTCCCCTGCTTTAAGTACAATAAAAGGGAGAGGGGGATCTTGGATTTTTAAACAATTTTGTTTGATTCTTTAACCGGGGGGCATTTCGCTCCCAGTCGGGAGGTGCGGCCCGGGGAGGGGCCCGGAGCTGGAAGGTGCCCGGTGCTGCCCAGTCTTTGTCTGCCGCCTCCGGATGCACAGCGATGGGGGAATGGACCATCTTGGAGAGGCTGCTGGAAGCCGCGGTGCAGCAGCACTCCACTATGATCGGGAGGTAAGGGCGACGAGCCGGCCATCAGCGGGCCCCGTCGGGCGGCCCCCGGGAGTCCTTTCTAACGTCCAGACCGAGCCCCAGCAGCCCTCAGACCCTCCTCTGCCTCCTTCCCATCATCCTTGGTCCATGCGCCTGTGTTCCCAGCATTGAGGGATTGCCTGACGCCCAGGGATGCCCCCCTCCTCCAGCTGCTCCTCATCAGGAATCCATCCCTTCCCTATGAAGCACCACCGGGGGATTCACTTTTCTTCCATTAGCAAAGGAGTTATTGGTTCAGTCGTGGTACCCCCACTCTCCGGAGTCAGAGCCAATCTTCATCCGGTTCCCTAAATAGAATCTACAAAGAAGGCAGGATTGTATTTGGACAGAGAAGGGCAAATGGGGAGATGGATTTGCTCTTCCGAGCAGATATATCTTTCCCCAACAAATATTTAACAAGCTAAACTGATTTGCCTGTTAAGACCTACAGTGCCAGAAACCCACACATCCAGTTGACACATTTTGTCTCTATATATACTATATATATTTGTGTTTATATGTGTATATATAGTTATAACTATCTGTTTATGTAAAGCTTAAGTTCAATATTCATATTGAGGATAAACTATCCAGTTGGAGTGCTTACATATACATACTCTGTGTGTAGACTTTGTATTTGCTGTATTCAGCTATTCCATGTGCATTTGCCATATCCAGTGGGCAGTTATATTTTGTGCCTCTCTACATTCCATGTATACAAATGAAATCGATCTGTTGCAAATACAACATGTCCAGTGTATGGAAATGCACATGCCTAAGATCCCTGTAGTATGAAGTGTTCCCAGCCTACCAACACCCAGCAGAAAGGGACCTAAAGGCTTGCTGAATTCCCAGTTCAGGACCACTCTGGATGGATAGCTCCCCAGTCAAGGACAGAGCTGGGAACTGAGCAATAGGGCTTTTCTACTGAGTCGGTGACTCAACCCTTGAGAACCTCTCTCCCTCCCTTTTCCCCTGCTCAGGATCCTCTTGACTGTGGTGGTGATCTTCCGGATCCTCATTGTGGCCATTGTGGGGGAGACGGTGTACGATGATGAGCAGACCATGTTTGTATGCAACACCCTGCAGCCCGGCTGTAACCAGGCCTGCTATGACCGCGCCTTCCCCATCTCCCACATACGTTACTGGGTCTTCCAGATCATAATGGTGTGTACCCCCAGTCTCTGCTTCATCACTTACTCTGTGCACCAGTCTGCCAAGCAACGAGAACGCCGCTACTCTACTGTCTTCCTGGCTCTGGACAGAGATCCTCCTGAGTCCATGGGGGGTCCTGGAGGAACTGGGGGTGGGGGCAGCGGTGGTGGCAAACGAGAAGATAAGAAGTTGCAAAATGCTATTGTCAATGGAGTGCTGCAGAACACAGAGAACACGAGCAAGGAGACGGAGCCAGATTGTTTAGAGGTGAAGGAGCTGACCCCACACCCATCAGGGTTGCGCACTGCAGCTCGATCCAAGCTCCGAAGGCAGGAAGGCATCTCCCGCTTCTACATTATCCAAGTGGTATTCCGAAATGCCCTGGAGATTGGGTTTCTGGTGGGCCAGTACTTTCTCTATGGCTTCAGTGTCCCGGGGTTGTATGAATGTGACCGCTACCCCTGTATCAAGGAGGTGGAATGTTATGTGTCCCGGCCTACTGAGAAGACTGTTTTTCTAGTGTTCATGTTTGCGGTGAGCGGCATCTGTGTTGTGCTCAACCTGGCTGAACTCAACCACCTGGGATGGCGCAAGATCAAGCTGGCTGTGCGGGGAGCCCAGGCCAAGAGAAAGTCAGTCTATGAGATCCGCAACAAGGACCTGCCCCGGGTCAGCGTTCCCAATTTTGGCAGGACTCAGTCCAGTGACTCTGCCTATGTGTGAAAGGGCATGTTTGGGGAAGGCCTAGGGGGTGACAAGAAGCCCCAAGGCAGATGGCTACGGAGGGTGGCTCTATCTGCCCTCATTTATGTGACTATCATCATTGAGATATAGAATAAGGCTGGTTAAGAGAAGATCTTGCATCAATTGGAGAGGAGAGAAAGTAGAACCGCTACCACATCACACCACTGGTTCCAGAGACAGCTGGACAGAGTGACGTGATGGATGAGTTGCACACCTCTGGGCCCTTTTCTTTTGTGGTCCAGTTTGATCCTGATCATAGTGGACTTGAACAGCTACCAAGTAGGACTTAGCTCTGCTAAGCTCTGTATTCTGGTGAATGGCATGAGTCAACTATTTTACTGTTACAAAATTTGTGACCTGTCTCATCACATCCCTTCATCCTGGGCTGCAGGACAAACATCCTTGAGGCATCCTTCATGTACCTATCCCATCAGCATGCCCCTCTCCCTCAACCCAGGACAGCATGCCAGCTTTCTCCTCAATCTGGCCTTACAGTAGACCTAATATGGTTTATCTGCAAGCTAGAGGGAATTCTGTGGGGTGCTTTTTAGAGAATGGCCATGGCATAGGTTTGTATCACAGCCCCATCTGATTGGCCCTTAGTCATTATGAAAACCTTAGGAATGTCTCAATATTTCCAGTTTTCTAACGCAAACTGCACTGGTGCTGTTTATTAGGGGCAGGGGTTGGGTGGGAGGGAGGGGATTGCAATATGCAACTATTAACAGTCCTATGGGATGATTGTTGCACTGTTAGGCATGTGGTTATGAGCTTTGGGATATTTCTGCCTTCCAGATTGTGGACTTTGGACAGCATTAAAAATATTTTTGTTGATATTGTTAATATCAAGGGTGTCTACCCAAGCCACAGAATCTCTAACTGGTGTATTTCATTCATTTTCTTATATAGTTTTGTTGTGCAACACAGCTGCACTTCATTTTGCCATGGTTTGAATTTACCTATGTGCTCACACCAGAGACCTTAATCAGCCCATGTCAATCCTGATTTATTATTTTATCAGTTATTTTTGAAACACATGCAATCACTGGCTTAAGAAACCTGAAACTAACACTATTGGCTAACACGCGTTTACGGATACTTATTTGAGATATACACATATACCAAAGGTTCAAAAACCTGTTGCTTTGGACTGTGAATATGTTTCCTTCTCTTTGCTCTTATTTAATTAAGTGCCATACTGTACCTTTCATATCCACTGTTTATTTAGTTAAAGCATTGGCCAAGAGTAATATTTGGATAATGTACTTTTATGAAGCCCTCCGTTTCCTTTGCATTATCATTATGATTTTTGATTTAGATAACAACTGAAGATATGTTTAAAATAAAGTTCTTGCCTTTTTTTTTAATGGGAAGAGTCTGCAATTTTATGTTTTGATTTGGATGCTATTTATTTAAATATACGTTCAAAAATGTTTTGTTACATATTTAAAAATCAGAACTGTGAGGGTAGGAAGTGATGGATGGTTGAATAGTACTTGGGGGATGACTGATAATGTCCAGTCACTAACAGATGAGACAAGACTGGTACATTTTGTGAAAGTTTAGAAGACTGTGACGAGGTATTCAAATAGTGATGTTTACTAACTCCTTTCCATTTTAGTCCAAGATTTCTCTGCTTGTCTAAGGATATGTCTTGTAATAAAATGTCAATGCTACAACATATTAGTTTATTCCAGGAGTGGAATTATTTTTCCCATTTTCCCATACTTTCTTGCTCTCACCTGTCGCAATTGGCAGCAGGCGGTGCTCCCTGTGCTGGCCTATTCGAGACCTGATGCTTAAATGATGCTAATCCAGTAGTCAAACAGAACCTTCTGGACCAGCATTGTCCGATACAACTTGGTGTCATCATGGAAACTTCTGTTATTTTTGGTGCTTAATACGACAATGACTATTGAGCTCTTAAAACGTGGCTAGTACAATTGAATAACTGAATTTCTAATTTTATTTGATTTTAATTAATTTAAATAACCATATATGGTTAGTTGCTACTGTATCATAAAGCACAATTATAAACTTTTAATCAAGCACTTCTTATTGGGTTCTTCCAAAAGAGATTAATCCTTTGCTTATGTGTCCTAAGATATTACTTTTTAGCAACACATTTTACTAACATATTTGGCATTTTTCTTTCTTTTTTAGTTTCATTTTAAAAAGCAAAAACTTCTTATTTTATATTGGAGTATAGTTGATAAACAGTGTTTGTGATAGTTTAAGGTGTACAACAAAGTGATTCAGTTATAGATATACACATATCTGTTCATGTTTGGCATTTTCTGTCTACATGAATTAATGGTCCCATTAGTTCAGTAAACTAATGTTCTTCCCCAGTTCCTAAATGCTATTCACCTTCTAATTCCCATACGCCCTTCATCTGAATATTGCAAAGTAATGTGAAATTTCTTGGATGATTGTTTTTCAAACACGATGGTTGCCTCCTTTAACTATGACAGTGTGGATGCCAATTTTAGAATGAAAATCTGTTTATTTCAATCTATAGGTTTCCATCTGCAGTATAAATAGGCAGTTGAAAAGGATTATTCTTGAGTAAAGAAACAGATCCTCCTCTGTTTTGTGTTTGGTGAGCTAAAAATGTTTTAAGATGCCTCCCAGAGATGGAGGAAGAGTGTTGCTTGAGAGCTCTTAGCATATGCTTGGGTGTGAAAGAAGTAGGAAGCTGTGTGGAAAACAAGGGCTGTTGTATTTATGCCACAGCGTGAGATTGGGAGAACGTAGTGTTTCCTGGTAGAAGTGCATCCCGTATCAGTGGAGCCCTTTGACGTTTCCAAACACCTGCAAACGCAAGATTAACTCACTTGTTGGCAGTGGAGAAGGGAACACACCTTCCTCTCATTCCTCCGAGCTACTGGTGTGTGTCAGTCTGATTCTTTCACTTTCTGTTTAATGAAGGAGATACATTGATGGTTTGATGGTTCACATAGCTATGTGATGGGTATGATCTTAATCCATACTTTTGAGAGGACAGCACCAATCTCTTCTTATAAATTTAAGAGCCCTATAGTGAAGCACAGGGCTTCCCTGATAGCTCAGTTGGTAAAGAGTCTGCCTGCAATGCAGGACACCCTTGTTCGATTCCTGGGTCAAGAAGATCCACTGGAGAAGGGATAAACTACCCACTCCAGTATTCTTGGGCTTCCCTCATGGCTCAGCTGGTAAAGAATCTGCTTTCAATGCAGGAGACCTGGGTTCAATCTCTGGGTTGGGAAGATCCCCTGGAGAAGGGAATGGCTATCCACTCCAGTCTTCTGGCCTGGAGAATTCCATGGACTGTATAGTCCATGGGATCGCAAAGAGTTGGACATGACTGAGCGACTTTCACTCACTCATCAGTGAACCACAGGCCCTTTTGACCTGTGTGTGCATAGCGTGTGTGTGTGTGCATGTGCGCGTGCATGCGCGTGCATGTTAGTGGAGGGTGGTGGGTGCTAAGGCATAAACTGAGTCTAAAAGTTTGAAGAATAGCCTGGAGAGACTGAAGTTACTTAGCCTGGGGAAAGGAAAGCATAAAGTACAGAATTTGTCATTTTTAAGTCCTCAAATATTTAAAGGGTTAAAAAGTATAAGGGATAACAGCTGTACTTGCTAACCTCTGAGAGCAGAGAAAAAAGACTGCATTCAAAATCAGGGGTGTAAAAAATTAATAAAGTACCAGAAAGCATATGGTTTCTCTTTCACCTCTGCTTTTCTTTCTTTTTTTTTAATGCTATTTCTTCTGCCGGGAATACCTGTCCCACCACCTCCTTTAACTGGGTGTGTTCCTCTTCACTCCCTAAAAGTCGGTTTGACTCTCTGCTTGCACAGGAACCTATGCTAAACTCTCCTCCAGGCTGGCTTAGTGTGCCTGTGCTGAGCCTCCATAAAAGTCTTTCTGCTCGTTACTGCTTGGAGGTGAGATGTTTCTAGATCAGTGCGTGGGTCCTTGAGGGTGGGAACTGTGCCTTACCCATTGTAACCATATGTGACATTTGTTATCATCACTACATCTACTACAAGAGATATAGGCGCTTCAGTGTTCCATCTGGCAACAGTCGTACAGACTCAGTGTATGGAAGCTATAAGTACCCTACAAAGACGTTAAGTCAAACTCTTTATTATATGGCTGAGAAAACTGAAAGATCTACAATTAGGACACTGAGTTTCTTGGAAAACGATGTAACCGTTCATCTTGGAGAATTGTAATATTTAGGAAATCAATATTTATGTTGGTTTTACTTACTTTGTGTTTTATAAAGTGTATTCGTCTGCTTGGGCTGCCGTAACAAAATATCACGAATGGGGCGGCTTGAACAAGAGGAATTTGTCTTCTCACCACTCTGCAATCTGCAAGTCGAAGATCAAGGTGCTGGCAGGCTTAGTTCTTCTGAGGCTTTTGCTGGTTTTGCAGATGGTCACCTTCTCTCTGTGCCCTCCCGTGGTCACCCCTCTGTCCATGTGCATTCTTAGTGTCTCTCTGTATGTCTTAATCTGCTCTTCTTATGAGGACACGAGTCACATTGAATTAGGGCCGACCCTAATGGCCTCCTTTTAACATAATCACTTCTCAAAAGACCTTATCTTTAAATACAGTCACATTTTGATACAAGGGACACAGTTTAGCCCATAATACTAAATATTCTCAAACCTCTAGGTACCCTTATGCTTGGGGGTGGTTACATAATTTACTGTACAAAATGGGTTATATTTGAGAATAAAAGGGGCAGAATATCTAATTGAATGGAA
Source organism: Muntiacus reevesi (assembly GCF_963930625.1). Taxonomy (NCBI): domain Eukaryota; kingdom Metazoa; phylum Chordata; class Mammalia; order Artiodactyla; family Cervidae; genus Muntiacus; species Muntiacus reevesi. Next base: position 29,313,790 of record NC_089255.1, on the reverse strand, counting down.
CACCAGACCTGTGAGTGTAAATTGGATCTGTCCTTAAGCAAAACAAGTTGTGTGGCTGCTTTACTTAAGACAATCAGCGATCATTGAGCTCTTGCTCCAGGGTCTGGAACCCTGGAGATAATGACACCTAAGTCTCAGCTCTTGAGAAGGGCTATGAACTGCTGTCAGACAGAGATAAAAATTCATGTCAGTAATAATCAGGTGGTACTAGTGGAAAAGAACCTGCCTGCCAATGCAGGAGACATAAGAGTTGTGGGTTCAATCCCTGGGTCAGGAAGATTCCCTGGAGGAGTGCATGGCAACCCACTCCAGTATTCTTGCCTAGAGAATCCCATGGACAAAAGAACCTGGTGGCTACAGTCCAAGTGTCTCGAAGAGTTGGACATGATTGAAGCGACTTAGCACTCAATAATGGGAAAATAATATTTTAAAAATGCATATGTCTTTGCCTTCCAGACAGCCTAACTTAGACTCTCTGATGCTGTAGCCTGGGCATTTCTTTCCCTGTTTCCAGGGGATCAAATGTGTAGTCAGGATGGAGGGCCATGACGTCAGAGGCATACATTAGCATAAAATAATGAGAATCAAATATTTGGAGGAGAAGCTAGGAAAGGGGGAGAAGAGAAGTGTGAGGTTCTCAATGCTGCCCTTGCTTATGTCATGTGAAAAGTTAGTGATGAGAAGGTCTAGGTAGACGACTAACAGCAATTCTCAGGGCTTTAAGAGTAGAAACAGCGGCCTTGGCGGTAAGAGAGGCTAACCGAGGATAGAGCCTGGAATGAATGGAGGAGGAGAGGTCCAGCTTAAGGGCTGATAGGGCAAGTTGCAAAGTGGTTTCATAAAGTTCAAGGAGGTGGAATCTCAAGGAAGAAGGTCTGTTCTGAGTATTCAACTTACAGTAAGCATTCAGTTAGATTAAAACGCTAAATTGAAGCTAGTTAAAGCCTCCAAACCATCCACTAAACTTGGTGAGTGAGTGGGAAGTAAGAAAACAGTGAGCACAGACTGTCCTTTGTTTTGGATACTTCCAGACCTCCTTCGGTTTCACTGAAACAGTTAAAGTCAGAGCAGATGAACAGAAAATTATCCATCCCATCCCAGCCAGGGCTCTGAGACTCAATCAGGCATGGCAAGCCAGCTTTGTGACTACTCAAATCTTACATTCATTTAGGAGATTGTGATACACCCGGTTATAATGTACTTTAGCTCAAACAGACCTGGTGAAACCCAGCCTAAATGAATATTGTGGCTAAAATGTATTTAGTGGTTCTTGTCATCTTAGGATCTCGGGGCTGTAAGCAAGGACAGTGTATAAATATAGAGGCCTCTGGGAATTCCCTAGCTGTGGCTAGGACTCCACGATTTTTCTGCAGGGGGCATGAGTTTGATCCCTGGTTGGGGAATTAAGATCCCACATGGTGTGTGCCATGGCCAAAATAAATTAATTTAATTTAATTTAAAATACCAAAGAAAGAAAAAATAGAGGACTCTGAGAGGATTTTTGTTGTTGTTCAGTTGCTTAGTCGTCTCCGACTCTGCGACCGCATGGACTGGACCATGCCAGGCTTCCCTGTTTTCACTATCTTCTGGAGCTTGCTCAAACTCATGTCCACTGAGTTGGTGATGCCACCCAACCATCTCATCCTCTACCACTCCCTTTTCCTCCTGCCCTCAGTCTTTCCCAGCATCAGGGTCTTTTCCAATGAGTCAGCTCTTTGTATCAGGTGGCCAAAGTATTGGAGCTTCAGCTTCAGCATCAGTCCTTCCAATGAATATTCAGGATTGATTTCCTTTAGGATTGACTGTTTTTTTTTTTTTTTTATTAGTTGGAGGCTAATTACTTTGCAATATTGTAGTGGGTTTTGCCATACATTGACATGAATCAGCCATGGATTTACATGTATTCCCCATCCCGATCCCCCCTCCCACTTCCCTCTCCACCCGATCCCTCTGGGTCTTCCCAGTGCACCAGGCCCAAGCACTTGTCTCATGCATCCAACCTGGGCTGGTGATCTGTTTCACACTTGATAATATACATGTTTTGATGCTGTTCTCTCGAAACATCCCGCCCTCGCCTTCTCCCACAGAGTCCAAAAGTCTGTTCTGTACATCTGTGTCTCTTTTTCTGTTTTGCATATAGGGTTATCGTTACCATCTTTCTAAATTCCATATATATGTGTTAGTATACTGTATTGGTCTTTATCTTTCTGGCTTACTTCACTCTGTACAACAGGCTCCAGTTTCATCCATCTCATTAGAACTGATTCAAATGAATTCTTTTTAATGGCTGAGTAATATTCCATGGTGTATATGTACCACAGCTTCCTTATCCATTCATCTGCTGATGGGCATCTAGGTTGCTTCCATGTCCTGGCTATTATAAACACTGCTGCAATGAATATTGGGGTGCATGTGTCTCTTTCAGATCTGGTTTCCTCGGTGTGTATGCCCAGAAGTGGTGTTGCTGGGTCATATGGCAGTTCTATTTCCAGTTTTTTAAGAAATCTCCACACTGTTCTCCATAGCGGCTGTACTAGTTTGCATTCCCACCAACAGTGTAAGAGGGTTCCCTTTTCTCCACACCCTCTCCAGCATTTATTGCTTGTAGACTTTTGGATAGCAGCCATCCTGACTGACGTGTAATGGTACCTCATTGTGGTTTTTACTTGCATTTCTCTGATAATGAGTGATGTGGAGCATCTTTTCATGTGTTTGTTAGCCATCTGTGTGGTTTCTTTGGAGAAATGTCTGTTTAGTTCTTTGGCCCATTTTTTCATTGGGTCATTTATAGGATTGACTGGTTTTATCTCCTTGCAGTCCAAGGGACTCTCAAGAGTCTTCTCCGGCACCACAGTTTGAAAGCATCAATTCTTTGGCGTTCAGCCTTCTTTATGGTCCAACTCTCCCATCTGTACATGACTACTGGAAAAACCATAGCTTTGATTATATAGATCTTTGTCTGAGAGGATACTGGTACCAAATATCCATGCACCACTTGCTGTTGTGAATTAGATCCTTGGTTCACCCAGGCCAATATTCTAAATCTCTAGCAGCTGGGGCAAACCCAGTCCTGAGAAATAGGCCAGTTCTGTCTGACTCCAAAGACTAGGATGCTCTCTAAAACAGGTCTGTCTAACTTAAAAAAAATAAAGAACCTATCATCTATAACTACACCCCAGCTCCTCAGTCCCCAATCCCTTCCTTGAAAGTCTCAGTTCCTCCAAACATCAAGCAATAGAAAGTCATTCAATTCAATTCAGTGCTTTCTTGAATGCCGATGATATGCAAGGGCTTGGATAAGGTATTAAAGGAAATTTACAGACAGGTGTGATGCCCTCCCTGCCCTCACAGGTCCTACAGTCTATCTGAGGGGAATAAAACAAGTTCATAAAGAATATGAAGTGTCATGTCCAAGGCTCAAAGTTTTCTGAGATCTAAGAAGGAAGCCATCACTCCAGTGTGTGTGTTTGTTGAAGGTGGGAAGCAGGTACAGAAAACATCCCCAACAAAGTGGTATTGAGTTGGGTCTCCTTGAAGAATAAAGGAGATATGGACCAACATAACCATTCATCTCTCAAGTGGGGCTAGTGGTAAAGAACCTGACTGCCAGTGCAGGAGAGAAAAGAGACAAGGGTTCTATCCCTGGGTCGGGAAGATACCCTGAAGTAGGAAATGGCAACCCACTCCAGTATTCTTGGCTGGAAAATTCCAAGGACAGAGGAGCCTGTCAGGCTACAGTCAATAGGGCCACAGAGTCAGACACGGCTGAGCACACACAGAACACACCAGCACACTGGGATGTCTTGGAGAATTGGGAGATTTTTGTTTTGTTTGGAGTTCACAGAGAGAAGCACTGGGAAGTGAGTTTGGAAGGTGAGGAGAGTGGACCACATGGTGTATTCGGCAAAGAAATCTCACTGAGCTGGGGAGAAATGTGAAGAAACACCTTTCAACAAAGCCCCTTCTTGCCATCATTTTGAATACACTTAGGTCCCCGGGCATCAGCCACACTGTCCCTTTCTGACCATGCAGAAATTCCATCTCAGGATCAGCCCTGATTTGGAAAACACATTTCAATCTCAACAGTAACGGATTGGAGCAAATATCCAGGGTGAAGGTTGGGGATTTGGCAGCATGGCCCCATTAACATTAGTGGGAGTTAGTCGGCTAAATCCTAGACACTGAACAGAATCCTCATGTTTATTCACCAGGATGACCTTTCTGCTGTAAATTGATACAATATTTCAGAATCACTTAGAACCGATTAAGCTTTGTAGCATCTCTCTCCTAAAAGTGAAATCTTTTTGAAAATTGCTGTTCTGTGCGCTGAAATGCCTGTATTTGTGGGCAACTCTGACCAGCAGGAACATATGGGCACCTAAATATAGAATTGGTGAATTTTGATACCTCTGAGACAGTTGATCTTGGGAACTTTGTTGTACCTGTCTCCGGCTAGGGGCCAAGCTTTTTGCAAATGATTGCTTTTTCCAAAACGCTTCTTTTTTTGCATAATTTTCTATTTTCTTCCCTTCATATTTTTTATTTTCCTAAACATAATAAAAGAAAAAATTCTGAAGGTTTTTTATTATGAAATTCTGATCTCAATAATAGCAAAGATGTATTAAACATTTCTCCCTTAACCCTCACCACAGTCCTGGAAGAAGAGTGCTAAGTATGAGTACATCCAATTTTCAGATGAGGAAACCAAAATATGTAGACGTTAAGTCAATTTCCTAGGGCATATAGCTAGTCCACAGCTATGTTTAGACTTCAGCCCATGCAATGTGACCTTGAAGCCAAGTTTTAACACTTCTTGACCTTGCCATCCAGAAAGCTCTGCAGGGTGAGGTCTCAGGAAACCTGACGCATTGGTCTGCTACCTTGCTCTCGGTACATTTCTCAATGGGACATTTCTCCTTCCCACTAAGGATGTTCTTTTCTTGGTATGTCTCAGTGCAACGTGAGACTGTGATGTTTTCCAAGGCATTGTCGCATCATAGTCACCTTTGTTTCTGTAGTTCCCGGTACAGAAAGAGCAAGACTTCATACATGTCTACTGATTGGATAAATAAATAAAAATATAGACTTAAAGGACTTTGAGGTAGGATGAGAAAGGTCATTCCGTTCACTCCTTCATTTTGTAGAGACAACTTAGATCCAGAGAGAAAGCCTGAATAAAAAGCTCCCGGTTAGAGAGATGTTGAGGCAGGGTGGGATTAAGAAGTAGCTCATCAAATTGTCAGGAAAAAGCATCCTGGGTGGACAAAGGTTGCTAGCAGTGACTGGCAATGTCAGAGGTCCTCTGATTCCTAGTCCAGATCTCTCCAACCACAGGTCATGGGGAGCATGTGTTGGCAATGGTGTTGCAGAACCATGAACCATTGTCTTGGTTAAGTACATGGCTTATCCAGCTTGTAGGCACCATATTCCTGAGCTTAGTCCACATCAGAGGATTAACTCAAGGTCACAGACTCATGGCCTTGACCCCCAGTTATGCACATGAGTGTGTGTCTATCTCTGGGAACACTTTGGGCAACTTCACACCTCCTACTCTGAGAAACCATGTTCTTGAACATTTCTTCCAGAACTCCCGGTAGTATGTGTGTGTGTGGGTGGGTGGGGAACATTCGCAGATGGAACTCAGGCTTCCCTAGCTAGAAGAAGACCTCTGACTCTCAGCCATCCTAACTGCAGCTTCTCTCAGATTTTTCTCTGTTTCTTCCAGGAGCCCATGGATGACCAGTGCTGCATGTTCAATAGCTAGTATTTCCCAGTTCTGTGTAGAAGCTTCTCTCTCTGTCCCATTTTTTCCATCACTATGCTTTGCCTGAAGCCAGGCACTCAGGGACTTCCCTTGTGGTCCAGTGGTTAAGACTTCACCTTCCAATGTTGGGGAGCTGGGATCCCACATGCCTCACAGTCAAAACAAAAACAAAACATAAGACAGAAGCAATGTTGTGGCAAATTCAGTAAAAACTTTGAAGATGGCCCACATAAAAAATCTTTAAAAATAAAAGGTACTCAGAAAATCATCATTTTTTCACATGTATAGTAAATGTAATGTTTATACAAGTTCAGTTCTGAGTTAGGTACTAAAGATACAGAAGACATGTCAGAGAAAACCAAAGGAAGCAGCTTGGGGCTGGTCTTTCTTTATAAGAAAAAAAAATCAGAGGTGAGAGATATCCAATCATAATGGAAAAGAGCATGAGCATTAGAGTTCTAGGATCTTCCTCCAGAGAAGCAGACTATATACATCTGAAAACATAAAGGCAAGTCTTTTCTTTTATTAAAATATTTAAGAATATAACCGCAAATGATGCTGTAGGCCAAAGATAACTTGGTCAACTGGGTGTAGAGGTATTCTTTCTCTTTTTCCAAAAACTAAAGTCAAATTTTAAAATCAGCAACTGATTTTCTTCAGTTATAAGAACTGTAATAGTGATACTAATGACCATGATACAATCGTGATAGTGATAATAAACATTTGAGTGGATGCATTTTCTCACTTCTTCCTTGTGTATTGTCTTATTTGGTCTTTGCAGCCCCTGTCTAGAAGTGGGCAGAGTACAGAACAGGTGGTACTTGTTTCTCCTTAAAGGAACAAAATCTTAGGACTTCAGTTTTCGCGGTTTGTCCAAAACCACAGTTAGTTTTAATATGGTAGGACAGAGCCCTTTTCTCTGCCTTGTAATCTGATACAGTCAAATGTTGACTAGTCAAATGCTAGACTTAAGTTTGTCAAGAGAGATATCTAGAAATAATAGGAAGGAAATGAATATATTCTTAGAAAGTGGCTTCCTATATTTCTAAAGAAGCTGCAGGGAAATGTGGCGGGCCAGTCTTTAGGGAAGGACGTTGTCTTGGTCTCCTGGGAACTGCAATTCGTTAAGGAGAGTTAGAACTGAATCTTTCTGGACCCTAGACTGCAAACCAGAGAAATTGAAGTGAGAATCCTGGCAAGTCAGCCAGGTCTGACATGGGTTCTTCCTATTATCTATTTTCCTTGATTCCAGAGATGAGAAAGGAAATAAAAAGCAGCACTTTTTCTTTTCAAAAACACTCTGCACTTATTTCTTCTAATTGTCAAAATAATGCAAATTCAGGGAAGAGAGAAGCACAACAAAAACATTTTGTTACTCAAAGAGAATCATTGTCTGTCCTTTGGTATAAGACTTCTGTTCAGTAGCTAGAGAGATGGGTGCACATAAGATCTTGGATATGGGGTTCCTAGAGGTAGCATCACAGGGTCCATACTGTTTTGTAGGCTTTTTTCCACTTAGAAATAGCTAGCCAATATTTTTCACATATCAAATACCTTTAAAACAAACTTTTGATTAGTGGATACATGTTTTGTAATACGATGGTACCACAATTTACTTGAACAATTCCCTAGTTTTGGACATTTAGGTTGTTACCAGTTTTCTCTTGGAGAAGGCAATGGCAACCCACTCCAGTACTCTTGTCTTGAAAATCCCTTGGATGGAGGAGCCTGGTGGGCTGCAGTCCATGGGGTCGCAAAGAGTGGACACGACTGAGCGACTTCACTTTCACTTTTCACTTTCATGCATTGGCAAAGGAAATGGCAACCCACTCCAGTGTTCTTGCCTGGAGAACCCCAGGGATGGCAGAGCCTGGTGGGCTACCGTCTGTGGGGTCGCACAGATTTGGATATGACTGAAGCGACTTAGCAGCAGCAGCAGCAGCAGCAGCAGCTGTCTCTGTCATGCACAATAGTGGGGTAAATTTGCACACACTTCCTAGATTGCTTCTTCAGGGTAACTGGATTACAGAGCAGACATTTAACATTTAAGAGACATGATCAAACCTACGTCTCTTATGTCTCCTGTGTTGTCAGGCAGGTTCTTTACCATTTGTGTCACCTGGGATGTGTTAATACTGGGAGCTAACCCTTTAAATCAGGGATCCTCAACCTCTGGAATCTAATGCCTGATGATCTGAGATGGAGCTGATGTAATAATGGCAGAAATATAGTGCACAATAAATGTAATGTACTTGAATTATTATGAAACTGTCCCCTCATCCCCAGGCCTGTGGAAAAATTGTCTTCCACAAAACCGGTCACTAGTGCCAAAAAGGTTAGAGACTGCTGCTCTAAATGTATGTTAGTCACTCAATCATGTCTGACTCTTTGCAACCCCGTGGACTATAGCCCACTAGGCTCCTCTTTCCATGGAATTCTTCAGGCAAGAAAATTGGAGTGGGATGCCATTCTCTTTTCCAGGGGATCTTCCTGATCCAGGGATTGAACCCGGGTCTCCCACATTGCAGGCCGATTCTTTATGGTCTGAGCCACCATACTCTCAGCTGCTCGAAATACAAGGTGTCAATACTGAGACTCTGGGAGGCTGTGACTCCCGAGTTTGAGACAAAAATAAGGTTGAGGAAGGGCATAATGCCCAGCCAGGTCAGGGAAGGAGATTGGAGTATCCATATCAGGATGGCAAAGTTGTGAGTGAGAAAACAACAGGTAGAATAAATCCTGAAGGCCAGTTCACACATTGGGTCATGAAGCAGTCTTGGGTAAAAGAATCATAGTTTGGAAGCCATCGCTGAGTGATTAAAACCTAGCTGGTGAATCCAAAGGAAGGGGTGGAGCCCTAGCTCCTGGTAGCAAAGGTGGCACTCCACTCAGCCACCAAAGTTTCCCACGCCTCCTCTCAGGCCCATGTTTTGGCTAGAACCCAATTGGGCAAATGGAGGAGATGGAGATTTGATAAGGGAACAAGTGTCAAGACTTACATGTTACATATCTGGGGATAAAGCAGGCTAGAAAGGGCACATAATACAACCAGTCCTTATTAAAAGGAAAACTTATTTCCAAAGGAACCCTTTTTCTTTATCAAATCACTCTGGAATTCATTTAAATGAAGGTGCACTTGATAAAAATAGCAGTTTCCTTCTCTGTGCCTGGGTGCTAATGAGCTCGACAGGCATTGATTCTTCACTTTGATAAATTCTCTCTCCTCAGCACACCTCTTTCTGGCACTCCTAGGGTCCCAGGGTGTTGAGATGAGAGTGGCTGATACTTAAAAAGACTTTCCTAGGTGAGAAAATACAATGACGTAATGACTTCTTTTTTAAGGAATGAAGGAACAAGGGAGGTGAGTGGTGGGTAGAAAAAGTATTGTTTTAAAAAAATTGAAAGTCAAACTAACTTCACTTGTCTGCATATTTTGTGTGTGGGGGTAGATTTCATATCTAGCATATGCTTGGGGACTTTCTGGGGTCAAAGGAATAATAATAAACGAGGAATATATAGGAGAATGACAGGTAGCTGACAAGTAGTTGCAAGCACAAGCTTTAGAGTCAAATGCCCTACAAATATAATAGTGACTTGCAATTTAGTAGCATCCCATGACCATCTTTGATTAATAGTGACACATTCTTTCTATTCTTTCTTCCCTTGTGGCTCAGCTGGTAAAGAATCCGCCTGCAATATTAGAGACCTGGGTTCGATCCTTGGGTTGGGAAGATTCCCTGGAGAAGGGAAAGGCTAACCACTCCAGTATTCTGGCCTGGGGCATTCCATGGACTGTATAGTCCATGGGGTCACAAAGAGTTGGACATGACCGAGCGACTTTCATGTTCATTCTGTAAGTATTTATTGAGGCACAGCTGTGGATCAGACACTGAATTAGCTTCATGACTCTCACTTTGTAGTTGTGAGATCTGGGCCAGTTACTTAACCTTGCTAAACCTCAGTTTTCAGGTCTGTGAAATGGAAATAATAAAGCCATCTATCTGATTGATTGTTGGGAGTGACAAATTTGATTATGTTTCTAAAGAACTCTTTTCATTGCTTGATACCAATTAAGTACTTAAAATGTTATTGATTTATTATAATAATGTTTATTACTATTAATGAAACTAGGTGATTGGATGTGAACATTGGTATCTGGAGTTCATCACAGCCCTATCTGAAGAGGATACTGAAAAAGGAGAAAAGAAATATAGAAAGAGGGATCTGGCAAGGACATTAGCTTCTTCTCATTCTTCTCATTCCACAGTGTGTCTCAGGCCAATGCCATGACTCCTAGAGTCAATGTGACGGGAGGAGCAGGTAGTGTGTAGGAAGCATAGTGTGTAGGATGCAATCCAACTTTGACACCAAAGAAGGTGGGCCACACTGCCAAGACATGGGGCTCCTTGCTGAAGGAGTAGTGAGAAAGCGATATAGAGGATCTGGAAATGCCTTTTTATTTACCTAGAACTCTGCTTTGTTGCAAGATCTAAATAAGCAGCTTCTGTTTGTGTAGACTTTTATATTATCCTACAAGATGTTATCATCAACATTCTCCAGTGAACCTCTGTCAGCAGCCTTGTAAGACAGAGTGGAAAATACCCTATCTTACAGATGAGAAAATGAGGTTTAGAGACACTTATTCTTTTTTGTGTGTGTGCTGGGATATGGCCAATTAACACTGTTGTGGTAATTTCAGTTGAACAGCCAAGGGACTCAGCCATACATATACATGTATGCATTAGAGACACTTATTCTTGAATACCAAACAGTGAGGCTCAGAGTCAAAGCTGCTCGAATCCCAAACTTCCTGTTACTAGAATGTTCTGCTATTCCTAATACTGACCCCTTTACAGTTTATGTAATATTTATCCTCTTCTGAGGCCTTCTCTGGGCAGAGGGAAGCTTAGTTTAACCTTGGCCAGACAAGAGCATGATAAAATTAGCACAACTTTTGCAGACATCGCAAAGCATGTAGAACAAAGTCTAAAGCCATAGAGAAATTTGAGCATTTTTGTTACTTATTATCCATGGCCTTGATCTTGGCTTTTGTTGAGGCACTACTCGTGGACTCATTTATTGAATTAATAGATGTGAAGCTTTTATGAACAGTGCCTGACATATAACAGGTCCTCAATTGTTCTCCTGTATTGTTGCATAATAAATTTTGTTTTGTTTATTGAATTATTAAGAATTTTACATGTAATAATTAATTTAGTAACCAAAACAACCCAACGAGTCCATTTTAGAGAAGAGGAAGCTGAGGCCCAGAAAGGTTACAAAGCAGTAAGTGTGGTATGAACTCATTTTTGGCTGTATATATTCACATGTAGAGAAGTCAGCAAGGAATTTGCCTGTCCTTGCTCATGCTTGTGCATACTGAGTCTTGTCCAACTCTTTGTGATCCCATGGACTGTAGCCTGCCAGCCTCCTCTGTCTATGGAATTTTCCAGGCAAGAATACTGGAGTGGGTTGCCATATCCTTGTTCAGGGGATCTTCCTGACCCAGGGATTGAACTTGGGTCTTCTGCATCTCCTGTATTGGCAGATGGGTTCTTTATCACTAGCACCACCTGGGAAGTCCCACTGTTCCTGAGTGGTAGAGAAATTTAAATTTAATTCCATTTAGAGATTTTCCACAAAAATTTTAATGTATGACACTTTAATATGATATGACTGTGATATATTTAAGTTTAAAATCTTCAAGAATTTTTACTTACTGCATTTAGAGAAAAGTATGAAGTTTAACACTGTCTGGTCTTCTGTGGCTTTTGTCAGTTGTTTATTCATGAAGTCTTTTTAAAACACTCAGATTAAACATGCCACCAACATCCAGCCTGGGCCCTGACTGACACAAGCATCCACTCTATGTTGTACTAATGCAGTGTCCTTGTGAGAAAGGTATTTTTAGACCCAGTTTACAGGTGGAAAAACTGAGGTAAGTGGCTATCTTGCCCAAGGCTACAAGGAGAGAATGGGTATGTGCTAAGTCACTTCAGTCATGTCTGACTGTTTGTGACCCCATGGACTGTAGCCAGTGGACAGGTTCCTCTGTCCATTGGATTTTCCAGCAAAAATGTTGGAGTAGGTTGCCATTCCCTCCTCCAGGGGATTTTTCTGATGCGGGGATGAAACCCAAGTCTCCTGCATCTCCTGCATTGCAGGAGGATTCTTTACCAACTGAACCAGCAGAGAGAGGGTACCTCATTACAAAGCCTTTTGCTGGTTTTGTCTTTACCAGAATCCTACAATGGGCTTAAGGGAACAGTAGGAGATGGAAGGGCAGAGGTAAAAGTGCAAGTCACTGACAGGTACAGAGAGGAAGGCTCTTGGTTGAAGTTACCCTCCCACTGAAGATCTTAGGATTCTGACACTGTGTGTGGGCTAGTAGGGTGGAGCAAGGGGTAAGGTCAGGGAGGCAGTGCACAGCTGTGAAGGTGGAATCTATATTGAAAGTGCCCTGGTAAAATTGCTAGATGTTTGGGATGTTGGGGGGAAATATTTGTAAGAGATACCCTACAAACACTTGAGAAATTCTAAAGATGTCTCAGCCCCTGTCAGACTTTGCCCCAAACAGTTGCAGTGTGGGCAGATTTTCTCATAGGCCTGCTCTCCACCCTCCCTCTCCTTCCTTCCTTTTTTCTCTCTGTTCATAATTTTATGGGGCCTCCATCTTTTCTCTCTCAGTGGAGGGGCAGAATTTTTTTAAGTTCTTTCACTCCAAGGATGAAGTTTTAAAACGGCTATTTCTTAAAAAAAAGAAAAACACCTTAGTAAAAGAAAAATGTTTGACCCCAAAGAAGTTATTACTGGTGATGGAATTTCAGGTGTCAATGAAGGTCTTTTTAAGCAGGAATTTTCTGGCTCACTCAAACAATACCACAGGGGGCTCTCCTGCCATTTTATTCAAGTATAGTTCATTTATAGTGTTGTGTTAATTACTGCTATACATCTAAGTGACTCAGTTATATATATATAAAACCATGAAAGAATGCGTGTATATATGTGTGTATACATATGTATATATATATATATATGTGCATACATATATGCATGCATTCTTTTCCATTATGGTTTAACATGGGACATTGAATACAGTGCCCTGTGTGATGCAGTAGGACCTTGTTGTTTATCCATTCTATATATGATATTTTTCATCTGCTAATCCCAAACTTCCATTTCATCCCTCCCTCACCACCTCACCTCCACATGGCAACCACAAGTCTGTTCTCTGTCTATGAGTCTGTTTCATAAATAAGTTCATTCGTGTCATATTTTAGATTCACATATAAGTGATATCATATGGCATTTATCTTTCTGACTTACTTAGTATAATAATCTCTAGGTCCATCTAAGTTGCTGCAAATGCATTAGTTAATTCTTTTCTAGGGCTGAGTAGTATTCCATTTTATATACACACCCTATCTTCTTTGTCTACTCATCTGTGGATGAAAATTTAGGTTGTCTCCATGTCTTGGCTAGTGTGAATAGTGTTGCTGCTGAGAAAGGGGCTCCTTCAGGGCCTGAGAGGGGGCTCTTGTCTAACACTTGGAAATGGATTGTCGGAGGAGACACACTGCTGGCAAAGCAGGAAACCTGCCATGTAGCCCACAGTCTCAGGCTTTACGGTAACTGGGTTAGTTTCTGGGTTGCCTCTGGCCAATCATTCGGACTCAGCATCCTGGTGGCACGCGCATCTCTTAGCCCCCGTGAGGATTTCTGGGAGGTTGGCAAGTTGTCCTGTCTCTTCCCTCCTGTGGGCTGGCATGTTCCCCCCTCCTTTCAGCCCCTCCTGAATTCTCCTGGTTAGTTTTCTACTGGCAGCACCTCCTGCTTTATTGGGACCTCCTGTTGTGAGACAACTCAGGCAAGTTGTTATCATCATGCCTGGCCAAGGGGGGTGGTTTCGGTCAACAACTCCGTAACCGTGCTGTGAACATCAGGATGCATGTATCTTTTTGAATTATAAGTTTTGTCTGGATATATGCCCAGAAGTGGGATTGCTGGATCATATGGCAACTCTATATTTAGTGTTTTGAAGGACTTCTATACTGTTCTCCAGAGTGGATGTACCAATTTACATTCCCACCCACAGTGTAGGAGGTCCTCCTACTTTTTATCAGCCATTCGGCGCTCTGATAGACTCACAGGCTCCCGCGGTGGCAGTGGTATTGCATGCAGTTGGTCCAGCCTCTTCTCAGATATTTGAATCCCCTATACAGCCTCCTTTCTCAGTGACTGCTCACATCTGCTGGTGAGGAACTGGTTTCATTCAAGAGAGTCCATTCTGTGTTCTGGTGCCTCTGATTGCTTCAGAGTTCTTCCTTGTGTTGAATTGAAATCTCCTGCCCTTTCAGACAACAGCCCAAGAGAAAAGGTGTTTGTTTTTTCCTTCTCTGGTTTCTTCCCATTCAGACTCACTCACATGGTTCGCTGCCAGTAGTGGAGTTAATAGCTGCAAGCTTTCGGCTGGAGAAAATTGTTATTGTGATAGTGCCTGATATTATGTGCTCAGGAGGGAGGAGAGACTCTTGGAGTTGAGGATTTGGAATTGGAAAAGGCAGGGCGTAGAGGTATGTTGGAACATCAGAGGACGCACACACTAGGTTCAATGGTCATCTCTCTTTGCCAGGAATACAAATATTTCATTCTCAGAAAAATAGAGATAATGAAATTCAAGTAGCAAGGGCATAATTTATCCCACACAGAAGCAGTAATACTTGTAGCAGCTTCACATTCGGAAAAATAGACAAATTTGTTCATTCAGATCAAGTTGGTACCAGATAACCACAAATTCCATATGTCTCTTTTTCTGTTTGGGTTGCTAGGCACAAGGAACTCATGGGGAGCTTACTAAATATGCCTGACACATTTGCATGTGAATTATAAATATTGATGGATTCTTTTCAGGAGTGACTGTCATTTAGAAATAGATCCTGAATGAAACTTTCTTCCCCAAGAATAAGACCTGGATTTCAGGCTGAAAAAGGCCTGACTGAGTGTGGGAGGCTGGTCTCCCGGGTGTGATGTTAAACAGTAGTAGAAATGTTATTCCTTTACAGTTGCATGGCATTGTGAGGGTCTCAAAATGCATCCCCATTCACAAACTTATTTGATCTCCTAGCTCTCCTGTGAGATGAGTATTAGGGCTGTCATCTGCCTCCATCCCAGGAATAAAGTCGTGGGCCCAAAGAGTTGTGATGGGGGAGACGCCCCCAGCATGGGAATCTCCTGAGAATGACTCTAGCTCATCTTGGCAGTTCTGGGGCTGGGCTTCTTAGTGTGGGAAAACACACTCCGCTACCCTGCTGAGTCCAGCCATTTCATTTCTTATCTTGGTTTACTCGTACCCAGCCAGTGGCGCTTACATAAATGTCCTTCTGGCAAGAGGGAGAGAGAGAGAGAGAGAAGGGAAACAGCAGCTGTCAGCAGAGTGTCAGGCTGGGGAGCTGCCATCTCATTGAACAAAGCTCCGGTCAGTTCCTGCAGTGTCCTGGGTGCATCTCTAATCGTGGGTGATGGGATTGTCCCCGGGCTCAGGGTTACTCCCTGCCCTTAAAGAGAACAGGGAGAGAGAGTCCTTTAGCTGTTACCAAGGTGTCGTTTGTAAATCATTAACCAGGGCAGAGAGGAACCAGAGCAAGGTCAAAACAAATGAATCCTGATCCTAAGGCCCCTCAAGACCTTATCTCAGTGGTAACATTTGAGCATAAATCATACTTGGCTATCACAAACAGGCCATATGTTTAGAAGTGGGGTTGGAGTCTACATTTTGCATTTCTTTTCACTCTAAAGGGTCTTCCAATATGTAGCATTTTCCACTGAGACTGGCAAAACACCCTCTGGGGTGATGCAATCCACCTTCTTGCCTCCGACAGTACTATAGACCTCTCTACTCTTGGTGGTCATGCTTCTTTGAGTTCAATATCTCTTATTTTTCTGCAGTTCCCCATGGAGGATCACTGCACAACCATACTGTGGACCCCACTCCAAGACCTCAAACTCTTTAGAGTTCTCTTCTGTCTCTGAGGGCCCCAGCTTAAAAGGCAATCAAGAAACAAGAGTGGTGAATGTGTATAATGGTTGAAGTTGGTTGATCAGTTTCATGTGGGAATCATACTAGTCTGTCTGGTTTATGAGTGTAAAATCTATATAATAAATGTTTTTAAAGACAAATGGACTTGACAGAATCACAAAGTGGAAGTCTTGACTCAGGCGCTGAAATCTGTCTGGTCTGGAATCAAATCCCAGCTCTGCTACTTTCCTGTAGTAATTGGACTTGATGCTTAATCATCCCAAAACTTCATCTGTAAAATCAGAGAGAGATTAGTTACCCCACCAGGTTTCTCTCAACATTAAATGAGATAATAAAGTTTTATTTTTTCCAGTTTTTTAAAAAAGTGAAGTATAGTTACTGTATGGGCTTCCCAAGTGGCACTGGTGGTAAAGAACCTGCCTGCCAATGCAGGAGACAAAGATACACTGGTTCGATTCCTGGGTTGGTACGATCCCCTGGAGGAGGGCATGGCAACCCACTCCGGTATCCTTGCCTGGAAAATCCTATGGACAGAGGAGCCTGGCAGACTACAGTCCATAGGGTCATGAAGAGTCAGACACCACTGAAGCGACTTAGCACGTATAGTTGCTATACAATATTACATAATTTACAGGTATACAACATAGTGATTCACAAATTTTAAAGGTTCTATCCCATTAGCTTCTACAAAATACTGGCTGTATCACCTGTATTATATAATACATCATTGTAGCTTATTTATTTTGCTCATAATAATTTGTACCTCTTAATCCTCTATCCCTATCTTAATGAGTAGTTTTCTTAACAAGGGACAGAAATCACCTTTAATGAGCTTTTAAAAAGAGAGAACGCAGTAGATGGATATAAGGGTATTTTTAAAATTCTAAGGTGGGAGTGCAGCTGATTCTCAAGAGTAAATTGAAATCAGGGACTCTGAGGGCATCAGGACCACGTTTGGTCTGACATCTCTGTGACTCTCTGCATGATCCGTCTACTCTTCTTTTTGCTGCAGACCAGCTTTCTGTTTGCCAGTCTGCATAACTGAAAACGTGGCTGCTCACAGCAGGTCCCAGGTTTATATTTTCTCGATTCATTAGCACAACCAGCCTGAGTTTGGATCCCCTGATCTGGATTCCAAGTTTTCTGGGGCCATCTTTTGTCTAGCTTGAACAAGAAGTCTACTCCTATACCCAAAAAAACATGGGCTGGAGCTAAGTTCATGCTGTGTTAAAAGGGAGGCAACAAGGTGGTCAGATCAGACAGATGGAGCTGGCCTGGTGAAGTGTCCAGAGGAAGGGAAAGCAGTCTCCAAACACTGCTCGGGGTGGGTGTGGGGATGGTACTGGGCAGACAACACAATGAGAGTCAAAAGGCACAATGCTTAGAACACAGCCATTGAAACCTAAGTATTGGTTTCTACTCCTTTGAATCAACCCATTTTCATGCCTCAGGGAAAAGTCGTAGGTTAGCCCATCTAACAAGAAGGAAGGAGAACTACACAACTGTTCATTTGTGCCTTCATTCCAGAGTGCCTACTCTGAACCAGACAAAGAGGATATAGCCTTCATGGAATTTATAATGAGAAGAGAAGAGTGTGTGCTCAGTCATGTCTGACTCTGTGACCCCATGGGCTGTAGCCCAGCAGGCTCCTCTGTCTATTGGATTTTTCCAGGTAAGAATACTGGAGTGGGTTGCCATTTCCTTCTCCAAGGGATCTTCCTGACCCAGGGATCAAACCCACATCTTTTGTGTTTCCTGCATTTGCAGGCAGATTCTTTACCCTAGCACCACCTGGGCATTCTTTAGTGATTGCTAAATGACCCATTTCTAATGGGAGAAAATCTGGAATACGTCAGTTGCTCACACTGTAAGCATAACAGGAAATTATAGACAGGGTTGCAGAGAAGGCAATGGCAACCCACTCAAGTACTCTTGCCTGGAAAATCCCATGGGCAGAGGAGCCTAGTGGGCTGCAGTCCATGGGGTCGCAAAGAGTCACACATGAGCGATTTCACTTTCACTTTCACTATTCACTTTCATGCATTGGAGAAGGAAATGGCAGCCCACTCCAGTGTTCTTGCCTGAAGAATCCCAGGGACAGCGGAGCCTGGCAGGCTGCCATTTAAGGGGTCGCACAGAGTCGGACATGACTGAAGTGACTTAGCAGCAGCAGCAGCATAGACAGGGTTGCAAATGGAAGGCCCAACTGTGTGGAAATGCCAGTATAATCCTCACCTCCAGGGCAGTTCTCTATCAAGAGACTGATAGCTCACAGTGCTGGTGAGAGAACTGAGGTTTTCATGAAAGTGTGAACGTCCTTTTGCACACATATGGGTCAGTGAGGGAAGAAAATGCAAGACTGCGAAGGAAGAAATTTAATAACCATGTAATAAAAGATAGTTAAGATAAAAACCACTTAATAAAAGATGCCAACATAGTCATAGGTTTCAGTGCCTTTGATTCTGAATCTTGATCAAGAGATGGTCCATGTCATCCCAGAGAAAACCCCTGTTATGTGATTCTGCCCCAGATTCCTTTTTGGAATGATCATAGTCGAGTATTTGAAGTGAGGACATTAACTACCAAACAGCTAGGAGTAAATGAAAAGGGGGTGCTGGAAAGACCCTTTCCTGCTCCCAGGAAATCAGGATCAAACCAAAACCCATAGGAATGTGCTCTTCTCTGGAAACCATGGTTTGCACAGCACAAGAATGGTTTCTACTCTTGAACAGAATGTAGTTCATTTCTGAGCCTTGGACAACTGCATACAAGACAGAACATGTGGTGATTGGGTGAGGGACTCCAGAAGTTAAGCACCTGTCAAACATATGGGCAGAATGAAAGAGAGAAAAGTAGTTTAGAGGCAGTGAATTACAAAGGAGAAGCACAGTAAATCCACTCATCCTGTAGCAGGCGGTCCAGGAAAAGGACAGGGTACAGGTTAAGCCTCTTCACTGACCTAGATTAGTAACAACATTCTCCCCTTTAATAAGTGATTTTGATGATTGGAAAAGCCAACTTTTTCCTGTGGTTTGAATAGGTGATGTCTCAAGAAAGAATAATTTCTAACACGTAATTTGAATCTATCTTTAAACTCATGAACTTCCCAAGAGGCTCAATAGTAAAGAATCTGCCCACTAATGCAGGAGACACAGGAAATGTGGGTTTGATCCCTGGGTTGGGAAGATCCCCTAGAGGAGGAAATAGCACCCCACTCCAATAGTCTTGCCTGGAAAATCTCATGGACAGAGGAGCCTGGCAGGCTATAGTCCATGGGGTCGCAAAGAGTTGGACACAACTGACTGTCTGAACATGATAACTACCATTTCTTTCTTCTGGGCAACTTTGATACCAAGAGCAGAGGATTTAGGGGTAATATATTCCAGATCACACTGTATCACAGAACATATCATTGTTAAAATGTGGGTCTATCTATCTACCCATTCGATCTATCTAATAAGAAGTACAAACATATGGCACAAAATTCAAAGTTTATACTTTCTTCATTTTCCCCAGAGACAAGAGACGTTATGAGCATCTCTTGTTTAATGGTACCATACACACTATTCTCACATTGCCCTTTTCACTTAACAAGATAACACTGGGATGACTCCACATAGTACTGTGCCTCATTTTCCCCAAAGGCCACATAGTATTCCATTGCATGTTTGCTCCATAACTTATTTAACCACTCTCCTGTGCTGTCCTATTCTTTGCAACTCGTTGGACTATAGCCCTCCAGCCTCCCTTGTCCATGAGATTCTCTAGGCAAGAATATTGGAGTGGGTTGTCATGCCCTCCTCCAGGGGATCTTCCTGACTCAGGGCTGGAACTCACGACTGTCACATCTTCTGCATTGGCAGGAGGGTTCCTTACCACCAGGGCCTCCTGGGAAACCTCAAGCTTTCATTAGGGGATGTCAATTAGATAGCCATGGAATTTCAGAGGTCTTTAAGATAAGTGTAAATTCTCAGCCGACATGGCTTAATTGCAATCCTGCTTCAAGTAGAAGGGATGGATAAATGGTTGTGAGAGTTCTTTCCAGTACTAACGTCATACCTCAACCACATAAAGACTCAAGAAATGCCACATTAAGTCAGTTCACTGGTTCCAGCCCATGATTCTTTTTTCTTCCCGTGGCCCCAAGAGATGTTTGTGGGAGGATATACTTGTACTCCGGTATATCACCTAAAGGTGAAGGATGCCCTCCAGCAGCCTTTTCCAAACTCTATGAACATCCTTTCTCTGCCTCCTATGTAGTGCCTTTGGATATCATTTCATTGCTGCTGTTTGGAGGACATCCTTGTTTCCCTATAAAATGTTACTTGTCAAAATCAAAGTCCGGAAGTTAAATGTTTTCAATATAACTTTGCTGAGTTAAATACCTGGGTTAAACTTGGCTTTTGGCGTCTCCCAAAGAGTGGTTTTTTTTTTTTTTTTGAGATCTATTGTGTTACCCAATTCTCTTTATTCTGTTAGTATGATAATATAACATAAACATTGCTATTTTAACAAATTTTAAGTGTAAGATTTAGTGACATTGATTACATTCATGATACTGTGCAACCATCACCACTATTTTCAAATTTTTTTCAACCTCCCCCACCCCCACCCCTGCAAATGGAAACTCTATAACCATTCAGCAATACTCCCCCATTCCTTCCTCTCCCCAAATTCTAAGAATTTGCCTATTCTAGGTATGTCATGTAAGTAGAAAATGCCACATTTGTCCTTTTGCAACTGGTTTATTTCACTTAGCATAATGTTTTCGGGGTACTCAATTCTTGATATCTGCTGGGAAAGCTTGAAGGTGGGAGGAGAAGGGGACAACAGAGGATGAGATGGTTGGATGGCATCATCGATTCAATGGACATGAGTTTGAGTAAGCTCCGGGATTTGGAGAAGGACAGGGAAGCCTGGCGTGCTGCAATTCATGGCGTTGCAAAGAGTCAGACACGACTGAGCAACTTAACTGAGCTGAATTTCTGTTCAGATTGAATAAGTTTTCCTTCCCTTCCTGCTTTAGGAATCATTTTATGACTTCCTTTTACCTGTCATCCAGGAAGAGAAATTGACCTAAATACATAAGGCCTTCTTCAAATGTGATGTTCTAAAAACATAAAATGATGAAGAAGTAAATTCAACTATGTGAAGATACTCTTTTACAAGTCCCAATAGCCTAAAGAAACAACTATCATTCAGATGAACTATCAATGAAATATTTTCTTCTATCTTTGTATTGAGACAGTTGAGGTCATAGAGCTACTGATATAAATATTTTTTCAAGGCTGCCAAGTCCCTGACTATCTCATGATGGACTATAAGTGTTTAAACACAACCCAGTCCTTCAATAAATAAGAGGGCTAACATGTCCATGCATCTTTAATGCATGATTAATCTTTTTTGACATTTCTCTTCAGTGCTGAGGAAGATGGTTGAATTTGCTTGTGGCTGCATTGACAATAACTTATCTCTTCATCTTTTATTCCTGAAGGGAAATGTCATAACAAGAACCCACCATTAAATAAAACATGTACATCACAGATTTTTTTTTCCTGAAAAACAAAACAGGCTGACCTCAGAGTCAGAATGAATTTATATTGAGCAGAGAGAAATTGAGACCTAAATGTAGAATCTGCTTTATTTGTTTTAGCATTTGTTATTAATATTCTTCCTACAGCAAGAAAGCTACTCCAAAGAATAAAACAATAGGAAAGTAGCTGCTGCCCACTTATGTCAGTAGATTGTAAAATTATCTACTTGTATTAATAGAAAAGTATCAGCACTGTAATGTGTATAGTTTATAGTTTGGTTCATATAATCACTTATCCATCCTTCCAGCCAATAAATACTATGTGTCTACTTTGTGAAAAAGTGCAGACATTAACTGCTCTGCCCTCTGTGGCTAATGGGAGCCACTAGCCACACTGGACTTTGAAATGTAAATTGGATGAATTCAATAAATAAAAGTTGCTATGTTGTACTAGCCATGTTTCAAGTACTCAACACTCACAAGTAGCTAGTGGCTACCATCTTGGACAGCAAAGATAGTAGACCATTTTCATTGTTGCAGAAAGGTGTACTGAGCATCACTGTTATAGAGTGTCAAAATGTATAATGCATTGGGAGAGGGATAAGTTAGGAGCTTGATATTAGCATATATACATAGTTACATATAAAATAGATAACCAACACAGCCTTACTATATAGCACAGGGAACTCTACTCAAGATTTTGTAATAACCTATAAGGGATAAGAATCTGAAACAATATATATGACTGAATCACTTTGTCATACACCTAAAACTAACAAAATGTTGTAAATCAGCCATACTTCAAAAAAAGAGTTTAAGACAAAGCTATTTCTTTAAAAGATTCTGCAATTTAGTTGAGGAGGCTACATATATAAATAAAAGTATAATTTTTGTTTTATTCAGCAATATAAGACAGTAATAAAATAAGAGGGGATGCCCTTTGGGGAGCATGTGTGATGTGCCAAGTCGTGCTAAATTCTTTACACATGTGGCAGAGCATAAATAACCCGAGTGTTCGGCCTTTTCCCTGTGCTTGTCGGCCTTTCCCCCTTCCTCACCCTCCAAGTATGTGTGGGAAATACAGGCCTTTGTCTTATCTAACTGTGTTTGTTCTGCAGACCTGCAGGAATGGGGACACAGACACAGAATTGGAAGAGAGAGAGGAAAGGGGTAAGAGTAATATGCCAGATTCTTGTGGTCTAAAACTTGGAGGGGAGTTAGTTGAAAGTTATGGAAAGAAGGTTTGTTAGCAGCTATGGGGTTTAAGGGAAACAAAGGAAAAAATGGGGATTATAAAGGGTTTGTTATGGACTATATATTCCTTCCAGCTATAGAGAAATGTGAGTAAAAAGTTGAGATATTTTGAGGCTAGTGTTTTTTAATTGGACCGTGCTCTTTGATAATTACATTCTGAGACAGGGCTATATGAATCACATATGAATCATATGAATCACATATAAAGTAAGGTTGTAAAATCGCTATTCTTGTTAATTTAACCTTCTCTACTACTCTGCAAGGCAGGTCATTATTATTCTTGTTTTCTAATACACAGCCTGAAACTAAGAAAGTTAAACACATGCCCACGGTCATATAACCAGTTAAGTAGCAATGTCAGATTTGAACCTAGATATATTTGACTTCAGGGGCTTCCTAGGTGGCGATAGTAGTAAAGAACCCTCGTGCCAATACAGTAGACATATGAGATAGGGGGTTCAATCCCTGGCTTGGGAAGATCCCCTGGAGGAGGGCATGGCAACCCTCTCCAGTACTCTTACCTGGAGAATCCCATGGACAGAGGAGCTTGGAGGGCTACAGTCCATAGGGTCGCAAAGGGTCGGATATGACTGAAGCAACTTAGCATGCATGCACATATTTGACTACAATGTCAAATATACTTTTAATAATTCTGACTTACTGCTTCAATACAAGAAGGATCAGTAGTATGTGACAGTGCCAAGAAAGCCATATGGGCAGTAATATTGGCTATGAGAGCCAAAGAAACAGAGATTATAGTGAGCTGGAGTAACTAGTACATGCTTCTTGAAGAGCGTGAAATATAAGCTGCGCTTGGAGGACTGATAGGATTTAGACAAGGGGCAGGGAGAGGGAGATGAAGGCATATACAGGGCATAAATAAAAACCAGGAATGTTGGCTGCAGCAGAGGTTTATGGTCTTTTCATGATGACTTCCTAGAAGTTGGACCAAATTAGGGGTAAAAGACCAAATGCATACAGACATACATACTTTGATAGAATTCCTATTGGGGGTATTTAAAGATTTAAAGATAATGTCTAAAATAATATCGAGCTGGCCA
Source organism: Muntiacus reevesi (assembly GCF_963930625.1). Taxonomy (NCBI): domain Eukaryota; kingdom Metazoa; phylum Chordata; class Mammalia; order Artiodactyla; family Cervidae; genus Muntiacus; species Muntiacus reevesi. The sequence continues at coordinate 29,290,142 of NC_089255.1, read as the reverse complement.
AAAAATTTATTTGGGTTTCATGTACGATGTTACAGAAAGTTTGAACAAACATTTTGGCCAACCCAATACTTAAACTTCAGCCTTGTTGCAAATTGCTCAGTCCTTCCAGGCAGCCTCTTTCTCAGGGAACAGTAAATAGTGGAGTCGGCTTCAGATCTTCTTTTGATGAGATTCTATGCATGTGTGATGGTAAATTTTATGTTTCAACTTGATTGGGCCACAGGGTGATATCTAATTTAAAAATTACCCTAGATATTTCTGTGAGCGTATTTCTGAATGAGATTAATACTGGAATTGGTAGGATGACTAAACCAGATTGCCCTCTCCTCTGCGGGTGGACCTCATCCTATCTTCTGGAGGCCTGAATGAAATGAAAATGGTCAATAAGGGAGAATTCATGCTTTCTCGGTCTGCCTGTTTTTGAGCTGGAACATCAGTTTTTCCTGCATTCAGATTTGGATTGAACTATAGCTCTGCTGGTAAAGAAACCACCTGCAATGCGGGAGACCTGGGTTCGATCCCTGGATTGGGACGATTCCCTGGAGGAGGGCATGGCAATCCACTTCAGTATTCTTGCCTGGGGAATTCCGTGGACAGAGGAGCCTGGCGGGCTACAATCCATGGGGTCTCAAAGAGTCAGACACGACTGAGCGACTAAGCACACACACACACTATCAGCTCTCCTGGATCTCCCATTTGGGACTTCTCAGCCTCCATAATCCCGTGAAACAACTCCGAATACATCTCTTGTATCTATACCTTCCATCGGTTCTGCTTCTCTGGCGAACCTTGAGTCCTCTGGAGAACTTCTGTGGGTTGATCATGATAAAACAATGAATCAGGAAGTTCAACTGTCTTCTCATTACCTAGCCATACAGCTCCTTAGGGTATGAGTTCAGACTGAGAAGCGGGCTCTTCTGCCCTCTCAAATCTCTAGGTCCGGTCTGGAATGGGAGGAATTCCTATAAATCTGGATCAACAAGAATATCTGGAGGCCAAGGATTGGATGTGAGTGATATTCCTGTGACTGAAGACTTACTAGTCTCCCCCAGACTTCTAAGAGAAAATTTATTCAAACAGCATGACTTTGGGTAACAAATAAAACAATAAAGGGAAAAACAGACTATCCAAGGAAGGCAGGGAAGTCTTGTCACCAGACTTGGGCTGGGAATGTTACATTCATAAGCCTACCTGGTATCACTCTGAAAATCATCTGCAAGTACAGATAAGCAATCCCAAAATAGAAAAAAAGACCAAGCTTCGGTTCTTCAGCTAAGTAGGGCAACTTGTTCCATTGAGTCAGACTCTGAGGTTAACTCTGTTCCAGCCAGAATATGGACTTCTTTGTCTAGAGTAAGCTTTGCCACACGAAACACTTAGACCAAGCATTCTAAACAAACAAATAAACTTGGAGCTAGGGCTCTTCCTCCAGTATTAAGATTTAATTCTTTGAATGACAATCTAGCACAAATAAATTTTCAGTACTCTACTAATTCTAAAACGCAACTGAGATTAAGAAGCACTGGTCTAGACCACTCTGCAGTAATATTCCATATAGGACCAAGACGTAAGATTCGCCTACAAATTCTGAAGACAATTAGATTCCTGTAATTCTCTTATATGTAATCTTGCCAGAAGAAGACAGCACACATCAGTCCTGTCCTACTTTCCCTGTTTTGTAGCAATTCGGGAGTCTTTTAGGGGGCTGCTCACCCATCTCTTTCCTCCATACTCATCTGATCTGTATCACCCTCTTCTTAGACTAAGTCTCTGCTTTTTAAAGTGTGATCCTCAGACAAGCCCCAGTGCCATTACTCGGATAGAAATAGGGCTTCCTTTCGTGGCTCAGATGGTAAAGAATCTGCCTGCAACGCAGGAGACCCAGGTTTGATCCCTGGGTCAGGAACATCCCCTGGAGAAGGGAAGGGCTACCCACTCCAGTATTCTTGCCTGGACAATTTCATGGACAGAAGGGCCTGCTGAACTACAGTCCATGGTGTTACAAAGAGTCGGACACGGCTGAGCGACTTTCACTTTCATGGATGGAAATGCAGAATCCCAGGCCCCACCTAGTGGGTCAAATTCTGCACTTTAACAAGATCTTCAGGTGATTTTTGTGTGTTTTAAAATTTGTGGCCCACTGCTCTATCCCACCTCTATATAGACCCCCTTTTAAGGCATTTTTCCTTTTCAGGGATATGTGCCTGAAAAGGCCTCGACACCAGGATATTTATTATGCACTGTGTTCCTTCTTTTATCTCATGAGAAATGAGGTTATTAGTTCTTTACCGTAAAGCCTATTCATGTCATTCACTAAGTGAAATTAATGTGTATTCAGAGTCAAATATGTATGTGTATACACATGTGTGTATTCATATATATATATATAAAGGGGAAAGAGAGGGGCCACCAGTTGTCTTTGCAGTTGGCCAGACAACAACTGGTTGATGGAGGGGTGAGGATGGTGGAGGGAGGAGCTGCATCAGAATGCCGAAACTCAGCACTCAATTATGTACTCAATGCACAACAGCTGAATGTGTGAGCTGTTCAGATGCCATCCGTGTTTCTTGAGCCTTGTTTTCTCCTTAATTTGGCTGGGGGGGGGGGGGGGCGGGGGGCGCTCTTAGCTTGTGTCAGGTGGGATCTCTTAGCTTTATGGTCTAGTGACTGTGGAACAGACCCTGGCAGCTGGGCCTGAGCAATGCCTTAGATACTTGACTATTTCAACCGGACGTGCCAGAGGGCTGCTGGAATCGAAATAAATCTCTTGAGCACACGCTGCTCTTTATCTCCTCATTGTTAGTCAATGATGGAGTCTTCTGTTATTGAGAATAGGAGTCCAGAGAAGTTTAAGTCAAGGTGAGTTTCCTCTCTCACACATTCATTTTGATCACCACCATTTAGTGAGGACTGTCTTTGGTTCCAATGAGGGCAGTGTAACAATACAGTACATAGTGTTGAAATTAAGGATATGGTTTTTGAGAAAGAGACTCACAGATTTAGAAAACGAGCTTATGGTTGCTGGGGGGAAGGGACAGTTAGGGAGTTTGAGATGGTTATGGACACACTGCTATATTTAAAATGGATGACCAACAAGGACCTGTTGTATAGCACCTAGACCTCTGCTCAGTGTTATGTGGCAGCCTGGATAGGAGGGGAATTTTAGGGGAGAATGGATACATGTGTTTGTATGGCTGAGTCCTTTTGTTGTTCACCTGAAACTATCACAACATTGTTAATTGGCTATGCCCTAATAAAAAATAAAAAGTTCAAGAAATCAAAAAACGAATATGGCTTCTGGAGTCAGGAAATTTTGGCTTGAATCCCACTTCTGCCACATTTAAGTTTCGACCTTGGAAATGTTTCTTCTTATGTTAAATATACAGTACATAGCATTGCATCAAGTACATACAAGGGCTCCATAAGTAATATTATTATGATCATCATTATGATCATACTCTGAGTTACATGTATTAGCAATTACTGAAGATCCAGGGTGAGCCTGGGATTCCCTTAGGGACTGTAGTTTTTTTTTTTTTTTTTTAATGAAGTACAGTTAATGTACAATATTACATATTACACATATACAACATAATAATTCACAAATTCAAAGGTTGTACTCCATCTATAGTTATTGTAAAATATTGGCTATATTCCCCATGATGTACAATATATTTTTGTAGTTTATTCTATACCTAAGAGTTTGTACCTATTAGTCCCCTACCCCAATAGTACCCCACTGGTAAACACTAGTTTGTTCTCTATGTCTGGGAATCTGCTTCTTTTTTGTTATATTCACTAGTTTGCTGCATTTTTTAGATTCCACATATAAATGAGATCATATAAGATTTGTCTTTCTCTGTCTGATTCTATAATGTCCTTCAAGTCCATTCATGTTGCTGCAAATGGAAAAATTTCATTCTTTTTTAATGGCCGAGTAGTATTCCATTTTGTGTGTGTGTGTGTGTGTGTGTGTGTGTGTATACACACACACATTTGCTTCCATATATTGGCAATTGTAAATAATGTAGCTGTGAACATCGGGGTGCATGTATCTTTTTGAATTAGTGTTTTTATTTTTTTCAGATATATGCCCAGGAGTGGAATTGCTGGATCATAAGGTAGTTCTATTTTTAGTTTCTTGATAAACTTCCATATTGTTTTCCACAGTGGCTGCAACAATTTACATTCCCACCAGCAGTGCATGATGGTTTTCTTTAGTATACATAGTGCTCTGTGTGAGTTGCTTTGAGATTAAAGAACAAAGACATCCTTCTCCAACGAATAGCAGGTATATTTAATAATACAAAGGCATCTAGGTTCCTGAGGAAATACTTTTTGAAGAAAAAGGTACAAGCTGAGGTGGATTGCTGTGAGTCTTAAGAATTCAAGAGTGTACAGAAACAAAATTCAAGTCCTAATGCAAAAGGGTTTAGCACCATGTATGCTGTCTAAAGAAAGCTGCTGCTACCATGGTTTATTCATTTTGTGATTTTTTTTTTTGAGCCATGCTCTAGTTCCAGCCAAGTGCTAGACTGCATTTACTGTCCTCAGCCTACTGAGTTTCCCGGTGACAGCTCCATCTCAACCCTTACTGGAATGGAAGAGATTTTAGGCAAATGGTTTGAATCCCTGGATGCTGGGTTATTCTTGGCAATAATTCATCTTGGCCTGGATGGAGTCATGCGGCTCTATCCTCATTGTCTGGGGCTAGAACCAGGAGAAATCGCATCTGTGTAGAGCAATGCAGGCATGGAAACCCCGCCAAGGCACAAACTTGCATATAAGGAAAGGGTAGACAGGAACCACTTTTTAAGTAAGAGAGTCACTTATCACACAATGAAGTAGCCCCAGACAGGAAACAGACAACAGTTTCTTTTTAATTGTTGTTGTTCTAGTTGATAAATACATATGCACATGTAAGACACTTTCAGAGCCTCTGTTTTTCCATATAGAGTCACCCTTCCATATCTATGGGCTTCGCATCCACAGATTCAACCAACCGGGAATCTGTTGGTAGAATCAGTGGATGCTGAACCAACAGTTGCGGAGGGTCAGAACTTCGCCAGTTTATGGATGTAAGTATTCTCAGGATTCTGCTATCCTCGAGGGTCCTGGAACGGATCCCCTGCGGACACCAAGGGACGATATGCTTACTGCGGTGAGTACTTGCTATCTCACACACGTGCACATATTCTGGTGGCTTCCCCACTGAGAAATCCCAAGGTTTCTTGAAATTTGCTTAAAAATCACTGCATTAACTGATGTCCAAAGCATACTCAGCTCTTGTTTTCCATTCTACCAGTGAACTCACTATAGCTTCAGGGGTGTAAGAAAGGGTTCCTTGAGCTGAGGTAGAGGTTGGGGGATAGAGTCTGTAAGAATAGCCAAAGCCCAGAAAAGGGCCTGAGCCTAGGGCTGAACAGAGAAACAGCCAAGGGGACCAGGTAAGGGCTGAGTGGTAGTAGAAGAGATAAGCAGCGTTTTAAGAGCAAATGAGGCAGGAGGGGATTATTTCTGGGTTCTCAGGCATGAGGCACTTGCCCCTAGCTCACCCAAGGCAGTGTTTGTCATCCATTTGCACCCTGGATTGTTCGTGTACCACGAAGTTATCAAATATGCTTCCTGCACCCAGCTTACTAAGACATGCCTCCTCTGTGGTCTATTGCTCCTGTGGGCTGAGGAGGAGGCCTGGGAGGTTAGCAGAGTGTGGAGGGCAGTACAGGTGCCCAAGCTTCCGTGAACGGAAGTCCAGCCAGGACTCCAAATCTCTAGGCCTCCTGAGTTACTTCTTTATTTTTATAAACTGTGTGCTTGAGAGCATTTTAAAAGCTTTTTATCTCATATTTGAGATCTGTAAGATAGAAGTCTGACATTTGGCCAAATATCCTCATGACTAATTCTTAGAAAGACAGAACCTTAGTGAAATGAGTGATCTAGACAGAAACAGGGAGAACATAAAGCAGCCCCTGGGTTAGGCAAACATACTGGCAGGAATAGAAAATTTACAGGCAAAGAATACCAACCACTTTTTGAAAAACTGAAGTATATAAATATATATGTATATATGTAAGATTTATTCTCTTATTTGGCTGTGCTGGGTCTTTGCTGCTGCATGGGCTTCTCTTATTGTGGCGAGCGGGGCCTGCATCGTGGAGCAGGGCTCTAGGCACCGGCTTCAGTAGTTGCAGCACAGAGGCTTCAGTAGTTGTGGCATACGCAGCTTAGTTGCTCTGAGGCATGTGGAATCTTCCCAGACGATGGATCAAACGGGTGTCCCTTGTATTGCACAGTGGATTCTTAAACACTGGGCCACCAGAAAAGCCCTGAAGTATGGTTAATTTACAAAGCTGTGTAAGTTTCAAGTGGACAGTAACCCTCCTTCAGTTATAAAGGTCAAAAAGACCCACAGAACCAGAGACAACCCCTTTCCCTGCTAGATATTGTCCTGACTTCCATTTTAGATACTTAAAGTTTTAGATTTGTACAACTCTCTCACTGAATTTCTAATGAAACCTGTACAAATGCTTTTCTCCATGATCCAGAATATGTTTCTTTCTGCCTGGGAGGAACTGATGATACCTACAAGGGAGTTGTCAAGCCATCAAGATTGACTTCAAAGTCAATTTCATTTCAAAATTGGGCTTTCAAGTTGAAGTGTTCACCCACTGTATTTTCTTTTTTTTCCCTTCCACCCTCCTTCCTGACGTGTCTTGGGAGTGCAGCTACTGAAGGAGTTACTGGTCTACTCTGTCCAGTTCAATGTAAACAGGGGAACAAAGGGGCCAAGATTATGGACAGGAGAAAGCAGCAGGACTTACTCTCAATTGGCACAAAGGGGCTGCTCCGCATCAAAAACTGAGGCCCTTTGGCCACTGAAACACCTTGAGAAGCAGTGGCAGTGAGTGATTTCCTTCTCCTAATTTAGACACTGGAATGGTGATTTCTGCCCAGTCATCAATTCCATCCTGGAGTCTGGACTTGGGCAGACTCCCGTCTGGATTTAGGAGAAAAACCCACTGTGATGGGAGTGGAAGCAGAGTGGTGGGGAGGTTGGAGGATGGATCAAGAGGTAAGGAGTGGGCTGGATTTGTAAGGAATGGGAGGTAACTGAGGTGGCTTTTGCAGACTCTGAACATAGTGGAGGTAAGAGAGCTGGGTTTCTCAGAAGGGCGCTTCTAAGAAATCCCACTGGCACCAGCCTGTCTAGTCTCGACCATCCTAAGGCTTTGATAGGGAACCAGCTGCTTCTGTCTCGCCCTGTGTCTTATTGGGCAGTGAGTGGAGTCATGGGTGCGAAAGGACTTGCGCAGACGCCTCCCTGTACACTGCCCCCGCGATGTGCAGGCGCCCAGCATCTGCTCCTGCCGCCTGCCCGAAATAGAACGTCTATTTTGTGATGGATTAGTCCTTTGGCTCCGATCCTGCCCGGGTCACCAGCTCAGCCTGCGACGCGTGCTGGGAGGGTGGTGGGGTGGGGACCGGGGGCACTTAACTCGTTCAACACATTCCCTCTCCTCTCCTGCGGGAGTGCCTGTCCAGTTGCCCAGACCTTAACTTATGTGGAAAGTTGGGGCTGGCAGGTGCTCAGAGGCGCCTCCAACAAGAGGATTGTCTGTCTGGGGGATCCCTGCGTCCAGAGAACCAAATTAAGGAAGATCTTTCCTTTCTCTCAGAACATTTACTTTCTACTTCTCACTTAACCTGTTTGTGTCTCAATGTCCCCATCTATAAAATGGGTTAGTAATCCTACCTTATATACATACCTACATATATTCGGTCAGTGGCTCAGTCCTGTCAGACTGTTTGAAACCCCAGGAACTGTAGCCCATCAGGCTCCTCTGTCCATGGAATTTTCCAGGCAACAAAACTAGAGTAGGGAGCCATTCCCTCCTCCGGGGGATCTTCCTGACCCAGGGGTCAAGGCTGCAGTGGCCTGCAGTGGCAGGCAGATTCTTTACCACTGGGCCACCTGGGAAGCTCAGTCTTACCTTGTGGAGCTAGTATTATGATTAAACAAGTTAAAAGGCATGAAGTGCTTGTAACTTCACAAAAGGATGGATACTGAAGGATACCAGTTACATGAGGTATCTGGCGCAGTCAAATTCACAAGAGACAGAAAGTGAGAAAGTAGAATGCCTGTGGTTGAGAGGAGGGGGAATTGAAGGTTATTGTTTAATGGGCACAGAGTTTCAGTTTAAGAAGATGAAAAAGTTCTGGAGGTGGATGGTGGTGATGGTTGCACAACAATGTGAGTGTACTTAATGATACTATACCCTTAAATATGGTGTAAATGGTAAATTTTATGTACGTTTTACCACAATAAAACATACACAAACTTTCCCAAGTATATGAGATGCTATGGCATTCTAGTTACTGTTTATTATTATTATTATTATTATTCCCTTCCCAGTTAATTTTACACACATTTTGTGTGTGTATATATATATGTGTATATATATATATATATCTTTTTTTTTTTTCTCAAAACAAACCCAAAAAAGGCTTTTGCTCATACATTAGTGAGGTGTCCTGTCACCTCACTTGTGGACAGCTTCATTTTACCCACACAGAATGAAAGAACAGGTTTGAGGCCAGAACGTAGAGTCTGCCCAAAGTAAATTCTATTGCCCCTAACCTCTTGACTTCAAAGGAGACTATGTTCTCCCCCAGTGGAAATTCTGAAGGCAGCCCAGATAAGACTCTTGGAAAGGCTGCAATGGAGTGGTGACTGGTACTGGTTCTCCATTTTATTTGGGGAATTGGTTTTGGAAAAGTATAGTGAGAGCTGCTTAGGGACTCACCTCAGGACATCCTGTGTTTGGAGGGCTGTTTGGAAACAGAGTCAGGATGTCAGGAATTCCAAGGGTTTGGGCCCCACCTGAGGTGAACTTGAGGCTCCATTCAAGATTCTCTGTGTCTCCATTGCTGCCCTGGAGAAGGACAGGGTGGGCCAAATAGAGTAGCACTGAAATATACACATTACCACATGTAAAACAGACAGCCAATGGGAATTCGCTGTAGGACACTGGGAGCTGAAACCCAGTGCTCTATGACAGCCTAGAGGGTGGGATAGGGTGGGAGGCGGGAGGGAGGTGCATATGCAGGCCTATGGCTGATTCATGTTGACATATGGCAGAAACCAACACAATATTGGAAAGCAAGTATTCTTCAATTAAAAATAAATGAATTTAAAAAAAAAAGATTCCTTGATACCCGTCTCCCAGGACCAGCCCCTAAGCAACCCAGCCTTTGGAAGAAGAAGCAGAGAGTTGTGCATCCTGCCATATTCACTATAAAGTCCATCCTCTCACAGAGCTGTGCTCTCATATTTTCTCACCATCCAGAGTGAATGAAGACAAGAGAGACAGTCTATAGTTTTCAGTAAAGTTCCAAATCTGACTGTTGTGAGTCTTATAAGACATTATTTAAGAAAAAAAAAAAAAAAGAATAAAAAGCCCTTGGATCATCTCAGAGGATTCTTTGGAAAGATCCAGAAATGATTGATTGTATCTTGTAAGTCTGGAGGAAAACCAGAGGGAGCAATTTGGGGCTAAATATGTGAAAACTCTTGACTCACAGTCAGCATGAGGCTATTTTTGTGTGGAATATTTTCACAAGCTCACTGGGGGTGTGAGGCTCCATCAGAAAACAACATTTCACCTTGTGGGAGATGAAAGTGAATTTTCAAGGACCTTAAACAACCTTTGGCCCTGGCTCGGGAGGCTGGGGATGGAGGAGGAGTTGAGTGACACTGGGCAACAGAGAGGAGAAGCCACAAGGCCGATGATTAAAATGGTGGCTGAAAAGGGCAGGCGAGCAGGACGAGCCAAAGCCTTGAAGATGATGAGAGAGCACCAAATGGAAAAAGTTGAGGCCCTGGCCCCAGCCCTCCCGCTGACCTGAATAGTTTCTGCCCCACACTGACCTCCAGTTTCACACACTTGGGTTTTGTAAAGCGGATTTTGCTTAAATTCCCTGTTAGCTAGAGATTACAGATGAGTCACTGTGTATAAAGGGTTGTACCCTCTGTGCCACCTTGGGAAGGCACATTCTGCTGAGTAGGTCCAAATGCAGCGGGTGACAAGTCAATGCCTTGCCAGCCAAAGGCTCCCTTTTGAAGCCTCCCCAGGGGGCCTCTGCAGAGACAAGGGCAGAGCAGCCTGTGGGAGCTGGGAATCTGATCCGAGCTGCGTGACTGCTGCTCCCGCACATGGGATCAGACATAAAGATGCCACCCTCACAGGAATCCTGAGTCCACTCAGACCCTCAAGATCAGTTTGATGTACCCACTCACCACGGGTGTGCGTGCGCACACACGCACATCCCCATAGAATTTGGGACCAGCTTCTGAAGCCCATGGAACCTTGTTCCAACCTCAGACGGGGATGGAATTGCCTGCTGGAAATAGCAGGCTGCTGCTTCCAGTCATGGGGCTAAGATATACAGTCTGTGTGCACTTTGCATTCAGACAGAGACCCGAAATAAAAGTTAATTCAAACAAAAATATTTGACATTCATGCTAAAGTGAAGAGAGACAGTGACCAGAGAATCAAGAAGCAGTCGTTTCTGAATCCAGTTCTGCCATTGGTGACCTTGAGCAAATAATTTAATCTGTGTTTCTTGATTTCTCTAAATGTAAATCAGGAGCCATGAGCCTGACCTGTGATTCAGCTACACAGAGGAAAACTGGGGTCAGGGTGTTCTGGAGGGGAAGAGAGAATGTTAGTAAAATTTCTTGTCTATATACAAAAGTGTGAAGTGTTGAGGAATGCAGTAAAGCCCTTATAGTGACATTGGGTTTACATGTTGTAATTTCCTGTCTCCATCTCATATCTTTGGGTTAAGTGTTCTTACTAACTCAAGCTAAGATACATCCTCTCAATGCTGAGCACCCCATAGACACTGCTTGCCCCAGTGATTATGGTGTAATGAAATAGAGCATACAGCCTTACCTTACAACCTTACCTGCCAAATGATCAGGTAAATCTTAGTGAGAGTCCTGGCTTATCATTCATGGATGTCTATACTTCAGGCTTCTTGTATTGCTCAGATTTCTTGAAAATTTCTGTTTTCCCCATATTCCACAGCTGCAGCCTCCATGTAAAAATGAAAATGTCATCATTTTACTAATTTAAACTTGATGTTTCTAAGAGCTGATCACTTTGGGATTTGGATATAGAAATATTCAATTATTCTGCACTTGTCAGAAGCACAAATAATGGTTTCTCTTGAGAGTCATGTTCTGTTCAATGGGATTATGAGTTACAAATCAGTCTTCATTCATTCCAACAAAATCTCATCTGCTATGAACCTCTTCTTCATGGCTTACATATTTGGATCTTCATGAGGATAGACTAAGAGAGATAAGCTGAAAAATATGTGTAAGATCTATAACATTCTATCAAGGGGTGGAGTAAATGAAGTTACGATGTAAATATTTCATCCCTGTCTTATAGCCAGTTTGTTGAGACAGTGAGACCTAGCCCTTTTTGTCAGTCTTCTGTGGAGAGACTGGTCTGGTATATTTCTGTTTTAGTTAGATTCTGTGCTCTAAAACTAAACAGTGTTGCTTTGAAGTAAAATAAATTAAGCTATCTTCAGCCAGTGCAATTATTCTCATTGACTTGAATATTCTGCGTGTCTGTGTTATTTTCTGCAGCATTTCAATATAAATGTCTAACAAGGTGACCAGAAATAATAAGCTCTTGACATTTCCCTCCCCCTGGCCAACAGAACCTAATTATTCCCTGACACCAACTTTCCTTGTCAGGAGAGTCCCACAGAGCCTAGAAGCAAGGACATTTTAGACTTTACAGATTAGCAGAGCTGAGGAATTTGTACGTGTAACTTTAAAATAGCTAAGCTGTCAAGCAAGGGTCAGTTTTCACATAGGACATTTATGGTGAAGAGTCTGGTAAGTAACTCACACTGCTTAGCATATTTATTTATAGTAAATTAACTGTTGCCAAGTTTAGTCCCAATTTATTTCAGGGGCTGTAGGGAAGTCCACACATACACACACAGACACGCAAGACTTAGACATCATTTAAACACCTATTTCTTCCAGCTTATTCTATCTTCTAAAAATGATTCAGAGAAATTCAAGAGGAATTGTCAGAATCAAATTCCCAAAGACTTGATATAAAAACAAGACTATCTTTACAAAAGGGAATTTCCATTAGCTGATTTTGTACATTCAAGTGCATCTTAGCATGGGCCTGTCCTTCTCAGAGCAGGGAAGGCTCTTCCCAGCTCCCTTTCTGGGCTTTCTGTCCCCTTTTCCTCACTCTAACCATCTTCATCTTCCAAAAACTGGGAGCTCTTTTGTGGAATCAGGGCTGAAAGCAAGCTGAAAAAGTCATGACCAGTAAGAAATTAGGGGTTAACAGGGAACCCCTTTTAAAGGTATTTGCAAGTTAAAGGAGAAGCCTAGAAAAGATTCACCTTGAAAGAACTATATCTCTAATGGTGGAATAGTTGGGGGTCTTGGTGGAATAGGGGTGGCAGAAGAGGGGTGTGATTGCTTTGAAGGGAAAGGCATCTTCCCTATGACCTTAAAAACATACCATAGATATCATCTTGTTTCTTCACTTATAAAGCCACTGCTTGGCCCTTCTAATGGAACTTGGTATTTTAACAAACGAAGTTCGGTTCCCTCTTGCTTTATTCTTTCCCGGAAGATGTTCATACAACTGTGAACATATTTATTAGTAAACACTGTACCTGCTTTTAGCAACAAGCTGTCTGATAAACCTTTCCAGGGTTTCTGGCAGATGGGCCCTGTGTACCCCATTTCTGTTCTTTTTCAAACTCTTTCCTGACACAATTTTCCTGGTCCAGGAAAACTCACACAGTCCTGTCCATCTATTACTGCTATTCCTGATGCGTCTGGATCAAAGGGTTAAACACCCCTCGTTCAAGGGGGGATGGATGTCCGCCCACTGCACACAGCGACCTGCATGCGAGGACAGCCGACACGACGCGCCAGGCCTGCGAGGGTCCTGCCTGAAGAACAGCAGGGTCTCGTTCTGGAAGGTGAGGGACAGCCTGGTCACCGGGGAGGGCCGAAGGGCAGGAAACACCATGTACTTTCCAGTGTCTGTCCGAGCCGTGCTGGCAGCTGGGTGGAGCAGAGATGGCCGGAGGCAGCGAGGGCGCGTCTGTTCACCAGCTCTGCGCCTCAGGAGCCACAGAAACAGTTCAGTCAGGAGGAAGCCTGTGTCTGTTCACACACGTGGCTCCCCTCACCCGGGCACAGAGAGCACAGCCTTCAGAAATGATCATTGTGTATGTCCAGCTTTTCAAGCTAGAGCTGGTTTTCATACTCAGCTAAACTCTGGGGAAGGTAGTGAGGTGCTGGGCAACTAAGTCGAAGGCAGGAATTCATTAGTATTACTTAACACAATTTACTCATGGTTGGTCTGAAAGGATGACAGCCCCTGGTCAGGCTCCTATTCTACTTTCTCTGCAGCTTAATTCAAACTCCTTTACCCCAGAGTCCTCGGAATGAGATCAACTGTAGCTTCTTTCTGGTAGATTAACTCTGTCTGGCTAACTTGATTGTCCCTCACTTTCCTTCCCACAAAATTGATATTTCTCTAACATCACAGAGATGGCAGGACTTGAAGAATATTGATTGCTGTTATTATCTGTGTCTTGGTTGGAAACTGCTTTCATAGGGTTCCCTATGAGGCAGCTCCTGGAGCCCAGAATACTGGTTTGGGCTCTGTGCTTCTACCCTGCTTGAGGGACCAAGCAGCTTGGGACTGGGTGTGGTGTGTAGTCACACAAGCTGTTCTGCAGGTGTGTTTGCCCCATGTTGCTTGCTTTCACTGGGATTTTGGTGCCTGGAAGCAGTTCAACAAGTGCTTGTTGAGTAAATGAACAAGTGGCAAAATGAAAATACCTTCTTCTGGACCTTTAGTGCAGCATCTTACATAAAGCATCCACTCAGTAAGTACTTGGTTGATAATGTTATATTTCATCTCACTGTATATACAGAACTTAGAGCCTGGTGTCAGCTACTTTGGCATTGCGTTGTTCTTAAGATGAATAAGGGGTGGTACTCAAGGCTTCCCATACCAGCACCCTATTAGTAACGAGGGTGCAGATATCTCTGCAGTGCAGTGAGAGGCACTGAATTCTGTGGCTTCACTTGGGAAAACCAAGCAATCAGGAAGATGCAGTGGAGTCACTGTTGACCCTAAAGAACAACCAAATCCATTCTTCCAAATTCTCATTGAGCAAAAGAGCTAGACATAGCGATACCTAGCTGTGCCCAGCCAACACCCTCCCTGAGCTTACAGTCTTTATTCAGAAAACCCAGAACCCCACATACATTTCTTTCTAGGTCCTTGTACAGTGAGCAAGCACATCTTACTTACTGCACAACCCCAGGCCCCCCAGCACCTGTGTGGAGCAGAGGGTGCAGGTCCATCCACCACTTACATGCTTCCCCCAAGGGAGAGCAGAGATGTGGCATGCCTTTGGTTTTGTCTCGTGTGCATCTTGTCATATGTATGTGGTCAAGACAGTGCATCAAGGAAGTCCTTTTCCTTGGACTGCCTCATGTCCATGTATAGTTGCAAATATAGCCATGCCATTTCCGTTAGACAAAAATTTATTGCATTATTAAGTATTAAGTGAGTATTAAGGGCTTCTGATAAAGAATCCACCTGCCAATGCAGGAGATACAGGAAACGGGGGTTCAATCTCTGGGTCGGGAAGATCCCTTAGAGGAGGAAATGAAAGCCCACTCCAGTTTTCTTGTCAGGATAATACCATGGACAGAGGAGCCTAGGGGGCTACAGTCCATGGTGTTGCAAAGAGTTGGACATGACTGAGCACGCAAGTGAGTTTTAAAAGGGTTATTATTCTGGCTGCCAACAAATTCACCAGCCTCAGTGTTTGTTCAAGTGAGTGATAACTGATCATAATAGTGAGGATTGGGGTAAACAGAAAAGACTTCAAGTTTCAGGAATTTACCATGAAATGAAGGGGAAAAATAATACTGTAACTGACAGAGGGCAATGGGAAACTGCAGATGGATTCCCATAAAGTGATATGCACCTGAAAGTGATTATTTCTGAAAGGCTTAAGAATTTTAGTGTTAACCACGAGCCCATTGGAATAAATATTTTATCATCTCTGAATGAGGCTGCAAAAATGCTGTGCCTCTTTCCAGCAAGGAACGATGATTGTCTGCACCTCTGTGTTGTGATGGGTGTAGAGTCTAGCTTATAAGTGCTTCACAGTACAATTAATATCAAATTACTGAAACAATAGTGCATTTTCCAAAAGCCCCTTCCACCTCCTATGCTCCATCTGCTAAATGTGCTTGAGGCCTTGCACGATTCAGCATTAGAATGCTCCAACCATCTGAGGACAAAGTGACCTTCCCCCAGGTTGGAGAACTTTGTGCTATGACCCAGTGAGGACATTCCCTTCAGATCTGAAAGTCAGGGACCCTTTCTCCTCTGGATGCGCTCATGATGTCTGCTGACCAGCTTGGCTTCCACTCCTGTGCATCCCTCCACATAGAATGGCCCATCAACAATTGAGCGATATCCACTATCATTTTGCTGTTTCCACTTACAGTTGTTTTCACACACATATACACACCAGTTTCCCTGGTGGCTCAGACAGTAAAGAATCTGCCTGTAATGCAGGAGGCCCAGGTTTGATCCCTGGGTCAGGAAGATCCCCTGGAGAAAGGAATGGCAAGCCACTCCGCTATTCTTGCCTGGAGAATTCCATGGACAGCGCAGCCTGGCAGTCAACAGTCCATGGGGTCTCAAAGAGTCAGACATGACTGAGCGATGACTAGCCCTTTATATACATATAATCTCATACTTTCTGTATCACCTTACTGTTTGTGTTCAGATATTGTTTTAGAAGGTAGATATATAGTACCAATAATGCAGTGTACTTATCATTTTTATGATACTTACAGTGCAATGTATCCCATACTAGACTGGTCTCCCCATAGACCAGGATTCTTTTTATTCCTATGATGCTGAGCACAGAGCTATACTGAGTGCAGTTATATATATGTTTGTTGAAAACCAGAATAAATTAATACACTTCCCTGAACACCTAGAGGAACTCTCAATAAACATTACCTGATGACAATTAAAGAGCTATCAAAAAAATTTACTTCTTTTATTCAATGAACTACTCTTATTAGTTAATTGTGGTGAAATGTTCAGGTTTTGAATCTTGTAAAGTCATGGGGAACCAATAAGCTAAGGCAGGAAATAGTCAGTTGATTCTGAATATCCAGTAGATTCACAGACTCTTACCTTCTTAACAGAAGTGGGAAAGGTATAGGAGATGTAGGGTCCTGTGCAGGAGTATGTTCTGGAAACTCTGTTCCTAGTCCAGCTCTTCATGTCCCTAATAAGGATGCATGCTCCATCTCCAGACCTTCCATCATTCCTGGGCAATATGTGGTTCTTAGATGAGAAGCTAAAGAGTATGACTAGCTCAGTGCTCACGTGTTTAAAGTACCTACCTGACCTTAGGACTGCCCTCTTCCTGTGCCGTAGAAAGCCGTTCTTTACCCTGGCCCTAAAGGAAATGCCCATATCTTGCTTTTTAACTGAAGCTAGTGTGGTTGCTGAGTGCTTATTCAGAAAATATCTGCATGGGAGTGGAATGACTGTTCAAGAGCTGAGCTGCCCAGTTCAATTTTTCAGATGACTCACATGGTGAGAGCTGCGCTGACCTGAGGGAGCCAGCAGGCTGGATGCAGGGCTGGTAGGTGAGGCCCTGCCCTGGCATTGGGGTGGATATGCAAATCCATGCTTTCACATCCCTTCTTAGGAGCTGCAGAAAGCAAAGAGAAAAAAAATGGTCTTTAGAGCCACTCTAAGCTTTTCTTAGGAAGTAATGGGGTTGTTCAGAGCCTGGCAATGGAAATTGAAAAGGACAACAGCCTGTAAATATGCTGATGGTGTGTTTTATTGTCTTGTGATCATGTTTATTTATTTTGAAAATAATACTTTTTTTGTTTTTTTACTAATTCAAAGCAAAGTGCAGAGGAAAAAAGAGCAATTCTGAGTTATTAGGACAAAATGTGTTTTTATGGTGGGTAATAGATGTGTCTCGTTATTTTCTAGCCATATCATGGAAAGATATTATTTTTCATTCTGGAAGTGTTAAGCAGAGTTCAAGATAAACAAATGGGGAGTTCTCAGTTATTTGGGGAGACACACTCTGGTAATGATGATTTGGGGACAAATTAAAATAGATCTAAAGGAATGTCAGCTCCAGGGACTAGGATGCTGTTTTGGTCTGAGTAGCTCTGCAAAGGTTGACATATGTTGCAGGAAATCACTGATGCATCTGCTCAGGCGAGTCAGTGCCTGCCAAGGAATAGTCCACCTTCCTTCAGGAAAGGAAGGTAAGAGGAAGTCTCCGGGATCAGAGTGTTCTCTCCTTGGAGACGTTGTAGGCAGGATGTTGTGTTTCATGGAAACTAGCTCACAAAATGAAGCTTTCTGTTCTCATCTACCAGCTTCCTAATTTTGTTGCTCAGTCTCTCAGTCATGACTCTTTGTGACCCCATGGACTGCAGCCCACCAGGCTTCCCTGTCTTTCACTATCTCCTAGAACTTGCTCAAATTCATGTCCATTGACTCTGTGATGCCATCCAACTGTCTCATCCTCCTCGTCCCCTTCTCCTGCCTTCAATCTTTACCAGCACCAAGGTCTTTTCCAATGAGTCAGTTATTCACATCAGGTGGCCAAAGTATTGGAGCTTTAGCTTCAGCATCAATCCTTCCAATGAATGTTCAGAGTTGATTTCCTTTAGGACTGAGTGGTTTGATCTCCTTGCTTAGCTTCCTAATAGATTTATAATATTCCAAGTATGAAGAGAGAGCTACTCTCTGCAAGACATTGTATATTTTTCTGTAAAGTATGTCTTGACTGAAAATAATTTTCATTGGTCTCCTGTGATTCAGCTCACAGAGCCCAGAATGCTGGTTTGGCCTTTGTCCTACATTATTTGAGAAAACCTCTTCCACTTTTCTGTTTCGGTTCCCTCCTGTCTTGAGACAAAGGTTTTTCTATTTCTACCTCTTAAGGATGCTGTCAGGTAGGGAGTAAAGAAAGTGAGGAGGTTCTTAGGCTATGACATTAAGACCCTCCAAGGTTGCCAGGGGAGAGTTACTTTGGCTGGGAGACAGGGCCATAGCTTCAATCCTACCTCTGCAGGCTCTTCTAACACAGGAGGGATGAAGCAGCCTGGAGTAGGTCTTGTTGTTATACAGGTTGTCCTCTGGGTGTGTTTACCCCATGTTATATTCTTCATCACTGGGACCTCAACTCCTCGGAAGAGCTTAATAAGTGCTTGTTGAATAATCGAATGACTGGCTGAATGAAATGCTCTCTTCTGGACTTCAAGTGCAGTGTCCTGTGAGCCTGAACATGGACTAAACGTGTGGTTGATGATAAGCTGTTTCATTGCAACCCACTTTGCATACAGAATTCAGAGCCTGCTGTTGGCTGCTGTGGCATTTTGTCACCTTTAAGTTGAATGAGGGGTGGTGCTCAGAATACACCATTATCCTATTGGCAACAAGGGTGCAGATACCTCTGTAGTGAAAAGTAGTGGCATTCTGTGGCTTCACTTGGCCAGTGAAAAGCCTGATTACCGGCTTTTCTTCTACTTCTCCTAGTTTAAGGCTTGGACTTCAGCTAGGAAAACTCTCTCAATGAAGAACTCTGTTGAAAAGCCAGTAGCTAGGACAGTCACATTTAATAAGTCCTATTGAAATCTGTTAGGATTCTACATCATAATGACCCTGTTCATATGATGACAAAGGAGCCCTCTTAGGTAAGAGCTAACAACTCTGAACAAATAAGTTAATTACTGGGTAAGCAGCACAGTTGGAGGAGAGATGGGAAAGTGTGACGCCTAGTGGTCATTAGGGAGGGCCTGGAGCTAACCACACATAATTCAAGGAGGAAAATGTCTTAAGAGCATCACTGAATCCTAGATCTGGATGAGAATTAACGAGAAACATTTCTACCTTAAAAAAAGATTTTGGTTTTTGGTTTGCTTTAAGATACCAGATCTGAGATCCTGCCTGCATCCTGACTCTGGTGTACATGATGAGGTTGGTTAAAATTGTGGTGGAAAGGACCGGTTACCATAAAAATATAGACCCATTAAAAAAAAAATCTAGAGCTTATAGCACTGGAGTGGCGGGATGGCTCCATGTCAAGTTGCAGACACCAGCCTCCAACTCAAGGAAGGGCTGAAGAGAGAAGCCCTCAAATTCAGAGGTTACACACCTTCCTTCTTTAATTTGCCTACAATAGACTTAGATGAAGTGATTTCAGTAGATATCTTCAGCTCTGAAACATCTCAAGTTTTTAACAGATGGATGTATAAGTGCTTCCCTGGTGGCTCAGTGGTAAAGAATCTGCCTGCCAATGCAGGAGACGCGGGTTTGATCCCTGGGTCAAGAGAAGGAAATGGCAACCCACTCCAGTAGTCTTGCCTGGAAAATCCCATGGAAAGAGGAGCCTGGCGGGCTATAGGCCATGGGGTCGCAAGAGTTGAACGTGACTGAGAGAATCAGCAACAACACATGTAAGTACATCAGTGCGTGAGTGAATCATCTTCAGCAAGCCATTGCTTCTCTCTACGCCATTGTCTATGAAAAAGTGAAAAGTAATTCTATTCCCTGAAAACCTTTCTGAAAGGTAGCTCCGCTGCAGTTAACCCAGGAGTTTAAAAGTGCAAAATCTCTTAAATCCAGAATCTGGGATTAACTTCCTGAGAAAATCATCAAACAAGTGCTGAAAGATGTATAGATGAGTTATCATTGCAAAAAAATGTTAAAAACAGTCTTAATGTCCATCCTCAGTAAAGAATTGACTGAGTCAAGTACTTTTACATAGTAGGATATTATAAAGGAATTAAAAATATTAAACTAGGTCTATTATTCTAGTATTGTAAGATGTTAAGAATATCTTGATAAAAGCAGTTTACAAGACATGATCAGCTTTTTTGGCAGTGAGTCAAAATATATACAGAAATGTTTGAAAATCTCAGCACTCAGTGGTAGGATTATGTATGTTATCTTTTACTCTTTATGCCTTTTTATATTACCTGATTTATTTTTGGCAATGAGTTTATATATCACTTAGTCATTTCTAACTCTTTGTGATCCCATGAACTATAGCCTACCAGGCTTCTCTGTCCATGGAATTCTCCAGGCAAGAATACTAAAGTGGGTTGCTATTTCCTACTCCAGGGGATCTTTACAACCCAGGGGTCAAACCGAGGTTTCCTGCATTTCAGGCAGATTGTTTACCATTTGAGTCACCAGGGAAGCCCTTTTTATATAACTTTATGACAACAACAACAAAAATAATAAAACAACTCAAACTTTTCATTCCTAGTCTTGTATCACCAAAAACTCTCATTTTCACTAAGAAAATGAAAAGGTAAGAGGGGACAATGTATATGAAAGCTGTTAAGCTTTACTCTAAAGCACATGATCATTAGTAAGGCAGTTTTACTTATTTATGTTATTTTTTCTTAGTAGTGATGTGCTTGTAGAGTTAAAAAATATTTTCTTTGTGACCCCATGAACTGTAGCCCTCCAAGCTCCTCTGTCCATGGGATTTCTCAGGCAAGAATACTGGAGTGGGTTGCCATTTCCTTCTCCAGGGGTCTTCTTGACCCAGGGATCAAACCCACGTCCTTTATGTTGGCAGGCAGACTCTATACTGCTGAGCCCCCAGGTGATGCTCCTGACCAGAAGCCAACTTGGTGCAAATGACTTAACCTCTCTGTCTCTAGTTTCCAACGGCAAAACAGGGAATGGAAGCCTTACCACACAAAGCAGTTATGAGGAGTCAGGGAGTTAGCATCTAGGTGCACAATAGAGTGCAGTACACATCAGTAAGCATTAGTTAGTTAGTTAGTTAAGTTCAGTCACTCAGTCATGTCCGACTCTTTGTGACCCCATGAATTGCAGCATGCCAGGCCTCCCTGTTCATCACCAACTCCCAGAGTTACTCAAACTCATGTTCATCGAGTCTGTGATGCCATCCAGCCATCTCATCCTCTGTCATCTCCTTCTCCTCCTGCCCCCAATCCCTCCCAGCATCAGGGTCTTTTCCAATGAGTCAACACTTCACATGAGGTGGCCAAAGTATTGGAGTTTCAGCTTCAGCATCAGTCCTTCCAATGAACACCCAGGACTGATCTCCTTTAGGATGGACTGGTTGGATCTCCTTGCAGTCAGTAAGCATTAGTCATCTTTATTATGATCGTTCTTAATGCTTAGTATTTTGCATGTGTCATCTCACTGAACCCTAGCAGTAAGTTTATTCATGTAGGACACTAAGGTTTGGTACGTTAAATAACCTATGAAGGAGAAGGGACTAACCTGTGGAAGGGCAGGGATTCCAACTCAGATCAGGGTCCAGAGTGCTCCCCATGCAACTGTCCATGTTGGCCAGCTTACCAAGACAATAACACAATGTCATCAATGTAGGAGGACTGTTGAATTTACTCTCTGCGTTGTAGCAATAAGATTTATTTCAGAGTAGAAGAAAATACTCACATTTGTTCCCGAGGTTAGAACAATGTGATTATATTTTAAATGTCTGTGTAAGTCAGAACTTTCTCAGTGAGAGTGAAAACAATCAGTTTATTCGCTGACTAAATGAAATACCCCAGGATAGATCTTCCTGATATTCAGATGTGACTTGATCCAAGTGTCAAGTGATGTCACCAGGAATATTTCTCTCTCCATTTATTATCTCTCTTTCCCCCTGTTGGCTTCTTTTTCACTCAGGCTTTACCCTCTTCAAGGCAAGATGATCACCAGGGGCTCTGGGCTTTTATTTTAATAGTCACATCTATTGGACAAGGGCTTCTCTCTCCAGTTGTTCCAGCAGAAATCTTTGATGGCATCTCATTAACCTGGAGTCGTATGTCCCTCCCTGAACCAAACCATGTGGCCAGGATGGAATGCTCTGACTCTCCAGGCTTGGCTTAAGTGACAGTCCTTTGTTCCCCCCAAACAAAGTGAGACACATGAACTTGGGGTGGGCGCCAGGTGACTTTCTAAAGGAAGCTTAATTTGCTATTACTAGAAGGAGGAGGCACGGGTGCTGTTTAAGCAGAGAGGAACTGTGTCTACCCGGATGCTCTTCACTGGTGGAAGATGGTGTTGTGAACTGGAGTGAGGAGACTGCAGTCCATTGCTGACTAACTGAGGAACCTTAACACAGATCCTGTAACTCAGAGCTTCAGTCTTTCCATCTGTAGTAACATCTAACATATGCATAGAGCCCCATTTACTTCTATAATAAGCCAAAACTGCGTGTACTTTCACTAGCCTGTAACTTTCATTTTGCAGTCTAGAAAAACAAAGTACAGACAAATAAATCCCTTGGCCAAGGTCACACAGCTGGAAATTGGCTAAGTCAGGATTTGAACTCGGCCAGGTTGTCTTGCTGAACCTCCACTCTTAACCACCCAATGTTACTATTGCTTATCATATAATGATGAGACTGGACAAGATGAGGTCTTTTTTTTTTTTTTTTTTGCCTCAATGTTTTTGCCTCAGTGAAGAAGGAGAGGAATGGGAAGAATAATTAATAGTAGAATGGAAACTCCTGAAAGCCCCATTTTACAATAAGTGCTAATTTGGAGGCATAATGTAGACCTGGTCTCTTGGTTTCTTGAACTCTTATCTTGAGTGGATGTTCTCTGAATCTGTTAACAGGAAAACAGTTGCTCTGCCATTTCCAAATGAATTTGGAGTCCGTCGTTTATCACAGCCAGCACACCAAGGACTATATTCATTGTCAATTTAGTTGCAGAAACACAAAGATTTCTTAATGCAATTGTGTAAAACACACTACTTAATGAAAACTTCACAGCTGAATATGATTGTGAAGAGGATATTTTCCCTGCCCAACAGTAACTTCCTTTTCATTGTTTTCTTTTAATGAATTATTGAGGAAACACCAAACTGACTTAAATATTCTCCTGCTTTAAGCTGCTTATCTTCAAAATATCCTTCTGGAACAGTGCTTTGCCACCAGATGACTTAAGGTAAAAGCAATCTATAAATTAGTAACTTACATTAAAGTGAAAAATAGCTACTTATTGTTGAATAATGAATAAGGCAAAGCCTTTTCAGGTTAACAGTTCATGGTTAAATAAATAAAAACAGCCATGAAATGTGAAAAGTTAACTTTTTTCAGATGGTTCAATAATATGAAAATTTAAGCTATAGCCTTTGGTATAAAAATGCCAACATTAAATATATATTATATTCATTTTTAACTTATCCAGCAAATGGATACTTACCTTAAGCTTCATGCTGCCTTGAAGTATTTTTTGAGTTTATGGATTACTCTGGTGCAGGCGTGTATGTTCCAAATTTTCCGCTTCTTTTTTGGGATGGTTTGTTTAAACTTCTCCCTCCTGTGACATATTAAGATTTTGAAGAGTTTATGACTGGTATCATGATTCTAATTGTCTCTATGATAGTCTTGTGACTTGTTCATTACTAAGAAATATTTAGCAACTATGAATAATAATTTTCTTCTGAGGTCCCTTCCTGAAATAAGAGTGGTATATGTAATAATAACTACAAATATAGTATCAGCAGCAACTACTATTTATGTAGCATTTCAGGCTTTGTGCAAAGTATTTTACTTACATTTAGTCATGTAATTCTAACAAGTCTATAAAGTGGATGTTGTTGTTTAGTTGCTCAGTTGTGTCTCTTTGTGACCCCATGGACTGTAGCCCGCCAGACTCCTCTGTCCAAGAGGAAGATCTAGGGGAATCTTTCCAATTCAGGAATTGAACCCACAATTCTTGCGTTAGCAGGGAGATTCTTTACCACTGAGCCACCTAGGAAGCCCATAAAATTGATATAACTATATATATTGTTTACGGTGAGGGTAAGCCCATAAAATGGATATAGCTATATATATTGTTTACAGTGAGGGTAAGAGAAGTTAACTAAAATTTACCAAGTCACTTAGATGGTAAGTGATAAACATGAGATTTAAACTTTCTTAAAATTCTACTCTGAGGCTAACATCTTCCTCTCAGGTTTAGATAAATTTAAATTCTGAACTCTAACACAGGCCCTGTATAAAATATCCCCTTGCAACTCTGTTGATATCTTAAGAGTTCCTGAATATCTTTCATGGCCTCCCAAGGGCTAGATCTATAGACTCTTTTGTAGGAATAGTCTTGATGGTGAAAAAAGGTAACCATGAATTTGGTCCCGTACAGATCATATGTCATATTGAAACTGTGCTTGAATCACTGGGTCGTTTTTCTCTTTAAGGCACTGGCATTGATTTTTTTTAGCACAAAACACCACATGTATTATGCTGTCATCAGAGCCATCCTCAGTGATAATTGCAACATGCCAGCAATAAAAACGCCCAGCCCTAGCTCCCATGGCCTACTTCTGAAAGGAACTGCATGGCTTTACAATTATCTTTCAGACTAGTAGGGAGAAGGGGAGGGTGGGAGAGCAGCAGGAGAAGAAATCTTTTCAATCTGGATGAACAGATCAGCTGCCTTGGACACCATGCTGTTCTGACCAAGCCAGGGTTCCTGTGACATCATGCCCCACTCTCATACTGTCAGCAAAATTCCCTGAGGACCACAGCTGCCACTGCCTACAAATGAGTGTTTCTGCTCACTCCATTCAAGAATGCATGCCAATTCCTCCTTTCTGCGAGTCTGCTCATCTCCTTTCTATCCCCTAGAGATGCTGAGTTCAGTGAGGATAGGGATGCTGGAAGAACATGTTTTCATGATAGAGGACCACAGGAGACATTACCAAAACCCAACCATCTCTAGAGCTTCCCTATTAGAGAGCCACAGATGGGTTCCAGGTGAGCAGAGATGTAGGTCTCTTTTACCTTTGAGTCAGCAGGAAGAGGCACTCATAGGTCAGAGCCCAGCAGCTTCCTCCATTTTTCTAGGGTGCTCTTCAAAGATTATTACTTACCTTTTGTACCAGGATGTGATAGAGTTTGGGAAGTACTCATAAAATGATGAGGGAAAGACTCAACCTTTATCTGTCCACCTATCTATCTATCCAACAATGCAAAATTACAAAGAATATTATTTCCTGGAAAATAGAGAAAGTATGTCAGGTATCTAATTTCTGCCTTTTAGTAATTTACTTTATGATCTATGTTAAGACTGTAATTGTGTCCAAATAACCAGAAAATGCAAAAGTCAAGGTTTTCATGGTTCAAAGTGAAGGCTCTGAAGCATAGTCCTACAGTATGTGGTATTAAGGCCTCTGAATTATTGAAAGTTAATAAAGTATTTCCGGTCATGACTGGGTATTTTTTTATAGTCTAATTCACCACAAAATTGTAATCCATTTATGATGTGACATTAGAATATTTTACAGTTTTATCACTGTAAGTTTAGCTCTTGTGAAGTACTTTGACTATGATTAAGGAAATCTACCAAATCCTCAATAATGAAATAGTGGTTATGCCTTGGTTATGGAGTTATGACTTTATCGCATAGATTTCCTAACTTTGTTCCTTTGTCAACCAGGTTAATAGAGAGTCTGCCTTGGTCTTCTACTCAGTAGTCATTTACTTTAATTAAGTATGGAAAATTTAAACATGCTATATTAGGAATGATACACAGGAGAAAGGTTTGAAGTAATCAAGACATATTTTCTACTAATTCTTAACTTCTATCCATTAGGGCATTAAGTTGATCGTTTTCTCTACATCACAGTGGATTTTTTTCTTCACTCTAAGAATAGTTCATTCCTGGGAATTTGTCCACAGGTTCTCAAGATTCTAGATGCATTTGGTATGAAAAGTCTTTGAGATGATTTTCCCAGATAGCAAAGCAACCCACCTCTGTCACATTTGACTGCTGGTCTTAAACCATCGCTCTTGTCATCCTCTTGGGTTTCACCAGTTTTCCTATTTTATATTTAACTACAAGTGTCAAGAGAGACTCTCATGTTAGCATGCTCTCTGTATGTAATATTCTCCACTCTTACCTTTTTCAATCAAGATTTCTTCTGCACAGTTTTCAAAGAAAATTTTTTTCCAGTTCTTGCTTTCTGCATTCAAGAGGAATCTAGTTCCTAAATTGTGCTTACTAGTATTTTGTAGATGATCATGTTCTAAGTAACCAACTTGCCTGTAACAAAACACCTATTCAACACAATCTTTATTTACCCTAGAGATCATTTTCTGAAGAGAAATTTTAGGAAATGTCTCTAATATTTTAGAAAATCATTAAACAAAGATGATAGCTCAACTGGTAAAGAATCCACCTGCAATGCAGGAGACCCTTGTTCGATTCCTGGGTCAGGAAGATACGCTGGAGAAGGGAACGGCTGCCCACTCCAATATTCTGGTCTGGACTGTATAATTCCATGGACTGTATAGTCCATGGGGTTGCAAAGAGTCAGACATAACTGAGCGACTTTCACTTTCACACTTGGTAGATGTGCCATAAATACTAATTTATATATATATAATTTATTTGATATTTATTTTCCTGGTCAATAAAACCTTATTAAACTGCAGCATGTGTATTCTCGGAAAATGACACAGTATAAAATATTGCCTCTGCCTTATTGAATTGGTAATGAGTTGGGATTTAAAACCAATAGGGGCCAAAAAAGAATACAAAATAGTTTGGGGTAGCTGCTGAATGTGTGACAAAGACCATGCATATTGCAGAGCATGGAAGCATGACTGAAAACTGGAGTGGTTAAATACAAACTTTTGAAGGGAGAATAGATGAGCCTGGGAGAATCTCAATCATAGGGAAGAAGACAGTGAAAACATAAAGGCAAGAGCACAAACAAAACCTGCCCCAGATCTTAACCAGTTTCAAGTAATTTGGGCTAAACTAATTTAATGCAACTAAAAAGAAAGAGGAAAAAAGAGAGCCATATTACCTGATTAGGAATGTTTTTGAAAGGCTAAATTGTGCACCTTCCTGTTTTCCAATATGTCATTTCTTAGCCTATTCCCTGGGAAACACAAATTAGAGCTATTTTAAAATTTAATTTTCTGATTGTTTATTTTTTACTTTGGCTATGCTGGGTCTTCATCATGGTGCAGGGGCTTTCTCTAGTTGTGGTGCACAGGCTTAGTTGCCCTGAGACATGTGGGATCTTAGTTCCCCAACCAGGGATTGAGCCTGCATGCCCTGCATTGGAAGGTAGATCCTCAACCACTGGACCACCAAGTTAAGTCCTTAGAGCTATTTTTAAAGACCTAAAGAGGCAGATTTCACAACCTTCTTCAGTGACCTGGCCTGTTAACAGCCCTTGTTAGAACTAAGCTCACCTGTAAAGATAATATTATAGTCTCACTACCCTGTAATCCGGCTTCTTTCTTATTCTGCCTTTGTGATGTTAAACAGACATGTTGATGACTCTTCTTTTGGTCAGACACCCTCTGTGGAATGAAGTCTCTCTTTGGTTTTCTCTTCCTTTTCTCAATCTGTTTCTGAGTTCAGGCATCCTATTTTCTTCTCTGCCTGGTTTTCCCTTGTTCATTCTGCTTCTGGCAGTGAGAGGCCCACGTCTCCTTCATTCCCTGTGGGTGTGATGAGAAGTGATGACCTGCCTGGGTGAGGACTGTCCTCTCCCCCTGGGCACTCAGGTCACACTGTACCACCCCTGTGGGCAACTGGGCCATGCAGCAGGTGAAGAGGGTAGTCTGGTTTCCAGCGAAGGCTAGGAAGTGAATAGATTATAGCTGCATCTCATTAGCAGCCTTTGGAACATCTAGCAAACCACATCATCATGCTCTGAGAGATGTGGGTTACAGAGAAAATGAGAACTGTGAAAGGGGAGAGAATTGCCTTCCGTTCCCATTTCTGTGCTGTGCATCTAGGCCACAGGAATGTGACTTTTCTACTCTAATTGGAAGTGTTCATTTTCATTAAATTATCTGTGTAAATGGGAGGAAGTGTCACTTTAGCTAGTGATGACCACTGGCTTCTTGTCCTTGTCCTTCATACTGTCCCCCAACTTAGGATCATGACAATGGCTATCTCGTTCCTGCAGTGCCAACTTGGAATTCCTTTGCCTGATAATAAGAGCATCCAATAACCTGGTTCAATCTATCCTTTCAGTCACATTTCTCTTGATTTTCTGGGGAAAATCTTTGCTCTATCAGAGAGATCTATCTACCAACCCTTGCGCGGTGGCAGTGGCAGTTTAGGTTCTAAGTTGTGTCCAACTCTTTGTGACCCTACGGACTGCAGCCTGCCAGGCTCCTCTGTCCATGGGATTTCCAGGCAAAAATACTGGAGTGAGTCGCTATGTCCTTCTCCAGAGGATCTTCCTGATCCAGGGACTGAACCCACATCTCCTGCTTGGCAGGCAGATTCTTTACCACTGAGTCACCTGGGAAGCCACCCCTCTAGAACAAGCCACTATTATTCCTACCAGTGTCCTTCATCAACATGACATGGAAAGCTGCCCCTTCTTGTCTCCTCTCTACAAAATTCGATGAACTTTTCCAGACCCGTTTCAATTTTCTCTTAGAATCACTGATTCTCAAAATCAGAAGGAATCACTAAAGTTATCCAATCCCAATTCAGCAACAAGCTTATAATAGAAACAGACATTTTGTAAATATGTGTAGGTGAATTAATGGGCTACATCTCCCCTAGAAATCTCTGCTGAAAAAATATTTTATCATGTCTATTCAAAGTGTATTATGAGTCAGAACTAAAGCTAACTAGGTTCTCCCCAACAACTCACCCTAAAAATTTCATTTCTACTTTTCAAAGATCTGGGAAAAGCCATTTAATGGCTTGTGTTGATTATTTTTAATTCCTGGTAATTATGAAAATATGCAGCAGTTGTTTCAAACGGTTAGACTGAACCATGGAGGTGCCTTGGCTTAATAAGGCCTCCATCGATACTTTAAGAATTTTAGACCAGGGAGCTCTTTGTTAAGGGCATTTACTCCTGCTAATTCATCCTCTTAAAATGGCAGAAAAAGAGGACAGATAAGAAGGGATGCCTGCCAAGTATTAATATGTGTGTGTCTGAATAGTTGCTATCTTATCTTTTAGGGATGGTATCACTGACTCAATGGACATGAGTTTGAGCAAACTTCAGGATATAGTGAAGGATAGGGAAGCCTGTCGTGCTGCAGTCCATGGGGTCACAAAGAGTCAGACACTGCTGAGCAACTGAACAACAATGACATCTTTTAGGGAGGATAGAGAGGACATTTCAGAGCCAGAGGAGGTACTGGAATTTTCTTTTATGTAAAATAAAGAAAATAACAGTATATGTGAGGATTTTTAAAGAAAAATAAGAATTGCTTCAATCAAGTAGTAAGCACTCCATCTGATGCAGGGTAGCTTTGTTAAATGTAAGGAAAAAGGCAACTATATTTTTGTTGAATGAAAACAATGAAAAGTAAAAGGGAGAATAGTAAGAGTTTTTCACTTTCTAAAACATCTCTTCTTGTTGACAGGGGCAAGGAGTAAGGCTCAGATAGAGGAATGAATATTTTTCCAAGGGGAATGGGTGATAATGAATTTAAGATTTTGTGAATCAGGAGACGTGAAATCATGTGAAACATTTTCATGTAGCTTCACACTGAGAGCTCAGTCCTGTACGAACATTACGGAAGGTTATGGGTGTGATGGGTGTGAAGTTAGTAAAAAAAAAAAAAGTAAGGATAGGTCCCTTGGAGGCTGGGCTGAGGGTTCTAGCAAAACAGTAAGATTGGGAATGCTATGGATGATTTGATAAATAGGACAATTCCTGGGTATGAGAATTTGGAGGGAAAAAAATCAAACATTTTATCGACTGGCGGCTGAAAGGCCCAATGTGGAGTCCTCTCATTGACCATTGGATTGGCCCAGAGTAAATACTTAACCTTCCTGAAAGCAGTTCATAGAGGAGATGGGGCAAAGAAATGTGCATTGAAGGCCGATGAAGGAGGCCTGTGGTTGGGAGGCTGAGGTAATCCCACAGTTTTAGGGACCTGCGCTATCATATCATTTTTCGGTTAAGGTTCAATGTTTGAAAAATGACATCTTTGTGAAGAAGTGGCCCCAGGCAGGATCAATATAAACAGAACCTGCCTTCCTTGCTTTATGGAAGTGTTTGTCCTAGGGCATGCTGTAGGTAGCTCCAGGAGTTCCAAGCAAGACATATATGCCTAAGTTCATGTTTCATTACTCACATTCTGAAGTCTCTGACACTTACGGGTCCATCTGTGCCCTTGAGAGAAGAATTTGCACTGCAAGCTCTGCTTGTGCTGTTCCCCAAAAAGCCAGGAGACCAACGGGTGTCAATGTTGGCTCCTTGAGAGAGGTCACTTCACTTGGTGAGAGAGTATAAGTAAAAATAGAAGTCCCAGTGTAGCCTCTTGGGCAAATGACTTATTCATGGGTTCTAAATTATTGAGGTCATTGAAGAGAGTGCTATTTTTAATCTTTGAGAGAGGAATAAATGGGGTGAACTGGGTTTTAAGAAAGGCTATGTCTCCATAGTGCAAAAGGTAGAGGATGCAAACCCCTCTAGAAGGGGAGGGATGGGTGTGCTCGCCTGTGATGGGCATGTGCTCCGTGGGTGGCCTTCAGAAGCCTTATGTCTGTAGACCAGTCTGCCTCATCAGCGGCCCCTGCAGAGCTGGGCTGGCCCCTGTACTTTAGCTGGAGCAATAGTAAAGCATGCTGATAAGAGCTCCCTGCCACCAAATGCAGTCCCCACCTTTTGTCACTCTTCCAGAACTCAAAGACCTTGTTTTTCTCTTAAAATGGAAATGCTTGCTGAGGAGCTGCACACATTGATGACTGGCTTATCAGCTGCCACCCTCATTATTGGTGAACACCTTTGCAAAAAAACAATGCGTTGATAGTTGATTAAGAGCCCAGATGGAATGCAGAGAGTCTTTGAGAGGAGGGGAGGGGAGCAGAGTGACAGTAGGTGATAGGCCTGGCATGTGGGAATGTAGAAATGAGGATCCTGAGATAGGAGGTAGAGTGGACAAAACTTGTTTGAAAACATCTTATTTCCACTGTACTGTCTCTAAGCCCCTTAAGGAATTCCAGATGATTTTCCCTTCTGTTCCGTTTTCATCTTCCTATAGCAACTTCTTACCCACATGGATCAATAAGTACTATAGATAGCCAACAATTTGTCAAGTCTGTGTGTGGATTTGCTGGCTCTTCCATTTAATATTCTTAGAATCCTTCTTTCTTGGTGCCCCCTGCCCCGACTGTTTAGCATTCTTGCTGACTTCCAACTGAGTTTCATTTCTAAAACTGGGAAATTCCCTAATTTGTGAGGCAGAGCTTACCTCCTACTAGAGAAGCTCCCATGCCACTGCGACATGAGCCCTAACCTAGCCCACTCCAGACATGAGTCTGTACCCACCCTAAACTTGGAATTGGAATGTGATGGCCCAAGGAAGCAGGGGTAATATAGAATGGCCTCTGGGGAAAATGGGGGCAGAGACCTGCAATTCCCAGTGGCAGCATTCAAGGTCCAGCATTGTCTCCTTGGCAACCTGCAGTGTCTGTTGTTATCTTTGCCCTTCATGCCTGTACTATCTTTATGGGCCAGCTCTGCCTATCTATTCATCCCAGACATTCTATGAGCTAGCCAGTACCCTCTTAATAAAGTCCAAATCTGTTTAAACTGACAAAGATTGGTATTTGTTTGTGCAACTTAGACTTCTGGTTCTTTTTTTTTTAATTTAACTTATACAAAATTTTCTATGTACCAGCACTTTACAAATACATTAGCTCATTTAATCAATTAACTCTTTAATCCTGATACTCAGTACAGACTCTTATTCCCATTTTATACATAAGAAAACCAAGATACAGAGATGACACCTAATTTACCTTTAGGTAACTCAGTTGGTCAGCGGGAGAGCTGGGATTCAAACCCATGCTCACACTCTCTTTTTTTTCTTAGCTGTGCCATGCAGCATGCAGGATCTTAGTTCCCCAGCCAGGGATTGAACCCACCCCCATTAAGTAGAAACATAGAGTCTTAACTGCTGGACCACCAGGGAAGTCCAAAACCCAAGCTCTCAACCACTGTGTTCTCCTGCCTTCTAGGCAGAGCTTTCCCCATTGTCTTCCTTTACAGTCTTCCCCACCACTCCTTCATGCTTGGGCTTCCCCATCCTGTAATGAACCATAAGAGCCTGTGTCTCAGACCTGCCTAGTTACTTCACTGATTTACAAATCTAAGTTTTTTTTTTTTTTAAAAAAAAAAGCCTAGATGTTTTCCTCCTGAGACCTAAAAACATTTTATTACAATCATGAGAAATAATTTCTCCTGAAAAATCTTAGGGCTTGTCTTAACTAAATAGCTGTGGGAAATTCTAATAGTTTTTAGACATAAGGAAGATCTATTGCTATCAGTTAAGGAAGAGCAATGCCAAAAGAAATACTGATATGAATTCAAGCCAATTTATGAGAAGTTACCCTGTGTGCAATAGCTTAGGATTAAATTTTGAATAAAGTAGGTTATTTCTATGTAGGATATTGAATAAAGTAGGTTATTTCTTATGCTGTTTCTGATTTTTTTTTTTTTTTTTACTTCTGTTTCTATCTTTCTCTTTCCAAGCCTTCTGTCTTCATATTAATTTGCCCCTGATTCTGAGCAAAACACTAACTGGCATCTAAGAGGAAATGCCTTTCATTTGACAGGAAGCCCTACAAGGAGCACTGTGGCCCCAAAGACCTGTCAGTACCCTGTTACCATTTATTCCTTCTGGATCTGTCAAAGCCTCCCAACAAGTGTCCATCATTCCCTTAGAAGAGGATGAAAACCAACCCAATTACATTCCACGCAGGTCACATCTACCCTTAAGAGATTTGACAGAAGGCTGCAGTATGCAAAGAGGTTTTCCACAAATTGGAGGCAAGAGCAGAGGACTGGATAAAAGAACCATGGTTGTCCAAATCAGCAGAGCAAAAGGCTGAAAGAAAGTCTCAGAAGGTAAGAGGCAAAAATATTGAGTTAGAGAGACTCTCAGATTCTCCTTCTTGTTTTTTTTTTTTTTTTTAAGTACAGACAATTGCCAACCAGAAATGAGAGTGTAGTCCTGCCTCAAAGCATGAGTAGCTATCCTGCTTTGCCACCCTAGTGGCCCTGATAGGCTGAATCTATCGGAAGTTCCAAGAGGTCCAGGGAAGAAGAGAAAAAGAGAAGAAAATAGAATTAAGCATGTCTGTAATGCTGTGCTTGTCAGTATTCCCAAGGACTTGACAGAGCATGTGTCTGAATTAATAAAAATGCCAATAAAGGGGTAGCCAGTATATAGATGAACAAAAATGTTAGGTTCACATGTTCTACAAAGTAAAGAAAGACATTCTTTGACCCTAAGAATGCTCATAGTCAACAAAGTAGGACTCTGGGTGGCATTTTAAGGAGTGTCTCCATTTATCTGCCCCAGTTGCCTGAAATGCTGTTTATTCCTTCTTTTCTCAAACCTCATTTGGTCTTTACGACCTGACCCAAAACCCATCTCTTCCAGGAAGCTGTCAAAAGTGACTCTAACCTTGATTAAAATTTCCTCCAAAATTCTGTTAAATTCAGGATCTGTGGATATTTATCATCTGTATTGGATTGTTTGTCCTTGATGTTAGTGTCATCTCCCAGTCAGGAGTTAAGCTTCTTAAGAGACCAGTTTATCCTCTGCTTTTATATCTCCTGGGCTTCCCCTGTGGCTCAGGGGGTAAAGAATCCACCTGCAATGCGGGAGACTTGGGTTCAATCCCTGGTTTGGGAAGATCCCCTGGAGAAGAGAAAGGCTACCCACTCTAGTATTCTGGCCTGGAGAATTCCATGGACTATATAGTCCACGGGGTTGCAAAGAGTCGGACACAACTGAGCGAATTTCACTTTCACTTTACGTCTCCCAAACTCCCTTCAGAGTAGAAAACTACTTTCAGTTGCAAGTAACTGAAGACTCCAACTCAAACTAGCTTAATCAATTAGGACTTTGATGATGTCAGGTAACGAGAGGGTCAGCAGTTGTGTGGGCTCCAAGCGTGGCTTCCAGCCCCACCTCTGTCTGTGATGCTGATGGCTCCACCTCTCTCTATAAGTTCATCTCCCTCAGCTGCAGGGAAATGGCTATGGCCACACTCCGGTCCCTTCAGTCAAGACACTGTCAGAAAGGGGACCACCTCCTCCTGTGCCTCTTGTCTAGGAGTGAGGAAATTCCTTCTACAACTCCTTCAGCAGACTTTACCTCATACCTTATTGCCCAGTATTGAGTTACATGATCTTTAACTGGGCTTCTCTGGTAACTTAGCTGGTAAAGAATCCACCTACAATGCAGGAGACCCCAGTTCGATTCCTAGGTTGCGAAGATGCCCTGGAGAAGGAATAGGCTACCTACTCCAGTATTCTTGGGCTTTCCTGGTGGCTCAGATGGTAAAAAATCCACCTGCAATGCAGGAGAACTGGGTTCGATCCCTGGGTTGGGAAGATCCCATGGAGGAGGGCATGGCAACCATTACAATATTCTTGCCCGAGAATCTCATGGACAGAGGAGCCTGGCAGGCTGCAGTCCATGGGGTCAAAAAGAGTCAGACACTACTGAGCAACTAACAGCTACAGCTACTATTATCTGTGCTTCTGATGTTATTGATAGCTGTGTATCTGTACTGTGGAAGGGCCATATAGTGGTGAGCTACAGTGCGTCACTCCCAACTCTGCATTCAGTAGCATCATGTCGACTATTTGAAATGGTAGTGTGTGAGTATTCAACCATGGAAATAGTCAAGTGATAGAAATCATGATTTGATTTATTGTTTTGCTGATTATCTAGATTTAAGAAAGTGATGGAGAAAATGTGTCTAATGAAGATGAAACATAAAAGTGTGGTGTGTCCACATCCATTTTATTGTGAGTAGCACAAGACATCAAAGAAGGGTTCTTCCAGTTTTCAAAAGCCATTATTTGAACCAGTGAAGTCATTCACATTGACAAATGAATAACATATCTCTTCTTTGTTTTACTTTCATATTACTTTTATTTTTACAGTAACATAAATGAAAATATCAACCAACATTCAGATCAGAATTATGCTCATTTATTAATTGCAACCATAAAATGATTAGGGATATAAGAGTTCAGAAAAAAATCAACAAAAGGATACTGTGAGAATTGGTTTTATGGAATTTTCAATGAAAAGTATTATATACTTTATAATTATGTATAAACTGTATGCTGCACATGCTTTTTATTAGCAAAACTTGTAACATATATAGGTACTAATATATCATGTAATACTAAGATATGTAGTATAATACTAATATACATAGTGTAAAATACATAGTATAATATGTGTGTGTGTATATATATATCCCCCAAAAGCCTGTTATTACACATTTATCAGTACAACACTGGGACTATCAATATATTTAAAAATCTACAGTATCTTCAATGACAAACCATGGTTAATTTTGTTTGGTTGTCATTTAGAAAATATGTTAATCTGATTTTAGATTTCTTCAGTGAGTTAAAAGATAGATTCAAAATGGTTCATTAAGTTTATTTTGTGGAAGAAAGTCTTGAATGAACAACTCTGCTTTGGTTTAGTTTGCTGGTGACTTCAGCAATCAGTGAGGTTTATTTCCCAGATATTGAGTCCATAGTCTGAATCAGTTCAAGTTCCTAATAATAATAAGCCACACTGACAAACAGATTTGCTGTAATCACATTATTTTCTCTCATCATGATGAATCCTCCAGGATATGGCGCATCTAGACATTTTAACACCCACTGAGCCAGTGTTCAGCTCTGAGCTTATACCAGGGGAGAAGCAAGGAACTTCATTCATAAAATGTTTCTGCCTCCTTTTTTGACTTGCTTTTTCTTAGAGAACAGATTAGCGTTCACCTGTTATTCTTTCTATACATTAGTCATGTTATCCAGTGGTGAGAAGATAGAAGAGGTTTTGGCCCCTGGAAATGCACATTCAAGATTTGGCTCTCAGGAATTCCCTGGCAGTCCAGTGGTTAGGACTTGGCACTTTCACTGCTGTAGGCCTGGGTTCAATCCTTGTTCAGGGAATTAAGATCCTTCAAGCCATGTGGCATGGCCAAAAAGAAAAAGAAAATCAATTTTTAAAAAAGATTTGAATCTCTTAGGCCAAGCATGAGTTGAAGATGTGCCCTCTTTGGGGAAGCTGCCCTCTGGGCTTTTTTTTTTTCCCCCAAGGAATGGCTTTTCTTCTCAGTAAATGTGGTGGTTTATGTTGAAATGGGGAATGATGGGAACCCAGGCATTATAGTTCCCTCCATAATCTTATATCTCTTAGTTGTTTATTTCAGCAGTGTTTTTCTTTTAAATTCTCAATGTAGTTAAACAAATCTCAACACCTCAGGTTGCTATTATTGTTGTTATTAATATAAAGGGAGTGGCAGTTCTTTATCGATCCCCTGCTCTGTTTAAGTCAGTAGGCCAAATACTTACCCATATCTTCTCTAATACTCAGAATAACTGCACAGATAGAGGTATGTGTGCTAAGTCACTTCAGTCATGTTCAACTTTTTGAGACCCTATGGACTGTAGCCCACCAGGCTCCTCTGTCCATGGGATTCTCCAGGCAAGAATACTGGAGAGGGTTGCCATTTCCTTCTCCACAGGTAATCATTGTCTTTTCCAAATAATAAAACTGAAGCCCAAAGAGATTTAATAACCCAGGTTTTAACCAGAGTCTGTCTGACTCTAAAGCTCTCATTTTCCCCTCTATGCCAGGATTTCTCTCTTCCCTCAAGAACTTCTTAGGGCTTAATACTATCAGAGAAACATATTGAATGAGTAAAGTTTTCAAAAGTCACATTTGGGTAGTAGGGGTCAATAATCCACATTAGGACATTCTTACTTTAAGCTTGGCCATTTGCTAATACTGATTTTTTTAAAATGCACTGTTGGTGTCCTAACAAGTCTGCAAAGGTCAGGTGGAGCCAGGGCAATAAGTGCTCAGGCACACTTCCTGAGAACCTAGAGACTGTCTGGGGCACACAGTCCTGTTTCACCGGCTTCATGGACCTCTTGGCATTTGAATCTCAGAAGGCAGGCCGATGCCACACAGAGTTTTTTCATTTTTTAGATGTAATGCCATGAAGGTCCAGCAGTTTCAGAAACATAGCATGCCCTGTCTGATAGGACTAGTTTTCCTTGTGAAATCCTAGCTTTCAGGTCAGAAAAGAAATGGGTCAGGTGTAAGGCCAACCAGACAAGGGACAAGCAGCCTCTCAACAAGATGATCCAGTACCTGTTACAGAATATTGTTCTAATCCTGCATCATACGATCAGACGAAATGAAAAAGGTCAAAACATCAGTGTAGAACTATGGAAACACCTGGCACCCACAACCCAGTGGCAATATGCCTAGAGAGAGAAAGGCTATTGCTGGCATCCCTTTATTTGCGTGGATTGCTCCTAAACATCAGAATCAAAAACAGGTGGAGATGCTTTATATCATAACAATTGAGATGCCCCAGTGTCATTACAGGTCAAGAGAGGCTTGTCCACATTTGTACATTCAATACAGTCCTCAGACACACAAGTAGGCTCAGCCTCATCCGAGAAGCTTCTCTCCAGCCCTCATCAAATCATTGAAATGAGTAATTGGGGTAGCCTTGAAATGAAAGAAGTATCACTAAAGGGCAACCAAGCCTATGGCAGTGTATTCAAAATATTTTCCTCCTGTACGCATTTAACAAATTAGGAAAAACCATATACCCCTGACATACTTTTAAGTTTACAAGTTTTATCATCAAGTTTTTATAGTTGCAAAGGATAGTTTCTGACATACTGTGTTGTACATGGGCATTCAAGATCTTTTCAACAAAACTCTTGAAGTTACAAATTTAAATAGCTTCCAATTTATTGAAAAAAATCTACCATATCTAACTGACAAAAGTGGTCCCCATTGTCAAACTAATAAATCAGGGATGCTTTGTGTTGTAAAAAAACAAGTAATTAAAAAGTAATTCAAGTAAATGATTGAATCTGCATTTCCCTTTGATCGTCTTCTCCCTTCTGAATCCTAATTGTGACAAGTATGTCAGCTGGATGACACAAAAGTTACTCTTCTCTCCAATGTCCCTTAGTCAGTCCTTGGCTTTCTCGCAGGGGCCTCTCCCTCTAGAATTATGTATTCTTGATTTGACCCTTTGTTTTTACTCCCAGAGCAATGAACCTTGGTATCACTGGGGATGGTTTTCTTTTTCAAGTTGGAGAAGTTCTGCTGTGAAAGTGGAGGTGGGAAAGGAGGGCATGTAACAGCACGAAAGTCCTCAGGCAGAGCATTCAGCAAAGCGCTGTAGGGAAGCTGAGTCTGAAAAGTTATTCTCTCAAAGCTCTTGATACTGCATATCACTTGGAAAGTCTTTTTTATGCCCAGCAATTAAGCAAACTGTTTTTAAGAACCAGTGTAACAAATATGGTTTTGTTCCCAGGACACTGTGTTTATTAATTTTGGGGGTCTTCTTTCTTTCTTTTTCCCTTTTCCTTCCTTTCTCCCTTAATCCCTGGTGGCTCAGACGAAAAAGGATCCGCCTACATTGCAGGAGACCTGGGTTCAATCCCTGGGTTGGAAAGATCCCCAGGAGAAGGGAATGGCTACCCACTGCAGTATTCTTGCCTGGAGAATCCCATGGACAGAGGAGCCTGGCGGGCTAAAGTCCATGGGGACACAAAGAGTTGGACACGACCAAGTGACTAATGATTTCATTTTCCCCTCATCAATGGATAGGAGCATGGAGGATGTGCTCCTCCTCACTATCTGATGTTCCTACAGCCATTAACATTGCCCCTTCCCAAAAAAGGAGAAATCCCTCCCTCCTTGGCGTACCTTAGTGCTGACATACAGAGTTTACACTGAGACCTGGCCCAGAGGAAAATCTACCATGAAGATCATTGTGAAGGTGGAGTGTCAGTCCCTCATGTTCACAGCCTCTTCCAAGCTCTTGGGAGGCTCCCTAACATGTGTTGCAATATCATGTACTTTTGTAAATTTTTAAAAAATGTATGTCTCTATTCTCTTACTTAAAGAGGATCCCTCCACACAAATATCAGCTTCCCATCCCATTCGGGTTTCCAGATTTAGGAAATAAAACTTCAAGATGTCCAGTTAAATTTGAATTGAAAATAAGCTATTAATTTTTGATTATTCCAAATATTGCATGGAACACAGTTATACTAAAACATTATTTGTTGTTCATCTGAAATTTTGCCTAGCAGCCAGTTTTGTCTATCAGCTGCCCTTCCTCCCTCAAAACTTTGATCCTCTGCTGTTTGGACCAAAAATGGTAAGACAAGCCTTGCTTTTCCCAAATCAGATAAAGAATTGTTTAGTTTATATTGTAAACTCTTCTCAAACTATAATTTGAGACTTTGAAAGTCAGTCCTGACCAATCTTATGCAACCTTATTTTTTTGGCACATTTTTTTGCTACAGAAACACAGATCAAAATAATTTCCCAACTCTGTGGGAAAATGAGAAACTCCTGTTGTCTGACGAGAGACAAGAGAACTGTGAAATGTCACTGCTGGGCTTTGAGTTGGGACCCAGTGTGGAACATGTGTGTTCAGAAAGGAAACTCTGTAAATGGCTGCAGGGAAGCAGTAGCTAGTGGGAGAGGAGAGAATCCTGGCTCAAGAAGATTTGGATCATAATAGAAAGTACTAGGGGCTTCCCTGGTGTCTCAGCAATAAAGAATCCACCTGCCAATGCAGGGAATGCAGGTTCGATCCCTGGGTCGGGAAGGCTCCTGGAGAGGAAGTGGCAACCCACTCCAATACTCTTGCCTGGGAAACCCCATGGACAGAGGAGCCCGGCAGGCTAAAATCCATGGGGCCACAAAAGAGTCAGACAAAACTTAGCAACTAAACAACAAAGAAGTACTGGAGAGTCTTTCTCGATCTTACAATCTTACACCCTGACCTACAGTGAGAAACACATTTTCCATCATGACCCCAAATTTGCCTCTGTGTATATGTGATTGAAACAAAAGTTTCATGCAGCATTCACCATTACTACATGTACAATTACTGTGTAATGCAGGCTGATATTTTCTACTCTAATTTATTTGATTTTTTTTTTTTAAGAACTAATTGTACTCAGTTGATTTCACAACCAACTGATGGATCATGAACTTAAAAGCTACTTAAGTGGCATAAAAACTACTGCATGGGAGCACTGCTATTCAAAGGCACCGCTCAGGGCTCTGGCTTTAGTGGTCTCCAGAAGAAAAGGAGCCTGTGGGAATCCCCTGAGGTACAGTGGTTAGGACTTGGCACTTTCACTTCAGGGACCCAGGTTCGATTCCTGGTTGGGGAACTAGGATCCCACAAGCCATGTGGTGTGACCAAAAAAAGAAAAAAGAGCTTGTGTCACAGTGTAACTCAATGAGCTGCTCTCTTCCTTGAGAAAATCTTCCTCTGAAAACAATGTCAGCTGAAGATAACACTTAGGGACTGCGGAGTCATCCTCTGCTGTAAGTTCCTTACCCTCTCACAATGGGTAACAAATGATTTGCAAGTGAGTACCAGTCCTCCAATGACCCTCTGAGAAGCAGTGTGGGCTGGAGGGTGGCACAGAAGAGATGAACTAAGCCCATGGAGCAGGGGTCCAGAGGAGCCCAGAGGGAATGTAGTCCAGAGTGGGAGGCGAGGGAAGCAAGAGCAGGTGTTGTGTGCCACTTCAAACATCTGTGAGACACATTACTGAGGCCACAGGGCCTGTTTTGGAGAAAGGGAAGCCCCTTTCCAGGGATGCCATCCACCCGAAGGAGAAAGTCCTTTTCAGACAACTGGTTCAACTGCAAAAATATTCCTGCATTCAGAGGGATGTGTCAGAGAAAAGTGAAGATTTTTACCCCAAAGAATCAGATTTGTCTTTCTTACCCTGAAGAAAGAAAGCATCATCTCTCTTTCAGTCTGGTACCTATGTCAGACCCTTTCCTTTATCCTGGAATCACCAGTTCTTTCATCTGGTCCCCTCACTCTAACTTAATGACTTCATAGTGAAAACAGAATTTTTTCATCTTTTCTCCACTACACCTGCCAGTCCACCAACACAACCCTCCATCTCCCTTCCCAAGGAATGTACTGCCTGGTGATGTGAGGAATTATGAGAACTTTTATTACCCCATTACAGTGGGGGTCTATACTCCTTCAAGTCTAGTATACAAACACTGAATTATATTGCTGTCTTCATTAACAGCGAAAATGACTGTTGTCTAACACTTAGCAAAACAGATACATTCTGGTTGCAAACTTTATTTATTTATTTATTTCATTGCACTCTATATCTCTGAATTTGAGAAAAGAATGACATGGAAGCTTTTGCATTTCCATACAAATTATGAAATTTTTGTTCTAGTTCTGCAAAAAGACTGTTGGTAATTTGATAGGGATTGCATTGAATCTGTAGATTAATTTGCTGTCTCTGCAAGCGTCTTCCAGCATTCCCTCTCTACCAGATGCTTTCCCAAGCACTCAGTATATCCCATCTCTTAAAATATGCCTCCATTTAT
Source organism: Muntiacus reevesi (assembly GCF_963930625.1). Classification (NCBI taxonomy): domain Eukaryota; kingdom Metazoa; phylum Chordata; class Mammalia; order Artiodactyla; family Cervidae; genus Muntiacus; species Muntiacus reevesi. The sequence goes on along the minus strand of NC_089255.1, from coordinate 29,248,571 downwards.
TCTGTCTATGCTCTCTCTCTACACTATTCACAGATAATTTTATCTAAAGAATTGCCATCTCCATTTATTTCCTTTTGCTAGTCTGCCTACAGTACCTATCACCCCACCAAAAATACTCTGGCCATAAAAGTCATCAGTGGCTTCTATATTGCTAAATCTAACAGAGACTTTTCAATTCTCACCTTCCTCGGCATTTTAGCAGCTTTAGACACAGTTCGAGCTCCCTCCTTCTTGAATGGCTCAGATCTTGGCCTTGCTGATGACACTTCTACTCCCTGACTTTTCTTCCTATCATTCAGTCATCTATTCTTTACTGGTTTATTCATCTTTCTTGGATCTTAGCTTGTTGGGTGATCCCCTCCTTCTATCAAGAAAAGGATACTCTTCCCCCAGTGGCTTAGACAATAAAGAATCTGCCTGCAATGCAGGAGACCTGGGTTTGATCCCTGGGTCAGGAAGATCCCCTGGAGAAGGAAATGGCAACCTACTCCAGTATTCTTGCCTGGAGAATCCCATGGACAGAGGCTACAGTTCATGGGGTTGCAAAGAATCAAACATGACTGAGCAGCTAACACTTCCACTTTGTATCCCTCACTCAGGTAATCGGCAACTCCATCCATACAGCTGTTCCCTAAAACAAGCCCTCTTGATTCACTACCAGTACACAGCTCATATCTGTTCATTTTGCTCTGTCTCCATTGCTCCTACCTGAGACCAAGCCACCATCATACTTCATCTTTACTCTGCAATCATTTCCTTACTGGTATCCCCATTATTCTTGCCCCCCTACCCAGCAATCTGTTCTCCATATAACAATCATCATCATATTTCTAAAACATAAATCAAGTTATGTCACCTTTTTGCTTGGAAAGAATAAATCATTTTTCCACTGAACTTCAAATAGAATCCAAGCTCTTAAACTTGGTCTACAAGACCCAGAGTTATCCAGCCCCTGCCTGTTTCTCCAGCCTCACCTCCTTCCATTTCCCCTTCATTTACCTCTCTTCTGTAGCAGAGCCTTTCTTTGTTTCTTACAAGGTCAAGATCTTTCCTGCTTGAGGTTCTTTGTACCAACTGTCCCATTTTCTGAGGTTGATACCCTCCTCTACTTCACTTGTTCCTCTCCTGTGAACTCCCGCTCATCTGTCCATTAGGTAAAAGTTGAAATGTTAATTCTTGAGAAAAACCTCTCCCGAGTCACTCATTCTCAGCTCATCATCAATCTGAATTATGTTCCCTTGGTTATATTCTCTTAGCACCCTGTATTTTCTTCATAACACATTCTACAATTTATAATTGAGCGATTATCTGTGTGTTCTTTTGTCTGCTTAATATCTTTTTTCTCCATTTAACTGTAGGCCTCATGAGGCTAGTGCCTAGAACAGTAGCTAAAACATTAGGAAATGCTCAACAAACTGTTTAATTTATGGGTTTATTTATTTTTGGCTACGCTGGTTCTTTGTTGCTGGGAGCCAGCTTTCTCTAGCCACGGAGTGTGTGGGCTAGTCCTTGTTGCAGTGCGCGGGCTTCTCGTGGTGGCTTCTCTTGTCTCAGAGCACATGGGCAGGCGCATGGTGCGACTCTAGGTCCACGGGCTTCAGTAGTTGCAGCATGAGGCCTTCAATAGCTATGTCACACGGGCTTAGTTGCCCCATGGTTGTGGAATCTTCCCGGACTAGGATTTGAACCCGCGTCCCCTGCACTGGCAAGTAGATTCTTAACTACTGGACCTCCAGGGAAGTCCAGCAGCAATTTTTAACTGAATGAATGAGGGATATGGCAACTATTTTTTCAAATGTATACTAAACATTGACCATCTTTATTGCTTTCAACCCCAAGGCTGTTGGCAAGTATGATTCATGCAGTGGGTGTGCAACAGGTCAGATTCCTGTATATTAGTGCCCATCAGTGGTGTGCTGGAGCAGGCTTAAGAGAACCAGTTCTGGGCATCTTCCTTCCCAACTTCACATCGAGTGACAGTGTGTTGGTAGCCATGATAGGAGTATGTATACCACAAAAATAGCAAATGCTACAAATCATAGCCAGTTTACTGGCATACCACTGGTATCTACTATACATTTAACATGTTAGGTATTATGGAGCCACCATTAAAAAAATAAGTCATTGTCCCACACCAGCAATAGTTACCAGTCTAGTCTAGGGAATATGACATACATCAAGAATCAAGGAGAATCAGGGTACAGCTATGGCATGTGAGCACATCCATGTCAGGAAAGGATAAGGTCAGTAGGGACTGGAATAAGTACCAGTGGGCATCCAGGAAGTGGAGCCATTGCTAAAACTGGTGGATGGAGAGGATCTATGTACCCGGACCATGGAAGGTAATCCCAACAGAGGGACAGTAAGGACCTAGGGCTGGTCATGATCCAGGAAGCGTAGTTGGAATGGGAGTAGACAGAAGTAGGAGAGATTGTCTTATTAGTTGTAAAGAGTTTCTCTTGAGATTTCTTTGTGCATGTAATTTTGGTAAATCAGATCGTATTTTAAAAATGAATCCAGATGTTAAAGAATTCTTAAGGCAAATTTGTTTAAAAAAGAGAAGTGAAGGGTAAACAATCTTACTTTATTTTTCAGATTTAGGTTTTACTGGAATAATGTTTCCTTGAACCCATGCACATCTCTACTACATACCCCGCGCCCCTCCCCCCGCCCCCGCCCACATCTTCAACCTGCCAGATGTGGGCAGAGTGTCGGGTTGGAGATTTCCCCTGTTTTGGCCCTCGGTTCCTTATCTGTGAAATGAAAGGGTCCAACTTGATTGTCTCTCAGATCTTTTATGGCTCAGAAAAATTGCATTGTTCTAAATGGTCAGGCATGTGAACCCTATTTCTAAATGAGCCTAAGAAGAAGGCCAGGAAAACACTATTCTGAAATGTCCTTGCCTGGGATTAAAGGATGCTGAGGGATTCCATTTGGGGATAACAGGGTGAAGTAACATGTTCCTCTTGCTGCAGAGTTAGGTCAGTTTTCTTTTAGTCAAAGAAGGGATTTGACATCTAAGGATAGCAGACGATCTCATGGGTTTTCCCTATGAGCATTATTAGGTAAATCCAGGGACCATTTGACAGGAAAATAAGGGCACTATTTTTAAATCAACAGGAAAAGGGCAGAGTAGCAAGATAGGAAGATGATTTATCCTGTGGCCAGAAGTGCACAAAATTGACTGAAGAAACTAATCGAATCAGACTTGATAAAGCTGATGCTGCCTTACAGCCGCTGTGCCTAGAAGCTTTGTCGGAGCTGGTCTGCCACGGATCCTGATTTAGGATATAGACTGACTCATTCACTTCTTCTGAGTAACAATGCAGCTGCACACTTTGCTATTATTGGTTTTTTTAAAAATTACTATTAAGTGTAACACGAGGCTTTGATGATGCTAAGTAGCAGCAAAATGCTGGTGTCTATTGAAGGAACCTGTTCCTAGCCTTTCTTGGGGCCCCCCAAGTAGGGCTGGCTGTGGGCTCCCAGGGCCTTCTTTTCCCTCTCCCTCTCTGCCTCCTCCTCATCCCTAAAGGTCGGAACGGCTGCTGCCAGGTTGGCCTGTTCAGTCCACTCCTCTCAAGTCTCCCTAAAGCTGCAGCACAGCAGGAAGCCAGAGAGATGTGCTCTCCCCATCGGCACAGGCCAGTTGCGGCTCTGCTCTGCTGCAGGTGGCCATGCTGACGTCTGGCTCAGAGAGAAGGAAGCCTGAATGAAGTCTTCTGAATCCAGTGTTACCCAACCCAGGTGTCTGTGGTCCTGGCAGAAAACGCAGGTCCGTGCTCAGCTACCCCAGAGGGCACTTAGGTATTTTGGAGGACCTGAACTTTTTGATCTTTCCAGTTGGAGGATGAAGACCGTAAAGATCTGGTGTTCAGAATGGTTCAATTCACCATAGATTTAGTAAGTGCCTGCACCAAGGGTAGACAGGTCAGTACTGCGAGCCAAGAGGGAAAAGGACACGGTTTCTGCATTTGAAGAGTTCACAGTCTCACATTTTACATGAACAGAAACTTACAGTGAAACCAGATAAGTGGTAATGTAAACATATGCACAGGTTGCTATGGGAGCCCAGGGGAAGGATCTTAGACCAAAAGGAGCTGTCACCTAAACCGTGTTGTGAAAAATGAGGAAGAGTCAGATAAAGCAAGCTAGAGAGTTCCAGGCAAAGGGAAGTTCACAAAGAATTAACAACATAGCCCTGCTGGGGACTCACAGGCAGTTCGGTGTAGGAAGGTGTAAAGTGGAAGACAGAGCTTGAGGGATACACAGCTGGGAATGGAGGCTGCAGCCAGATAGAGAGGAACTTGAGAGCCTTGGTAAGGAAACAGAACTGAGCCCCGTTCTGTAGGAATTTGGGAGCCGTTGAATGACAGCTAGTAAAGAAGTTATATGATCAGTTTGCATAGATTGATCGCTTTAGTGCACAAAGAGGATGGATTTAAAGAGAGTGAGATAAAAGGCAAGCAAATCCACTAGTTTGTGCAAAGGTATCGGTGCTCCAAGGCATTATTAGTCATACAGATCGAAAGGAGTGGGCGAGACTGAGAAGCATTTAGGAGTTAAGATCAGAAAAACCAGAAGAACTTGATAACGGACTGAGTATGTTGAATGGGATGATGGGAGAGAGGAATTTGCCTAGGATGGTTGTCGTGTTTCTTGCCAAGTATATAGATCTGTGTTTCTCAAAGTGTGTGCCTTGTAGCACCAGCTCTATTGGGTACGAGGAAGCATTGTGTCAAAAGTGGCTATATCCACAAATAAGTCTGAGAAATAGCAGACTTAAACAAAAGTAAACAGAACTCTTGAGAACTTCTCAGAGCTTTTAATGTGGTACTGCTACAAATAACAGTAATTGCCATTATTAAGCATTTATGAGTTCCATTTATTGTGTCTTTGAGCCATTGGAAAAGAAGGAAAGCCCCAAGAAAACTATTCTGAAACTTGAAAACAATGTGTGAGCAAGTACACAAATATAAACTAATAATATTGGCTACCAAGCAAGAAGTTGGCTCAGGTGATATGAGCCAAAGGCATTTTGAGACATGGTCCGGTGCAGGACTAAATATTTGATATACATTATTTCAGGTTCCCATAACAACACTGTGAGGTATGCATTTTGTACCTATTTTACAGCTGGGGAAACAGGGGCTCATAAAGATTAAATAACTAACCAAAATTGCCACACATCTGGTAGAGTCGAATCTCACTGTTAACAATGATATGACATCATTTCTGTGTGCTAATGTATATAGTGAGTCTGCAAGACAGGGAAGGATGTAGCATGCTGTGTCTTCTGTTGAAGAGAAACAATAAAATAGCCAGTCATTTTTACCAGCAAAATGGGTTTATTCAGGAACAGCAAAGAAATGCAGTTCAGGACATGCAGTCTGTGGAAACCACAGGGAAGTCTGGAGAACAAAGGAGAAGAGCATTCTGTTACAAAAGAGGAAGGGGGAGTTGGGATGGCGCTGTTATAAACAGAGCCCATGGGAGGAAACTGGGAGTCCTTCTCAGTGGCTGAGCTGAGAGTCTCTCACTGGCTGGACTGCTGCCAGGCAAGAAGAAATTCTTCCTTCCTCCAGGTGGGTAGTAAAGTGGCGACTTCTTCTTACTGGAGAGGCAAAGGCACATTTCTTCCCTTCAGTCTGCAAATGATGTTGAGTGGTAGGGGGTGACAGTGCCCCCTTCTGGCCTCCTGACTGCATTTTAAATGAGGCTTCTGTTAATTAATTTTCATTCTCTCAAACTTAAGTGAATCTTCATTCTGCCAAACTCATTTCACTTGCTAGCAAAGTAATGCTCAAAATTCTCCAAGCCAGGCTTCAACAGTACGTGAACCAAGAACTTCCAGATGTTCAAACTGGATTTAGAAAAGCAGAAGAACCAGAGATCAAATTGTCAACATCTGTTGGGTCATAGAAATCGCAAGAAAATGCCTGAAAAGCATCTATTTTTGCTTCATTGACTACACTAAAGCCTTGACTTTGAGAGATGGGAATACCAGATCATCTTACCTGCCTCCTGCGAAACCTGTACGCATGTCAAAAAGCAACAGTTAGAACCAGACGTGGAACAACAGACTGGTTCCAAACTGGGAAAGAAATATGTCAAGGCTTATGTTGTCACCCTGTTTATTTAACGTATATGCAGAGTACATCATGATAAATGTCAGACTGGATGAAGCACAAGCTGGAATCAAGATTGCCAGGAGGAATATCAATAACCTCTGATGTGCAGATGACATCACCCTTATGGCAGAAAGTAAACAGGAACTAAAGAGCCTTTTGATGAAAGTGAAAGAGAAGAGCAAAAAAACTGGCTTAAAACTCAATATTCAAAAAACGAAGATCATGGCATCTGGTCCCATCACTTCACGCCAAATAGATGGGGAAACAATGGAAACAGTGAGAGACTTTATTTTCTTGGTTTCCAAAATCACCACAGATGGTGACTGCAGCCTTGAAATTAAAAGACACTGGCTCCTTGGAAGAAAAGTTATGACCAAACTAGACAGCATATTAAAAAACAGAGACATTACTTTGCCAAGAAACGTCCATATAGTCAAAGCTATGGTTTTTCCAGTAATCATGTATGGATGTGAGAGTTGGACTATAAAGAAGGTTGAATGCAGAAGAATTAATGTTTTTGAACTGTAGTATTGGAGAAGACTCTTGAGAGTCCCTTGGACTGCAAGGAGATCCAACCAGTCAATCCTAAAGGAAATCAATGCTGAATATTCATTAAAAAGACTGATGCTGAAGTTGAAGCTCCAATACTTTGGCCACCTGATGCAAAAAGCCGACTCATTAGAAAAGACCCTGATGCTGGGAAAGATTAAAGGCAGGAGGAGAAGGGAATGACAGAGGATGAGATGGTTGGATGGCATCACCGACTCAATGGACATGAGTTTGAGCAAGGTCTGGGAGATGGTGAAGGACAGGGAAGCCTAGCGTGCTGCAGTCTGTTGGGTCACAAAGAATCAGACATAACTGAGTGACTGAACAGCAACTGAGAGAATGCTGTGTTAATGAAGTATCTCACAGGGTCAGTGGTACTTGGAGGACATTTTGTGGAGAATAATGCTTTAACTAAGACCAAGAGTACAGGTTGATAAGAGAAGTTATTTTTATGTAAGTCATGGTAGTTTAGCATAAGGTTGAAACTTGCCATAATAAAAATATAACTGAAATGTAACAGAAAGTCAAAGTGGGCAGAGATTGTTTCCAATATTAGTGTTCAGGGGAAACATTCAGTTAAAACACAGTCAGCATCAAGTAGCAGAAGACCCAACTAAAAATGGTTAAACAAACAAATTTATTAAAGCACAAAGTCCAGAGGTAGAACAATTCCACTGTTGGTTAACTCAGTGTTTAAACATCATCATCAAAGATGCAAGGTTTTTTTTCTCTTCTTCTGTTTTTCTGCCTTGCCATTTTCAATATGTTACATAGTCCCCTGAGGTCCCAAGGTGGCCGGCACAGTTCCAGGTGTTGGATGCCAGGGCGCAGAGGATGTCAGGACTGATAGAAGAGTACCACGGCTGCACATCAGGCTCTCAGAAAAGAGAGGTTGAAGAGGGGGGATATTAAGTGATGCTACTGAGAAAACATCTCATGCTGCAAGAAAAAAGTGACGCTTCCTGCTAAAGAGCATTGCAATCATTTTTTGAGTCCATCGCACAAACAGATTGAACGGGGCAAAGTGCACCCAGACACGGGGTGCTTAGGTTGAAGGAGACAAGCTGCCATGAACAAGCAAGATGCTGGTGCTCCCCTGAGCCAAACCTCGGTGAGTACTGTCCTGAAAGTTAATTGGGAGTCAGCACAGGACAGCAACTATTAATTTTGAAATTAGCAGCCTGCTGCTGAGAGCCGGGGGCCAGGGCACTGTGGACCTGAGATGCAGGGATAATCAAAGTTGATTATCAGTTCGCTAGTGGATTGGGTGATAGACTGTCACATGGGCCTCAAACAAGAGGAATGTTGGGAGTGTGCCTTCTGCCAATTCTCAAAAATCCTATTACTATTTTCATAAATGAGTGATCAGGACATTTCAGGGCTTGTTACTAGAGGCATCTGGACTAGGTGAGACCTAGCTCTGTCTCAGATTGATTCTAAGAATCAAAATGAGCATAGTTAAAGAAGTCTGTCCTATGGAGGCTCGTTTCTAAATTACAAAAGCTCTTGGTGAACTGTAGGTCCCCATGCAAATAGTAGACCTGTTATTAGGAGGCATATTGAATGAGTTCTTGGCATGCATTTTGGAGGACAAAAAAAATGCACAGAAAAGGGGGTGATGGGAATTCTCTGGTGGTCCAGTGGTTAGGACTCCACACTCTTACTGCCAAAGTCCTGGGTTTGATGCTGTAATTGGTGAACTAAGTACCCACAAGTCTCACAGCACGGTAAAAAAAAAACAACAACCAAAAATCCCTATAAAAAATGGGGGGGGGATTAAAAGTAAATAAAATAAAAAGAAAATAAATGTGGGATAATTTAAATAATAGAAAACAAAGAAAATCTAAGAGAACCATCTCCGGTATCAGTTTTCTTGCAGATCATTTCCGTTTTTCAGGAGCATCAGAGATGTGGTAGAACTGATGGGTTCTCGTTTTATGAGAACTAATCACGGTGTAAAGGCGTATCAGGGCGAAAGTTGCCAGGAGGCATCTCACATGGCAGCCTTGGGAACAACCCTATTGTCTAGTCGCTTGGAGTTTCAAGCATTAAGACAGGAGATAATGGGAAAAGTGTACCTAGTTCACATTTCATTTCCAAGTGTTGCAGAGTGGTGAGGAAGGAGTGCTATGATGAAGAGCAAAGTTTTCAAAAACAGAACAGCTCGGCCTACAAAATGATATCAGAAGGAAGTTGCAGAGGAGCACGTGAAAGCCAAGGACCTAAAAAGGAAAAGCAGGCATGGGTGGAATGGCGCTGGAAAGGCAACTGACATTTATGAGCATGCAGCTGCTCTGCTAAGTGCTTTCACACATCAAAACATTTAATCAGGAAGGTATCATTTCAGTTCAGTCCAGTTCTGTTCAGTCGCTCAGTCGTGTCTGACTCTTTGCGACCCCATGAATCGCAGCACGCCAGGCCTCCCTGTCCATCACCAACTCCCGGAGTCTACTCAAACCCATGTCCATCGAGTCAGTGATGCCATCCAACCATCTCATCCTCTGTCATCCCCTTCTCCTCCTGCCCCCAATCCCTCCCAGCATCAGGGTCTTTTCAAATGAGTCAGCTCTTCGCATGATGTGGCCAAAGTACTGGAGTTTCAACTTCAGCATCAGTCCTTCCAGTGAACACCCAGGACTGATCTCCTTTAGGATGGACTGGTTGGATCTCCTTGCAGTCCAAAGGACTCTCAAGAGTCTTCTCCAACACCATAATTCAAAAGCATCAATTTTTCGGCGCTCAGCTTTCTTCACAGTCCAACTCTCACATCCACACATGACCACTGGAAAAACCATAACCTTGACTAGATGGACCTTTGTTGGCAAAGTAATGTCTCTGCTTTTTAATATGCTATCTAGGTTGGTCATAACTTTCCTTCCAAGGAGTAAGCATCTTTTAATTTCATGGCTGCAGTCACCATCTGCAGTGATTTTGGAGCACCAAAAAATAAAGCCTGACACTGTTTCCACTGTCTCCCCATCTATTTCCCATGAAGTGATGGGACCAGATGCCATGATCTTAGTTTTCTGAATGTTGAGCTTTAAGCCAACTTTTTCACTCTCCTCTTTCACTTTCATCAAGAAGCTTTTTAGTTCCTCTTCACTTTCTGCCATAAGGGTGGTGTCATCTGCATATCTGAGGTTATTGATATTTCTCTCAGCAATCTTGATTCCAGCTTGTGCTTCTTCTCATTTCAAGGCCATATCAAATAACATTTAGACTTATAAAACAGAATTTATGTTGCAGGCTAAAACCACTGTCAAGTTCTGGAGGAAGAGACACAATGTCTGCCCAAGAGACAGACAGAGGAAGAACATAGCAACAATTCATCTCAGAATGACCCCTAATAACCCATCATTGGCCAGGGTTATCAGGAAAGCCCTGGATGTGCTGTGGTCAGAAGGAAAGATTTATTGGGGGTCTTACTGAAAAAGCAGGTATTGTGGGATCTGGAGGATTTCTTTCTCCCGGTTTCAAGTCACTATTCAGAGAAGGCAATGGCAACCCACTCCAGTACTCTCGCCTGGAAAATCCCATGGACGGAGGAGCCTGGTAGGCTGCAGTCCATGGGGTCACACAGAGTTGGACACGACTGAAGTGACTTAGCAGTAGCAGCAGTATGTTACTATTGGAGGGGGCTACGGCTCTTTAATCCATCTTTTCCTCTCTAAGAAAGGAGGGATAGCTTGTATAATTGATGAGCTTGGGAGAAGTGAAAAGTGCCTATCTCAGCCCCATTCTCCTTCCTCTTTGGAGATCTGCCATCCCTCAGAGCACACATCCTGCCTTGGTACCCACAGGGGAGACTTGTAGACCTGGCGCCACCATGATCCATTGGGGAGCTAAATCTGAAACAGGCTTGCACACTGCACCCTGAGGAACCCATTGTTGCTGCACTAAATACCATGTCCTCCAAGTCCAGTCAACCCTGTAGCAGGCCCCTGGTCTTCTCCTTACTTACTGCAAGTAATAACAAGTCCCCTCCTTCTTACCTTTGGCTTGGTTGTGTCTTTTGGCTCAACATCCACCAAAAGGTGAACTCAGTTTTTCAGTAGCAATGCCAATATATCCTTGCATGTGATCTAACATTACTTTCCTGTATGTGCACCATTATCTGATTTTACATCAGGCAGGAGCACACTCAGGGCTTTTCTGTCGCAGTGCCTTCACTCAGGGTGTTCCCTCCAGATGGAAAGTCCTTTGGCCCTTTTTTTCACGTCTATATTTTGACCTGTTCTTCAAGGACTAACCCAAATTTCACCAAATCCATACATGCTTTTCTAACAGGTTTTATTCAGAGGTTCCCTACCCAACACTCATCCCACTTTCTTCTTTTTCCACAGAGTCTCAATTTTTCTTAGTTCATAGGTGATGATATATTTCCAATAAGGCAGTGCCTGTGACTATCTGAACCAAACTAGGGAATGTCATTCCCCTTGCCAGTGACTGATTTAGGAGTGAACTTGTAACTCAGTTTTGGACTTGAGCCATAGAAAGACATTGTCAAGACTGAGAAAGTATTTTCCACCCCAACTTTTGATACTCTGGAAACACTCTTTAAAAAAAAAAAAAGAAAACAGATTTATTGATTTATTTTTATTTTTGACTGTGCTGGGTCTTCGTTGCTACACACGAGCTCTCTCTAGTTGTGGAGAGTGAGGGCTGCTCTTTGTTACAGCGTACAGGCTTCCCATTGTGGGGGCTCCTCTCATTGCAGAGCGTGGGCTCTAGAAACACAGGCCTTAGAAGTTGCAGTGCATGGGCTCATTAGTTCTGACACATGGGCTTACTTGCTTCGTGGCATGTGGCATCTTCCTGGATCAGGGGTCAAAGCAGTGTCCCTTGCATTGCATTCTTAACCACTGGACCACCAGGGAAGCCCCCTCGGGAAATGTTTTTTATTAAAATTTCTTCATTGCTAGAAGTTTCTCCAGCATTTTAACCTCCCTCCTTTTTCTCTCGGTAAACCACCCTGTCTTCTTTCCTTTCCTTGTATTCTTGAGGACATTTTGTTTTATTCTTCCTTGCCCTCCCTTGACTTTCTTTTTTCATAACCTTAACTCCTTTGTTTTGCCTACCACCAACCATTCACCCCACACCAATTAAATGTATTCCAGTGAATTCTCTCCTAGAAATGTCTGTTTTGGTTTGTGAATCCTTTGGCTCTACTCTCCTGCTTGAAAGATTTCTACATATTATACATTCATACATTCCACCTCTTGGATACTTTTTATTTCCTTCCTGTTAAGAAGTGTACCACTGTTTTCAGACAGGATTCACTTTAGCAATTTCAGGTCTTTATCTTTCACTTTGCATCTGACAATGTCTAAGTTTTCTTGCATGCAAATTATATCAATTCACCAACTTACTCCCCTTTCACTATAAAATACAAATTGCCAAACTACAATAAATAAGTAATCTTTAATCTCGTTTAAAATCCTGATTCTAAATATTTGGTTTCATGGATCACTTCATTAATGCAACTCCTTCTGCTACCAACCCTCCTGAGTGGATCCCCACCAAGGGTCCTTCTGCCCAGAGTTGCTCAGGCGGATAGAACAAGACTGAGTTTGATACGAAGGCAAAGGAAAACTTTCTTCTCAGATAAAAGTATGGGGAGATACAAGCTTGTGCTCTAGAGAACACACTCCCTCCCCACCCCTCATAGGCCGAGGCAGGGCTTCTTCACAGGATGCTGGTCTGCAGGGAGGGGCGCAGTTCTGGCCTTCCTTCACTTGCATGTTGTTCACAGTTTCACCCTCATCTTGCATTGCAGTGTCTAGAGCAGCTTCTGCACATGGCCTGCTGAGCCTGAATGTCCGTGCAGCTTTTTCATATGAGGAGCTCTGGTCTGAAGTGAAGTGTGCAAAGCCCCCTGCACACCACCCCTATGAGCAAGTGACACTACACTCAGCACAAAGAAGGGAAAAAAAATGTTATATCTTATTTTTTACCCAGGTTCTATTTTTATTTCTCAGGAATTGTTAATGGGCTCTGCCGGTGACACTTTCACTTTTGCCCAAAGTTATGTTTAAAATTTTGTTCTAAAACCCCCTTCCTGGTCTCAGTAGGAATGGCTCCCAAAACATAAGAACCTGAGATCATTTCCTCTTCTAGCTTTCCTTATGCATTGCGGGTAGAGGTGTTTCTTCCTAATTCACATGGCAATCCCATATTCATGAAAGTAGGGTAATGAACAGATAGATGTATTAGTATCTTTATTTCACCAGCTTTCCCATGCCTTTCTGTCCCTTGCCTGCTAGGACAAAGTAAATGACAATCTTTTCCTAAGAGAGAGAACAATTAGAGATGGGAGCCCCTGGTAAAAGTTGCAGAAAGGGTCTAGCTGAGAAGCCAAGGTGATTCATAGAATAAAAATCTGGGTGAGAAAAAGAGAAGATTCTGAGAAAAAATTAAAGGGGAGGAGGGATGGGGGAGGGGGTGCAAAAGACAGAAAGAGATTTGTGTTCAAGAGGCCCTAGAACATCCTCCATCATGAGAAAACTAAGGAGGAAAAGGGCAACTTTTGAGAAGGTCTTAGGAAGAAATTGCCGGCAGTGTAAGCCCATGTGAACAATGAGAAGCCAATAGTTTTGCTCCTGGTACCATCTTTTCATCTATTTCGATTAAAAGTTAAAAAAAAAAAAAAAAAAAACGGAGATTTAATCAGCATAGAAAGAAATTGTCCTCCCCACCAAATCCTAAATTTCTATGAATGTATGAGACCTAGTTTCATTATTTTTAACAATGAAATTTTCCCTTAGTGTGTAATCTGCCTTCAGGTATTTGCTGAAGTCATCATGGATAACTCAGTGTCAAAAATATTATTTCTTCCATTTTTAACTCTTCCATCCCTTTGACGTGTTTAATTTAAAATGAGTACAGTATATTAATGTGGCTTCCCTGGTAGCTTAGACAGTAAAGAATCTGCCTGCAATGTGGAAGACCTAGGTTCAATCCCTGGGTTGGGAAGATCTCCTGGAGAAGGAAATGGCAACCCACTCCAGTATTCTTGCCTGGAAAATCCCATGGACAGAGGAGCCTACAGGAAAACATATATATGATTTGCAAAGAAAATATGGGTATATTCGGAGGGCAAGTACTTAAAATTTTTTGTTGATGGGGTTCATAGTCAAAATTATTAAAAGACTGCTCCTTTATATCCTATGCTAGGTGCAGGTCCAGTACCCACTGTGTAGCCAGGACTCCCCTGGTGCTTTGCTCTCTGAAAAAGAGGTGGCATGGGGACATTAGATAATTAAAAGGCAATGAAACATGAAGAGCCGCTTCCCTGACCCTCCTATTTAAAATACTAACCCATGCCAGTCTCTGTGCCTCTCCTAACATGATTTCTCTCTGTAGCGCTTATCACTTATCATATTCTATTAAATTCCCTTACTCCATTTGTATTTATCTCCCTCCTACTAAGCTGTAAACTCTTTCAAAGCAGATTTTTTTCCCCCTGCTTTGTTAATTGCTATATTTCTGGTGCCTGGAACATTTCCTGGCACATAGTAGACCCTCAATTAATGTTGGTTGAATGAAAGCATAAAATATCTATTCATCTCTGAGACGCAGTTCCAAGAACACTCAGGTTGGTAGGTTTGGTAGCAGTTTTTACAATTTTTATTTGTTTATTTTTGGCTGTGCTGGGTCTTCATTGCTGCGAAGGCTTTTCTCTAATTGCAGAGTGGAGGCTACTTTCTAGCTGGGATGCGTGGACTTGTGTGGATGGCTTCTCTAGTTGCTGAGCATGAGCTCTAGGGCATGTGGCTTCAGTAATTATGACTCCTGCATTCTAGAGCACAGGCTCAATAGTGGCACATGGGCAACTAATTGCTCCATGGCATGTGGGATCTTCCCAGACCAGGGATTGAACCCATGTCTCCTGCATTGGTAGGAGGATTCTTTACCACTGAGCCACCAGGGAAGCCCAATTTGACAGCAATTTTAAGCCACTGAATCTTCAGCAGGATAAGCCTTACGTTGATAAAGTTGCCAAAATGGGAAGTCTTCCCTGGTTTATTTCCATCACTTTTGTCCACATTCTTATACTGCTTCCCTGCTGCCAGGAAGGGATGTCATGTTCCCCCCGACCCACTCCCGCTTGGTGCAGGGCTCGTGCGCTGTACTTTTGTCCCTCCTCCCTGCCCCCTGATTCGCACACACCTTAGGTTTCTGTTTCAAATATCATTTCTAAGTGAATTTGTATGCTGCACTGAGCCATGGCTGATCGTTGATCAGGCCCATACCTGCATCACGACTTATAACTAATGAAGGAATGCCCCATCTGGGGAGCCTGACTCTAACGGGAGCATTTCAGAATCCTGAGCAGAGAAGTCTTTGGTACTTCAAGGTTTCTTCAAATCACCCTTTTGGGGCAACTGCCTTGGGGTCAGCCTTCACCCTTACTGATGTACAGATCACCCCATTCTTGCTGCTCTTAGGTTTCCAGGAATTGGTGAGTTGAGAAATGGGCTAGTGATAATGATCAGTGGGCACTGAATGGGTGCCCCTTGCCGTCCAGTGAGTCTTTCAATGGAGGGCCTGGGTCTGAGATCCAGATGGTTTGGTGCTCTGGGTGGTTGTGTCAACAGAGGCAGACAAAGAGGCTTTTGCTGTGCTTCCTTCTGCTCTAGTTGGTACGAGTGTTGCAGACACTAATCAGGACTGAACAAACATGGTGTTCCCTAACTCAAATCTTAGGGAGAAGGCATTTAAAATCTCCACAAGCCTAAAAACCAGAGACTTGTTTTTCTAGCACATGCTAGGTTTCTAAATAAAGCAACAGATGTTTGGTTTTTGCCTCTCTCTTTCCTGTTCATGGCTCCCTAATGTGGGTGATATTAACCAAGTGTGACAGGTTTCAGATTTTTATTTATAGCAGTGGAAAATGGTTTTTATGTCTTTGCAGAGTTCTGGGCCTCTGAGGCTGTCTTTCTACAGCCTTGAAGGCTCTAGAAATTGGAAGTTGCATTCCAAGGGTGGGAGAGAGCATGAGGAGTCAGGCAGGATTTTTAAATCTTTATTTCCAATGTCTAGCATGATGCCTGGCATAGAATATGTCTTCTATAAATCTTTCTTGAAAGTTGCATGAATGAATGAATAGTATAGCAGAATTGAGAAAACCATATTTGGAACTAGTTGTAGTTGCTACTTTACAAAATTGCGATATGACTCCAAAGATTTATATTTTCCATATCTTGCTCAGTTCAGTTCAGTCACTCAGTCAGATTTGACTTTGCAACCCCATGGACTGCAGCACGCCAGGCTTCCCTGTCCATCACCAACTCCTGGAGCCAGATCAGACTCATGTCTATTGAGTCAGTGATGCCATCCAACCATCTCATCCTCTGTCGTCCCCTTCTCCTGCCTTCAACCTTTCCCAGCATCAGGGTGTTTTCCAATGAGTCACTTCTTCACATCAGGTGGCCAAAGTATTGGAGCTTCAGCTTTAGCATCAGTCTTTCCATGAATATGCAGGACTGATTTCCTTTGGGTTTGACTGGTTTGATCTCCTTGCAGTTCAAGGGACTCTCAAGAGTCTTCTCCAACACCACAGTTCAAAAGCATCAATTCTTTGGTGCTCAGCCTTCTTTATAGTCCAACTCTCACATCCGTACATGACTACCGGAAAAACCATAGCTTTGACTGTATGGACCTTTGTTGGCAAAATAATGTCTCTGCTTTTTAATATGCTGTCTAGTTTGGTCACAGCTTTTCTTCCAAGGAGACAGTGTCTTAATTTCAAGGCTGCAGTCACCATCTGTGGCGATTTTGGAGCCCAAGAAAATAAAGTCTCTCACCGTTTCCATTGTTTACCCACCTATTTGCCATGAAGTGATGGGGCCAGATTCCATGATCTTCATTTTTTGAATGTTGAGTTTTAAGCCAGCTTTTTCACTCTCCTCCTTCACTTTCATTAAGAGGTTCTTTAGTTCTTCTTTACTTTCTGCCATAAGGGTGGTGTCATCTGTATATCTGAGGTTATTGATATTTCTCCCAGCAATCTTCATTCCAGCTTGTGCTTCATCCAGCCTAGCATTTCTCATGGTAAACTCTGCATATAAGTTAAATAAGCAGGGTGACAACATAAGCCTTGATGTACTCCTTTCCCAATTTGGAACCAGTTTGTCGTTCCACGTCTGGTTCTAACTGTTGCTTCTTGACCTGCATACAGATTTCTCAGGAGACAGGTAAGGTGATCTGATATTCCCTTCTCTTTCAGAATTTTCCACAGTTTGTTGTGATGCACACAGTTAAAGGCTTTGGCATAGTCAATAAAGCAGAAGTAGATGTTTTTCTGGAACTCTCTTGCTATTTCTATTACCCAACGGATGTTGGCAATTTGATCTCTGGTTCCTCTGCCTTTTCTAAATACAGTTTGAACATCTGGAAGTTCTCGGTTCACGTACTATTGAAGCCTGGCTCGGGGAATTTTGAGCATTACTTTGCTAACTTGTGAGATGAGAGTAATTGTGCTTTATCTTGCTAAAGATCCATAAAAATGAAACTCCTTTAGCAGTCTTTTGTGGTTATTGTTTCATTGCTAAGTTATGTCCAACTCTTTTGCCTCCCATGGACTGTAGCTTCCCAGGCTCCTCTAGCCAGGGGATTTCTCAGGCAAGTATATTGGAGTGGGTTGCCATTTCCGTTTCCAGGGGATCTTTCTGACCTAGGGATCGAAGCTGCATCTCCTGCATTGCAGGCAAATTCTTTACCTCTGAGCCATCAAGGAAGCCCTTAGAACTTTTTACCCAAAACATATTAACTATTAGACTATGATTCTCTCCCTATGCAAACTTCTTAATTTTTTGAGACCTAACTTTTACCATCTTATTCTTATTTAAATTTCAGTCATAGGGATGTCCTCTTAGCTGTTTCCATGCAGTTACTACAGTATACCTTTCTTTCTTGATAAAACAGATATGGAAATATAACTTAAAATAAAAGGAGAAAATCAGGGCATATTTCTTTTTTCTATTTCACAAGCTACTCATGCCCATGAGATTTTCTGTCTTAGAATCATTCTACTGGTATATTAAATATGCTCTCTTGCCTGGGGCCAGTATTCCTGAGAAGGGAAAAGTTACCTAAAATCTTCTTAGCAAGTTGTAGAACGTTGAATAATGAATTATGAGTACCCTTCTGGCCTGACCTTCTTTATGTTTACATACCCTCTGGAAGTGCATAATCTTCACATCTTTTACTTCAAGTTTTAAGGGAGGGCAATTAATCTTTTCAAGGATTCAAACAAAATGCCATGCAATTTCCAAATCTTGGTCTCCATCATGTCTCAGCAGTGGGTTGTTAGTGATTTTTACCTGCATTGGATCTACTTTATTAAGCTTCACAGAATGAATAGCAGCTATTAAGATGGTACCAGTAGAGGTTAGGAGACTGGGATAGAATGGCTGAGTGAGCAGGAAACCATACAGCTGAGAGAAATCATGGCAGTAAGGGAAGTAAGTGGTGGGTATGGGAAAGGGTGAATGGATAATATTTAAAAGAGGATATAATGATCCTCATACAAATGTAACATGAAGATGTATCAGAGATTTTAACTCACTGCTTAGTGAAGGAACCAGTAAGATGTTACCACTGGCTCAAATATTTGACTTACAGAGATTTATATTCCTTACTGGAAAAAATCCGTTTACCTAACTGTATGATCTTGGGCAAATTAGTTGGCTATTGAGATGTTACTTCATTTTTAAATCAAGGGGGGAAATATCAGACCTACCCAGGTCATGAAATTCTTAGAAAATCAATTGAAAAAATATAACACTCTGAAAATATAGCATCCTGAGTGCATGTTTGTTTTCCCTATTATTGGATTTTGAAAGTAAAAGTAAATGTTGGAAACATGATATTTAATGGAATGGACCATAGAATGCACCAAGACGAAAAGATACACACACACACACGTTTATTTTCCCCAGTATAGAGCCTTAACTTCTGAGAAAAGAAACTATCTGAAAACCGAAAGGCCCCACAGGAACACTAACAACATCTCAGAATTCTTCAACCCAAATAAAAGATGAAAAAGTGAAGTTGCTTTTTTGCTTTTATTTCCATTACTCTGGGAGGTAGGTCATCGAGGATCTTTGCTGTGATTTATGTCAGAGAGTGTTCCGCCTATGTTTTCCTCTAGAAGTTTTATAGTTTCTGGTCTTACATTTAGATCTTTAATCCATTTTGAGTTTACTTTTATGTATGGTGTTAGAAAGTTTTCTAGTTTCATTCTTTTACAGGTGGTTGACCAGTTTTCCCAGTATCATTTGTTAAAGAGATTGTCTTTTCTCCATTGCATATTTTTGCTCCTTTGTCAAAGATAAGGTGTCCATGGTGTGTGGATTTATCTCTGGGCTTTCTATTTTGTTACATTGCTCTATATTTATGTTTTTGTGCTGGTACCATACTGTCTTAATGACTGTAGCTTTGTAATATAGTCTAAAGTCAGGCAGGTTGATTTCTACAGTTCCATTCTTCTTTCTCAAGATTGTTTTGGCTTTTGCAGTTTTTTGTATTTCCATACAAATTGTAAAATTATTTGTTCTAGTTCTGTGAAAAATACCACTGGTAACTTGACAGGGATTGCATTCAATCTATATGTTGCTTTGGGTAGTATACCTCCTTTTCACTATATTGATTCTTCTGACCATTAACATGGATATATTATATTTCATCATCTATTTGTGTCATCTTTGATTTTTTTCATCAGTGTTTTATAGTTTTCTATATATAGGTCTTTTGTTTCTTTAGGTAAATTTAGTCCTAAGTATTTTATTCTTTTCATCACAGTGGTGAGTGGGATTGTTTCCTTAATTTCTCTTTCTGTTTTCTCATTGTTAGTGCATAGGAATGCAAGGGATTTCTGTGTATTGATTTTATATCCTGGAACTTTACTATATTCATTGATTAGCTCTGTAATTTTCTGGTGATGTCTTAGGGTTTTCTATGTAGAAGATCATGTCATCTTCACACAGTGAGAGTTTTACTTCTTTTCCAATCTAGATTCCTTTTATTTCTTTTCCCTCTCTGATTGCTGTGGCTAAAACTTCCAAAACTATGTTGAATAGTAGTGGTGAGAGTGGGCACTCTTGTCTTGTTCCTGACTTTAGGGGAAATACTTTCAATTTTTTGCCATTGAGATAATGATTGCTGTGGGTTTATCATATTTGGCATTTATTATGTTGAGGAATGTTCCTTCAATGCCTGTTTTCTGGAAAATTTTTATCATAAATGGGTATTGAATTTTGTCAAAGGCTTTCTCTTCATCTATTGAGATAATCATATGGTTTTTATCTTTCAATTTGTTAATGTGGTGTATCACATTGATTGATTTGTGAATACTGAAGAATCCTTGCATACCTGGGATAAAGCCCGACTGGTCATGATATATGATCTTTTAAATGTTGTTGGATTCTGTTTGCTAAAATTTTGTTGGGGATTTTTGCATCTATGTTAATCAATGATATTGGCCTGTAGTTTACTTTTTTGGGGGCATCTTTGCCTGGTTTTGGCATTAGGGTGATGGTGACCTCATAGAATGAGTTTGGGAGTTTAACTTCCTCTGCAATTCTCTGGAAGAGTTTGAGTAGGATAGGTGTTAGCTCTCCTCTAAATTTTTGGTAGAATTCACCTGTGAAGCTCTCTGGTCCTTGGCTTTTGTTTTTTGGAAGATTTTTTATTACTGTTTCGATTTCCATGTTTCTGAGCTGAATCACTGTTTTCTCCCAGCTCCCACATCCATTCTGTCTTCAAACCTGCTCTTTGAAAGTCCTCCTTCCTAAACTGCACAGTTGTTATAGAATATTTCTAAGTTACAAAGGGATAGTACATATTCCAAAAATTTCCTTGTTGGAATTTCTTTGGAACTCAAAGCACATTTCCCAAAAAAATGGTGCCAGACAGATTCTTAGATCACCCATAAAGGTCTGTTTTACATATGATTAGATTAATTCATTATACTTTACTCTCTTTAGTTACTGCTCATGTGAAGACTTCCCTGGTGGTTCAGATGGTAAAGCATCTGCCTACAATGTGGGAGACCTGGGTTCAATCCCTGGGTCAGGAAGATCTCCTGGAGAAGGAAATGGCAACCCACTCCAGTATTCTTGCCTGGGAAATCCCATGGACAGAGGAGCCTGGTAGACTACAGTCCATGGGGTCGCAAAGAGTCAGACACGACTGAGCGACTTCACCTTCACCTTCATGTGATGGATGAATAAACCAAGGCCCAGGGAAAGTGAATTGCCTGACCCAAGGCTCTCAAGGAGATTGGAGTGAGGACAGAGAATGCTTGGAGGTTGTGTGACAGGTGCTTTGATGGGCTGGAGCTCAGGCAGTGGAGAACATGCTGGGTTGTATGGACAGAGTTCGAAAGGCATTAGAGGAAAAGGGATGGAGAGTCTCTGAAAATGGATAGAATTTCAACACTGAATATTGCAAACTTTATTCTCAAGTAAAGACACAAAAAATAACCAAAGAGTGCAGATCTAATATGTGGAAATTGTCATGGCAACCCATTCCAGGGTCAGGGAAAGCAAGCATCTGAAAACTGCATTACCCTGTCCTCTGACTCTTTATCAGGGGACTGGGTGATTGCTTAAGGAGAATGAGAGGGCAGCTGTCAACACAATCACAGCAAGTGTCTCTCTTTCTTCACTGCCCACACCACCTCCCCATCAGTCATAGATATCTCACAGGTGGGCCCTCCATGACAGAACATAACCCTCCATTAAGGAAGGAGGTAGCGTTTCCCATTCTTGCCCTGATTCAGGCCTAGCATGTAAGTGTCCGGAAAGCTGGGAGGCCCCTCAGTTTGTGGACACACTATGGGCCTCGGAATGACTCCAACACTGGAGGGGAGGGGACCTGGGGAATGTCTTCCCTTGCCCCTGGGAAGTGTGTGGTAAACTTGGAGCAGTGGCCCTGTCACGGTGGTCCTTTAATTTACGTGAATGTTCAACATGTATTGAGCACCTGCCATTGTGTGAAGTATTTCCACATATTGTCCTTGAAATTTGCTTTAATTTGATTCTATCTATATAAAAGTAACTAAATTTAGGGGGCAGGAAGGGTACTCTTCCACTCCTGTTTTTATAAGTGAATATTTATTTTATAGTTTTCCTGTCATAAGCATATGAAGAAGGCCCACTCTGTATAAAACCTTGTGATCAAAGTTTGCAAATATAAAAACAGTCCTTCAAAAGACTTTGCAGTTTATATGGGAAATCAAATGTGCCTCACTCATATGTGGAAATCAGGCAAAGGAATGCTGATTGTGGAAGAGGTGTACTAAGGGTCAGCCTTGATATTCCAAACTGGGATTCTGCTCCTATGAATTCACTTTTTCAAAGATCATTTCTTTTGAATAAGTAAAGCGTGCCCGGCAGGCTACAGTCCATGGGGTACTCCCCCAAAGTCAGACATGACTGAAGAGACTTAGCACACATACATGCATGCTCACAGAACAAACTCCACTAGGGACAAAATGATATTCAAAGAATAGCCTATCTCCCCTTCTTCCAGTCTTCTCATTTCTGTCCCCAGATGCAACCGTATTTATAATTTCTTATACAACCTTCCGGAGTGTTCTGTGTATTTACATATGTCTGTTATTTTCTTCCTCTTTGATTTAATTAACAGCATATCTTAGAATATTTTCCAGAATAGTGTTTACATAGTGTTTACATAGACTTCCCTTGTTTCTTTAAATTAGGATGGGCAAGCTGCAGCCTACAGCGTCATATCTGGTCTCTGCCTGTTTTTGTAAATGAAGTTTTATTAGAACACAATCACCCCCATTATCCACACATTGTCTGTGACTGTTGTTACACTACAATGGCAGAGTTGAGTAACTGCAACAGAGAATGTATAATCTGCAAAACCTAAATGCCCTTTACTGAATAAGGTTTTTGACCCTTGTTTTAAATGACTGCCTAATGTTCTATGTATGAACTGTCAAAATTTATTTTAATAGTCCCCTATTAAAGGACAATTCAGTTATTTCTAATGTTTTGCTATAAATACAGCTATAACTGACATATTACTATTTGTGTTATTCTCAAATATGTGAGTATCTCTGTAATTACAGGAGGAGATTACTGGGCAAAAAAAGGTCATGGATTTTTCATGAATACATGTGTTAGTGATGTAAAAGAAGGCTAAGACCAGAAGATAGACCAATAGCAAGAATGAACTGAGAACTCTGTGCTGCTAGGAGATAAAATGAAGAACACTATTACAAAAGAGAGTAAATGGTGGTTGCTTTCATCCATTTCCCTGGACTGGGACTGTGGGAAGCTGATGGATAGAAAGTACATTGTTGTTGTTTAGCCAGTAAATGTCCAACTCTTTTGTGGCCCCATGGACTGTGGCCCACCAGGCTCCTCTGTCTATGGAATTTCCCAGGCAAGAATACTGGAGTGGGTTGCCAATGTCTTCTTCAGGTGATCTTTCATCACAGGGATAGAACCCATGTCTCCTGCACTGCAGGTGGATTCTTTACCAATGAGTCAGTCACCTGAGAAGCCCACATAGAAAGTATGTGTCTCGTTCACATAATCTACTGATGTATCACAACTGTGGAAACCAGTGCAAGAGCATCCACTCCTGTCAAGGTCACTCTTTGTCCTAATTGCCAACTCCTCTCCGCCTCCCTCCCTGTTCTCATTGCCCAGAAAGAGCTGTGTCAGAGCCTCGGAGGCAAACACGTTTGACTGTCAGAGCTGCTGCTTTTGGGGACAGCTGCATAGATCACTGGGGTCAGAGAGTTTGACTTTGTGTGGACAAGTTTGCTTGGCTTTGCCTTTACTAGACTGAACGGGTCTTGGTGATGGGGCTCTTCCCCAGCCTGGGAAGCCAATTTGAGCTCATGTCCTTAGAAAGGTGGATCAGGAGTCAACGAGCTTTGGGAAGAAAATCTCCCCCAAGAGACTCAGAAGAGTTCAGATCTTCTCTGTAGAGAACAAGAGGTGGATCCAAGAGCTAGGAGCAAATCAAGCTTCTACTTTCATCCACTAAAGCCCTTCTGTGTGCCAATACATAAGCTAAGGGTGAGCATGGAGGGATTAAGAAGAGAATTTGGATGCTTGGCCAAGGGCTCACAGCCTAGTGGAGGGAAACAGAAAGATCTGCAGTTCTCAAACTGTGTGCACCTTTTAAATTTTCAAGAAAAACACATCAATGCCTCTGTCAGACATGGCACAAACAGCTGACTCAAAGTAGTTCACAGCTTCAACTTTAGATTGAAACACTCCTTTCAATATGCCATATCTTCGCAAAGCTAGGTTGTTGGAGGTTATTGTGCTAAAAAGAAAGTAACACATAAAACTCAACATAGAAGAGAAAATGAGGGTGGTAGTATCTAGTTTGACTCCAAGTTTGAGAAGCTATGTATGCCAAGTGGGTACACACATCCCACTGGCAAGTGAATGTGGTTAAGAATGAAATAAAGCATGACTTTTTTTTCTCCCAATTTATATATATTGTTTTGTGAAATGGCTACTAAGTTATCAGGACAGAAATATTTATAAGTAATTGGAACTATTAGTATATTTTTTGGCCTTTGTGCACTAGGAAAAAAGGAAACACTTAGGGCATTGAGAACTGAAAATGTTTAAGAGCTCTGAAATGGACGTGTAACACTACTTCCAACATTGTGGCCTAGTGAAACTTAATACTGCAAGCTGAGCTACCAGTTCCGCAACTATAAAATAGGGATAATAAGACTGAATACCTTTGGGGGGCTATTGTGAAAGTTAAATGAGATAATGCAAGTAAAGAAACACTGGCAAGTGTAAATCCACAGAACCTTGGGTACCATCAGAGAAGTAGAGCTTAGCCCTAACTACTCTGACCTACACCAGCTTCAGTTCATTTGTAAGCCTTTGGTTTCTCAAATCAAGTGCTGTTGCCATGGTAACTGTTGTAAAGTCTGTAATATCTGACGTCAATCAACTCATTCTGAAACCAGAAAACTAACAATCCCCCTGAGATTTGTCATGGTATTATGTGAATGACTTCACCATCAGTCTTTCATTAGGGCTTTCCTCCTAACACTGGTTCACAGACTGCTTATTCTGTTTGAGAAGCCTAAGGATCCTTGAACAAGCAAATTTAAGACAAATTGTATCAGAATCGTTCTCCAGAGTCTCTTTTTTTCCGTTTCAAAAGTTCAACTGGCTTGACTATGGTACAGTTTTATTTTGGTTTATACCTACTAAAAACAAATTTTGTGTCTGAGATCTTATTTCCCTACCAAAGACAAGTATATAGTAAGATATATGACTCCTCATTTGAAAAAAGAAAGGAACAATAAAACCCTTCCATTCTGGATGCCACCCTAATTCCAAAGCATCCATGAAGATGGCTGTTTCTATCATTAAACAGCCTTCCAAACCTTTTGGGATTCCCTGGTGGCTCAGACGGTAAAGTGTCTGCCTTCAACGCGGGAGACCCGGGTTCGATCCCTAGGTTGGGAAGATTCCCTGGAGAAGGAAATGGCAACCCACCCAGTATTCTTGCCTAGAAAATTCCATGGATGGAGGAGTCTGGTGGGCTACACTACAGTCCGTGGGGTCGCAAAGAGTCGGACACGACTGAGAGACTTCACTTTCACTTTCCAAACCTTTCAGCAAAGCTGGTAACTTTTCTGCTAGTTACAGATGGGTTTTAAGAACTTAATAGCTATGTTAACTTTAGGAAAAATGACCAGATTGGATAAAAGAAGAGAGAAAATCCACACTCTAATTGTCTGAATCAGTTGTTCTCAAATGGGTTGGGGCTAGGGAAGGGTGTTCACACATCAGAAGACATTTGGCAATGCCTGGAGACATTTTTGATCGTCACAGCTGTGGAGGATGCAGGGAGGGACGTTACTACTGGCATAGAAGCGAGGGTTGCTGCTAAATTTCTTAACAGTGCACACTGGACAGCCCCCACAACAAAGATTTATCTGACCTCAAATGTTAAGATGACTGAGGTTGAGAAGCCCAAGGTGGTCTTGATATTACTCCTTTTCTTCACTGAGTCACACTTTTTGATTCTTCCTTCTAATACCTCTTCTCCTGACCTTACGGATTTCTTTGAATAATTAGCTTCTGAAATTAGGCTACAGTAGCTGTGGAAAAATATCAAGTTTTTCTCCAAATCAGTGATCCTCAACAGTTCTGCACATTAGTATAACTTGGAAGAACTTTCAAACTATGTCAGTGTACAGACTCCACCTTGATCGATGACCCGACTGCAGTATGTTTTTAGTTTCTAATGGGCAGCCAGGGTTGAGCACCAGGAATCTAAATAAAGAGAAAGGTTATCTACTATTCTGTTCATGCACTCATGAAGAAAGAACTCAGTTACAGGAGGGTGGGTGGTGATATCTCTATCAATGTAGAAATGCTTTTTACCCCCAGGACTCAGGTTGACTATTTGAATTAAGGGCTGTTTGATATTTTTCACTCATGAGGCTTGATCACCTGTAATATTTCACTTTTTGGTGGCTAAACTATGCATGATCAAAACTTTATGTACTTGTAAGTTCTCAAAGTTTTCTTAATCTTTTTCAAAATATTACAAGTAAAAGAGAATTATATAGCCCTCTTACAGTACCCCCAAAGCTTGACTTTCACCTTTCCCCAAGTCTAAAGAAGACTGGAGTATTTTTTTTCTTTGGATCTCATGCACCAGTGGAACCCAGATGCTTCCTAGCATACTGAAAGGCCAAAGGAAGGTTTTATCCTTTCTCTGTCTCTTTCACCCTCACCCAGAACCCCCTTAGCAAAGGCTGCTTGAGCAGATGGTTTTGGTGTGATGCCCCAGAGGTTAACAGATGTGAATTCTGATGGAACAACAAGAAGACAGAACTTTTCCATTGCCACATTCAACCTAAACTCATGGTGTTCCCCCAACAAACAAATGGTGCTTCAGATGGCTGACTTTAAAAATCCAAGCCAAGGTCAAAGAATTCCAAGAACAAGGAGAGAAGTAGAGGTCGTCAAGGGAGAACTGATTTCAGCATCACAAGAAATGAAAATTTTTTAGTAGGCAACCTGCTTCTCATTTCCCAAGGATTACCACTGTCTGACACCACCCAGTGTCCTCCTTGAAGGACACCAGATGTTTAGGGAAGCAGACCTCTTTCTCTTGATGGACTGTGATAAACTAAAAGTGTTCTATCAAAATGGAGCAAAGGCCCATAGATATATCCTCAAGAGTTCAAGAGTTTTCTTTTGATGAATATTTTTAGTATTATGCTGTCATGTCATTCTAAACAGTATGTGTTAGTCTCCCAGTTGTGTCTGACTCTTCGAGACCCCATGGACTGTAGCCCACCAGGCTCCTCTGTCCACGGGGATTCTCCAGGCAAGAATACTGGAGTGGGTTGTTATTCTCTTTTCCAATTCTAAACAGTGTGTTAGCACAATTCTGATCGCCTGAATAACTACCGTAAAATTAAGATGCTACTCGCTATGGGTACCTGAAATTGTGTTTGTGTTTATGTTCAAACCCTGCAAAGGGTCAGTGAAGTTGCTGAGTGTTGCCCTAAAGCTGCAGTAGCAGTTTGACTACAGAAAGATAGGAGAATGGACTCATTACCTTCCCATAGCATAGCAATCCTACAATATTTTTCTGTGAATGGATACCCTGCATGGATACCAGTTGTGAACATACCACCTTGAGCCAACAGCTCTTTGACAGTGAGCAGAGTAACATAGACAATAGAGCACTCTTTGTTCAATTCAATAAAAATATTTTGATTATTACTATTAACACCACTTTATAGTATATCCTTATGAAAACCAGCATTCACTGCTTTAATGGTTTTACTTTGAAGTATAAAATGACTAAATTTAGAGTTGTACCGGAGGCTACTTCTTTCTAGCATTAAACTCCAAACCATCTATTTTGCTTCTGCAAATCATTATTTATCATATTTAATTGGTATTTTAAATTTAATTTTCATTAGTCTTATATTTTGTTTGTCCTTAATGAACACATTTGTTTGTGCTTTGTATTCACATAAGAGCCATAAGCATATACATGCTTATATTTAGGGAATATTAAAAATGTTAGTTCTTGCTGGAATTCTACGAGCACTCATTTTTTCCTTAAAGAAAGATTTGCACATTGGTCAATTCTGAGAAATGCAGGACTAAAATGTTTCTTTTGAAACCAAGGCTGGTTGAAACCTCAGATTTAGACTAGATCTGAGCTTGGAGTCTAACTGAGCCAACAGATTGACATTCTCCATTCTGTTAAGAGGATATTAAGGCAGATTTTACCCAATTTCCCCTGCCTTTATCAGAAGATGAATAGCCATATTTTCTTCCTTCCTAGGTAGACTTGCTAAATACTTGTTCAATAATAATGGGGAGGAAAAAAGAAGTTTAAAAATAGACAAAAATAAATAAATCTGAAAACAAGATTACCAACAGGAAGAATACAGATTGTAAACTTTACTTCCTGTTGGTATAATTTCAAAACTAATACCCTTAATCCTTTTATCTAAAATCTACTGTAACCTATTTCACTGCATGATCATAGACCCCTGCAAAGTCCTCCTGATCACAGATCTCAGTGTTCTTATTCTCACAGATGCTCATGAAGGCATCTGGTCAGATGCCATGAGATGCTCACCGCTTCTTCCCCGGCCCCTCCTGGAAGCTCTGTAGCAGCCAGGCCCCTGTCTCAGTTACATTTGCTGGACGCTGCCCCTGATGCCTGTGCTCTTGAATTCAAAGCATTAGGAACATCCCCTGCATCTTTTTTTATGTAACATTTTGTTAGCAGGATACTAAAGGTCTTGTGCTTTAGTACTAGTCTTATAGATTTTCTATTTAAAGGGGAAAAAAACCAGTTTCTGCCTTTAGCTCTCTTTCCCTAGGACCAAGAAGTAGAATTACTAACGCAAAGGGAGAAGGGAGAAGACAGGTATCTACAAGGCAAGGTGAGAGTCCCCAGAAGATGCTAACTCTGCTGACACCTTGACTGTGGATCTCTAGCCTCAGAATTATGAGAAGTAGATTTCTGTTTAAACTACTATGTCTGTGGCACTTTGCTGTGGTAGACCAAGCAAACTGATACAGGGAGAAAGAACTTGGGGCTTTCAGAAATCTGCAAGTATTATGGAGGGGCCCATTATGTGGTGTCACTCTTACTTTTCTTCAAATTTCTCTGTGTGACCAAGTGACCTGTCAATAGATTTCCTTAGTATACAGTGAAACGTTAGTTCCCACTGTTTCCATCCCAGGTTCTAATGTTCTCTGAGCTCTCACAGGCATCTTACTTGTACCTGTAATATAAAACTATGTCTTATGCTTAAACTCTCTGTTTCAAACGTTGTCCAATTTGCCACAAGATAATGAGTGTGAAGGACAGGGACTGTGGCTGTTTTTTTGCCTTCTAGTAGGTAGTAAGTACTCAACAAATGTTTATGGAACAAATGA
This sequence comes from Muntiacus reevesi, assembly GCF_963930625.1. NCBI lineage: Eukaryota > Metazoa > Chordata > Mammalia > Artiodactyla > Cervidae > Muntiacus > Muntiacus reevesi. Next base: position 29,219,437 of record NC_089255.1, on the reverse strand, counting down.
TTTATTAAATGAATACGTTAGGGATTTCCCTGTCAGTCCAGTGATTCAGAATTTGCTTTCCAATGCAGGGGAGACAGATTTGATCCCTGGTTGGGAACTAAGATCCCACATGCTATGGGGCTGCAACTACTGAGCCCTTGCATTCTAGAGCCCATTCTCCACAACTAGAGAAAGTCCAAATGCTGCAATGAAGACCCAGTGCAGCCAAATTTTTAAAAAAATAACTAAAAGTAAATGAATGAAAAGTATATTTTAAAAGAACAACAACAAAAAATAAATGAATACATTAATAGAAAAAAGCCACCTTTATCCAAAAGATAACTTGAAGGAGCTTTTTTCCCTGGGAGATTTAGACTAAGCCCTTAAGTCAAAGTTGTGATGACAGCTGAGCACCAGAGCGGTGTCACTTTTTGAAAGCTACCCAAAAGCCACTGCCTATTTGCCCAACCATGGAAGAGGTCATCTACACCATGCAAGTTCTCTGGAGGGAAGAGGCCCCAAGGTGCTCTGCCCTGGGAAATCTGCAATGGCCTCCTATCCCTAGGAGGGACCTCTGTTAATTGCTAGCAAGGGAGAAGTTGACTGAAGTAAAATGTTAGCTCACTCAGACACATTTGTTGTTGAAAGGGTTTATCACTCCCCTTCTGTACCTCTTTCTTTTTGGGAGCTACTTGATGCTGATCAGTTTTCCTAGGCAGCAAACATTTTCTGTAAAGGGCCAGACAGTCAATGCTTTGGGCTGTGTGGACCATGCAAATATGCATGTAAATATTTCTAGAAAGTAATGGACACTCTCCTCATTCATTTCCAGCTCACTGGGAATGAACAAATATCAAGGCCTGTCCTCAAAGACTGGAAGAAAATGAAGATAAAGGATACTGGAAAGGAAATAAGATAAAGCCACATTTAGCCCAACAAAGCCTAGGTTGCCACCTGCAAAACAGCTCATTTAGGTTACAGCTCAAATTATGTTGATTTTTCATGGAAAAAGGAGAGCTTATTTCTCTCATCAGAGTAAATGCTCTCATTTCAGACAAGCCAAGGAAACTGGTGACTCGCTGACCTCAAATTCAGTGAATGCCCATGAGGGGTTGGCCTGGTCCTCAGTACGAGGGAAGGAGAACTCACAGCTGATATGACCTGGTGTTGTGCCAGTCTGTGCAGAATTAGAAGATGGATTATTGTGGATTTGTTTTCCTTTAGGAATTAGGGCTGGCACTGGCTTAGCTTCAGTGCAGCTGAGGTATTAACTGAAATGCATTTCTATCTTAACAGCCGCATCCCATTTAGCCCAGTGACTTTGGGGTGACTTCCAAAACAATCTCATCAGAATGAGTTGGCAGATTAGGGCTAACTTGCATGTCAGAACTGCAGGCAAGGAGAAACGAAATGCACGACATTGGTCCTCCTCCCGCTCGCTGCAGAAGATGAACCTGCACAGTATGAGATGGGCAAATGAGTATTGTTGAAATTTCAGATGGATCTCCTTTAGTCAGCTAGCTTCAGGAAGATTCAAAGCAGTGTAAAACCTTCACGACTAGGTAAAAATATGCCACCATGTCTGGTCACACATGATGCTTTCTAGGTTCCATGTCAGCTCTGATTTGAAGTTTTTCCCCTGTCTCCTTACCTGTTTGGTGAATTCACTCAGTTCAATTGGAGCAAATATGTGCACATTTACTGATCGTAATTCCCTCTAGATGGCCTTCCCCTTAACTGAGAAGTCTTCTAGCTCTGGAATGCTCAGCTTTCTTATCTGCAAAATGGGGCTTAGCATCCACATCTCAAGATTGCTGTAAGGATTAGAGCAATAACATGTGATAACACATGTGAGGATGGCTTATAAACTCTACAAACATTGGCTTTCATTTTACCCTCTCTCCTTGCGTAGAACCCAAACAGAATGTGTTCTATTCAGCTGCCTGAAAACTCGGGAATGGACAGCTGAGTCAGTGACCCAAAGACTTGCTCTCTCATGGTCTTCTTGCCTTTGGCTTCCATCAATCAGCACTTATTGAAAGAATGTATGCATTAGAGCAAGAGACATTTGATTTACAGAAGCATGGATTTCTTGAAGGGTTGGGACTAAAAATATTTTTTCAGATGCAATTCGTTAGTAGCTCCTAATTTTTACCTGTCCATCCCTGCCAAGCCAGTTCTGCACAGATCTGTCCTTTAAACACACATAGAAAGTCCCCAGCACAGTACCATGCAAATAAGCACTACAGACACGCAGAATCAGTCTTACAAATGGACAGCCAGGTGATCACCCATATTCTGTAATAGAGGAGTGCTGCTGAGGTTTCTTTGCTGTAAAATACCTCTCTATTAACTTGGGCTATATTCCCCCAAATGCCACCATTATGGAATTGTTTATTTAAAAAAACTTTTTTTTTTTTTAAATTTGTATTTATTTGGCTGCAACAGCTCTTAGTGGCAGCATGCAGATCTTCACTGCGGTGCATAGACTCTCTAGTTGTGGCACAAGGGGTCAGCAGTTGCAGCACACAGGCTTAGTTGCTCCACAGCATGTGCAAATTTAGTTCCCTGACCAGGGTTAGAACCCACATCCCCTACATTGCAAGGTGGATTTTTAACTACTGGACCCACCAGGGAAGTCCCTGGAGTTGGTCACTTAACTACAGAATTGTCCCTTTTAAAAAGCAAATGTTTCTTAGAAAGGTAATATTTTGCAACAACCAGATATTAACAAGTTCATGTCAGTTTCTTTATATCTTTTCTAAAGTGCAGCCAGGAGCTTCCTTTAATCTAGTAGAATGGAGAGGGGTACTGGGGACACAGAAAAGGATGTAGGATGTATCAAAGAAAAGGATATTCCCATTCCATCCCATTTACTGTTCTATAGCACTTTCTGGTGGATTCTTGGCTCTCTCCTCAGCTTTGTGTCAAATGCACCCTGGGGAGTATTCATTTGATTGGTCAATCCCAGGCCTCATGTCCATTCCCTATCTGCAGAGTTGGGGATATAAAACTGCCAAGGTTTTCACTTCTTGAGTGAGAGAGGTACTCTGTCTTATGTTAAAAAACAAAATCCCACTGAGTAAATTTTAAAGCTCTTACTGGTTCTATTCAGCAATTCCTGAATCAGGCAATATCCAATCTGGCAGAGAGAAAGGAGCTCTGAAGAGCTGAACAAGGAGAGATTTTTATGGGCCAAAGTGAGCAGAAACAAAGAAGTTATCCTGGGTATTTGCTGATTGGTCGATGCAGAGTTTGTTTCCATATATGGAACAAAGGGAAATCTTAGCGCCAGGTCAGGTAACTTATGCTAAGTAGGCAAGAGCTTATTGGCTGACCTAGGCCTGCCTTTTCTGGGAGAGTTGCATATAGAATCTTAGTTTGGGTTTGCTGATGCGGGGCTTAGCATGAGTGACTCCATCTTGGGTCCAGTCTGGTTACGTTGATAGCATCAAGACTCATATAGTGAATAATTCCCTCAAATATAAAAAGGAGTGAAATGTTAGACAGTTTCCAAAATGACAAATGCCCTTTATTCACCTTTCATGTGTCAAGTACTGTGTTCAATTCCAGGGATAAAACACAGCTACTGTCCTTAAGTAATTGATAGTGAAATGGGAGAAACATACATGTCAGGGGACAGTTACCCAGCCGTGCCCATTATAACAGTACTTAATAGAGTGCAAAAAGTACTATCGGATCCTGCTGCAGAGAGTGACTAAAACCCAGCAAACTGGAAAAGGCCACAGTGAGGAAACACCATTAGAAATGAGTCTTGAAGGATCAGTAGAGTTTTCCTCCTGCGGAAGAGAAGGAGGTAACTACCTTTCTTGTGTGGGGAGGATAGCTTGTACAAAGGTGTGCAGTCATAAAAAGTGAACCACTCGGAATTCTTTGTTATAATCAACTTCCACTGATTTAGGCCAACTTAATTTTTATTTATTTTTTTATTTTTGGCTGTGCTGGATCTTCCTTGCTGCATGCAGGCTTTCTCTAGGCATGGTAAGTGGAGGTTACTCTCTAGTTGCGGTACACCTGCTTTTCATTGAGGTGGCTTCTCTTATCGCAGAGCACAGGTTCTAGGGCACACAGGCTTAGTTGCCCTGTGGTATGTGGAATCGTCCTGGACCAGGGATTGATCCTGTATCCCCTTAACTGGCAGGCTGATTCTTAGCCACTGGACCATCAAGGAAGTCTGGCCAACTTAACTGGAAAATGAATTCATGAAATGCTAGGTGATAGCTCAGAGTTAATAGAAAGCCTGGAAACTAAGGCTGGAAAACTGGTAGGAATTAAGGGATTGGACCTAAAGGGCTGGATCTTGCCCTAGTAGCAGCTTGTCAGGATCCCACCACTGTCATTTAACACAGAATGTTGCTGCCACTGCCACCGGCGGAATGGATTATCAGTGGCCTTTGCATCTTTCAAAGTACTGGGCCAGAACACTCAAGTCACCAAACCAGAGGGTACGCCCATACCTTCACTGCTCCCCAGTGAGAATGCCCTTGGACTCCCACCGAAACTCACCACTTGGGATTCTCCCCAAATATGAAAATGGATTGTAAACTGAGCTGCCAAAAAATTAATAAATAAAACTGACAGATGTTCCCAGCAAAGAGTGTGGCCTAATCTGAGACTATTCATAAATTCTGATTGCTAGATCCTAGGGTAGTGGAGGAAAAGAATGCTAGAGGAGGTTGGAGAGAAAAGAATCCACATTTTTGAAGACTTGCATGACCACCTCATTAATTTGAACTTTCTCCCATAGGTAGAGAGGGTCAGCAGAGATAGTAACAGCCAAATGACTATGTGCAATTCTTGTCTTTCCAGAAAGATAATGTTGGTGGCAATGTGGACACTGAACAGAAATGGAAAGAGATGGGTTTCTGGGGGGTGTCAGGGCTTGTTGCTGGATTACAAATGAGAGGCACAGAGAGTTTGGGCTAAGGCAGGGGTGGGGCTGGAATTGAATGACAATTAGTGGGGTTTGATCAACTGGAGGTTGCACAGATTTTACCAGCTTCGCTCCCCTGCTCAATGACTTCAGTGTGGAGAGTAGTAGAGAGCCAGGAAGCAGCTGCAGATAAAGAAGCCTGTCTTCCCCACTTATCTATGCCTACCCCAGGAGCCAGTTGAGGTACTTGTGGTTCAGGGCAGAGAGGAGATCCTTTGTGTTTTCCTCATCAAGGCAGGCTGTATTCTGAGGCTCCTTAAACACTCTCAATTGCTGGGCCTTACTAGCCCAGAAGAACTGAAGGTGTGGTGATGTCCTGCTACCCTGCTGAGAACTCCATACCTGCTTCACAGTCAGCTCATTTTAGAAGAGTGGACCTTAAGTTCTCAGCAGTCTTGATCTGTATGTTGTCACCCTGCTTATTTAACTTTTATGCAGAGTACATCATGAGAAATGCTGGGCTGGATGAAGCACAGCTGGAATCAAGATTGTAGGGAGAAATATCAATAACCTCAGATATGCAGATGACACCAACCCTATAGCAGAAAGCGAAGAGGAACTAAAGAGCCTGTTGATGAAGGTGAAAGAGGAGAGTGAAAAAGCTGACTTAAGACTCAACATTCAAAAAACAAAGATCATTGCATCCAATCCCATCACTTGATGGCAAAAACAGATGGGAAACAGTGACAGACTTAATTTTCTTGGGCTTCAAAGTCACTGTAGATGGTGACTGCAGCCATGAAATTAGAAGACACTTGTTCCTTGCAAGAAAAGCTATGTCAAACTTAGTGTATTAAAAAGCAGTGTTATCACTTTGCCAACAAAGGTCCATATAGTCAAAGCACTTCCCTGATAGCTCAGTTGGTAAATAATCCATCTGTAATGAGGAGACCCTGGTTCGATTCCTGGGTCAACGGATTGACTGGAGAAGGGATAGGCTACCCACTCCAGTATCCTTGGGCTTCCCTTGTGACTCAGCTGCTAGAGAATCCAGTTGCAATGCAGGAGACCTGGGTTTGAACCCTGGGTTGGGAAGATCCCCTGGAGAAGGGAAAGGCTACCCACTCCAGTATTCTGGCTTGGAGAATTCCATGGACAGTCCATGGGGTCACAAAGAGTTGGACATGACTGAGCAACTTTCACTTTCACTTTTCATGGTTTTTCCAGCAGTCACGCACGGATATGAGAGTTGGATCATAAAGAAGGCTGAGCACTGTAGAATGGATGCTTTTGAAGTGTGGTGTTGGAGAAGACTCTTGAGAGTTCTTTGGACTGCAAGAAAATCCAACCAATCAATCCTAAAGGAAATCAATGCTGAATATTCATTGGAAAGACTGATATTGAAGCTGAGGCTCCAATACTTTGGCTACCTGATGTAAAGAAGTGACTCATTGGAAAAGACCCTGATGCTGGGAAAGATTGAAGACAAGAAGAGAATAGGAGGACAGAGGATGAAATGGTTGAATGGCATCACTAACTCAGTGGACATGAGTTTGAGCAAGCTCCAGGAGCTGGTGATGGACAGGGAAGCCTGGCATGCTGTAGTCCATGGGGTCACAAGGAATTGGAACAACAACAATTCTTGAGAGCTTTATTGCCTGAATTAATTTCACTCTCTCATCCTTTATATGGGCTAAATGTTATTATAATCCACATTTTACATGTTACTAAGATGAAACACAAAATTAAGTAATCTATGCAAGTTTAGAAAACTGACAAGTAGGAAAAGCAAGACTTAAGTCCGGGAATCTGGCTTCAGAGGCCATACGCAGCAGCCCCTCAAGAAAGGAAAAGGAAAGAAGGAAGTGATCCAAAAATGCTGTGCCTGTTAGCCCTGCAGTCCATGTGGATATGACTGGGAACACCATGGTGTCCATGTTCTGGAGCAAGGTCAGCAGTGGTCTTCACACCTGAAAACAAGTGCCCCCCAGGCATATGCAGAGGCTTTCTGAGTGTACTGAGGGTGCAGTCAGTTTTAAGGGGACTGATTTCCATGTCCTCAGCTTCCATGTGTTCTTTCCTAAGATGGACCTTCTTCAGAACTTACCAGCATTGACCCGCAGGCTCTCCTTCCCATCTCCTTTCCATTAACACCAAAAAAGCACACCTCTTGTCCTTCCCAACTATTGATTATCCCAGGCTGTAGGGCCTCAGACAAAGGTCAACTGGAAATTCTGGAGCTGAGAAAGCAAATAACTCTAATCATTGGACAACATAGTCTTTAGAAATAAATGTTTCCAATACTTGACTTTCAACAAGACTAAAACACTACCTAATAGAGATAAGAAGGGGACGACAGAGGATGAGATGGTCAAATGGCATCACCGACTCAATGGACATGAGTTTGGGTAGAGTCCAGGAGCTGGTGATGGACAGGGAGGCCTGGCGTGCTGTGGTTCATGGGGTTGCAAAGAGTCGGACACGACTGAGCGACTGAACTGAACTGAATAGAGATAATGGATCACTAAAAATAATTGTTGATGCTAGAGCACTACAGGACTTCCGGCATATAATTCAGGAGTCTGAGAATTGGATGACACTGCTATAGAGAAGGGCTTCCCAGGTAGCACTGGTGGTGAAGAACCCACCTGCCAATGCAGGAGACATGAGATGTGAGTTCGACCCTTAGGTCAGAAAGAACCCCTGGAAGAGGGCATGGCAACCCCTCTAGTATTCCTGGCTGGAGGATCTCATGGATAGAGGAGTCTGGTGGGCTACAGTCCATAGGGTTGCAAAGATTGGATTAGAACAACTTGGCAAGCATGGATGCTTATAAAAACACCTCTTCAGGTATGTAAATACGTGAACAAGATTATTTAGTACTTATATCTGTTAAAATGGAACTAGGAATATAATTTTACCTTCATTTGAAATATCCACCCTTGGGTATATAGCACTGTTCAGCCATGGATATATGACTAATTGGAGGTTGGAGGTGACACCCACTAGAGATGTATTTCCAAAATTTTTACTTTTATCTTTCTTTTAATTGAAGTATGGTTGATTAACAATATCTGCTAATTTCAGATATGCAGCACAGTGATAAAGTTATACACACACACACACACATATATTCTTTTTCAGATTCTTTCCCCCTATAGCTTGTTATAAGATATTGAGAATAGTTTCCTGTGCTATACAGGAGGTCCTTGTTGGTTCTGTATTTTACTTATAGTAGTGCGTATATTTTAATCTCAACTTCTGAATTTATTTCACCCTCCTTTCCTCTTTGGTAACCATAAGTTTCTTTTCAATGTCTGTGAGCCTCTTTCTGTCTTGGAAATAAGTTTATCTGTATTTTTTAAAAAAATTGTAAAGTAAGCCAGCCAAAGAAAGGTATCATGTGATATGGCTTATTTGTGTAATCTACTTTGACCTTTAATAATCATCCAAATTTATAATAATTATTTTTTCTTGATATATTACACACTAATAGTCATTTTGATGATACCTCAATGCAGAAAACTGTTTTTAATACTTAGACAAAAGGTTCTCAAGCTTTTTTTGTGTCATAGCACCCTTATTGAACCATAAGTATTTCCACTTAGTGACATTTATATCCCAATGACACGGTAGACATTTGCAAAAATTAAACACATAAAGTGAAAGGAAAAATAATATTCTTAAATAACCACAATTACTTAATGAGATGTGTGTGCCTGGTGTACTCTGCACAGCTTCTTAAACCTGGGAGTCAGATTGGCCACCACACCCTCATCTCCCGTCCCACACTGACTTTGTGCTGACTTGCTTTCAAATCACAGCAACTGCCAAAAAACCAGTTTTTCAAAAAGGGAACCTCATCAAAGGAATGTAGAAGCTGTAAACTACTTCTAAACTGGTAGTTGACACAGTATTTCTCTTACAAATTTAAAATATCCCACAGTTCTCACTGAAAAGCCCCTGGCACACCTTGTAAGTAGTTTGAGAGTAGCTGTTTTAGAGCCTTAGATTCACAGGAAATAATTCCTTTAATTTCAATTTATGCATCTCTTTTGTTGCAAAGAAAATGGTTGTATAATTAATAAGACTTACAAGCATAAACTACATTTTGTTGGAATAATATTCCCCGGAGGAAGTAGAATGTAAATACCCTTTTTCATGTGTCTTTTTAAAAAGATGCTATTATGTATGAATTTGATATGGTGTTTAAATATCATTGGATACACTTAAAGGAATAATATGACCTTTATTTTAAAATATTGATTTTTCAATATCAGAATTAATGTCATATCAGCTGTTACGTGCTTTGCCATTGTTTAAATTTATGATTAAATATTTACATGTCAACCTATGTGTGAAGCGGCTATATTTTTCAAAATTCTTTTGGGCAGGGCTTCTCAACTTTAGCACCATCGGCACTTGGGGGAACTGTGCATGTCTTTGCTGGAAGGGCTGCTCTGTCTGGTAGGTTGCTTATTAGCAGCAGTCCTGGCCCGTTTCCACTAAAGCCAGTAGTATTTCCCCTGCCTATTGTGACAACCAGAAATGCCTCTAGATATTGCCAAATGTCTGGGACGAACATGGCAAAACATTGCAGTTGAGAGCCATTGTTTTTGTGGTGTTTAAGCCAAAAGGTATAAAGACTGTAATCTAGACTTGACTTACATGAGAAGCAATAAAGCATAATCCTTAGGAATTCTGGTCCTACTCTTACTTGCCTTGGGTGAGATAGCTGATTTCTCTAAACCCATCTCTTCATCTATAACCAGAAACAAACTTTATCAGCACTCCAGAGAGTTGTTTTGAGCCTTAGAAGAGAATATTTGTGTGAGAGCCATAGCGAATCTGACACACAGTAATTTGTTGATAAATCTTAGGCATTATAAATAGCTATTCCAAACACTTCTTCAGTGTGTGCTTCCCTATGGAGGTTCTTTGTCTATAGCATCATCTGCCTGAACTCCTCTGTCTTGATATTCAGAACTTTTATCATCTGTCCCCACACCGTCAAGCTAGCCTTACACCCTAGTGAGGAAAGCATTGCACCAGACTCAAAATGATGCAGTCTGATTTCTTGTCTGAGTCTAGTTTCTGATTTTGTCACCAAAGACCGGTGTGATCCACTTGGCCTATCTCCTGGTGTGTGTGTGTGTTTGTGATGGTGTGTGTATTTGTGTGTGTGTTAGGAGGTATGCAACAAGACATCAGTTCATTTCAATCACTCAGTTATGTCCAATTCTTTGCGACCCCATGGACTCCAGCGCGCCAGGCTTCCCTGTCCATCACCAACTCCTAGCGCTTGCTCAAACTCATGTCCATTGATTCAGTGATGCCATCCAACCATCTCATCCTCTGTCATCCACTTCTCCTCCTGCCTTCAATCTTTCCCAGCGTCAGGGTCTTTTCCAATTAGTCAGTTCTTCCTATCATGTGGCCAAAGTATCGGAGTTTCAGCTTCAGCATCAGTCCTTCCAATGAATATTCAGGACTGATTTCCTTTAGGATGGACTGGTTGTAGCTCCTTACAGTCCAAGAGACTCTCAAGAGTCTTCTCCAACACCACAGTTCAAAAGCATCATTTCTTCAGCACTCAGCTTTCTTTATAGTTCAACTCTCACGTCCATACATGACCACTGGAAAATCCATGGCTTTGACTATATGGACCTTTGTCAGCAAAGTAACGTCTCTGCTTTTTAGTACATTAAGTTTGTCATAGCTTTTCTTCAACGAGCAAGTGACTTTTAATTTCATGGCTGCAGTCACCATCTGCAGTGATTTTGAAGCCCAAGAAAATAAAGTCTGTCACTGTTTCCATTTTTTCCCCATCTATTTGGCATGAAGTGATGGGACTGGATGCCATGATCTTCATTTTTTGAATGTTGAGTTTTAAACCAGCTTTTTCACTCTCCTCTTTCACCTTCATCAGGAGGCTGTTTGGTACCTCTTTGCTTTCTGCCATAAAGGTAGTGTCATTTGCATATCTGAGGTTATTGATATTTCTCTCAGCAATCTTAATTCCAGCTTGTGCTTCATCCAGCCCAGCATTTCTCATGATGTACTCTGCATATAAGTTAAATAAGCAGGGTGACAATATACAGCCTTGATGTACTCCTTTCCCAGTTTGAAACTAGTCCATTATTCTATGTCTGGTTCTAACTGTTGCTTCTTGACCAGCATACAGATTTCTTAGGAGGCATGTCAGGTGGTCTCGTATTCTCATCTCTTGAAGAATTTTCCACAGTTTGTTGTGATCCACATAGTCAAAGGCTTTAGCGTAGTCAATGAAGTGGAAGTTTTTCTGGAGTTCTCTTGCTTTTTCTGTGATTCAATAGATGTTGGCAATTTGATCTCTGGTTCCTCTGACTTTTCTAAAACCAGCTTGAATATCTGGGAGTTCTCAGTTCACATACTGTTGAAGCCTAGCTTGGAAATTTTTGAGTATTACTTTGCTAGCATGTGAGATGAGTGCAATAGTGTGGTAGTTTAAACATTCTTTGGCATTGTCTTTCTTTGGGATTGGGATGAAAACTGACATTTTCCAGTCCTGTGGCCACTGCTGAGTTTTCCAAAGTTGCTGGCATATTGAGTGCAGCACTTTAACAGCATCATCTTTTACGATTTGAAATAGCTCAGCTGGAATTGCATCATCTCCACTCTTGTATGTAGTGATCCTTCCCAAGGCCCACTTGACTTTGCATTCCAGGAGGTCTAGCGCTAGGTGAGTGATCACACCATCTGGGTTAGCTGGTTATTAAGGTTATTAAGATTATCGGGGTTATTAAGATCTTTTTTGTATAGTTCTTCTGTGTATTCTTGCCATTTCTTCTTAATATCTTCTGCTTCTGTTAGGTTCATACCATTTCTGTCCTTAATTGTGCCCATCTTTGAATGAAATGTTCCCTTGGTATCTCTAATTATCTTGAAGAGATCTCTAGTCTTTCCAATTCTATTGTTTTCTTCTATTTCCTCTATACCAAGCTAGACTTGTTAATCTCAAACTGTCATTGAACTTAAGTTAAGTGAAAGTTACTCAGTCGTGTCTGACTCTTTGTGAGTCCATGGACTATATAATCCATGGAATTCTCCAGGCCAGAATACTGGAGTGGGTAGCCTTTCCCTTCTCCAAGGGACCTTCCCAACCCAGGGATCGAACCCAGGTCTCCCACATTGCAGGTGGATTCTTTACCAACTGAGCCACAAGGGAAGCCCAAGAACACTGGAGTGGGTAGCCTATCCCTTCTCCAGGGGATCTTCCCTGACCCAGGAATCAAACCAGGGCCTCCTGCATTGCAGGTAGGTTCTTTACCAACTGAGCTATCAGGGAAGTTGAGAAAGAAGAGAAGAAAAGGAAACGGAGAGGAAGAAGAATTCAGAAAGGAGAATTCTGTAGACTGTGGCATGAAATTCTCTTCTTAAGGCAAGACTCTTGGTTTGATGTCTTCCAGGCCAGACTCCCTGTCTTTATCTGTGCTGTCCCTGCTCCTCTCTGCTATTCTGATTCCCTCAAGCCAGTTTAGATTCCACTCTCCTAAACCTGCTCTGCCCACACAGTTTTCTCTCACCTCTCTAAACTCCTTTAGCAATGAGGATCTGTATCACACAGTGTAGCACTTAATTATATACCCTTGGGTCATTCCCCTTGTTTCTGTGTCTGTTGCATGGCCCCATCGAGATGAGTTCTTTAGGGAAGAAAGTACCTTACATCCTTTTTAGTATGCGTGAGTGATGCTCAAATGACAGCACACAGCATTGTATCAATATGGGTTAATCAGTTAATTGTCTGGATCATTATATTTTGGTGTGTGCTACTCATGACGTGTGTCCCAGGAAAGTGTATTTAGAAATTATCATGGGATTTGAAAATCATTAGCCCCTCAAAGTTGTACATGCCTAGTCAGACAAGGCTATGTTGTGGAAATTCCCCAGTTGTTTCACATTTAATCTGTCCTTCTGTGATTGAACACTGATGGGAATGACAGGGAACATTAGACACCCAAGCTCCTTTTGTTCATGTACGTTTATAGTCTCTAAGTGTGCTCTCCTAATTCCCTCAACTGTAGTTCATTAACAGCTGTTAACAATCCCCTTCTGGCCTTAATTAATTACCTTGCTTTGGAGTTAAAGAGGGAGAACGGTTGTCAAGGGCATTATTTGCTCAATTACCCAAAAGCCATAGATAATGTGTGGTAATGAATTGGAAGATGGAACACCCAGCCCTTCTCCAACCCCACAACGGTAAAACAGTTCTGCCCTTTGAGGTGTGTAGCGTCAGCCCTTAGAAAGAACTTGTATTCAGGACGACCCTAAATGAAATAATAAGACATAATATCTTCATTTTCCTTCTAGCAGAAACACTAAAATTCTACATTGATGACACAGCTCAGTTTTTTAGATGATTCAAGGACCAATTACCAAGGCTTTGTGGTTTTCTTTCATTGCCTACTCCTCCTCATGGTCTGCTTTTTTGGTCATTTCATGGCTATTTCATAGCTGGCTTCATCCCAAGGCTAATTATATCTTATATGGTATAAGTAGACCTCTTCTTGCAGGGGCTTCTGTTATAAAACTACGTTTTACTTTTGTTTGCTTTTTAAAAAACATATTCTGTTAGACTTGGGTTTTAAACTGTAAAACGAACACTTTATCCTTTTTAAAGAAAGAAGTGATCTTCATCAGACCAGAGGTAAATCTGATCCTCTTTGAGATAGTTGCTAAGGAGATACTTGGTGTCATGTGGAAAATAACAAGGCTTCAGTGGGTAAAGAGCTAAGGTGAAGAGAAGGAAGGCAGAAGCCAAGCTCCTCTTCTCTAATAGGAAAGTGAAATCATGGCATTTTCCTTCTCTAATAGAAAAATTATATTTTTTTAATGTCCTTGAGATCTTTCTCTTTGTACTTGAACCAATGGAATCTGAAAGCAAATTTTTTGATTGGGTCATGAGTTGTCAGTAGTTGTGACTTCCTTCTGCCCACCTATAGCAGATTTTGAACTGATATTGGCTTGGGGGTCCTGAAACTATGACAGTTCTAGGATCAGTGAAGAGAGTGAGTAGAGATGGTGTTGGATTAAACAGAGGTTGAAAACCACTTAGGAATTCACAGCACTTGAAGTGCTGTAATTCTGCACAGTTTTTAGATACAGTTATTAGAAAATGTAAGGGCTTCCCAGGCGGCACAGTGGTAAAGATCCACAGGAGACAGAGACAGGGGTTCAATTCCTGGGTCAAGAAGATCCCCTGGAGGAGGAAATGGCAACTCACTCCAGTATTCTTGCCTGGAGAATCCCATGGACAGGGGAGCCTAGTGGGCTACAGTCTGTAAAAGTTGCAAAGAGTCAGACACAACTGAGTGACTGAGCATAAGGAAATTACTGTTTAAAAATTGTAAGATAAATGTAACAATAGGGATATATCAACTTGCACTGCTAGCACTGAGAAAGAGTCTCTTTCTGGTGGTGGAAGGGGGGCTCCCTCCATGTGTGTGCATGGATGTATGTTCGTGTATGCGGTTGGTGCATGAGTGTGCAGTATGTGTAAGTATCCACGTTTGTGGTATGGTGGGGGGTGTGTGTGTGAAGTCTTCACTCAGAAGGTAACTCCTGAGCTGATTCTTGCGGAATGAGTGTCCCAGGCGGATAGAAGGGTGAGGACCTTTAAATCAGAATAAACAGCACTTCAGCAGTAGAGAGGCAATGAGGAAACAGAAGCTAGATTCTGCTAAAATGGAGAGTGCGGGCTGGAAGATGAGACGGGATGAGTGGCTACACACCAGCTTACAAACACCTTGTCTGCGCAAGTCGTGTCCGACTCTTTGCGACCCCGTGGACTGCAGCCCATCAGACGCCTCTGTCCATGGGGATTCTTCAGGCAAGAATACTGGAGTAAGCTGCCATGCCCTCCTCCAGGGGATCTTCTTGACCCAGGATCAAACCCAGGTCTCCCACATTTTGGGGGATTCTTTACCATCTGAGCCGCCAGGGAAGCCCAAGAATACTGGAGTGGGTAGCCTAACCCTGGTCCAGGGGATCTTCCCCACTCACGGATCAAACCAGGGCCTCCTGAGTTACAGGCGGATTCTTTACCAGCTGTCATATTTGGCCTGAGTGGTAGCTCAGGCCTGAGGAGAGGGCAGCTAGTTTGACCATTGATCAGATAACTAGTAAGCTGCCAGCATGGAGCTCACCCTTCTGTGCTGAGGCCTGGCCTCTCTGCTCCTCAGCCATCTCCTCAGGTTCCCTTGTCCTCAGGAGCTAACCTAAGCCAATTTGTTTAGACTCACTGGATTCAAACTTTAGTCCACTCCCCGAGTCAGCCTGTTACTGCCTGTGTGGCAGACACTTCAGGCTTTGACTCCAGTTGCCAACTCTGAATCTGTTTCTTTTCAGCTGAAAGGCACATCCACATCCTTCCTTAAAATGGAGGTTTCAGATCATTCCTTTTGTACATACCTCATTTCTGTACCTTTCATATCCACCTCCTCGGCCAAGTGTTTATTTTGTTTATTATTTATGGCTGCACCGAGTCTTTCACTGTTGCGTGCAGGCTTTCTCTAGCTGAGGGGAGGGGGCGCACTCTTCACTGTGGTGCCTGGGGTTCTCATCCTGGCGCTTTCTCTCGTTCAGGAGCATGGGCTCGAGAACTTCTGGGCTCCAGTAGCTGCAGCATGTGAGCTTAGTTGCTGCATGGTATGTGGGATCTTCCCAGACCAGGCATTGAACCCATGTTCCCTACATTGGCAGATGGATTATTAACCACTGGAAGTCCCAAGTGTTCATTTTGAACATCCTTTTCAGTTCACAGCACAAACTTCAAATATCTCTTCTTATCTATTTGAATAAAAGATTTATTTTGTTTTGTTGTATCTTAAAACACCATTGACTGAAAAACTATATGCCATCCTTCCCCCCACTGTGGCACAATAGGAAATATATTTGGTCTTTGTCCTCAGCAACTTGGGATTTCCTGAGTAATAGGAATGTCTTTTGTCATTCATAAGGAGTGAGTCTACCTGAGTTTATGTTAATGAAGTGACTTAGTTTTGATTCAACGGACATGAGTTTGAGCAAACTCCCAGAGACAGTGAAGGACAGGGAAGCCTAGCATGCTTCAGTCCATGGGGTCACAAAGAACTGAACACAACTGAGCGACTGAACAACAAGTGGCCCATAGGTAGCCTCAGGCTGTGGCTGGTCACCAGAAAGCCTAAGAGATTAGAAAGCTGGAATTTTTAGTCCCACCTACTGACCATTGTAAGGAGTGGCTGCAGATTAAGTCCCATAAAAACTCTTGAACCACAAGAGCTGATGGGCCTCCTTGCTGGTAAGGGTGGTACACTTCAGTTTTGTGAGAACAGAAACTTCTGTGCTCTGGGTGCTTCTGAACCTTTCCCTATGTACCTCTTCATCTGTAGCTTTTATAATATCCTTTATAATAAACTAATAAAAGTAAGAAAATGTTTGACTTCCGTAAGCTGCTCTATCAAAATTCCAAGGAGGAATCACGGGAACCACCAACTTAGAGTCAGTGGGTCAGAAACATAGGTAACAACTTGCACTTGTAAATGCCATGGGAAGTGGGACAGTATTGTAGGACTGAACCTTCAACCTGTGGGGTCTGACACTCTCCTGGTAGATAGTGTCAGAGTTGAGTTAAATTTGCAGTACACCCAGTATGACCACTAAGAATTGGAGAATGGCTTGGTGATGTTAGAAAACATACACCAAACCCACTAATCAGCCACATTTGGCCATTTAGGCCAAGAGGTCTCATTATCAGCGTTTCCCCCATCCTTCATCAGTCATGGTTTGGCACAGTCCTTCTAGAATATAGAAAAACAAATTTGGAATCTACCAAAGTTCTTCCAGTTCTCATTAGTTCATGATTTTATCCCTAGGTTTATTTATTTGCAGCTCATAAATGCAAACAATGAAAGCTAAATAATACTTTTTGCATTATTTCTTTTTCAATTTCTCATCCCTGTATATCACTTTTCTGTGTCAGAGGAAAACATGTTGACACTCTGTCTCATAGAAAGAATTAAATGTCCCCAGGTGCTCCCCAGCTGCCACTCCTGACGCCAGGATAAAGAATGCTGATACACTCATTAGTATCAAGGCATCATCAGCCTGGAATTTTTGCATGGGTTCCCTCATTCTGGGAGGGAAACATAATAATGTTTAATTAATAATGTTTAAACATATAATGAAAACAGACAGACTTCCTGATTTCAGTAGGCACTTGACATCCAAGAAACTTGATTGTAGTACTGTGAGATGATTTTAGCTCACATTTGATCATATCTCAGCACCTGGCTCAGGCTTGTGATGTCACCACTATCTCTGGAGGTCTGGCACACCTTGGCACCTCATCCAGGTTTCTTAGTAACTCCACATATTTGCAGTTTGCAAAATGATCAGATCTTGTCTTTGTCGTTTGGGCTACTATAACAGAAGTATTAATACCATTGACTGGGGCACCTCAACAACAAATATTTATTTCTTACAGTCTGGAAGCTGAGAAGTCCAAGACCAAGGTGCCAGCAGTTTTGGGGTCTGGTGAATCCTGTTCTTGGTTTGTAAATAAATGTCTTACTGCTGTGTCCTCACATGATGGAGAGCTAGACTGGGAAGACAAGAAGTGTTATGGACTGAAGCACGTCCCCCCCCTCCCCAAATTCGTGTTGAAGCCCTAACCCCAGTACCTCAGAATGTGTTTGGAGATAGGGCCTTTAAACAGTGATTAAGTTGAGGACTTAAGAGTCACCCTTAGTTCAGGCTGATCAATGTTCTTATAAGAAGAGGAGATTAGGATACACAGAGAGACACTACAGATGCATACGGAATGACCATGTTAAGGCATGGAGAGAAGGTGGCCATCTGCAAACAAACAGGCCTCAGAAGAAATTAATCCTACCAACATCTTGATCTTGGACTTCTAGCCTCCAGAAATGTGAGGAAATTAATTTCTGTCTTTGAAACCACCCAGGCTGTGATATTTTGCTATGGCAGCCTGTGTGGTCAGGTCATTCAAGATGGCTGGTCTCTTCCTCTTGGTGCATCCCCTTGCTCAACTAGCCCCTTCATTCACATGACTATTCAACCCTCACTTGACCATCTAATCCTCTTAATTAGAGGGCGTCATCAGTAACTGCCTACGTACTTGCCCCCTGCCCCAGCCACTGGTTTCCCTGGTAACTGATGAGCCTACCTGACATTAATTCCCCCTGTAAACGGGAGCCTCTTTCTCTCCTGAGTAGCATAGACTGCTGCCCAGGCCTGCCTGCTGTCTGTCCTTCACGGTGGGGTGTTGCTCCCGGACCTTATGCTTCAGATTTGTAAGATTCCCTATTCAACAAACCATTGATGTCTCTATAGCTGTCTCTGGGCTCTTTCCTTCGTGGCTGGGCAACTGGAAGGCCTGCAAGGTGCAGCGAACACAGCCCTAGCCAATTAATACATATCCTAACAGACAATTGTTAATAAGCATTTAAACAAATAAAATAAGAAACTTTTTGCGGTTATGATGTAGAGCAGAAATAGAATGACCTAGTGATTTTGCAGTCCTATCCTTGTTTCCAGGGTGTTTGGAGGACAGCAGTAGTGCCATAAGCCCACTGAGAACTGAACTGGGCTGATTCTGGCTCTGGATTACTGACACTACCCAGGTGCCTGTGCGTGCATGCCCATGCTGTCACGGCTGACTCTTTGCTACCCTATGGACTATAGCCCACCAGGCTCCTCCGTCCATGGAATGTCCCAGGCAAGCATATTGGAGTAGGTTGCCATGTCCTCTTGCGGGGGATCTTCCTGACCCAGAGATCGAACCTGCATCTCTTGAGTATCCTGCATCGGCAGGCAGATTCTTTTCCACTGCACCACCTGGAAATCCCTCTTCAGGCACCTAGCGGTGGACTGTGTATCACGTTTTCACCTCTTGCATATCAGTTACTGTCTACTGCCTCTTTTCAGTGCCCACTGTGACTTTGAAATGTGTCCTGACTTATATGAGCAGTGACTTATATGAGCATCTTTATAGGTAAGTTTGGATGATGGACTTTTCTACAAGATATCTCTTTTGAGCTGGGATCAGAAAATCGAGCAACAGTTTCCCTGGGTGATTTGCTGAAGGAGAAAAGGTGCCAAGTGTCAGCGGCAATGTGGCAAGCTCATACCACAAAACCAATGAGCAAGCTAACAAATAAAGAGCAAGGTTTGTTAATGGTACGTTGTTATAGGCCTCAGTAACCGCCCCCCGCCCCGACCCCGTTCTTGCCTGGAGAATCCCAGGGATGGGGGAGCCTGGTGGGCTGCTGTCTATGGGGTCACACAGAGTCGGACACGACTGAAGCGACTTAGCAGCAGCAGCAGCAGCAACCGGCCCCCACCCCGCCATCAGCCTAGAAACCCTCCACCACCTGAGTCCAAGTGCATGCATGGGGTTGCATTTCACCTGACCTCTCTTTCTCCATGTTTTTTCAAAGGGTTTCTAGAGGATTTTAGCTTTGATGATTTCTCCCATTAAGCCTGCTTTTTAAAGAAATTCACGAACGTCCACTGGTGGTCCAGTCTAAGACTGCACTCACAGGGTCTCAGGTTTGATCTCTAGTCAGGGAACTAGATCCCACATGCCACAGCCAAATAAATATAAATATTCTTTTTTAAAACTGACATATTTATTTAAAAAAAAAAGGCATTCAATTTTACTTGCTCCATCTGCATAAATATATATAGTCCTATGGAGGAGATCCCACAGTATAAAGGATCAGTTTCCCAAGACTTCCTGTCTCTGCGCAGAGAGTGGAAGGATATTTTCCCTTCCTGCAGGTAAATTTGCTTACAGGCAGAATGGATGCAAATAAAATTTTTAAAGAGTAGTTGTAAAGAAAGAAGATCCTAAGTGTTCTCAGTGCATACACACACACACACACAATTGTAATTATGTGAGGTGATGAATGTGTTAATTAACTTTAGTGTGGTAATCATTTCATAATATATACATGTATCAAATCATCCCCTTGTGTATCTTAAATTTACACAATGTTATATGTCAATTATATCTCAATAAAGCTGGAAAAATGAAAGAGCAGCTATAATGAGGAAGATGGCTAGCAAGTAACAGTAGCTTAAGGAAAAATAAAATCTTTATATGAAATAACAGAAAGCTCGGGAAGTGGCCTCCTAGATGCTATTTTTATTTTCAGTGTTTCAGGTTAACACAGATTGAGTTAATGATGTTTTCCTATAGCTCCCAGGCAGCTCAGCAATGGCAGGGCTCAGCCTAGCAGAGTTGCACTTCATGCAGATTTGGAAGAGATGAGAAGTCAGGCCTAGGGGGTGTGCTGAGTCTCCAGTCTGCAGACACAGAGGAAAGCAGTATTATGTCAGGGATTTCCTACTGCACCCTAGACACATGGCAATTTTCACAGGTCTTCTCATTGTCAATTTAACCAGTTTGACTCAGCTACCCAATTTCAATGGCTAACAGGCTTTTCTATTAAAGTAACCCCAGAGGTTCAATGATGGAAAATGAGCCGTATTAGAGCAGAGGATCATTTAAGAATCCTGAATTCCATTTCACCCCCAGTGTTTATGTTTTCCAAGGGAGAGATAAAATTGTGTATGTTCAGAAAAAGGAAATTTCTGAAACCCTAATGGGAAAGTTTGAGATGCTTCCTGCTGCAAATGGATTGTTAAAGACTAAAGAATCAGCTCAAACTGAGGTCCACTTTTTGGTTGACTGGTGATTGCTACTTAGAGAATTTATGTCAATCTGTTTAAGTCAATGAAGATTGGTTGAGACATTTTGAAGTTCCAGTTCTACTGTCTTTAGAAACATTTTCTCAATATATGCCTTTTATGGAATTATTTTCTCAACATTATTTAATTATTCAAAAACCTGACTCATGAATGCTTCATGAGTTTCAGCAAGTTGTGTATGTGTGTGTGAGTGCACACACATGCTCACATGCATGTGTATATTTTCATGTGTACTCTTTGGACAACTCTCTTAAATTTTCTGGACAATTGTCTGCATTGGCGTCATATTCTTTGAATCATAAGCTCCAATAGGGCTACTCCCAGATCACTGAGTATTGAATTCTATTATTGTATGATGCTTAAAACATAAGTATAATAGAGGTGGTGTAAGATAGAGGATTTCCCTGAAAAGGAAATTGGAATTTTTGGCATATTCCTATCATATTATAATTCATATTGTCAATGCACATTGTCATATTTTGTTATTAAGTTAAAATAGTATAGGCTTTGTATATCCTTTTTTGCCTTCCCTGCCCCCAAAATGCATTTAAGATAAATGAGATAAAGACAATCAGCCTGATGTGACCTATAAAAATAGAAATCATAAATGTTTGGTCTTCCTATCAAACTCTTGGCCTTTAGGCAGCATGTTTCATGTCTAATGCACTGTCTATTGTGTTTTTAATGACTTGTTTTATTGTGGCAAAAGCACATAACATAAAATTTACCATGTTAACCATCCTTAAGTATACAGTTTAGTAGGGTTAAGTATATTCTCATTATTGTGCAAAGGATCTACAGAACTTTTTAATCTTGTAGAACTGAAAGTCTATACCCATAAAAAAACAACCCCACCTTTCCTCTTTTTCTCAGCCCCAAGTAACAACCATTCTACTTTCCATTTCTAAGAATTCAACTACTCTCATGTAAGTGGAATAACAGGTATCTCATGTAAGTGGAATAATACAATATTCATCCTTTTTGTGATCAGCTTATTTCATTTAGCATAATGTTCTCAAAGTTCATCCATGTTGTAGCATCTGACAGGATGTCCTTCATTTTTAAAGGCTGAATAATATTCTATTGCATGTATATGTCACATTTTGTTTATCCATTCATTCATCAATGGACGTTTGAGCTGCTTCTACCCCTTGGCTATTATAAATAGTGCTGCTATGACCACAGGTATGCAGATCTATTTGAGGTCCTGACATCAATTCTTTTGCTTGCATACCCGGAAGTAGGAATGCTAGATCATACTACAGATGTATTTTGAAATTTTTGAGAAACCACTGTCTGTTTTCCATAGTGGTTGAATCTTTTTACAGTCCTACTGATAGTGCACAAGGGTTCTAGTTTCTCCTCATCCTCATCAACACTTGCTATTTTCTGTTTTTCTGATATTAGCCATCCCCCTGGGTGTGAGTCTTACTGACTTTTGATTAACAGGTTCCACAACTTCTTTTAGGGTCTATTTCAGTCTCCTATAATCCTCACTATTGAAATTTCTTGGTTTCTGTTTTTTCACTCAGCCTTCATTTAGCACCGACTTTGTGATAGAGATAAGAGGATACAAAGACTTTTTTAAAAGACACCTCACATGCCATCAGAGAGCTGACAGTCTCATCAGGGACAGATCTGTAAATATATAATCATGTATTTACATGTGATAAACATGTTGCATGTACATCACATGAGCAATGTGTTATGTGTCAAAATACACTCAGATACAGTGTTACATTGTAGTATTAAGAAGGGAGTACTTAACTGCTTGGGGAGAGAACCCCAAGGAAATAGTGGTTGAACTGATTCTTGAAACATAAGACATAAGGAAACATAAGGAGAAAGTAAAGGCTTAGGGATTTTGCATGTGCAGAGGTACAAAAGAATGGAAGAATATTCAAATTTAGGAAACCACCAGTTGCTTCTTCTGGATATGATCAGAGCATAGCATATGGAGAGAAGTGTGAAAAGGCGCAAAGGAATGTGACAAAGGAAATGGCAGAGTTGATGCTAAAATGTACGCAGGAGTCAGAAATGAAGAGTCTTGTGTGTCATGCTCTGGAAGAGGATGTCACTTTCATGGTTAGGGAAGTGACATGTTTGCAAAGTGTAATGGGGCTGGAGGAGGATTGGGGAGGACAAGAATGAAGATAAGGAGGACACTTCAGAAATTTCAGTTGTCCTCTACAAGTTAAATTAAATAGAGATGTTGATGTTGGACCAGATTCAAAAGATGCTTAATGGTTGAATACATGGGCTCTGATGAGTCTTTTGAAGTGATGCATAACGAAAGATGAGGAATCTAGAATGGGTCGGATTTCTGACATTTCTCTTATTTCTGACAGGCGATGGAATTACCTGAGAAGAGAAAATAGGAAGAAGGACAAGCAAGCTGTTGGTGTTTGTTGGGGTGAGACTCCAGGAAGATGACAAGGAGACAGAGAGGTAAGAAGCACCTGTGAAATATAGAAAGATGCTTAAAGACATAATTGGAAAAATTAGGCTGGAGTCCCAGAATGAGATCTGAGCCAGAATAGCATAGATTTGGAAGTCACCATTGGTAAGTTAGTAAAGCCATGGGAGGGGATGACATTATTTAAGCAGACCAGGCTGATTAGGAGAAGGCTGATCAAAACTCCAGGAACCCCAGTATTCACAGGGTGAGGACTTTAGAAGAGCCAGAAGAAAAGGGTTCTCTGGTTACCCAGAGAAGTGACATAATGACTGAAAATTGTCCAGTGAATTTGGTAACGAGGTTATTGTTACCTTAGTAAGAGCATGTTCACTGGATTAAAGACTTCAGAACTCAGATTGCAGTGACCTGAAGGAGGTGAGGACTGAAAACCCTAAATGCAGAATACTCTTTCAGGGTTTTTTG